>NC_092334.1:708889583-709589166 GCF_046630445.1 Rutidosis leptorrhynchoides | reverse complement strand
ACAAGTCAATTCTATGAAGTAAGGAAAAGGTGGTTACTAAGGTGATAAAAATTAAGATAAATAACTAAGTTTAGAAGAAAATAAGCCAGCTGTATCAAAAGTAATCCAAACTGTATTTCAACCCTAATCTCCTCCTAATCCAAAAAGTCATATGCAAAGAATTTAAAGGATCAACTTAACGTCTCATACCAAGCGTCGAGCCTTCGAACCATTTCAACTTGTTGCCAACCCTTAGTGTTGAACTATAATGCAACATAAATAATAATAATTACTGATTTTAATAAATGCCATAAGCCTTACCAAATTTGAATGATGTACTCTGCATAACACTTTCATTTCTGCCATGAACTCCTTAGTCTTCGTTTCGGTCATTCTTTTGATAGCAACTTCCTACAGTTATGTCACAATAAGGTATATAGACTAGGGTAGTTCAGTATATTTTGGAAAAAAAGCAAAAAAACTGCACTAACCTGATCACGAAGCAGCCCATAGTACACAACACCGTACATACCATGACCAAGAAGATTGGATTCAGAAAAACCATCAGTAGCAGCAAAGATTTCCTCATATAAGAAGACAACAGGCTTCTCTATGTCAAACATATCAGCCCCAATAACTGCATGAACAAACTAAAGATGAAAAATCACTTGCAAAAAGTTATTACGAGAGGTGATAAAGCCTACAAGTATTGATAATTGACCTTTTGGAATATTCATATGCCGGTCACTAGATTCCCCAATATTATCTCTCCAATCAACAGAATTTGAACCACAACAATAGCTTGTCGTCCTCAAGATATGAAACTTATGAGAAACTTTTCCGATTTTCGAGTCCTTTACATGACTCCCTTGGGTGTCATCATCAATAATTGATGATCTTGAGCAGACAAAAAAACCTATGACTGCAACGATTAGTGCCAAACCAATCGTCAAACTCCCTATGATCCACTGGTATCGTACATGTCCCTTATGATTGTTCTGATTAGCTACAAATTATAACAATATTAGTCATCCCATCTCCTATAAGTTGTAAGAAAGACTATGATATAATAGAATGGCAGAGGAAAGATTTCATAAAAAAAAAAAAAAAACCTCTAGTCTGGAGGGAACAATGCTCTATGCATAAGCTATAAGAAACAATTAACGAAATTTATAACAGGTAAACAAACATGAACCTACAATACCTGCATAATCGGTAATAAACAGGGGCGCAGGAGCTGGAGCAGGAATTGCAATCTCAATAGGATATGGCTCACCAGGAACTGCAACATGTTTGATAGTAAATTACATCAAAATTTCAAATGGTACAAAGATCCTGATAGTGAAAATGTTAATGCAGCACGAACTGTAGGTTAGTTCGCCGAGATATTAAACTGACATAGATTCCAAAAACTTCTACACTACTCTAGTACATAAAGAAATATGTGGAGAATAAGGATGAACAATCTTTATATGATATATAGATATTGTAAGTAACATCATTGTACATAATTGTTAGTAGGTGTAAATGTAAACTGATCATGAATTCGTAAGTACTCTCTCCATCCTAAATTCATCAATATAAATCTGGAGTCTTATTGATAATTATCCAATTCATTAATTGTTACTCCTAAACTATATTATAACATATATACTCGCAATTTTAATTCAACTGAACATAAACTAACTAAAAAAATTAAACTGATCTAGCAAAAAGGTAACAGTGAAAGAAACTTTGGATAATTAAATCAAGCAAAATTACATGACCTACCAGAATTTAAAGGAATGTAATAAAGTGCACCAACAGTAATATTATCTGAATTATCGATTCCATTGACAGTTTCAATACTATCCATACTAACACCAAACCTACTAGCTAACATTTCAACACTATCCCCTTCCTTGATCACATAACTCATCAAATAATTCCATAATCCACTCGAACATCCACAAAACAACTGCAATTTCACCACCGCACCTACACGCGCCTGCCGCGTAAAATTCGATAAATAACCTAATCCGCCGTAAGCATCTATCACCGTTTCGTACAGTGATCCACCGTTTTTCCTAACTGTATACGTTGTATTCGTTAAGTATTTAGCAGAATTAGCACACGTACAATTCTTCCGTACAAAAACATAATCCCTATCATTACCGTTAACTGTAATATCTTCAGGTAATACATCAAACATGCTCATGATCACACCTAGGGTTTCGTTTTGTGATGGATGGAATGCGAGAAATGAAGTGCATAAACGAGATGATTCCGTACAGTTTAACGGCGTTGTGGAAGAATTACACGGTTTCGATAACTGTGAAGTTAAGGTAATTAGTATAATTAGTATGAACGTTCTGTGAATTTGAAGATGAAATGGCATTGTTAAGTGTAATTAGCGGAAACGGTTAGCTGAAATGATGAACACTGAGCAATTTGAGTGTTTAATATGGACGATTTTAGGGTTTTGATGCTGCAAATCTTTTAGCAATGACTGTATTTTGTTTTTATTACTCCGTATTACAGTAGTGTGTTTTTGGAGTAGAAATAGAAATAGTGATATATTATACTCCCCGGCAAAGTTGTAAAATTCGATTAATTGGTCGGGAATTTAGAAGGATTAATCGTTAATTTGAGGATTAATCGGGGATTAAACGAATTGTACTTTCTACATTTAAATATTAAATTTTAAAAATTATATGTGTAAATATAGTAAAAAATCATAAATATAAAAATAAACTTTAATATAATTGTCTAAAATTTATTCATTTTGCTCAAAAACTATAAAGTTCTAATTTAAATTCATGTTAAAATGTTAACCATTTTTTACTTTGACCGATTTGATTACCAAATTCGATTTTGACCCATCAATTGATGTTGACCGTTTAATTAAACGGATTTTCGTAAATCAGAACGGATTGCTCTTAAAAATTATTATTCGGAGATTAATCGGCGAGTAATCGGGTTTTTTAAAACACTGCTCCCTGGTTCCAAATCTATTGTAGTTGGACAAAAAACACAGTTTAATAAAAAAATACCCACATGTACTTTTCTGTTAACTTTTCAATTTTATTCCTTACTTTTTACCTATATTTTTGTCTTAAATGTATAAAGTAAGGGTACAACAGAACTTTAATACATTATTCTTTACTATTTATGGAAGTGAACAATTAATTTAAAACATCTCAAAAAAAAAATAATGGACAGTAGAATTAGGACGGAGGGAGTAAGCGTATATAAATAATAAATAAAGGTAAGATATTTGTTGATTTTCTGTTTTTTTTCCTAACATTAAACATTAAGTTTTAATCAAATTTAATTTAATAAATTGGTCAAATCAATTGGACTGTAGCATACACTTTTTTTTTTCTCTTTTTTTTTGACAAAAATCAATATATAGTCATATACACCCTCTCGATCTTTGGATCGTTTAAATTTATCTCACGACTTTAGCTGATAAACGGAAACAAAAATACTCTGTAGTATTTCTTTACCACAATTAAGAAAAGTATAAAGATATGAAATTAATTTGATTTAATTATAGAAAAAAAAATGACCAACCCATACATACAATCGTATTAACATATTGAATGCGCTACTAATCAACTTATGATTCTATGTGGTTTGAAATGTACGATAATAAGTTCAAGGAATGTTGAACGTACAAAATAAAATTTAGTAAATACAATTAAAAGGATCATGCAATTAATTCACATGTTATGTCATGTAATTTATGTCTTTCTGCATAAAATTTCCTGTAAGTCTAACATTCTTATACTAAATAGTGTATATAAATCTATAAAAGTATATTTATTAATTTGATCATCCGATGTTTTTGTAGAAGTAATGATAAATTTATCATTCTTTTTGATAAATTTATTTATTAAGTTACGTAATGTAGTTCGGATTTTCGCTCAAAAATACGTGTGTACGTAGAGAATGATCGGGTGAATGGGTTATAATTTATTAATGCACAAATTCAATAAACTTATCAAAAATAAAAAATAAAAACTCTAATGCACCTCTTTAAAATATTAGAACCAACTTTAGCATCTCTACAGCGAACATCTTTAGACTAGCATCTTATCTTTTTCAAAGTTTTTATACGAGTACTTCACATAAACAAACATATTCTTTAATATATAATTATATATTATCTTATATGAGTCATAATAAGAAGGAAACACTTTTTTTAGGGCAGTTGGAGAAGTAATTTAAGTTCGCTTTTTTCCAAAAAAAAAAAATTTCAACCATCAAGTTTAGGTGAAAATATGAACATTTAAAAAAGATACTTTGTGATGAATGTTATTATTTAGGCGGAAAACCGATCGAAGAAATAATTGATAACATTCATCATGAGTAATTTTATTCCTAATAATATTTTTGGAACGTTGTTATCTTTCATCTTATATGAAGTTTTTTTTCTAAAATTTAGCCCGATTTAGAGTTTAGGGTTTAGTGTTTTGGGTTTAGTCCATTAACCCAAAACCCTAAACCCTAAATTCTAAACTGTTCGTGTTAAAAATTCAATATAAACCCTAATTTCTAAACTCTAATAGCTAAACCCTAATTTTTAACCCCCTAATTTTTACACACTAATTTTTAAACCCTAAAAAAAACTAAGAAGCATAATATTACACATGATGCATGTTTTCATTTTTCTCTTCGAGCATTTTTCCGCCAAAATAATAACATTCATCACATAGTATTTTTTTTAAACGTTCATATTTTCATTTGATCTTAATGACTGAAAAAAAAAATCGAAAAAAACGAAAAAAATTTACTTTCCATATTTCGCCTTAAAAAGTGTTTCTCTCCTGATTAATCTATATATTATCATATATACATTGCATTATATAAAATATGGAGTATAATATAGATCTAAATATAGATCTAAATTATAATTATAATTAGAATAGAAATATATTTTTAAAAGGATGGCATATTTTTATAGGGCCTTAAGAAGGATAGGATGCTTTTTTTAGACTTTCATTAAAACTTGCAACTTGCAAGAATCCAAAAAAACAAAAACAGCAATGCAGCAAAAGGATGGGGGAGTGGCAGGCAGTGCCTTAGCAAGAAAAGTGACAGTTGAGTGGGACCTACTATATCTCCCTATTGGCGGCAATATGGCTACGTTGAAAGGACGTTGACTACAAAAAGTCAACATCCACACCGACAACATCGCCCTTACGTTTGTACCGTCTCGGTGCAAAATCAAATATCTTTTTGCTTTTTAGTCCTTATCACACAAATCTTTTTTTATGTACACAACTAACATACTTTACATAATAAAAAAAGATTGTGTACATATCACTCACTTTTTAAAAATTACTTTTACTATGTACTTATCCAAGGACTTATGAATTGTTTTCTTTTATGAAAAATGATAAACTTTTATCATAAAACTAGTGTGTTTAAACGAAATAATTTAATGACATGTTTTAGATATTAAGTAAATATAAATGCTAAAGTCATTTATTTTAATGACCCGTTTGACTAAGAAATTTGTCATTGTTTTTACAAATATATAGAGACATGTATTTTCGCATACATATGTAACATAATTAATTTCATAAAAATAATCCATATTTGAATATTAATAATTATAATTATTATATTAATTATTATATTAAAAGTAAATAATAATAATAAAGTTCGCTCAAAGTTGAATATTTATATTTTTAATAATAATAATTATTATTAGTAATAATAGATGCCTTTTAAATTTTTTCAGAAAATTAAAATTAGATTTTAGGAGAGATTAGTATTTCCTATTATAAAAGATTTCGTATTATTTGTTTAATTAAATTAATATATAATTATGACATCATCATGATGAAAATTAAATGGTAATTAACTTAATGATATCATAATCATTTTAGAGCTTTATATGACTATATAAATATGAGTTTATTAAAAAGATGTAACCCCTAAAACGTACAAACTCATAAAAATATATGAGCTAAACAAACTAATCAATCTAAGGCAAACTCACAACAACAAAGGACTTACAACAGGGGTAGAACATATATAAGACAAAAGGGGATATCCGTCCCGACTCGATTTCGGAGGGAAAAAAATTTTACACTAAAAAAATAAAAAATTTACTAAAAAATAAGGTTTTTTTTTAGTGTTTACCTCCATCAATTAGTTTCGCCCCATCTAACGTCGGGGTCAAGTTCCGCCACTGACTTACGATTTAGTGGTTTTGAGTTAACTTAAGCTATGAATTCGAGTTCTTTCGTGGATCAATTAGTGTTTCTCTTTAGAAGAAAAAAAAACGTGCTCTATTTTTATGCATTAAATTTTGAAAATAAAGGATAAAAAGAAAAAAAAACAATAAAAATAATCGTCTTTTTCTAAACTGAACACTTAATTTAGGCCAAACTAAAATAAAATTAAAATATATAAATTATTAGTTTGAAACAAGGATGCACATTAGATATATAAACTTAAATGTATAGTGATTTAGTTTTTATAAATCTTAAAATATTTCCCTCCGTCACGTATCAAATGTTTTGTTAATATTTGATACGGAGTTTTAATTATAGTATAAGAATTTCTCTTTTTAAAAGTTAAATATTAGTTCATCCTTTAATTTAAGTTTACACTTTTAGAAAGAAAAAAAAGATTATGAAGGATACAAGTATAAAATTCATTGTATATTTTTCGAAGTGAATATTATAGTTATTTTGAAATAAATAAATAATAGAATAGATGATATTTTGCAATTATATTATAAGTCATAGAGATTAAGATGCAAGTGGCTCATAGGAAGTTTGATACTGTATTTTTCAACATATGAAAGTGGGAGGTAAATAACAAAAATTACTCCGTAAAAAGTAAGATTAAAGCGAGGTATTATTAATGTTGGCTCACCTGGCACGCAATGCTATGAATTAAAAGTATCGTGGCCCTGAAATGAGCACGTGCACCACGAGACAAAAAATGTAGTAAATGTATTTTGTCTTGTGTTTTTTTTTAAAGACTTAATTTCACGAATGATGTTTGTCAAATTTTGCAACTTTAGTATTTTTTTTCAAGTTTAATCACTGAAGTTTAAAAAAATTACATATTTAATCACTCACGCTAACAAACATTAATTTAATCCGTTAAGTTCAATCATGTGCCAAATATGTGAGGATAGTTTGATCCTTTAATTATCTCTTCTATTTTTAACTCTTCATTCATCTTCTTGAAGTCCTAAATTAAGAAACAACAATCAAACTCCATGTTTATCTTTATCATTAATAACATCAAATCATATTCATTCATATCAAATATTAACAATATTAACAGTCTGAGATTGTAACTTTTATTATCCACTCAAATGAGCATACAAAATCTTGTACTCAATTCCATCTCATTACCAAGCAAGAATCTAGGTTTTAATTTTCAACCAATGAAGAATTAATCAAACACCTCAACAATTTCTTTAAATCCACAACAATAATTATAAACAAATAAAAGCTCAAATCATCATATCATTCATATATTATAATTAATATCAGAAGGGTTTAACCTCAAGTAATTAACTCATTTACTCAAGTAGATCTGTGGTCAGAATTAATTCGAACGGAGTCACGATTTCAAGCAATAATCTCAGCTGCAGAACTACGGCAGATCCAGATATTCCGTCGGAATTGTACTTCATTTTCAGATCCCAGCTGTAGAGACCCGTCCTAATCCATCCGGACGAAGTCCATATCGATTATAAACGATTCACAACAGTTGATTACATCGCGAGGTACTTGACCTCTATATGATACATTTTACAAACATTGCATTCGTTTTTTAAAAGACAATCTGTCATTACATCGAAAGTTGACGGCAGACATACCATTTCATAATATAACCAACTATAATTGATTTAATAATAATCTTGATGAACTCAACGACTCGAATGCAACGTCTTTTGAAATATACCATGAATGACTCCAAGTAATATTTCTAGAATGAGCAAATGCACAGCGGAAGATTTCTTTCGTACCTGAGAATAAACATGCTTTAAAGTGTCAACCAAAAGGTTGGTGAGTTCATTAGTTTATCATAAATATTCATTTCCATCATTTTAATAGACCACAAGATTTTCATTTTCATTTCTCATAAATATACGTCCCATGCATAGAGACAAAAATAATCATTCATATGGATTGAACACCTGGTAACCGACATTAACAAGATGCATATAAGAATATCCCCTATCATTTCGGGACATCCATCGGACATGATATAAAACAACATCGAAGTACTAAAGCATCCGCTACAACGGATGGTGTTCGTTAGGCCCAATAGATCTATCTTTAGGATTCGCGTCAATTAGTAGACTGGTTTACTAATTCTTAGGCTACCAAGCAAAAAGGGGCATATTCGGCTTCGATCATTCACCCATATAATGTAGTTTCGATTACTTGTGTCTATTTCGTAAAACATTTATAAAAGTAGCGCATGTATTCTCAGTCCCAAAAATATATATTGCAAAAGCATTTAAAAAGGGAGCAAATGAAACTCACCATACTGTATTTTGTAGTAAAAATACATATGAATAAATTGAACAATGTAGGGTTGGCCTCGAATTCACGAACCTATATCATTCATATATATATTAACACATATACTTGTAACCGAATAAATTTATATATTATATCTTAACTTATATATCTTATATATTTAATTTGTATATATTTACAATAGTTAATATTTATATAGCTTACTATTATAATTAAAATCAATAATTTGTTATATGTACATTCTTATATAAATAATCCTAATATATATAATTACATGTGATATTATGGTAGTTGTATTACTTATATAGAAAAATATTTATTTATTTGTTATAATAATATTATTAATATAAAAGTAGGAATCATAATGATAATATTAATAATAATAATAATAATAATAAGAACAATAATAATAATAATAATAATAATAATAATAATAATAATAATAATATAATGTTTATAATAACCATACCTAAATCATAATTACATTTATACTTATATTTATAATTATGTTTCTTATTATCGCCATTAAGCTCATGATCGAGATTGATATCATAATCATACTATTTTTATAACCTTACTTATATCCATAAGCATTTCTATATATTTATTATTTTTATTCTTTTAACCACAATCACATTTATTAATCTCTTAGTGTATTTAATCATACTTAAATCAAAAGCACAACGAGTTTATATTATTCTATTGTCATCCTTATTATTTTTTGTAATAGTATAATAATAATAATAATCCTACTTGTAATTATAATTATGATTATGATACTAGTATTAAAAGGGTAATTACTACTTTTATTGGTAAAAATAATAATAGTAACAACTAATATACTAATAATAATAACAATAACTAATAACAACAATAATATTAACAATAATAATAATAATAATAAAAATGATAATAATAATAATAATAATAATGAAGATAGACTACCTCTTAGGGTTTAACAAAAAATGATAGTCCTTGTAGGGACTCGAACCCGCGATCACTTGCAAACCCGAACCAACACTTAACCATCCGTCTGTTCCTTCTTTTCTGATTTATACTCGTATCCCTTACATATATCTCATCTTTCTGTTTCTTAATTTATTCCCCTTCTTCTTCAAACATAATTCGACCAGGAGACACTTTAAAATCACAGAAGTGAATTCATTGTTTTATTTAAAACTTAAATTTTTTTTAACAGAGTTATTTGACTTTGAGACTATGATTGACAGAAAAGGAGAAAAAAATTATAAACAGCAACATATCTTCGAAAAAAAAATAATACGAAGAACACATAAAAATGGATTTTAAAATTGGGATGTTTTAGGACTTTGATACCTTCATGAAAAACGTTTCTTGTCATTATAAAAACACTCGACAATTTTTCTTTTGACCTGCATCCAACTGTAGCTTACGAATTTGAGGAATTTAAAGTCGTTTGACTTTTTTTGTTTGAACCTTTGACTCCAAAATTGTAGCTCGATATGTGGAATTGGATTATGAAATTTCGCAGTTAGTTTACATAACTGGTTCCTAACAAGATTGTATTAATAGATTTTGATATTTAGCTCGAATTTAATTTATGAGCAAAAAGCTATGGCGTACAGGGTATCGAGGAGATATTGGGGTTTTTCTGTCAACATAATTTATAAAGTGTAAAGGAAATAGATTTGCTGCTGTATTATGAATCGATTTGGGATGGATTGTAGCGAGCCAAGGTATCGACGTTTAATAATATCACAGACAAGAAGTACACAAGTAACAATCAAAAGAAGAAAAAAAAAATCAGATAGGTACGTTCGAACAGATTTTATCTGTATGTGATTTTTATATTGATGTAATTTATTTTAATGAATATTTATTATTTTAATCATAATAATACTAACTAATAATAATCTTAATAATAATAATAATAATTTTTATTGGTAAAGATACTAATAATAATAAATAATATTTTTTTTGATAATTTTAATAAGAATAATAAGTTTAATACTAATCAATAATGAAGCGTCCCGTTCATATCGAATATAAACGTCACGTATTCATTGGTGTCATGCGAGGTATTGACCTCTATATGTGACATTTTTTTTAAAAAATCTGCATACGTTTTTATGATACAAACCATAATTTTTATTATAAACAAAGGCTTAAACCACATAATAATGATTATCGTTTAGCGATAATCTTAGTCTTACAAACTTTACATTTGATAATAACAATACGATTTTCAACATATTTCACATTACAAATCTTCCGGTATGCAGTTTTATTTTTGACACAAATATGCATACTCCAAATCTTGCTTAAATTCGGCATAATGCAGCGGAAGCTTTTAATTATCACATGAGAATAAACATGCTTAAAACGTCAACATAAAGTTGGTGAGATATAGGTTTAATGCTAGCAGCGTTATAAATATAGACCACAAGATTTCATATACATAAACGTTTTAATAAAAATATTCTAAGTGGTTGAGCACTTGATAACCATACTTAACATTTAATCAACGTTGCATATTCCCTTTATTATGAAATCTCACTACACCGTACCAAGTATAGTTACCAAAACGAAGTACTGTGCAACCGTTGAATACTGGTCGTCCAGTCCGGTTGGGGTTGTCAGGCCCGATAGATCTATCAACAGGATTCGCGTTTACAATACCGCATGTAAATAGTAGTTACCAAGTTACAGGGAAGTATGCCAGTGGTACAACTCAACGTAGAATATATATTTTTAATCACTTGTGTCCATAACGTAAATCATAAAATGCATGTATTCTCATCCCGAAATATTTAGAGTTTAAAAGTGGGACTATATACTCACTTTTACCTTGAAGATATTTAATACGACTTGGTCTCCGATAGATATCACGAACCTAACCATATATAATATATCAACATGTTTTCTTTTCAAATAATCGTTACATGTATACTTATAATACTTTTAATATCTAATTGTCTGTAGTTAGCAGTCCGATATTAGTGGTCCACAATTAGTTGTTCAATAAAATAAATAAAGACCCCATCGTATTCGTATTGATCGGAATTAATCTCAACCCATGGTACCATGTTGTCAAATGACGTGTTGCGTACATAAAGTACCGTGTTGTCAAATGACGTGTTGCGTACAATCATGAGGTCTTATGATTAATCTTCTCGTGTTGTTTACGGGTGGTCCTGAAATATATAAAATCAAATCATAAGTAAATATATATAAAATATCATATTAATTAGCAAAGACATGGTTAGTTTTAGTTTTACTCCAATTAATTTCGTAGCTAAACTAGCTTCGGATACCCAATTTTGTTTTAGCCGTAGTTTCTTCAATACAACTCCGTTTTTGTTGGTTCAACTTGCCACTTCCTTGGATCGAGTCATTATTTATGAATATGAACTGTAATTACCTTAGTTTGTATTCGAAATCACAGGTTATAGGTCAAACTTTGGTGAATCTTATGAAAGTCATCATTTCCGTTGTAAAAACAACACCTAGATGATCATTTTTACAAAAACACTTACACTTTGAGTTACACCATGAGATTTTTATATATTAACATATTCATAAGAAATATCATTTTTCCATAATATAAACTTTCAATTCAAAATTTAAGATGGTTTTTAATTATCCAACCCAAAACAGCCCCCGGTTGCACTCCAACGATGTAGATCCAGTTTTAAGGTGTTCTTTGTAAAATCAAGTTGTATCTTGTTAAGTTAGCATATCATTATGATATATTACAGGTCTTGAAGTGTTTTAAAAGTCAAGTTAGAAGGATCTATTTAGTTTGCAAACAAGTTTGAAATCATTCAAACTATGTTCTTGTTGTTATGATTTGTATATTCTTAATAAGATAGTTATAATTGAACAAGATGATGAACAAAGGTTATACCTCAAGTATGATGAAGAAAGTTACTGAATAAACAAGATATGAACTTGTTCTTGATGACTTGGAAGATTAAGAAGTGAAATCATGAAAGAAACAAAGGTTGTAAGTAAGTTTATATCTTGATTTAAGATAATTAACTTACATGAATTGAATCAAAGTTTAAACATAGTTTTACCTTGATTATGGAGCTAGAAACTTATGAAGACTTTGAAGAACTCTTGAAGGTTGGAGATAAGAGAGTTTAGAAGATAATCTAGCTTGAAGAAAATTGATATGAAAGTGTATGTATGTGTATATATGGCGTGATATATGCATGTATATATATAGATTTTATGTTTTGATTTTTAGTTCATAAGTCTTGATTAATGACAAAGGATGGTTCCCACAAGTTGCTATCATATCTTTTAATCATTCATGGCTGATCATTGGTATTTTCTATTGGTATATATGTAGTGACCCGAACTTTTCCATGTTTATATATATTAATTGAGATTGATATTTACATGATTAAATGTTTCCAACATGTTAAGCAATCAAACTTGTTAAGACTTGATTAATTGAAATATGTTTCATATAGACAATTGACCACCCAAGTTGATCGGTGATTCACGAACGTTAAAACTTGTAAAAACTATATGATGACATATATATGGATATATATATATATAGTTAACATGATACTATGATAAGAAAACATATCATAAAGTATATTAACAATGAACTACATATGTAAAAACAAGACTACTAACTTAATGATTTTTAAACGAGACATATATGTAACGATTATCGTTGTAAAGACATTTAATGTATATATATCATATTAAGAGATATTCATACATGATAATATCATGATAATATAATAATTTAAAATCTAATTTGATATTATAAACATTGAGTTAACAACATTTAACAAGATCGTTAACCTAAAGGTTTCAAAACAACACTTACATGTAACGACTAACGATGACTTAACGACTCAGTTAAAATGTATATACATGTAGTGTTTTAATATGTATTTATACACTTTTAAAAGACTTCAATACACTTATCAAAATACTTCTACTTAACAAAAATGCTTACAATTACATCCTCGTTCAGTTTCATCAACAATTCTACTCGTATGCACCCGTATTCGTACTCGTACAATACACAGCTTTTAGATGTATGTACTATTGGTATATACACTCCAATGATCAGCTCTTAGCAGCCCATGTGAGTCACCTAACACATGTGGGAACCATCATTTGGCAACTAGCATGAAATATCTCATAAAATTACAAAAATATGAGTAATCATTCATGACTTATTTACATGAAAACAAAATTACATATCCTTTATATCTAATCCATACACCAACGACCAAAAACACCTACAAACACTTTCATTCTTCAATTTTCTTCATCTAATTGATCTCTCTCAAGTTCTATCTTCAAGTTCTAAGTGTTCTTCATAAATTCCAAAAGTTCTAGTTTCATAAAATCAAGAATACTTTCAAGTTTGCTAGCTCACTTCCAATCTTGTAAGGTGATCATCTAACCTCAAGAAATCTTTGTTTCTTACAGTAGGTTATCATTCTAATACAAGGTAATAATCATATTCAAACTTTGGTTCAATTTCTATAACTATAACAATCTTATTTCAAGTGATGATCTTACTTGAACTTGTTTTCGTGTCATGATTCTGCTTCAAGAACTTCGAGCCATCCAAGGATCCATTGAAGCTAGATCCATTTTTCTCTTTTCCAGTAGGTTTATCCAAGGAAATTAAGGTAGTAATGATGTTCATAACATCATTCGATTCATACATATAAAGCTATCTTATTCGAAGGTTTAAACTTGTAATCACTAGAACATAGTTTAGTTAATTCTAAACTTGTTCGCAAACAAAAGTTAATCCTTCTAACTTGACTTTTAAAATCAACTAAACACATGTTCTATATCTATATGATATGCTAACTTAATGATTTAAAACCTGGAAACACGAAAAACACCGTAAAACCGGATTTACGCCGTCGTAGTAACACCGCGGGCTGTTTTGGGTTAGTTAATTAAAAACTATGATAAACTTTGATTTAAAAGTTGTTATTCTGAGAAAATGATTTTTATTATGAACATGAAACTATATCCAAAAATTATGGTTAAACTCAAAGTGGAAGTATGTTTTCTAAAATGGTCATCTAGACGTCGTTCTTTCGACTGAAATGACTACCTTTACAAAAACGACTTGTAACTTATTTTTCCGACTATAAACCTATACTTTTTCTGTTTAGATTCATAAAATAGAGTTCAATATGAAATCATAGCAATTTGATTCACTCAAAACGGATTTAAAATGAAGAAGTTATGGGTAAAACAAGATTGGATAATTTTTCTCATTTTAGCTACGTGAAAATTGGTAACAAATCTATTCCAACCATAACTTAATCAACTTGTATTGTATATTATGTAATCTTGAGATACCATAGACACGTATACAATGTTTCGACCTATCATGTCGACACATCTATATATATTTCGGAACAACCATAGACACTCTATATGTGAATGTTGGAGTTAGCTATACAGGGTTGAGGTTGATTCCAAAATATATATAGTTTGAGTTGTGATCAATACTGAGATACGTATACACTGGGTCGTGGATTGATTCAAGATAATATTTATCGATTTATTTCTGTACATCTAACTGTGGACAACTAGTTATAGGTTACTAACGAGGACAGCTGACTTAATAAACTTAAAACATCAAAATATATTAAAAGTGTTGTAAATATATTTTGAACATACTTTAATATATATGTATATATTGTTATAGGTTCGTGAATCAACAGTGGCCAAGTCTTACTTCCCGACGAAGTAAAAATCTGTGAAAGTGAGTTATAGTCCCACTTTTAAAATCTAATATTTTTGGGATGAGAATACATGCAGGTTTTATAAATGATTTACAAAATAGACACAAGTACGTGAAATTACATTCTATGGTTGAATTATCAAAATCGAATATGCCCCTTTTTATTAAGTCTGGTAATCTAAGAATTAGGGAACAGACACCCTAATTGACGCGAATCCTAAAGATAGATCTATTGGGCCTAACAAACCCCATCCAAAGTACCGGATGCTTTAGTACTTCGAAATTTATATCATATCCGAAGGGTGTCCCGGAATGATGGGGATATTCTTATATATGCATCTTGTTATTGTCGGTTACCAGGTGTTCACCATATGAATGATTTTTATCTCTATGTATGGGATGTGTATTGAAATATGAAATCTTGTGGTCTATTGTTACGATTTGATATATATAGGTTAAACCTATAACTCACCAACATTTTTGTTGACGTTTAAAGCATGTTTATTCTCAGGTGAATATTAAGAGCTTCCGCTGTTGCATACTAAAATAAGGACAAGATTTGGAGTCCATGTTTGTATGATATTGTGTAAAAACTGCATTCAAGAAACTGATTTCGATGTAACATATTTGTATTGTAAACCATTATGTAATGGTCGTGTGTAAACAGGATATTTTAGATTATCATTATTTGATAATCTACGTAAAGCTTTTTAAACCTTTATTTATGAAATAAAGGTTATGGTTTGTTTTAAAAATGAATGCAGTCTTTGAAAAACGTCTCATATAGAGGTCAAAACCTCGCAACGAAATCAATTAATATGGAACGTTTTTAATCAATAAGAACGGGACATTTCAGTTGGTATCCGAGCGTTGGTCTTAGAGAACCAGAATTTTGCATTAGTGTGTCTTATCGAGTTTGTTAGGATGCATTAGTGAGTCTGGACTTCGACCGTGTTTACTTGAAAAATGATTGCTTAACAAATTTTGTTGGAAACTATATATTTTTAACATGTGAATATTATGTGATATATTAATCTCTTAACGCGTTTGATATTATGTGATAGATGTCTACCTCTAGAACAAGTCCCATTGACTCACCTAATAATAATGAAGAGTCAAATGTAAATTGGAATGATTCGTGGACTGATTCACAAGTTCCCGAAGAGGAACCGGAAGAAGAGTCGGAACCGGAAGAAGAATCGGAACCGGAAGAAGAATCGGAACCGGATGAAGAAATAGAACCGGTGGGGGAAATAATAAAACGGTTAAGTAAAAGAAAATCCTCAACCAACCGACCAAAGTTAATTATGGTCAATGGTGTTTCCGCCAAGGAAGCAAAATATTGGGAGGATTACCAATTCTCCGATGAATCGGATTCCGACGAGAATTCCGATGATGTTATAGAAATTACCCCAACTGAATTTAAAAAGGCAAAAGAAAATAATAAGGGAAAGGGCATAAAAATAGAGAAATCTAATTCCAACCCCGATGAACTTTATATGTATCATCAACCCCCGAAGTCCTTAAGTTGTAACAATGACCCGGGAACCTCTAAACCACCAGGTTTTTCTAAACCAATGTGGACAACGACGGCTCGTATTAGGGGAACATCATATATCCCTAGAAACTTGGCAAAACGAACCAAAACCAAAGAAGAAGAAACGAGCGAGTCGGAATAAGATAGTTGTATTCGTGTGGTGTAATATATGTAATATAGTGTTCTTATGCTTTATGATATATGTAAAAATTGCTTGTATTAATAAGTATTTTTTTATGAAACTAACTCTTGTCTATTTTACAGTTTAAAAACACAAAATGGATAGACAACCCAATATTTTAAGAGACCTACCCGGAGACATGATTGATGAAATCTTGTCTAGAGTCGGCCAGAATTCTTCGGCACAACTATTTAAGGCGAGATCAGTTTGTAAGACATTCGAAGAACGTTCCAAGAATGTCTTGGTTTATAAGAGACTTTCGTTTGAAAGATGGGGGATATCACATTGGGAAACCCATAAGTTACGATGTGTTTACTTTGACGCATATATTGCGGGGAACCCAAATGCTATTTTACGCAACGGGTTAAGAAATTATTTTGACTCAATATATCCGAATATTGGACTTCGTGATTTAGAAAAAGCGGCTAACATGCAACATAAAGAAGCATGTTATGCTTATGGATTAGTAATGTTCGCTTCTCACCAAAGTGAGAACAAGAACATCGGGCTACAACTATTAAACAAAACGTTTCCACAAGTGACGGAGTCGGTAATTGGGGTAAGAAATGAGGTTTTTAGATTATTAAGGGACTGTTGGACATTACGTAACCCTCGTCCCTTTGACGACGTTACAACACGCTGTCTTATCAACGTCCATAACGGTTATGTTGCACAAGACCAAGGATGGGAAGTAGTTCTAGTAAAACCAGAATGCATGACTTGTTTCTGGACGTATGAATTACGTGTCTTTATTGCCTTTGCTGAACGACTTGTGTACTAGCTAGAATTATCTTCACAACTATCTTGTATCAAAGTTATTGTGTGCTATATTTCATGCTTTATGTAAAATAAGCGGTATTGTAAGTTTGTAAAATATTGTATAAAAGTTTGAACGCGAAATATTATTATAATCAGTTTTTCATATAGAATTTTAGTAGTTGAATTGTATATTAGCTACTAAGTATGAACTTAACGGGTAGGTACTACCCGAATTTAAACTTATAAAACGCTAATATGAAGAAAAAGCTTTTATAAATAAGTTCATATTATGCTACGAAATACTATTAACTACTCTTAATATTCTGTATGATTAACTTGTTCCATTTGACTATTTTGAAGGAAATGGCACCGACTACTCGACACACCGTGAATATGAATGAAGAGGAATTCCGTACTTTTCTAGCTTCAAACATAGCCGCAGTACAGGCTGCGCTACATACCAACAATAACCTTGGATCTAGCAGTACAGGAAATCGTGTAGGATGCACCTACAAAGAATTCACTGCCTGCAAACCTTTGGAATTTGATGGAACCGAAGGACCGATCGGATTGAAACGGTGGACCGAGAAGGTCGAATCGGTGTTTGCCATAAGTAAGTGTACTGAAGAGGACAAAGTGAAGTATGCTACGCATACCTTCACAGGTTCTGCGTTAACATGGTGGAATACCTATCTAGAGCAGGTAGGACAAGACGATGCGTACGCACTACCGTGGTCAGCATTCAAGCACTTGATGAACGAGAAGTACCGTCCCAGAACCGAGGTCAATAAGCTCAAGACAGAACTTAGAGGGTTACGAACCCAAGGATTTGATATTACCACGTATGAAAGACGATTCACAGAATTGTGCCTATTGTGTCCGGGAGCGTTCGAAGATGAGGAAGAGAAGATCGATGCGTTTGTGAAAGGATTACCGGAAAGAATCCAAGAAGATATAAGTTCACACGAGCCAGCCTCCATACAACAGGCATGTAGAATGGCTCACAAACTAGTGAACCAGATTGAAGAAAGAATTAAAGAACAGACTGCTGAAGAGGCCAATGTGAAGCAAGTCAAAAGAAAGTGGGAGGAAAACGGTGATAAGAATCACCAATACAACAACAACAGCAATTACAACAATAATCGCAACAATTATCCCAACAATCGCAACATCAATCGCAACTACAACAAACGACCCAACAACAACAACAACAACAACAACAGCAACTACAACAATCATCCCAACAACAATAATAACCGCAACAACAACAACAACAATCAGAAGCAGCTATGCCAAAGGTGTGAAAAGAATCACTCGGGGTTCTGCACCAAATTTTGCAACAAGTGTAAAAGAAATGGTCATAGCGCGGCGAAGTGTGAGGTCTACGGACCAGGGGTTAATAGAACGAAAGGAACAAATAGTGTCGGAACGAGTAATGGCGGAGCAAGTAGTGTCGGAGCAAGTTATGCCAATGTAGTTTGTTATAAATGTGGAAAACCAGGCCACATTATTAGAAATTGCCCGAACCAGGAGAACACGAATGGACAAGGCCGTGGAAGAGTTTTCAATATTAATGCGGTAGAGGCACAGGAAGACCCGGAGCTTGTTACGGGTACGTTTCTTATTGACAATAAATCTGCTTACGTTTTATTTGATTCGGGTGCGGATAGAAGCTATATGAGTAGAGATTTTTGTGCTAAATTAAGTTGTCCATTGACGCCTTTGGATAGTAAATTTTTACTCGAATTAGCAAATGGTAAATTAATTTCAGCAGATAATATATGTCGGAATCGAGAAATTAAACTGGTTAGCGAAACATTTAAGATTGATTTGATACCAGTAGAGTTAGGGAGTTTTGATGTGATAATCGGTATGGACTGGTTGAAAGAAGTGAAAGCGGAGATCGTTTGTTACAAAAATGCAATTCGCATTATACGAGAAAAAGGAAAACCCTTAATGGTGTACGGAGAAAAGGGCAACACGAAGCTACATCTTATTAGTAATTTGAAGGCACAAAAACTAATAAGAAAAGGTTGCTATGCTGTTCTAGCACACGTCGAGAAAGTACAAACTGAAGAAAAGAGCATCAATGATGTTCCCATTGCAAAAGAATTTCCCGGTGTATTTCCGAAAGAATTACCGGGATTACCCCCACATCGATCCGTTGAATTTCAAATAGATCTTGTACCAGGAGCTGCACCAATAGCTCGTGCTCCTTACAGACTCGCACCCAGCGAGATGAAAGAACTGCAAAGCCAATTACAAGAACTTTTAGAGCGTGGTTTCATTCGACCAAGCACATCACCGTGGGGAGCTCCTGTTTTGTTTGTCAAGAAGAAAGATGGTACATTCAGGTTGTGTATCGACTACCGAGAGTTGAACAAACTTACCATCAAGAACCGCTACCCACTACCGAGAATCGACGACTTATTTGATCAACTACAAGGCTCGTCTGTTTATTCAAAGATTGACTTACGTTCCGGGTATCATCAAATGCGGGTGAAAGAAGATGATATTCCAAAGACTGCTTTCAGAACACGTTACGGTCATTACGAGTTTATGGTCATGCCGTTTGGTTTAACTAATGCACCAGCTGTGTTCATGGACCTTATGAACCGAGTGTGTGGACCATACCTTGACAAGTTTGTCATTGTTTTCATTGATGACATACTTATTTACTCAAAGAATGACCAAGAACACGGTGAACATTTGAGAAAGGTGTTAGAAGTATTGAGGAAGGAAGAATTGTACGCTAAGTTTTCAAAGTGTGCATTTTGGTTGGAAGAAGTTCAATTCCTCGGTCACATAGTGAACAAAGAAGGTATTAAGGTGGATCCGGCAAAGATAGAAACTGTTGAAAAGTGGGAAACCCCGAAAACTCCGAAACACATACGCCAGTTTTTAGGACTAGCTGGTTACTACAGAAGGTTCATCCAAGACTTTTCCAGAATAGCAAAACCCTTGACTGCATTAACGCATAAAGGGAAGAAATTTGAATGGAATGATGAACAAGAGAAAGCGTTTCAGTTATTGAAGAAAAAGCTAACTACGGCACCTATATTGTCATTGCCTGAAGGGAATGATGATTTTGTGATTTATTGTGATGCATCAAAGCAAGGTCTCGGTTGTGTATTAATGCAACGAATGAAGGTGATTGCTTATGCGTCTAGACAATTGAAGATTCACGAACAAAATTATACGACGCATGATTTGGAATTAGGCGCGGTTGTTTTTGCATTAAAGACTTGGAGGCACTACTTATATGGGGTCAAAAGTATTATATATACCGACCACAAAAGTCTTCAACACATATTTAATCAGAAACAATTGAATATGAGGCAGCGTAGGTGGATTGAATTATTGAATGATTATGACTTTGAGATTCGTTACCACCCGGGGAAGGCAAATGTGGTAGCCGATGCCTTGAGCAGGAAGGACAGAGAACCCATTCGAGTAAAATCTATGAATATAATGATTCATAATAAAATTACTACTCAAATAAAGGAGGCGCAACAAGGAGTTTTAAAAGAGGGAAATTTAAAGGATGAAATACCCAAAGGATCGGAGAAGCATCTTAATATTCGGGAAGACGGAACCCGGTATAGGGCTGAAAGGATTTGGGTACCAAAATTTGGAGATATGAGAGAAATGGTACTTAGAGAAGCTCATAAAACCAGATACTCAATACATCCTGGAACGGGGAAGATGTACAAGGATCTCAAGAAACATTTTTGGTGGCCGGGTATGAAAGCCGATGTTGCTAAATACGTAGGAGAATGTTTGACGTGTTCTAAGGTCAAAGCTGAGCATCAGAAACCATCAGGTCTACTTCAACAACCTGAAATCCCGGAATGGAAATGGGAAAACATTACCATGGATTTCATCACTAAATTGCCAAGGACTGCAAGTGGTTTTGATACTATTTGGGTAATAGTTGATCGTCTCACCAAATCAGCACACTTCTTGCCAATAAGAGAAGATGACAAGATGGAGAAGTTAGCACGACTGTATTTGAAGGAAGTCATCTCCAGACATGGAATACCAATCTCTATTATCTCTGATAGGGATGGCAGATTTATTTCAAGATTCTGGCAGACATTACAGCAAGCATTAGGAACTCGTCTAGACATGAGTACTGCCTATCATCCACAAACTGATGGGCAGAGCGAAAGGACGATACAAACGCTTGAAGACATGCTACGAGCATGTGTTATTGATTTCGGAAACAGTTGGGATCGACATCTACCATTAGCAGAATTTTCCTACAACAACAGCTACCATTCAAGCATTGAGATGGCGCCGTTTGAAGCACTTTATGGTAGAAAGTGCAGGTCTCCGATTTGTTGGAGTGAAGTGGGGGATAGACAGATTACGGGTCCGGAGATTATACAAGAAACTACCGAGAAGATCATCCAAATTCAACAACGGTTGAAAACCGCCCAAAGTCGACAAAAGAGCTACGCTGACATTAAAAGAAAAGATATAGAATTTGAAATTGGAGAGATGGTCATGCTTAAAGTTGCACCTTGGAAAGGCGTTGTTCGATTTGGTAAACGAGGGAAATTAAATCCAAAGTATATTGGACCATTCAAGATTATTGATCGTGTCGGACCAGTAGCTTACCGACTAGAGTTACCTCAACAACTCGCGGCTGTACATAACACTTTCCACGTCTCGAATTTAAAGAAATGTTTTGCTAAAGAAGATCTCACTATTCCGTTAGATGAAATCCAAATCAACGAAAAACTTCAATTCATCGAAGAACCCGTCGAAATAATGGATCGTGAGGTTAAAAGACTTAAGCAAAACAAGATACCAATTGTTAAGGTTCGATGGAATGCTCGTAGAGGACCCGAGTTCACCTGGGAGCGTGAAGATCAGATGAAGAAGAAATACCCGCATCTATTTCCAGAAGATTCGTCAACACCTTCAACAGCTTAAAATTTCGGGACGAAATTTATTTAACGGGTAGGTACTGTAGTGACCCGAACTTTTCCATGTTTATATATATTAATTGAGATTGATATTTACATGATTAAATGTTTCCAACATGTTAAGCAATCAAACTTGTTAAGACTTGATTAATTGAAATATGTTTCATATAGACAATTGACCACCCAAGTTGATCGGTGAATCACGAACGTTAAAACTTGTAAAAACTATATGATGACATATATATGGATATATATATATATATAGTTAACATGATACTATGATAAGAAAACATATCATAAAGTATATTAACAATGAACTACATATGTAAAAACAAGACTACTAACTTAATGATTTTTAAACGAGACATATATGTAACGATTATCGTTGTAAAGACATTTAATGTATATATATCATATTAAGAGATATTCATACATGATAATATCATGATAATATAATAATTTAAAATCTAATTTGATATTATAAACATTGAGTTAACAACATTTAACAAGATCGTTAACCTAAAGGTTTCAAAACAACACTTACATGTAACGACTAACGATGACTTAACGACTCAGTTAAAATGTATATACATGTAGTGTTTTAATATGTATTTATACACTTTTGAAAGACTTCAATACACTTATCAAAATACTTCTACTTAACAAAAATGCTTACAATTACATCCTCGTTCAGTTTCATCAACAATTCTACTCGTATGCACCCGTATTCGTACTCGTACAATACACAGCTTTTAGATGTATGTACTATTGGTATATACACTCCAATGATCAGCTCTTAGCAGCCCATGTGAGTCACCTAACACATGTGGGAACCATCATTTGGCAACTAGCATGAAATATCTCATAAAATTACAAAAATATGAGTAATCATTCATGACTTATTTACATGAAAACAAAATTACATATCCTTTATATCTAATCCATACACCAACGACCAAAAACACCTACAAACACTTTCATTCTTCAATTTTCTTCATCTAATTGATCTCTCTCAAGTTCTATCTTCAAGTTCTAAGTGTTCTTCATAAATTCCAAAAGTTCTAGTTTCATAAAATCAAGAATACTTTCAAGTTTGCTAGCTCACTTCCAATCTTGTAAGGTGATCATCCAACCTCAAGAAATCTTTGTTTCTTACAGTAGGTTATCATTCTAATACAAGGTAATAATCATATTCAAACTTTGGTTCAATTTCTATAACTATAACAATCTTATTTCAAGTGATGATCTTACTTGAACTTGTTTTCGTGTCATGATTCTGCTTCAAGAACTTCGAGCCATCCAACGATCCATTGAAGCTAGATCCATTTTTCTCTTTTCCAGTAGGTTTATCCAAGGAAATTAAGGTAGTAATGATGTTCATAACATCATTCGATTCATACATATAAAGCTATCTTATTCGAAGGTTTAAACTTGTAATCACTAGAACATAGTTTAGTTAATTCTAAACTTGTTCGCAAACAAAAGTTAATCCTTCTAACTTGACTTTTAAAATCAACTAAACACATGTTCTATATCTATATGATATGCTAACTTAATGATTTAAAACCTGGAAACATGAAAAACACCGTAAAACCGGATTTACGCCGTCGTAGTAACACCGCGGGCTGTTTTGGGTTAGTTAATTAAAAACTATGATAAACTTTGATTTAAAAGTTGTTATTCTGAGAAAATGATTTTTATTATGAACATGAAACTATATCCAAAAATTATGGTTAAACTCAAAGTGGAAGTATGTTTTCTAAAATGGTCATCTAGACGTCGTTCTTTCGACTGAAATGACTACCTTTACAAAAACGACTTGTAACTTATTTTTCCGACTATAAACCTATACTTTTTCTGTTTAGATTCATAAAATAGAGTTCAATATGAAATCATAGCAATTTGATTCACTCAAAACGGATTTAAAATGAAGAAGTTATGCGTAAAACAAGATTGGATAATTTTTCTCATTTTAGCTACGTGAAAATTGGTAACAAATCTATTCCAACCATAACTTAATCAACTTGTATTGTATATTATGTAATCTTGAGATACCATAGACACGTATACAATGTTTCGACCTATCATGTCGACACATCTATATATATTTCGGAACAACCATAGACACTCTATATGTGAATGTTGGAGTTAGCTATACAGGGTTGAGGTTGATTCCAAAATATATATAGTTTGAGTTGTGATCAATACTGAGATACGTATACACTGGGTCGTGGATTGATTCAAGATAATATTTATCGATTTATTTCTGTACATCTAACTGTGGACAACTAGTTATAGGTTACTAACGAGGACAGCTGACTTAATAAACTTAAAACATCAAAATATATTAAAAGTGTTGTAAATATATTTTGAACATACTTTAATATATATGTATATATTGTTATAGGTTCGTGAATCAACAGTGGCCAAGTCTTACTTCCCGACGAAGTAAAAATCTGTGAAAGTGAGTTATAGTCCCACTTTTAAAATCTAATATTTTTGGGATGAGAATACATGCAGGTTTTATAAATGATTTACAAAATAGACACAAGTACGTGAAATTACATTCTATGGTTGAATTATCAAAATCGAATATGCCCCTTTTTATTAAGTCTGGTAATCTAAGAATTAGGGAACAAACACCCTAATTGACGCGAATCCTAAAGATAGATCTATTGGGCCTAACAAACCCCATCCAAAGTACCGGATGCTTTAGTACTTCGAAATTTATATCATATCCGAAGGGTGTCCCGGAATGATGGGGATATTCTTATATATGCATCTTGTTATTGTCGGTTACCAGGTGTTCACCATATGAATGATTTTTATCTCTATGTATGGGATGTGTATTGAAATATGAAATCTTGTGGTCTATTGTTACGATTTGATATATATAGGTTAAACCTATAACTCACCAACATTTTTGTTGACGTTTAAAGCATGTTTATTCTCAGGTGAATATTAAGAGCTTCCGCTGTTGCATACTAAAATAAGGACAAGATTTGGAGTCCATGTTTGTATGATATTCTGTAAAAACTGCATTCAAGAAACTGATTTCGATGTAACATATTTGTATTGTAAACCATTATGTAATGGTCGTGTGTAAACAGGATATTTTAGATTATCATTATTTGATAATCTACGTAAAGCTTTTTAAACCTTTATTTATGAAATAAAGGTTATGGTTTGTTTTAAAAATGAATGCAGTCTTTGAAAAACGTCTCATATAGAGGTCAAAACCTCGCAACGAAATCAATTAATATGGAACGTTTTTAATCAATAAGAATGGGACATTTCAATATACCAATACTAAATACATCTAGAAGCTGCGTATAATACGGGTACATATACCCTAAGTATACGTGTAGAAATCTTGAGGAAATGGAACGAGAATTAAAATATAACTATCTTTTGTGAATATACTTATATTATTTTATGTATTTAAGCCCTTTAAAAGTGATTAAATACGTATCCTTATGATACTTGTATAAGCATTATAGGTTATAGGTATATATGTCAAAGAATGTTACGTATAGTTACCGTTTTGAAAACTCAAGTTAGTAGTCTCAAAGTATACTTATAACTCATTGTTATTAGTACACAATGATATGTTAAACCATCCTTAGATCATGTTAAATATGTATAAATACGTATATGTACACAATCATATAATTATCGTATGTTATATAGTTCGTGATATCATCGGTCAAATTGGACGGTCAAACGTTGTGTAAAACTCTTTTCAAAAACACAAGACTCAACAATTTGAATTGCTTATTATGTTGGTAATGTTTAATTTATGTAAATATTAATCTCATATGTATAAAACGATCGGAAAAATCCGGGTCGTTACAGTACCTACCCGTTAAATAAATTTCGTCCCGAAATTTTAAAGTTGTACCTATTTTGCGTTCTCGGGAAACAAATGTGGGTACTTTTGTTTCATCTGATCCTCTCGTTCCCAAGTAAACTCGGGACCCCTTCGAGCATTCCAACGAACCTTAACGATTGGTATGTTGCTCTGCTTGAGTTGTTTAACTTCACAGTCCATGATTTCGACTGGTTCTTCTATGAATTGTAGTTTCTCGTCGAATTGGATTTCTTCAAGAGGAATGGTGAGGTCTTCCTTTGCAAGACACTTCTTAAGATTTGAAATGTAAAACGTATTATGTACTCTGGCGAGTTGTTGTGGTAACTCGAGTCGATAAGCTACCGGTCCAATGCGTTCGATGATCTTGAACGGGCCTACATACCTTGGGTTCAGTTTACCCCTTTTTCCGAAACGTATTACACCTTTCTAAGGTGACACCTTTAGCATAACCATGTCACCGATCTGAAACTCTAATGGTTTCCTTCGAACATCGACGTAGCTCTTTTGGCGACTACTGGCTGTTTTCAATCTCTCCTTGATTAGTACTATATTCTCAGTAGTTTCGTGTATGATCTCGGGACCAGTTAATCGTCGATCTCCTATTTCATTCCAACAGATAGGGGATCTACACTTCCTTCCATACAGTGCTTCAAATGGTGCAGCTTTAATGCTCGCATGATAACTATTATTATACGAGAATTCTGCTAATGGTAGATATTTATCCCATCCATTTCCAAAATTGATCACACATGCCCTGAGCATGTCTTCAAGAGTCTGAATTGTTCTTTCACTCTGCCCGTCAGTTTGTGGATGATATGCGGTGCTCATATCCAAACGAGTTCCTAGGGCCTCCTGTAGTGATTTCTAGAACTTTGATGTAAATCTACTATCACGATCGGATATAATGGAAATAGGTATTCCATGCCTTGAAACAATTTCCTTTATGTATAGTCGTAATAGTTTCTCCATTTTATCCGTTTCCTTTATAGGCAAGAAATGTGCATATTTGGTGAGACGATCAACTATTACCCAAATGGTGTCATAACCCCATGCAGTCCTGGGCAACTTTGTGATAAAATCCATGGTAATATCATCCCATTTCCATTCTGGGATTTCTGGTTGTTGAAGTAACCCTGACGGCTTCTGGTGTTCTGCTTTGACTTTAGAACAAGTTAAACATTCCCCGACATATGTTGTAACGTCTGTATTTAAATTAGGCCACCAATAATGCATCTTAAGATCTTGATACATCTTTCCAACTCCAGGATGTATCGAGTATCTTGTCTTATGTGCCTCGTTCAATATCAACTTCCTTAATCCACCCAACTTTGGTACCCAAATACGTTTTGCAAAATATCGAATTCCATCTTCTTGTATAACGAGTTGCTTCTCATACTTCTTCATTATTTTATTTCCTATGTTTTCCTTAGTAAGAGCTTCTCGTTGAGCCTCTTTGATTTGTGAGTTGAGATTCATGCAAATTTTTATGTTCATCGCTCGTACTCGAATTGGCTCTCGTTCCTTTCTACTTAGAGCGTTGGCCACTACATTCGCTTTTCCGGGATAATAGCGAATCTCACAATCATAGTCGTTTATCAGCTCGACCCACCTACGTTGCCTCATGTTCAGCTGTTTCTGATCGAAAATATGTTGAAGGATTTTATGATCGATAAACACAGTGCATTTAACCCCATATAAGTAGTATCTCCATATCTTCAATGCAAACACTACTGCTCCCAGTTCTAGATCATGCGTCGTATAATTTTGCTTGTGAATCTTCAATTGTCGGGATGCATACGCAATAACTTTCTTTCGTTGCATAAGGACGCAACCAAAACTTGTCGTGAAGCATCACAATATATCTCAAAATCATCGTTCCCTTCAGGTAACGATAAAATAGGCGCCGTAGTCAACTTCTTCTTTAGTAATTGAAATGCACTCTCCTGCTCAGAGGTCCATTCGTACTTCTTCCCTTTTTGTGTTAACGCTGTCAATGGTTTAGCTATTCGGGAAAAATCTTGAATAAACCTTCTATAATAACCGGCTAGGCCCAAAAATTGACGTATTTGTGTTGGTGTCTTAGGAGTCTCCCATTTTTCAATGGCCTCAATTTTAGCTGGATCAACCTGAATTCCTTTGCTACTAACAACGTGGCCAAGAAATTGCACTTCTTTCAACCAAAAATCACATTTAGAAAAATTTGGCGTATAACTGTTCTTTTCTTAACAATTCTAATACCAACCTTAAATGCTGCTCATGCTCTTGCTCATTTTTGGAATAGATGATAATATCGTCAATGAAAACGATAACAAACTTATCTAAATACGGACTACAAACTCGATTCATGAGGTCCATGAATACAGCTGGCGCATTCGTCAATCCAAACGGCATGACCAAAATTTCGTAATGACCGTAACGTGTCCGGAAAGCAGTTTTCAGAATATCTTCTTCTTTGACGCGTAGTTGATGATAGCCCGATCTTAGGTCGATTTTCGAATAAACACATGATCCTTGCAGTTGATCAAATAATTCGTCAATTCTCGGTAGTGGATACCGATTCTTGATAGTTAACTTATTTAATTCACGGTAATCTATACACATTCGGAAGGATCCATCTTTCTTCTTGATGAATAAAATCGGAGCTCCCCACGGTGAAGTGCTCGGTCGAATGAAACCACGGTCCAGTAATTCTTGTAACTGGCTCTGTAACTCTTTCATTTCAGACGGTGCAAGTTTGTATGGAGCACGAGCCACTGGTGCAGCTCCTGGTACTAGATCTATTTGAAATTCTACATATCTAAATGGAGGTAATCGTGGCAACTCTTCCGGAAAGACTTCAGGAAAATCTCTTGCCACAGGCATGTCGTTGATGCACTTCTCTTTTTCCTTCGTTTTGACTTTATTAACATGTGCTAAGGTAGCATAGCACCCTTTCTTCAAGCACTTTTGGGCTTTCAAACAGCTAATGAGTTTTAGCTTTGAGTTACCCTTCTCTCCATAAATCATTACCGGCGTTTTATCCTTACGAGGAATGCGAATTGCCTTCTTGGCACACACAACTTCAGCTCCTATTTTGGACATCCAGTCCATGCCGACTATTACATCAAAACTTCCTAATTCTACGGGTATCAAATCAATTTTAAACATTTCTTCGGCTAAATTTATTTTACAATCACGGCAAATTTTATCGGCTTTAATTAGTTTACCATTAGCAAACTCAATCATGTACTTAGCATCTAGAGGTAATGATGAACAATTCAATTTAGTGTAAAAGTCTCTACACATATAACTTCTATCGGCACCAGTATCAAATATAATAGATACTGATAAGTTATTAATGGTAAACGTACCCGTAACAAGCTCCGGGTCTTCACACGCCTCTCTAGCATTAATAATAAATGCTCTTCCATGTGCAGATCCGTTATTCTTCTCTGGATTCGGGCATTGGCTCTTATAATGACCTTGTTTCCCACACCCATAACAAGTAACAGTGGGCAAGGCAGTTCTATTTGCATTGGTGGCAGGAGTCTTGGTGCCATTTGTATTTGTAACAGGAATCCTACAATCTTCAGCAAGATGACCCCTTCGATTACAATTATCGCACACCACATTACAATAACCAGAGTGATGTTTGTGACATCTGTTACATAAAGGATTTCGTCCTTTGTAACCTGAGCTTGAACCACTACCCGCACCTTGCGTGGTTTCTTGTTTCTTGTTGGATTGTTGATTACCTTTCCACTTTCTTTTGTTTTCCGATGTCTTAACATCCGTGTTCTTATCCAGAATAATCTGGTCCATCAACTCGTTTGCCATAGTGATGGCTTCATGAATAGTCTTGGGTTTCGATGCTGTAACATTTGCCTTGACATTTTTAGGCAAACCATCTTTGTACAGTTCTATCTTCGGTTCTTTGGTTGGTACCAATTCGGGACATAGCAAAGCTAATTTCATGAATCGCTGATTGTAGTTGGTGAGTTCAGTACCAACAACTTTCAGGTTTCGTAGTTTAGCTTCCAACTTCCTAACCTCGTTCCTTGGACAATACTCGTTGATTAGCATTGTTTTGAATTCTTCCCATGGAGTATCATAAGCTACATCTCCTTCTACGGCCTTTACATAGTTTTTCCACCACGTGAGTGCACTATCTTGTAAGGTGCACGATGCATACTTGGTCATGTCCTTCTCAATACAACCACAGATTTTAAACACAGACTCAATCTTTTTGATCCACCGAGTTAAACCGACCGGTCCTTCTGTTCCACTGAATGATGAGGGCTTGCAACCTTGAAAAGTTTTGTAAGTACATCCCACACGAGGATTTGGGTTATCTGCAGCACCTCTCGCAGCATCGACCCATAACATTCTGTCGTTCACTCGCTGATTGATGAGTTTCTCGATTTATTGTTCAGTCATTCGGTTCAATCGCGCCATGAAAAAAATAATAATTATTCACATAGAATATTATGGATGTAGTGTGTATTTACAGTACATCGTCGCTTATTAATAATATGAACCGGTTATTATTATAAAAGCCTTTTCTTCCTATTAACATTTTATAATTATATCTAGGGTAGTACCTACCCGTTAAAGTTCATACTTAATAGCTTAGTACAGAAATTAATTACTACCATCTAAATAATACTCCACCATGGAAAATTATTGCATTTCACACTTCACTATTTTACATATGCTTATCATACATCAAACATTAAGCAAACCACACTAGTAATATTATACAACACGTTATATGATCCCATGGTTTAAAACAACAGCGCATCATTTAACCCAAAATGTTTGTGTTCAAAGAAATCGCTTAAAGCTTATCCTGGCTGTCTCCCTGCGTTTTGGCTGAGGGACCGAAGAACTGGATGTCGGGATAGAACTAATAGGAATAGCGGGAATAGGGGTGGAAGTGTCTGGTGGATTTGGTGCCACAACATCCTCACTAAACTCGGGATTTGGATTTTCCAATTCAGTAGCCTTTCATTTCTTTCCTCATTCGAACTTGTCTTTCGTAATTTCCTGTATTTCTTCCTCCTCAGGATCACTTTCCAGTTCCTCTTCAATTGATTCATCCGGAAATTGTGAGTCTTCTCCAAAGGTGTCATTTTCATCATCGGATAGGTTAATGACTGGAACACTATCTGAGGATTCTGGTTTGGAGTCGCTGAATGTGATAACAAGTTCTAAGCCAGACATCTATCACATAACAACTAGCACGTTAGTACCACATAATATTTACATATTAATTTTTAACCAACAAGGATAAGTAATAGTTTTCTAAACACGGTCAAAGTCTAGACTCACTAATGCATCCTAACAAACTCGATAAGACACACCAATGCAAATTTTCTGGTTCTCTAAGACCAACGCTCTGATACCACCTGAAGCGTCCCGTTCATATCGAATATAAACGTCACGTATTCATTGGTGTCATTGCGAGGTATTGACATCTATATGTGACATTTTGTTTTAAAAATCTGCATACGTTTTTATGATACAAACCATAATCTTTATTATAACCAAAGGCTTAAACCACATAATAATGATTATCGTTTAGCGATAATCTTAGTCTTACAAACTTTACATTTGATAATAACAATACGATTTCTAACATATTTCACATTACAAATCTTCCGGTATGCAGTTTTATTTTTGACACAAATATGCATACTCCAAATCTTGCTTAAATTCGGCATAATGCAGCGGAAGCTTTTAATTATCACCTGAGAATAAACATGCTTAAAACGTCAACATAAAGTTGGTGAGATATAGGTTTATTGCTAGCAGCGTTATAAATATAGACCACAAGATTTCATATACATAAACGTTTTAATAAAAATATTCTAAGTGGTTGAGCACTTGATAACCATACTTAACATTTAATCAACGTCGCATATTCCCTTTATTATGAAATCTCACTACACCGTACCAAGTATAGTTACCGAAACGAAGTACTGTGCAACCGTTGAATACTGGTCATCCAGTCCGGTTGGGGTTGTCAGGCCCGATAGATCTATCAACAGGATTCGCGTTTACAATACCGCATGTAAATAGTAGTTACCAAGTTACAGGAAAGTATGCCAGTGGTACAACTCAACGTAGAATATATATTTTTAATCACTTGTGTCCATAACATAAATCATAAAATGCATGTATTCTCATCCCGGAATATTTAGAGTTTAAAAGTGGGACTATATACTCACTTTTGCCTTGAAGATATTTAATACGACTTGGTCTCCGATAGATATCACGAACCTAACCATATATAATATATTAACATGTTTTCTTTTCAAATAATCATTACATGTATACTTATAATACTTTTAATATCTAATTGTCCGTAGTTAGAAGTCCGATATTAGTGGTCCACAATTAGTTGTTCAATAAAATAAATAAAGACCCCATCGTATTCATATTGATCGGAATTAATCTCGACCCATGGTACCGTGTTGTCAAATGACGTGTTGCGTACATAAAGTACCGTGTTGTCAAATGACGTGTTGCGTACAATCATGAGGTCTTATGATTAATCTTCTCGTGTTGTTTACGGGTGGTCCTGAAATATATAAAATCAAATCATAAGTAAATATATATAAAATATCATATTAATTAGCAAAGACATGATTAGTTTTAGTTTTACTCCAATTAATTTCGTAGCTAAACTAGCTTCGGATACCCAATTTTGTTTTAGCCGTAGTTTCTTCAATACAACTCTGTTTTTGTTGGTTCAACTTGTCACTTCCTTAGATCGAGTCATTATTTATGAATATGAACTGTAATTACCTTAGTTTGTATTCAAAATCACAGGTTATAGGTCAAACTTTGGTGAATCTTATGAAAGTCATCATTTCCGTTGTAAAAACAACACCTAGATGATCATTTTTACAAAAACACTTACACTTTGAGTTACACCATGAGATTTTTATATATTAACATATTCATAAGAAATATCATTTTTCCATAATATAAACTTCCAATTCAAAATTTAAGATGGTTTTTAATTATCCAACCCAAAACAGCCCCCGGTTGCACTTCAACGATGTAGATTCAGTTTTAAGGTGTTCTTTGTAAAATCAAGTTGTATCTTGTTAAGTTAGCATATCATTATGATATATTACAGGTCTTGAAGTGTTTTAAAAGTCAATTTATAAGGATCTATTTAGTTTGCAAACAAGTTTGAAATCATTCAAACTATGTTCTTGTTGTTATGATTTGTATATTCTTAATAAGATAGTTATAATTGAACAAGATGATGAACAAAGGTTATACCTCAAGTATGATGAAGAAAGTTACTGAATAAACAAGATATGAACTTGTTCTTGATGACTTGGAAGATTAAGAAGTGAAATCATGAAAGAAATAAAGGTTGTAAGTAAGTTTATATTTTGATTTAAGATAATTAACTTACATGAATTGAATCAAAGTTTAAACATAGTTTTACCTTGATTATGGAGCTAGAAACTTATGAAGACTTTGAAGAACTCTTGAAGGTTGAAGATAAGAGAGTTTAGAAGATAATCTAGCTTGAAGAAAATTGATATGAAAGTGTATATATGGCGTGATATATGCATGTATATATATAGATTTTATGTTTTGATTTTTAGTTCATAAGTCTTGATTAATGACAAAGGATGGTTCCCACAAGTTGCTATCATGTCTTTTAATCATTCATGGCTGATCATTGGTATTTTCTATTGGTATATACTAATAGTAAATACATCTAGAAGCTGCGTATAATACGGGTACATATACCCTAAGTATACGTGTAGAAATCTTGAGGAAACGGAACGAGAATTCAAATATAACTATCTTTTGTGAATATACTTATATTGTTTTATGTACTTAAGCCCTTTAAAAGTGATTAAATACGTATCCATACGATACTTGTATAAGCATTATAGCTTATAGGTATATATGTCAAAGAATGTTACGTATAGTTACCGTTTTGAAAACTCAAGTTAGTAGTCTCAAAGTATACTTATAACTCATTGTTATTAGTACACAATGATATGTTAAACCATCCTTAGATCATGTTAAATATGTATAAATACGTATATGTACACAATCGTATAATTATCGTATGTTATATAGTTCGTGATATCATCGGTTAAATTGGACGGTCAAACGTTGTGTAAAACTCTTTTCAAAAACACAAGACTCAACAATTTGGATTGCTTATCATGTTGGTAATGTTTAATTTATGTAAATATTAATCTCATATGTATAAAACAATCGGAAAAATCCGGGTCGTTACAAATAATAATGGTAACTATACTAATATTAATTTTTTATAGTAGTAAAAATTCTAATAACAATAACTAATAATAATACCGATAATAAATAATAATTTTGTATTATTTTTATAATAATACGTATAATAATAATAATGTCTTTATTGATTATAACATCATAATATTAATCACAATTTCACTACTAATTATATTAATAATGTTATTAATAATGATGACAATAATATTAGCAATAATAATATTATAACAAGTTAAATGTATCTTATTTCATATATTTATATTATATATAGTAATAGTATTAATATTGATATTTATATTTATGTTGATTTTAATAAAAGTAATGATAATATTAATGTAGTAATTATTATTTATCTTGTAAGTAAGTTTAATATGTTGATTTTATTAACTATGTGATATTTATTAACTATTTAATATATAATAACACATATTGCTTATTTAGTTTTTATATATTTTATATACAGTACAATATACATATAATATTAATCATGTATAGAAATCATATATATTTATATATATATGGATTTACATAATATCAACATTATTATCTTGCATATTATTTTACATACTTAATTCTAAGGTTACAGTTATATTTTATTTTTTCTAATTATTATATATATTTACATTTATATATACATATTTATTTACAACAATTGTTCGTGAATCGTCGACCACAGTCTGAGGTTAAATGACTTCATGAAAATAGTTCACAAGTTTTGAGACTCAACATTACAGATTTTTCTTATCGTATCGGAAACATATAAAGATTAAGTTTAAATTTGGTCGGAAATCTCCGGGTCATCACAGTACCTACCCGTTAAAGAAATTTCGTCCCAAAATTTGAGTGTGGTTGTCATGGTTAACAATAAAAATGTTTTCATGACGAATATGAATTGATAAATAGAGTTTTATCATTATTGATTAATATAGATAAAACGGTTCGATTATGCGGAGCGTACGAGTGAAGCTATCACAAAATAGTGAAATGAAAGGATAAAGATTTGCCTTAGCTTTTGACAGAGTCAGGGTTGAATTAGGTGCGTCTTAGCTTATGATGTTGTCTTGGTTGAATTCCGGAATTCAAGGGATTTAGAAGAAAATCTTTCGAAATCTTAAAAGATTTGATTCTTCGGCGAATAAGGAAATTAAGATCTCTATAATTAATTACGATGATCTGCCTCGATTACCCTGTCTGATATTCCCATTATAAATTAAATTTTTTCCATTCCATTATTTTCACCATTCCTACACTTTCTTTCTTAATTCATACACCCAAAAGATTGTGAAAATGCTTAATCCCGTTCTAATTCTTGATATTTTCCTAATTATCATTTCTGTCATCCTTCTTTTCAATCTTCCGCCAGAAGAATCTGTTTACTTCTACTATTACCTCGGGGTGATACTATTCTTAATTATACCGTGTCTTTATATTGCTATTCGTATTAATATTCACGGTTTGTAATCTCCGTGTTGTTATTGGGCTTTATATTTTCTCTTATATTTTGGAGCTCTTTTGCCTTTTTATTCTCTTCTCAACCTCTAGTAAAGCGAGTAATGGTCCAGAATTCGTAAGTATGGAGTTTCAAATGAACGTAATGTTCTAAACAAGAATAAACGTAATAGCACCATTTGATTTGTCAAATTACCAGAATCACTGAGAATAGAACTATCAAGAATATATTTTCTTGATATGTTCAGAAGTTAATCAGAATGAAAGAGTTATGTAACATGACACATGATAACGTTATAATCTGTGAATCATCATGTTCCATTTAGAAACTCAGCATGACTTACTGTAAAATAATCACGTTGATCAAGTGTCATTATATTATACTAACTCATGCATCAGTTCCCAACATTACTTCAATAACATTCATATTTTAAGCTCGAAAGTTTACAGAATATAGAAACTAACAGTTTCTATATGATGTAACACTGATAGCATGAAGAGAATAATGATTTCAGATAAGAATAGTTATGAAAATATCTTCAGAAATATGGAGGATATTTATAATGAAAGATACGATGATATCTTGGAATTTCTAATATCGAAGGATGGTGAAGAAAATTTGTTCGCAAGAGTTTTGGAGTCAGAAGCAAGGTATTCGCTAAAGATTTCATCAGAAACAGAATCATCAGAATTCTTAATGTACAAGTTTAGTCCTTGTGATTTGTTCAGAGACTCCTTCGTAGTATGCTCAATCAGTTTTTCAGTTTCAAACTTTTTCTGAGCTTTGCCAACATACTATTCTTTATCATCAAACTTCCATTGATTAAGGTCGTTTACAGTTGTCTACAGTTTTCTGCTGCTTCATTCAGCTTTTTCAAAGTTCAATGTATTGATTCGTGGGCTGGGTGCTTTTCAAAATTTCAGAATTGAAGATCGTAATTGTAACGACCTCGAATCGGGCCTAGCAGTAAATGACTTTTACCCTTAATGAATATTAATTATTAATATTAGTGATTTTAATAATTATGGGTTAATAATTATTTGATTGGTTAGTTATGTGCGCTTTGTGACAAGGGTCACAGAACAGGTTTCGTTATGTGAATTGGACCTCGTTAGGGCTACCTAATGAGGTACATTATGTTTTAGATAACTGGTAAATACCCGTGTGTAGTGGGGAATGGGGTTTCCTCACTATGAAGAAACCCCAATTGAATATATACTCCTGTACGTTCCTTATTCTACCTATTTTAGAAACTAAGAACCCTAAAACACTCCATGCTCTCTAAATCCTTAAAATCAAAAGTGCAAATTGAAGGCTAGTGATTTCTCTTATCTGATTCTAGTGATTACAAGGATCAAGACAAGGTAAACATCTTTGAATTTGATGAATTTAAAAGTGGGTTTTGGGTAAAATGGGTTTTGATAAATTTTGAGCTTGATTCTTGTGTATATGTGTTTTTTAGGCTTGATTGATGTTAGAAATAGTTTATATAAGTGTTATGTGATATTCTTGAGCCTTTGAATCGACCAAAACAAGCAAAAATCGAGTTTTTGGGCCAAAAACGCGAAAAACAGCGTGCTGGAGCTGTTCTTCAGCTCCCACACGAGTGACAGATCAACCGCATGAGTGACTACACTTTTGAGGGTCACCCACACGTGTGAGGACTCACTCGTATGAGTGAGGCCTCAGCCACATGTGTGAGCAGCAGGTCAGAATTTTGGAAACTTGTTTCGGTCATAACTTTCAAATCGTAACTCCGTTTTTGACAAGTAAACTATCGTTGGAATCATCTTGAAGTCGTTACAATGATAAGGTTTTAAAATACTAAATCAAACTTAATGTTGGGTGGAAAAAGCTAAAATTCCAATTGGGCTGCTGTTCCTGCTCAACCGTGCGAGTGAGGCACTCACCCGTACGGGTGAGGTGTTCAACCGCACGTGTGAGCTTCTAAATCATGTGAGTGGACTTGAAAGTCACTCGTGGGGGGTAGTTTGTCAGTCGTACGAGTGAGGATACTCACCCATACGAGTGATCTGGTCAGTCGCATGAGTGGGACTCCACCCGTGCGAGTGATGGAGTTTGTATGTTTGGGTCAAGTGCTATTCTGACTCATTTACTATATTGTCGTGTTTATTTCTTCTAATGTATAATCTGGTTGAAATGGTTACTAACTAGAGAAATGATATTCTCAGGTGATAAAGGAAAAGGTGAAGGCTCAGTGAAATAAGACTACTGAGTTCTTGTATTTCCAGGTGAGTGGGACTATCCTAATGTTTATAAGTATTTAGTAGCGAGTTATGCTACTGTTACCTTGGCTTACTCACCTGAATAATTAGTATATGATATATTGTGCTTTATTATGTGACTTGTTGTGGCCACCCTGGATGCCGACTACGGGTTAGTAGTCTGGTAGTGATATTGCCGATTGCGGGTTTTGTAGCGGCAACTGGCTTACATGTGGGGCAGCTATGGTTTTGTAGTTATGCCAAATTTGTAAGTTGGGCAAGAGGCAGGAATGAGCCTTTCTGGTTCAGGAGTTACTATTCGCGTAGTATAGTTGAACGATGCACCCCCTGCATCTGGATACTATGCGAGGGAGACAGTAACTGGAATTATCGGTATACTCTAACTTGATCGATTGGAGTTAAGGGCCCGGCCAGGCTGCCGATCCTCTTGTTATCAAGACCTTGTTTGTGTATTAGCTAGCTTGATGCTATATGCTTATACCTGTTAGGACTGCGCTGTTCACTTAGCCTTGTGCTAACCCCTCACTTCCTCCCATGCAGGTAGACTTGTATGGTAGGGTTTTTGGGAGGAGCTTGCTGTTTTGATGGATATGTTTGAAGAACAAACTCTGATGTCTTTTGTATAACCTAAAATTAGTTGTTTAACGTAACACCAGATAGATTATAATAATCGTGTGGTATTGTAAAACTTAAGTATTATATGTATAAAGTTTCCGCTGTGTATTTAAAAAAAAAAATGGACGGTGTTACAACTTGGTATCAGAGCGTAGGTTTGGCAACATGTATACATGGATGTCATGTTCCCAGACCTTAGATAGTGTGTCAAACATATCCTTGGGAGACAAGCTAAGTGAATGTAGAGAATGGTATGATAGTCTGTAGGTACTAACGGATTATCCACTAAGCTTTTGTGAGATGATGTGTAGTACAGGTGAAAGATGACTGACAAAAGGCAGGATGCCCGAGCTCCACCTACCCCCGGAATCTTTAGAGCTCCACCTGAAGAGGAAGACTCAGATACTGATCAGCAAGAGTACATCCAACGATTGGAGAGTCGATTGAAAGAATCCCGAGACAGGATAACTGAGCTAGAAGGTATTGTTTCTGCGGGTACCACGACGGGTAATGATGATACTGCACTTCCAGGGTTTTCCGTACCTCAGTTTGGGTCTGCATCAGGGGGAACTTCATCACAACCACAACAGTTCCAAACTCCGTTGCCATTTCCACAGTTTCAAACGCCGCCTCAGCAACAGTCACAACCTCAACAGGGATACCAAAACCCGGGTCAAGTTATGTATCCCTACGTGATTCAAATGTGGCAGCCACCAACAACTGAAACATAGAAAAAGTGCACTTTTAAGCAATTCCTTGAATGCAAACCTCCAGAGTATGTCGGCAGTTCTAATTCGACTGAAACCTTTGATTGGTTACGTGAGGAAGATTAAGCATTGGAAGCCTGTCAATGCGAGCCTGAATTACGTGTAACTTATGCCAGCAGATTGTTGAAAAAGAAAGCAATGGGTTGGTGGGATTCAATAACTTCTCAGATGTCAAAGGAAATGTTGAACCAGGTGACTTGGGAACAATTTGCAGCTAAGGTGTGCGAACAGTATTGCACTCCTTATGAGATCTCAAGAATGAAGCGGGAATTTATGAATCTAAAGATGACCAGAAAGATGACAATTGACGAAGTGATTGAGAAGTTCACTAACAAGCTTGATGTGGTAGCGGAGGGGTACGTGATAGTACTATATTTTACTACGAAATACGTTACAAATTACACAAGTTTTAATTATTTATTTACAAAATGGATATACCTAAACCTTGCTACAACACTATAGGCAGTGTACCTAATCGTAGAGTAGTATAGTTTTTAGTAAGTCCGGTTCGTTCCACAGGGAGCGGGCTTATTGCACACTATATTTTTAAACAACTATATTTGTACAAAATATATATAATTATATATAATAATATATAAAAGGGGGTTTACCGTTTAATGACCGGTTTGTCGATTTATATTTTAAGCGAAGCGTATAGTAAATGATGATATTTAAATAACACTAAAATAAATAACAATAATTAAAATGACAATAAATAAAAGTACGAGAAAAAATGAAATAAAATATATTATGCTTGTTTAAACTTCCGTAACCATGATGGTTGACGTGTTGATTTTAGTTTTATGCCCATGGGTTAATTGTCCTTTGTCCTGGATTATTTAATATGTCCGTCTGGTTTTTTGTCCATAACAGTCCATCGGTCATAAATATAAAATGCGAGTGCCCTCGTCAAATTATTATTATACCCGAAGTTAAATATTCCAACTAATTGGGGATTCGAATTGTAACAAGGTTTTAATACTTTGTTTAATGAATACACCAGGTTATCGACTGCGTGTAAACCAAGGTTTTACTACTTTGTTAACAATTACACCAATTACCCTTGAATGTAATTTCACCCCTGTTTTAATTATTCTAGTGGCTATTAATCCATTCCCGTGTCTGGTTAAATGAACGATTATTCGTACATATAAATACCCCGCCCATCGTGTCCGATTGAGTGTATATGGTAGTTTATAGGGACGCCCAATTGTAAATCTTTATATTAACATTAACAAACTTTCATTTAGTTAAACAAATATAAAGCCCATTAATAGCCCATAGTCTAATTTCCACAAGTGTCGTTCTTTTGTCCAAACCCCAATTATGGTACAAAGCCCAATTACCCAATTTTAGTAATTAGCCCAACATCATGATTACTTCGTTTTAAATAAGTATAATAATAACTTAGCTACTAGACATTAATTTAAAAAGGAGAACATAACTTACATTGAGTATTTATCGCGTAGTGTTACACGGACAGAATTTCGACTTCAAAAACCCGTAAAATAACCTTTACATAACCCAAACTAATCTAATATAACACTAATCTATATTATATATATATATATATATATATATATATATATATATATATATATATATATATATATTATATATTTATTTATATTATACTAGGGAGTATTATTATTATTCTCTTTTAAAACTCGGCAGAATTCGCGACCTTTTATAGGGATTCTGAAATTTCTGTGCTCCGCGAGTCGCGGCACTTTGTGCCTGAGAACTCCGCGAGTCGCGGGGATATGGAATACAGCTCACACCCCTTTGGATCTTCTTTGCCGACGTTTTATATATATAAATATAAAATATAAATAATTAATATAATTATTTATATATTATATTATATTTTTGTGCATAGTAGACTTGTAATTTTTAGTCCGTTGCGTCGGGCGTTAATAGTTGACTCATGTCCTGGTTCCGGATTTTCGAACGTCCTTGCGTACAATTTAATATCTTGTACTTTGCGTTTTGTAACTTGTACTCTTGTCATTTTTAGACGTTTTTCATCAATAAATTGAACCTTTTGAATTGTATCTTGTACATTTGAGCTTTTTGGACGTTTGTGTCTTCAAATCTTCGTTTTCGCCTTTTGTCTTCGCACTTATTTATTTAAACAATTACAATGAAAATATAATACAATTACATATGAAAACCTATTATTTAGGAGGGATATTGCTATGAAATATATGTTCCTTTTTAGCCTTATCAAATATCCCCACACTTGAGCGTTGCTTGTCCTCAAGCAATACAGAACTTGAAATAAAAACATACATGAATCACTTTTTTATTCATCACACTTTGTACATTAGTGATTTTGATATGGTGGTATAAAAAATGATAGTAACGATAGAACCATGGTTAAAGGTGGGTGTGTCATCCACAGTTGCCTCGGGTTTAGGTCAACGACACTTGCAATCAAATAGCCGATTTACTTTCGGTTTCCAAAGTAAAGTGCACATTTGAAAGGCGGTTTACAGTCTCACATGACTATGAAAATGTAGATCCTTAAGGAAATTGGATCTTTATGAAAACATTTGATCTTTTGAAAATTCAATCTAGCTTTTACCCTAGATAAGTTTTCCGGAATAACCCTTCACCGGTGTTTGCAAAATATTTTTGTGGGTTTTGTGGGTTTCAGATTTGAAAATTTTAGCTCAAAACTTATGGTTTTGTGTCACCCACTTGCTAACCTTGTATTAGGAAAGCAACACGTCCAGTTTACTTGCTCCGTATATTACCTTTCGGTAAACTACCGTCCGGTTGTAAAGGAAAGCGATGAACTAGAAACTGTTAAGGCAACGTCTAATGACATGCATATGATTATGGTCTTAAAACGTGTCAGATGCTAGTACTATCCTTTGTAGGAGCAATAGTAAAGATCATCCTATGATTTTTCGGTCTGGCACAAGGTCCTGTCTCCGACCATGCTATGCAACCACCGTTCTTACGGTTGACACCCGATTTGGTTCAGGTGACCTAATGAATTCCAGGTGAATTCCTAGGATTTTACGTTCAATGGTAATGAACGCATTGAAAATGGGTTTTCAGAAAACAAATCGGTTTTATTTTTTATCAAAATATTTTCTCGTTCAAGCTCGAGTTTAGATATCATTGAATTCCATGAGTTTGTAATTCTCAATCTTTAAGGTCAATCTCTAGGATTGAGTAATATCAGTCTTAAAAGCTGATTTTTGATCTTTAAGGAGATTATCCTTTCTGGGGATCTGATTCATTAGTCTTATCAAGCTAATTTGCACGGTGCCCCCCCATTGTACGAGATAAATCCTTCTCATGGTTAGGATAAATCTGACCACATGGCGACCCTGTTTGATGCTGAGGTCCGTGGATTTCCTGCTGATTTTAGAGTTGACTTTTCTAGATTTTTCGTCAACCTACAGCTGGTCTGGACGACAACTTCATGACCTAAATCAAGAAGCGCGTTTTTTTTTTCGGAAGACTTTACTTCCTTTAAATGATGGAATTGATTCATCGTGTAGATCCATCTTTCATTACAGTAAATCGGGTAAAACAGTTAATTTAGTCCAAAACAAAAGCACTTGCAATAAACTTTACAGAAACATGTGATAGATAGTTTTTAATTGAATAACTTGGTACATTCTCCCCACACTTAGTTTCTTTCTTTGCCTTTTTATTCTCCTTTATTCTATTTTAAATGAATTCAATCGTTTTAGGGTGTTTCTCAATTTATGTCCTTTTCGAGGTAACGATAATTTCGGTATTAACACCTAGTTTTCATCGTTCATAAATATGTATAAACATGATTTTGACTTCATTTAGTTGAAAAATTTTCAAATTTTCACAAAATTTGGCAATTAAACCAAGTGTAAACCCGAGAGAATTTATAACCCTTCCCCACACTTGAGATCATGCAATGCCCTCATTTGCATGAAATCAGACTATAATTATAAATTCATGAGGGTGATTAGTGTAGAAAAGTAATTAAAAATACCCAGTTTTTAATTACAAAACTCGTCGAATGATAGATGGCGCGCCTCATCGTTCATTCCTTCATGTTTTATCACACATATTTTTCTTCAAAAACGGTTGCTTTTCTGAACTGTTTGCTAATCTTTAAAAATACGTCTTTTGTCCTAATTTATTATGCATGTTTATTAACGAGTTATGCACTAACCCGAACCCCTAATTTAACATTAAGTGGGGTTAAACTTCCCCACACTTAGCTGACGACATGTGAAGTCAGTAGAATAAGTTCCAAGAATTAGAATAGTGAGCCAGTTATTTACATCTCGGGTGGTGTATAATATATCAATGGGTTTAAAGTTTAGACTCTCCCGATCGTCACTACTTAATTCTTTTTTAAGTGTAGCTTTTAGTAAATGGATATGTCTCTTTTTTAGTTCTTGGTCAAATGGATCGATATACACCGACATACTTATTTCTATAGGGTGGACAATTCCTAATATTTCCTTCCTTTTATTCTCAGGATCAAAATTTTCACCTCTATTACCCAATTGGGTGAAATTTGAGGTGTCATTATCTATTACAGCTTGTAGTTCATTTCCGGTGGATGACTCGTCTATTGAGAATATTGGGTTGGAAGGTTGTGGAATGGTGAAGTTTGGTTTGGCCTTGGGGGTAAAATTTTCAACGTTATCGTTTTCCCAAGAGTACCAATTTGTCACCCTTACTTCTTCTTCATCATCCATCGATGGATTGATGATTTCGTCGGTAGAGGCTAATGTGTCAATATGTTGTGAAATTGGTAAGACTGAATAAAAAGTATCATCGGGATAGTTGGTGATTTCGGAGCTCTTGAATTCATCAAAATTCGATGATATGAGATTTTCTTGTACAATACTCCTCAGATCAACAGGTGTGTAGTCTGATAGAGTTTCAGCTTGCCGGTTTACAAACTCTCTCATTTGTTCATTTTGAGTATTGAGTTCTTCGAGTTTGATTTTCATATAATCTAAAGAATTTTCAGGCACATAATTTTCCTCGTCTTCTGGTTGTTGAGTTTGGATATATTCTTGGGAATAATCTCAATTTGAATTGTATTCTTCGTAATCGTTCCATTCAGGTTCCGTGGGTGCGTAATTTTCCATAGGAACGTAATAGTAACATTCCCATGTTGAGTGATAATCTCCACAAATTTCACAACCAGTTATTGTTTCGTCGTTCGTGATCCAAGATTGACCGAATGAATTTTTATCAACACTCGTTTGAGAGTATTGATTTAATTGATTTCGGATATCAAAAAGAGTTTCCATAGCCTTGTTTTCAAAATTTTCCATTTTATTGCGATGGCCAAATTTTAGCTACAATGTGGTGCATTTACTAATTATCCTATTAGTTATAAAAATAGAAAAACTTATATAAGTTGTCCAATTAATAGACTTTTCTGCTTTTGCCCACGTTTCGAATAGCCAAAAGATGCAGCAGGGAGCCAGAACCCTTTAAATCGGAAGCTCACAACTCAGCCACTAACAAATCCAACTATTACTACGAAGCAGAAAATTGTCATCGTCCATTAATTTAACCACTTAAATAATTTTTCTTTCCGTTTGAGATATTAGATAAGAAATAGAGAAAATTTCTAAGTCCTAAAAACTAAAGCGTCGAGAAATAAGAAAGAAAAAGAATGCGTGTCGAAAAATGTCGAAAAATAAAAATAAGAAAATAGCGCATCGTAACTTAAAAGTCTAAAAATTATATCTAAAAAGTTGCGCCTAAAGGTCTAAAGGTAAATGCAATTTTATTCAGAAAACGTCAATTACTTAAAGGCACTAAAATCTATTTAAAACTAAAGCGAAAAACGGCGTCGCAAAATTCTAAAGCGCCTAAATTTTAATCTAAAGAAAAAGCACTTAAGGGATTTTACGGCAAAGCCTAAGAATCTATACATATAAAATAACTACGGAAAAACTAATTTTAAAACTAATTGCGAATGAAAAATATACAAAATATTACGATTACACTAAATAAAAGGATACAAATTACAAAAAGTGATAAAATTACTTATTTTTATATTTATTTTATAATAGTATTAATTTTTATATATAAATAAAACTAATTAAAATTAATTATTACTAATTAATTAAAATTAAAACTAAATATTAAATTAATTAAACTAATTAGGGTTTTAAAAATAATAATAATTAATATACTCCGTATTAAATGCGATTAGGGTTCCGTGGTCAGGTCTGCCAGGGCGGCTCCGCGAGTCGCGGTGATCCGTACCAGAAAACCTCCGCAAGTCGCGGAGATTGAAAAACGTGTTTTTTTTTTATATTGTTTTTCTAAAAATATATAAAAATATATTTATACAAAAATAAATTAAAAATATAGCGTTTTGCCGAGTCCCCGGCAGCGGCGCCAAAAACTTGATGTGGTAGCGGAGGGGTACGTGATAGTACTATATTTTACTACGAAATACGTTACAAATTACACAAGTTTTAATTATTTATTTACAAAATGGATATACCTAAACCTTGCTACAACACTATAGGCAGTGTACCTAATCGTAGAGTAGTATAGTTTTTAGTAAGTCCGGTTCGTTCCACAGGGAGCGGGCTTATTGCACACTATATTTTTAAACAACTATATTTGTACAAAATATATATAATTATATATAATAATATATAAAAGGGGGTTTACCGTTTAATGACCGGTTTGTCGATTTATATTTTAAGCGAAGCGTATATTAAATGATGATATTTAAATAACACTAAAATAAATAACAATAATTAAAATGACAATAAATAAAAGTACGAGAAAAAATGAAATAAAATATATTATGCTTGTTTAAACTTCCGTAACCATGATGGTTGACGTGTTGATTTTAGTTTTATGCCCATGGGTTAATTGTCCTTTGTCCTGGATTATTTAATATGTCCGTCTGGTTTTTTGTCCATAACAGTCCATCGGTCATAAATATAAAATGCGAGTGCCCTCGTCAAATTATTATTATACCCGAAGTTAAATATTCCAACTAATTGGGGATTCGAATTGTAACAAGGTTTTAATACTTTGTTTAATGAATACACCAGGTTATCGACTGCGTGTAAACCAAGGTTTTACTACTTTGTTAACAATTACACCAATTACCCTTGAATGTAATTTCACCCCTGTTTTAATTATTCTAGTGGCTATTAATCCATTCCCGTGTCCGGTTAAATGAACGATTATTCGTACATATAAATACCCCGCCCATCGTGTCCGATTGAGTGTATATGGTAGTTTATAGGGACGCCCAATTGTAAATCTTTATATTAACATTAACAAACTTTCATTTAGTTAAACAAATATAAAGCCCATTAATAGCCCATAGTCTAATTTCCACAAGTGTCGTTCTTTTGTCCAAACCCCAATTATGGTACAAAGCCCAATTACCCAATTTTAGTAATTAGCCCAACATCTTGATTACTTCGTTTTAAATAAGCATAATAATAACTTAGCTACTAGACATTAATTTAAAAAGGAGAACATAACTTACATTGAGTATTTATCGCGTAGTGTTACACGGACAGAATTTCGACTTCAAAAACCCGTAAAATAACCTTTACATAACCCAAACTAATCTAATATAACACTAATCTATATTATATATATATATATATATATATATATATATATATATATATATATATATATATATATATATATATATATATATATATATATATATATATATATATATTTATTTATATTATACTAGGGAGTATTATTATTATTCTCTTTTAAAACTCGGCAGAATTCGCGACCTTTTATAGGGATTCTGAAATTTCTGTGCTCCGCGAGTCGCGGCACTTTGTGCCTGAGAACTCCGCGAGTCGCGGGGATATGGAATACAGCTCACACCCCTTTGGATCTTCTTTGCCGACGTTATATATATATAAATATAAAATATAAATAATTAATATAATTATTTATATATTATATTATATTCTTGTGCATAGTAGACTTGTAATTTTTAGTCCGTTGCGTCGGGCGTTAATAGTTGACTCATGTCCTGGTTCCGGATTTTCGAACGTCCTTGCGTACAATTTAATATCTTGTACTTTGCGTTTTGTAACTTGTACTCTTGTCATTTTTAGACGTTTTTCATCAATAAATTGAACCTTTTGAATTGTATCTTGTACATTTGAGCTTTTTGGACGTTTGTGTCTTCAAATCTTCGTTTTCGCCTTTTGTCTTCGCACTTATTTATTTAAACAATTACAATGAAAATATAATACAATTACATATGAAAACCTATTATTTAGGAGGGATATTGCTATGAAATATATGTTCCTTTTTAGCCTTATCAAAGCTTTTCTTTGTACAACAATGGCTTTCTGATGAACAATCTAAGATTGATCAGTTTGTGGAAATGATCTTGCCAGAATACAGATCATTGGTAAGAATGGCACCTTCGTTACCTCAAGCCTTTGCCATAGCCAAAATGGTGGAAGGAGATACCAAGGCGGCCAAAGATAGTCAAAATGAAATGGTGATGTAGCCCAAACAGACATCAAGTTAAGGTAGTTTCAAATCAAAGAAGTCTCATGGTGGTCAACAGAAAGGAAGATTTTCCCAAAGTGGTAGTAGTTCGAACCAGAAGGTGTGGTGCAATGGTTGTAAATCGACTCATGCGGGTCCTTGTACTAATTTGACAAAGAGGTACATGCGGTGCGGAGTAATGGGTCATGATATTCAGGCCTGATCATTCAAAGAAAATGTTTGCTGGAATTGTCACAAATCAGGGCACAGATCAGTTGATTGTCCATCTGCAAGGAAAATGAGTTCTGGGGTAGGGGCAGGAGTAAGGACAGCGTCAGTCGGGGGATCTTCGGCTTCGTCAACTGGACAGACGCGTAAGACTCCTCCAAGACCTGAAGCAAGAGCCTTCCAGATGTCGGTAGACGCAGCTACTACTGCCGATGATGCTATCACCGGTATGTTTTTGGTTAACTCTACACCTGCTCGTGTATTGTTTGATTGCGGAGCCAATCGTTCTTTTATGGCTACTAGATTCTGTCATAAGTTAAACTTGCCTGTTTCTATGTTACCTGAATCGTTAGAAGTGGAAGTAGCCAGTGGTAAGACTGTTCCAGTCACAACATTTGTGTCTGGATTAAGCATAGAAATAGATGGGAGTGTATTTCTGGTGACTTGCTTAGTGATGCCCATACCTAGTTGTGATGTAGTTCTTGGTATGAATTGGTTAAGTCGCCATAAGGCAAGTATAAATTGTAATAAGAAAATAATTTATTTTCCTTTGGCCGATGGGACATGTGCTGTGGCCCGAGGTGAACGGGGCGGGTTTAATTGTCCGTTAATTTCAATGATGAAAGCTAAGAAATCGTTAGCCAAGGGATGTGATTCGTTTCTAGCATATGTAATTGATGCTAAGAAAGAGAAAAAAACGGTAGCTGATATTCCAGTAGTGCGCGACTTCCCAGAAGTATTTCCAGATGAATTACCGGGTTTGCCGCCAGTTAGGGAAGTAGAATACAGAATTGGGTTGATGCCAGGATCTACACCAGTGGCTAAAGCTCCTTATAGGTTAGCTCCATCCTAGATTCGCGACATGATGACGCAAATTCAAGATTTGCTAGATCGTGGGTTTATACGACCGAGTTCATCACCATGGGGTGCTCCCGTGTTATTCGTGAAAAAAAAAAGATGGTACGCTTCGAATGTGTATTGATTATCGGGAATTGAACAAAAGAACCATGAAGAATAAGTATCCTCTTCCGAGGATAGATGATTTATTCGATCAGCTTCAAGGAGCTTCGTTCTTTTCGAAAATAGATTTACGGTCCGGGTATCATCAGGTTCGTGTTGCTGAATCCGATATTTCGAAAACAGCATTTCATACTAGGTACGGTCACTATGAGTTTTTGGTGATGCCGTTCGGGTTAACGAATGCGCCAGCAATTTTTATGGATTTAATGAATCGGGTGTGTCGACAGTTTCTCGATAAGTTTGTCATAGTATTTATTGACGACATTCTGATCTATTCATAGACAGAGTCTGAGCATGCTGATCACCTACGTCAAGTATTAGAATTGTTGAAACAAGAACAGTTATACGCCAAGTTTTCGGGTTACGTGAAGTTCAGTTTCTGGGTCATGTTATTTGTCAAGAAGGTATCAAAGTGGATCCACCCAAAATAGAAGCGGTAATGAAATGGAATGCACCGAAAACTCCGACTGAAATTAAGAGTTTTCTGGGTTTGGCAGGGTATTACCGTAGATTTATCAAGGATTTCTCTAAGATTGCGGGTCCATTAACAAAGTTAACTAGAAAAGATGTATCTTTTCAATGGGGTGATGAACAGGAGAAAGCATTTCAAACATTGAAGCAGCTATTGTGTCAAGCTCCGATATTAGCGCTACCCGAGGGTACTGATGATTTATGGTATATTGTGATGCGTCATATGTGGGTTTGGGTTGTGTGTTAATGCAGCGAGAGAAGGTTATTGCGTATGCTTCGCGGAAGTTGAAAACTCATGAAAAGAATTATCCAGTACATGACTTAGAAATGGCAGCAATGGTTTTTGCTTTGAAGCTATGGAGACATTATTTATACGGTACGCACTGCGTTATTTGTACAGATCACAAGAGTTTACAGTATATCTTTTCTCAGAAAGAGTTGAATATGCAGCAGAGACGGTGGCAAGAATTAATAAAAGATTATGATTGTGAAATCCGCTACCATCCGGGTAAGGCAAATGTAGTCGCTGATGCTTTAAGCCGAAAAGGATCCATTGACAATGTGAAATTTTTGCGAATTGAAATTGTATCGGATCTGATTGAGTGATTAAAGATGACGCAGTTAGAAGCCTTGAGGGATGAACATTTAAAATCTGAGCTTTTAGTTAAGAGAAAAAAAGGATTTAATTGACGATTCTCGTGGATTAAAAACTTTCAACAATCGAATATGGGTTCCTTTACTCGGAGAATTGAGGGAATTAATTATGAATGAGGCGCACAAATCAAGATTATCCATTCGTCCAGGAAGTACAAAGATGTATCATGATTTGAAAACTCTGTATTGATGGCCAACAATGAAGAAAGACATCGCGTATTTTGTGGAAAAATATCATATTTGCGCCCAAGTTAAAGCTGAACATCAAAAACCCTATGGATCATTATGTAACATCCCGCATTTTTTCCGTTAAATTATTTTAACGCCCGTCTTTTTATTTTAATAATATCCTTCGTATCTAGATTCGTATCCTCCATTAGACTAACATTCTTAATATTTTCGTTATCGGATTATAACGTCTCCCGTACTCTCGTGTAATTCAAAATAATTCGTTCGGTTAATTCCTGCACCCGACTACAAACTTGAGGGACCAATGTTGCCAAAAGACCAAACTTTTGACTAGGTCAAAGTGGTCAACACCCACTTCCTCCATCCATTATCCATTTCATTTCCAATTTTTCTTAATACTTTCACATATTCTCTCAAACTTCATTTCAAAGAATCATCATCCATTTCAAATCGAGCAAGCATCAATCCAAACAAATTACATATTTGGAATCCTTGCATCTTTCTCTTCGAATCCATACCGATTACATCTCATTTGGGTAACTTTCTAAAATCACTAGATTTCTTGTTCTTGATGTTTTTGACTTATAAAGTTGTTAATTAGTATCTATGGCTCAAGTCTAGCATGAATATATGATTAATTTGTTCGATTTTGTTGTTTTGAGTAACTAGCATGAACTCATTAAATGGATGTGTTTAATCTTGAGTTTTGGATGATTAAATGTTGTTTAAATGTTAAAGTTCATGTATTAAATGTGTTACTTACATCATTAGCTTCAATTTGATGTGTAGGTTGATTGCGAAAACTTCATTAACATGATTATTGATTTTGTGAATTTTGAGTTAGGGTCTGATGAACTTGAAATGAACTTTTGACACTTTGAATGCCATGAAACGTTGTTAGTAAGTATTTAGTTGTATTGTATGTTTAATTATCTTCGAAACGGCGTATCGTATGTGTAAAGTGGATTCCCGAATCATGAAATGCATTTTGTGAACTTGCAACCTTGAGAATAAGCCTTTAATGATCACTTGACAAGTTTTCGGTTATTGCAAATGATGTTTTTGGTTGGTGAAATGTGTTTAGTTGTGTTCTTTGTCAAATTACCTTTCCAACGATATAAGATACACGTTTTAAGTATTTACGGTTCGTAAATTATGGTTGTTTGAAGTTTGGCTCGTTTGAAACACTTGAAAACTGCCAGACTTGCTGAACAGACAAATGGAGCGGCGCGCCATAAATGGAGCGGCGCGCCATTTTGGACTGTCCCAATTTCTTTTTGATTTTCACGTTTTCATCCCCGTTTACTTGTAACTCCGATTAACATGAAACTTGGCAAACATGTTTATATTGTCATACCCCGTCCAAAATCTTCCTGGACGAATACAATAACATTTGGTACCATTGCGATGAACGGACCTCTATATGCCATGAACGACTCCATGTAATATCTTTAAAATGAGCAATTTCACAGCGGAAGGTTTCTTTCAGACCTAAGAATAAACATGTTTTAAAAGTGTCAACCAAAAGGTTGGTGAGTTCATAGGTTTATCATAAACAATAAAATTCAGTACTTTTGATAGATCACAAGATTTAAATGCGGCATGGTATAAATGGGCCCGAATCCTATATCCACCTGTAATGTACATGCGATATCTTTTAAATACAGTACACCTTTCTCGTGTACGAAACCATTTTTCATACATCTTAGTAACCGTACACATATCTCGTGTACAAAATATAATACACATAACCTGTGTATAAAAATCATTCTCTCGATACATAACATTCACATCAATTGGTGGCAATTATCATGTCCACATAATTCAATGGTGGCAATTATCATGTCCACATAATTCAATGGTGGCAATTATCATGTCCACGTAATTCAATGGAGGCAATTATCATGTCCACATAATTCAATAATAATCCGCAGAACTTCTGTTTGCATAATAATTCATCCGAGGAATGTTTTGCTTGTGTCTATCTCGTCAAACATTTATAAAAACATTTCATGTATTCACAGTTCAAAAATATATTTCAAAAGCATTTAATAAAGCAGTTATAAAAACAGCGCATGTATTCTCAGTCCCAAAAATGTAAAGAGTAAAAGGGAGCAAATGAAACTCACGCATATAAATATTGTAAAACAGTTAATAAAGCATTTGCATGTATTCTCAGCCCAAAAATGTAATGAGTAAAAAGGGAGCAAATGAACTCACGCATATAAATATTGTAAAACAGTTAATAAAGCATTTGCATGTATTCTCAGCCCAAAAATGTAATGAGTAAAAAGGGAGCAAATGAACTCACCATACTGTATTTTGTAGTAAAAATACATATAATGACATTGAACAACTGAACAATGCAGGGTTGGCCTCGGATTCACGAACCTATAGCATTTATGTATATATTAACACACATAATTGTAGTCGAACAAATTTATATATTATATCTTAAATTATATATCTTATATTTTTAGTTTGTATATTCATTTAAAATAATTACTATTTAGATAGTTATATATATATATATATATATATATATATATATATATATATATATATATATATATATATATATATATATATATATATATATATATATATATATATATATATATATATATATATATATGATTAGTATTATGTTGAAAATTAATAATTTGTTATATGTGAATATTTATATAATTAGTGTTAATATCTTTATTTTATAATTTTTATGTAATACTAATATATTATGTATCAAATATATTTTTATGTATCTAATATTTCTTAGATAATAATAATAATAATAATAATAATAATAATAATAATAATAATGATAATAATATTAATGGTGATAATAATATTTATCTTTAATCGTAATAATGATGTAATAATAATAATATCAATAATAATATTAATAATAATACTAATATTAATAAAAGTAATAATAATAAGTAAATAGAAATTCTACCTCAAAGAAGTAATCCTTAAAAAAATGCCGAAGTTCGGGTTTGAACCCGTGACGTCCCGCTAACCCAATAATATCGTTAACCATTGAACCACCTGCTGCTTTTCTGAATTAATAACCAATCTATATCTATATATCTAATATATCTGTCTGTTTCCATCTTCTTTTCTAAATAAAAAAAAATGCCACAACCGAGACTCGAACCCGCAACCTCCCGTTCATCAAGCATACACCCAAATCATTACACCACTTGTTACTTTTTTGAATTAATTGGTACATTATTTCTTTTAACCCGTTTAAGTTTTTGATCACAATCTCTCGCGCTAACACTTTCATCTATTTTTTTTTCCATTTAATCGTCATCATCATTATCATACTATCCTTATCAACATAACCCCATTATATATCATAATTCTAATCAACTTCACGTTGCTCTAACTTAATCGTCATCTTTTTAATCCATAATCACCTTGATCTTGTTCATATTATCACACATTATTATCATTAACATATTCATTCTCGTTACCCTCATCCACTAATCTAAACGTCAGTATCCCATAGTCACCATAATTATCTCATCGTGATCCTTATAACCTCATCATCATAAATGTAAATGGACTAAATAAAGGAACAAACAATTGTTGGGCCTTTCCATACAAATAACAAAGATTTTTGGGCTCCTTTTGATGTAGTCCATGGAACCCATTTCCATTTCCTAATCCGTAAAAAGAAAAGAAAAGAAAACATTGTATTCCATGTTCTGAAATGTTTATTGAGTGTGGGGCATTTAAATCATTTTGGGATGGGGTCAATATGCCTAAACACTCCAAAATATTTTACCATAAAGCTACTTTACTTATAGTTTATCAAATATCTCTTTCAACTTAGGAAAGCAGAAAACAAATCTCGGCTTCACTAGCCTGTCGACCAGGGACATGAAAGAAGAAAAAAAAAAACAGCCCGTTGGCTGTTGGTTGTCGAAGAAAGAAAAGTATTAAACTCAGGGGTGGTGGTTGTTGAAACGGGGTTGGTATGGGTGTGGTAGTGGCGGTATGGGTTGTTGCTTTACTCGACTAAAACAGAAAAAAAAGAAAAAGATATACCAGTAGCGTAGCAGTTGGTGTCGATGGTCGAACTAGAACATTAAAAGTTTGGTGGATATCGAAAGGTAGCGATTTGTGAGGGTTAAAGAGAAAGGTGGTGTTAGAAGGTGGGTTGTGGTGTGTTGTGTGTGGTGGGTGGTTTGAGATAGTGATTCGAACAACACAAAAAGAAGTGGGTTTATGGTGATTATGTTTCATTGCATATGCAAGTATATATAACTTAGATTAAAGGTGGTTGCTTATGTGTGATTGTGGGTTTCACTTCGAACAGAAATAGTAACATAGCAGCAACAATGATCGAACATGTGGTTAGTATGGATGACGAGCAGAAGTAAAAAAATTTTTGGCTTCTGATTGCTAGCTCTTGGTTAATGAAAGGTGGTGATTGATTGTTTTGTTGATCGAACGAAATATGAAGATAGAAAGTAGCCACACTTAATGGTGGTGGTCTTTGTAGTTGTCGAACTCTAAACAGAAATATAAGTAGTAAGCACAAGTAGAAGTTGTAGGTTTTTGTGTGATCATATATCATATAATATTGAATATAGAGATATATGGATACGTTAAATATCTTAAAGTATGAAAAGGATTGAAAACAGAATGAATGAATTCAAAAAGTGCACAGTAATCCTAATTAAATCATATACAGTCGATTGATTGATATATTTACTCAATTTGCACGTTTAATGTATATACATAAATATAAACTCGGGCCCTTTTGAATGAAAACAAAACCGTACAGTAATAATAATTCAATTAGGGATTCAATTAAACATAGTATAGCAGCCATGTAAATTGACATTTAGCTACCGACAGTTTTCATGGACTATTATTTCGTACCCCGTTGTTACTTCAGTGGCGGATAAAAAGTATTCAGATAAATCCTAAGTTTTTGCAATAATTATATTTATTTATTTTAGTCATTATGGTATAAAATTTGATTATTAATTACTAAATAAAAATTACATCAACTGTCCCTCTCAATTCTGGGTAAAATATAAAAAGTGTTAAAATTTAATAACTAGATCCTAAATACATTTTTAGTAAGCCTAAAATTTATAGAACTCATTTTCGGATCGCCATTTATTTTAAAATCATATAAGTTCGAATTTAACTTGCTTAGTATCAATCGGAACATCAACGAGTATTACAATTATTAAATACTTATTTTTTAATATACTTTATTTGTATATACATATGTTTTAAATAATAAATATTATTTTTACATAATTAATTTCTAACAATTACATCATAAATTATATTTCAAATTATATATATTTATTTAAATATATATACATATCTATTTACAAATAGTTGTTCGTGAATCGTCGAGAATGGTCGATGGTCAATTGAATAAATGAAACAGTTCAAAAAATTTTAAGACTCAATATTACAGATTTTTGCTTATCGTGTCGGAAACATATAAAGATTAAAGTTTAAATTTGGTCGGAAATCTCCGGGTCATCACAGTACCTACCCGTTAAAGAAATTTCGTCCCGAAATTTGAATGTGGTTGTCATGGCTAATAATAAAAATATTTTCATGACGAATATGAGTTGATCAATAGTGTTTTATCATCATTGAGTAATATAGATAAAACAAGATGATTACACGAAGAGTATAAGTGAAGCTATCGTAAGAGAGTGAAATGAGTAAATGTAGATTCATTTTAAATGATGCCGTAGTTATGATTGGTTTCCGAAATTTAAGGGATTTAAAGAAAATCTTCGTAATAAGATTTGGTTCTTCGGCAATTAAGAAAATCAGGATCCGCTTTAAATGCAATCATCTGTTTTGATTGCTCTGTCGGATATTTTACTATAAATACACCCCTTCGTTTCCTTATATCTACAGCTCACATCTTCCATTCTTTCTTCTCAATTCATACTTTATAGTATTTGTTAATATGCTCCATCCCGTTCTGATCCTTGCTACCCTCTTAACATTCATATCTGTCATTTTTTTTATCTGCCACCGGAAGAATCTATTTACTTCTACTATACCCTTGGGTTTATAGTGTTTTTAGTTATCCCGTGTCTTTATGGTGCTATATGCATCGATACATACGATTTATAATTTATGTGTTGTTGTCGAGCTTTATATTTTTTTTTATATTCAAGAGTTCCATACTTTTGTCTCCTCTTCCCGACTTCAAGTCAAGCGAATAATGGTCCAGAATTCGTAGGTATGGATTTTGAAATGAACATAGTTAATGTTCTAAGAAGGAAATTGTAATGGCACGATCTCAATTGGTTAAATTACCAAAATTCAAAAGAAAAGATAGAACTATCAGAAAGATATGTTCTCGATCTGTTTGGTAGAATGTGAGAGTCGTGTAAATGGCACATGATGATGGTACTGTGAATCATCACGTTTCATTAGAAACTCAGCATGAATTACTGTAATATAATCACGTTGATCAAGTGTCATTATATTATACTAACTCATGCATCAGTTCCCAACGCTACTTCAAAATCATTCATATTTTAAATTTGAATTTTTCAGAATTTAGAAACTAACACAGTTTCTTTATTGTTGTATCGCAGGTATTGTGAAGAGATAAATGATTTCAGATAAGAATAGTTATGAAAATATCTTCAGAAATATCGAGGATATTTATAATGAAATATTCGATGATATCTTAGAATTTCTAATATCAAAGGATGATGAAGAAAAATTTTCCGCAAGATTTTAATATGACCTCGGAGCAAGATATTCTCTAAAGATTTCATCGGACCCAGAATTACCTGGATTCTTTGAATATAGGGTTTGGCCCTTGTATTTGTCCTTGGTCTCCTTCATGGTTAGCTCAATCTGTTTTTCAGTACCAAATTTTCTATCGAGCGTTCCTAACACTCCTTTCTTTATCATCAACTTTTGGCTGTTTAGACCGTCTACAATTTTTCTGTTTCCTCTGCATTTAATGCTACAATATCTGAATCATCGGTTATCAATCCGAGGTGGTTTCAGAAGAATTGTATTTTTAGATGATTAAACGCTGATGGTAATATGGTGGAATATAAGAGGTTCCCCGGTAGCAATAAAAGAGCACGCATATATATATCGAGGTTATAATAAGGTTGTTTCGAATGAAAAGTCGAAGTTGACTTGCTGGAGCTGTGACAAAATTGGCTATTTGAAAAAGAACTACAAAGTTATTTTGGGTAGTAATAACACTAAAGGAATTAGCACAACCACATGTTAAACATTTACTCAGGTTCCAAGTGTTTTCAAGTGCATAACTATATGCATCAATCTCTTCCTACGTAGATGAAGTGCGGTTGGTTCATCCTCTCGATTGAGGCGTTTTTCAAGAATCATGAAAGGTTTGAACGCAGATTGTAATCGTCAAGATACAAATGAGGTTTAAGATGAAATCAAGTGGCAAACTTGAAGTATTGTTTAGTTTCATATGTTATAATCAATATTTTAATTCATTTTAATTGTCCACTATTGGTAGTCCTAAGTTGATTAGTCCACAGTTAGCTAGGAACAGTTAGCTAGGATTTTTGTTAGCGTGGATTCTTAACAAAATTTCTCATAGTTAATTTATTTGTTTCTAACAAATTTTATTCCATCAAATGTTTTCTTCATTATGCCATTTGTTGGATTCTGATAGGTCAAAATCCAATTATGAAAGTTGAATGGAAATGGTTATTCTGTGGTGATCGGATTCATATATCCGTGGATGTAAGTAGGATAGGAAATGACTATTGAATCAGATTTGAAGATTGTACAGTGTAACTTATTAATGTGAAATCTTAAGTATTCATCGGGTATTACCTACCCGTTAAAATATTTTCACCATTAACAGTTTTCACGAAAGAATTTTTAATCACAATCTTTATGAAAACATATATACAAATATATTTTCTTCGGATGTAGTCATGGATTCAATGAGTTAATATGATATTAATCTCATTTGCTTTTCGGTTTGAGCTAGAATAAGTAATCTCTAAAACTATTAGGATCCACATATTCTTCGCAGAATATTAATAAAGTTATGGATCAATACTTCATCGTTAGTTATTAGGATCCACATATTCTTCGCAGAATAGTAATGAAGTTATGGATCAATACTTCATTGTTCATTGCTGTTGGTACTCCTTGGTATCTATGGTACGTATGATGTTGATGTTCGTGGGACAGATTGTGAAATTGAGGCTCGGGATGTGGATGTTGTTGTTGGTGGTACTGTTGATGCCGGTAATGTTGTTGAAGCTTGTACATTTTGCACCATATTTTTCAATTTGATTACTCAGGCGCGATGCTCGTTGACTTCTTTGATTACTCCGGGATGATTGACGGTTGGAACGAGTGAGTGAATAAGGTTTTGAATTTGAGATAGCATATTATCATGGCGAGGTATTCGGGTAATGAGGGTGAAAATGGTGTTTCTAATAGGTTCACCGGTAAGTGCTTCAGGTTCATCGCCAAGAGGTGAATTTGATTGTTGGAAAGGATCACCTTCTTCGCGTCTCCATTGATTAAGTCGACTACGAACCCATAAGATGAATTGGGGATGGATGATTGATTGATTCATTCTGGTGACGCTGCTTTCGGAGCTGGAGTGGGACTCCATATCGGAATCCGAGGGACTTGAACTAGTTGTGAGTTCCATTGCGTACGATTGAATAAAGGATTTTTTGATATGAAATGATTTTCGGATATCGGATGATATTCTAATTACATAGAATATCAATATATATAGAACAAAAGATTTCGTAGATTACAGAGGAATTTACGAAATATATCAGGCAAAGTTTATAGTGACAGATACACTAAGATATGAATTAGCAGATACGCTAAGATATGAATTTTGTCTATACACTATTCATACAGTCAATGCAGTAAGATGTGTCTAGACTATGAATGATAAGCAGGTAATTTTTGACAAGAAATGATAAGCAAAACTTTTGACATGCAGACCAGGTTCAAGTCCAGACTCATTAATATAACCTAACAACTACTAGGTCGAAGTCCAAACTTCACTAATGCATCCTAACAACTACCTGTTAGATACACTAATGCAGACCTGGTTTGCTAAGACCACCGCTCTGATACCACCTGTCATACCCCGTCCAAAATCTTCCTGGACGAATACAATAACATTTGGTACCATTGCGATGAACGGACCTCTATATGCCATGAACGACTCCATGTAATATCTTTAAAATGAGCAATTTCACAGCGGAAGGTTTCTTTCAGACCTAAGAATAAACATGTTTTAAAAGTGTCAACCAAAAGGTTGGTGAGTTCATAGGTTTATCATAAACAATAAAATTCAGTACTTTTGATAGATCACAAGATTTAAATGCGGCATGGTATAAATGGGCCCGAATCCTATATCCACCTGTAATGTACATGCGATATCTTTTAAATACAGTACACCTTTCTCGTGTACGAAACCATTTTTCATACATCTTAGTAACCGTACACATATCTCGTGTACAAAATATAATACACATAACCTGTGTATAAAAATCATTCTCTCGATACATAACATTCACATCAATTGGTGGCAATTATCATGTCCACATAATTCAATGGTGGCAATTATCATGTCCACATAATTCAATGGTGGCAATTATCATGTCCACGTAATTCAATGGAGGCAATTATCATGTCCACATAATTCAATAATAATCCGCAGAACTTCTGTCTGCATAATAATTCATCCGAGGAATGTTTTGCTTGTGTCTATCTCGTCAAACATTTATAAAAACATTTCATGTATTCACAGTTCAAAAATATATTTCAAAAGCATTTAATAAAGCAGTTATAAAAACAGCGCATGTATTCTCAGTCCCAAAAATGTAAAGAGTAAAAGGGAGCAAATGAAACTCACGCATATAAATATTGTAAAACAGTTAATAAAGCATTTGCATGTATTCTCAGCCCAAAAATGTAATGAGTAAAAAGGGAGCAAATGAACTCACGCATATAAATATTGTAAAACAGTTAATAAAGCATTTGCATGTATTCTCAGCCCAAAAATGTAATGAGTAAAAAGGGAGCAAATGAACTCACCATACTGTATTTTGTAGTAAAAATACATATAATGACATTGAACAACTGAACAATGCAGGGTTGGCCTCGGATTCACGAACCTATAGCATTTATGTATATATTAACACACATAATTGTAGTCGAACAAATTTATATATTATATCTTAAATTATATATCTTATATTTTTAGTTTGTATATTCATTTAAAATAATTACTATTTAGATAGTTTTATATATATATATATATATATATATATATATATATATATATATATATATATATATATATATATATATATATGATTAGTATTATGTTGAAAATTAATAATTTGTTATATGTGAATATTTATATAATTAGTGTTAATATCTTTATTTTATAATTTTTATGTAATACTAATATATTATGTATCAAATATATTTTTATGTATCTAATATTTCTTAGATAATAATAATAATAATAATAATAATAATAATAATAATAATGATAATAATATTAATGGTGATAATAATATTTATCTTTAATCGTAATAATGATGTAATAATAATAATATCAATAATAATATTAATAATAATACTAATATTAATAAAAGTAATAATAATAAGTAAATAGAAATTCTACCTCAAAGAAGTAATCCTTAAAAAAATGCCGAAGTTCGGGTTTGAACCCGTGACGTCCCGCTAACCCAATAATATCGTTAACCATTGAACCACCTGCTGCTTTTCTGAATTAATAACCAATCTATATCTATATATCTAATATATCTGTCTGTTTCCATCTTCTTTTCTAAATAAAAAAAAAATGCCACAACCGAGACTCGAACCCGCAACCTCCCGTTCATCAAGCATACACCCAAATCATTACACCACTTGTTACTTTTTTGAATTAATTGGTACATTATTTCTTTTAACCCGTTTAAGTTTTTGATCACAATCTCTCGCGCTAACACTTTCATCTATTTTTTTTTTCCATTTAATCGTCATCATCATTATCATACTATCCTTATCAACATAACCCCATTATATATCATAATTCTAATCAACTTCACGTTGCTCTAACTTAATCGTCATCTTTTTAATCCATAATCACCTTGATCTTGTTCATATTATCACACATTATTATCATTAACATATTCATTCTCGTTACCCTCATCCACTAATCTAAACGTCAGCATCCCATAGTCACCATAATTATCTCATCGTGATCCTTATAACCTCATCATCATAAATGTAAATGGACTAAATAAAGGAACAAACAATTGTTGGGCCTTTCCATACAAATAACAAAGATTTTTGGGCTCCTTTTGATGTAGTCCATGGAACCCATTTCCATTTCCTAATCCGTAAAAAGAAAAGAAAAGAAAACATTGTATTCCATGTTCTGAAATGTTTATTGAGTGTGGGGCATTTAAATCATTTTGGGATGGGGTCAATATGCCTAAACACTCCAAAATATTTTACCATAAAGCTACTTTACTTATAGTTTATCAAATATCTCTTTCAACTTAGGAAAGCAGAAAACAAATCTCGGCTTCACTAGCCTGTCGACCAGGGACATGAAAGAAGATAAAAAAAAACAGCCCGTTGGCTGTTGGTTGTCGAAGAAAGAAAAGTATTAAACTCAGGGGTGGTGGTTGTTGAAACGGGGTTGGTATGGGTGTGGTAGTGGCGGTATGGGTTGTTGCTTTACTCGACTAAAACAGAAAAAAAAGAAAAAGATATACCAGTAGCGTAGCAGTTGGTGTCGATGGTCGAACTAGAACATTAAAAGTTTGGTGGATATCGAAAGGTAGCGATTTGTGAGGGTTAAAGAGAAAGGTGGTGTTAGAAGGTGGGTTGTGGTGTGTTGTGTGTGGTGGGTGGTTTGAGATAGTGATTCGAACAACACAAAAAGAAGTGGGTTTATGGTGATTATGTTTCATTGCATATGCAAGTATATATAACTTAGATTAAAGGTGGTTGCTTATGTGTGATTGTGGGTTTCACTTCGAACAGAAATAGTAACATAGCAGCAACAATGATCGAACATGTGGTTAGTATGGATGACGAGCAGAAGTAAAAAAATTTTTGGCTTCTGATTGCTAGCTCTTGGTTAATGAAAGGTGGTGATTGATTGTTTTGTTGATCGAACGAAATATGAAGATAGAAAGTAGCCACACTTAATGGTGGTGGTCTTTGTAGTTGTCGAACTCTAAACAGAAATATAAGTAGTAAGCACAAGTAGAAGTTGTAGGTTTTTGTGTGATCATATATCATATAATATTGAATATAGAGATATATGGATACGTTAAATATCTTAAAGTATGAAAAGGATTGAAAACAGAATGAATGAATTCAAAAAGTGCACAGTAATCCTAATTAAATCATATACAGTCGATTGATTGATATATTTACTCAATTTGCACGTTTAATGTATATACATAAATATAAACTCGGGCCCTTTTGAATGAAAACAAAACCGTACAGTAATAATAATTCAATTAGGGATTCAATTAAACATAGTATAGCAGCCATGTAAATTGACATTTAGCTACCGACAGTTTTCATGGACTATTATTTCGTACCCCGTTGTTACTTCAGTGGCGGATAAAAAGTATTCAGATAAATCCTAAGTTTTTGCAATAATTATATTTATTTATTTTAGTCATTATGGTATAAAATTTGATTATTAATTACTAAATAAAAATTACATCAACTGTCCCTCTCAATTCTGGGTAAAATATAAAAAGTGTTAAAATTTAATAACTAGATCCTAAATACATTTTTAGTAAGCCTAAAATTTATAGAACTCATTTTCGGATCGCCATTTATTTTAAAATCATATAAGTTCGAATTTAACTTGCTTAGTATCAATCGGAACATCAACGAGTATTACAATTATTAAATACTTATTTTTTAATATACTTTATTTGTATATACATATGTTTTAAATAATAAATATTATTTTTACATAATTAATTTCTAACAATTACATCATAAATTATATTTCAAATTATATATATTTATTTAAATATATATACATATCTATTTACAAATAGTTGTTCGTGAATCGTCGAGAATGGTCGATGGTCAATTGAATAAATGAAACAGTTCAAAAAATTTTAAGACTCAATATTACAGATTTTTGCTTATCGTGTCGGAAACATATAAAGATTAAAGTTTAAATTTGGTCGGAAATCTCCGGGTCATCACAGTACCTACCCGTTAAAGAAATTTCGTCCCGAAATTTGAATGTGGTTGTCATGGCTAATAATAAAAATATTTTCATGACGAATATGAGTTGATCAATAGTGTTTTATCATCATTGAGTAATATAGATAAAACAAGTTGATTACACGAAGAGTATAAGTGAAGCTATCGTAAGAGAGTGAAATGAGTAAATGTAGATTCATTTTAAATGATGCCGTAGTTATGATTGGTTTCCGAAATTTAAGGGATTTAAAGAAAATCTTCGTAATAAGATTTGGTTCTTCGGCAATTAAGAAAATCAGGATCCGCTTTAAATGCAATCATCTGTTTTGATTGCTCTGTCGGATATTTTACTATAAATACACCCCTTCGTTTCCTTATATCTACAGCTCACATCTTCCATTCTTTCTTCTCAATTCATACTTTATAGTATTTGTTAATATGCTCCATCCCGTTCTGATCCTTGCTACCCTCTTAACATTCATATCTGTCATTTTTTTTATCTGCCACCGGAAGAATCTATTTACTTCTACTATACCCTTGGGTTTATAGTGTTTTTAGTTATCCCGTGTCTTTATGGTGCTATATGCATCGATACATACGATTTATAATTTATGTGTTGTTGTCGAGCTTTATATTTTTTTTTATATTCAAGAGTTCCATACTTTTGTCTCCTCTTCCCGACTTCAAGTCAAGCGAATAATGGTCCAGAATTCGTAGGTATGGATTTTGAAATGAACATAGTTAATGTTCTAAGAAGGAAATTGTAATGGCACGATCTCAATTGGTTAAATTACCAAAATTCAAAAGAAAAGATAGAACTATCAGAAAGATATGTTCTCGATCTGTTTGGTAGAATGTGAGAGTCGTGTAAATGGCACATGATGATGGTACTGTGAATCATCACGTTTCATTAGAAACTCAGCATGAATTACTGTAATATAATCACGTTGATCAAGTGTCATTATATTATACTAACTCATGCATCAGTTCCCAACGCTACTTCAAAATCATTCATATTTTAAATTTGAATTTTTCAGAATTTAGAAACTAACACAGTTTCTTTATTGTTGTATCGCAGGTATTGTGAAGAGATAAATGATTTCAGATAAGAATAGTTATGAAAATATCTTCAGAAATATCGAGGATATTTATAATGAAATATTCGATGATATCTTAGAATTTCTAATATCAAAGGATGATGAAGAAAAATTTTCCGCAAGATTTTAATATGACCTCGGAGCAAGATATTCTCTAAAGATTTCATCGGACCCAGAATTACCTGAATTCTTTGAATATAGGGTTTGGCCCTTGTATTTGTCCTTGGTCTCCTTCATGGTTAGCTCAATCTGTTTTTCAGTACCAAATTTTCTATCGAGCGTTCCTAACACTCCTTTCTTTATCATCAACTTTTGGCTGTTTAGACCGTCTACAATTTTTCTGTTTCCTCTGCATTTAATGCTACAATATCTGAATCATCGGTTATCAATCCGAGGTGGTTTCAGAAGAATTGTATTTTTAGATGATTAAACGCTGATGGTAATATGGTGGAATATAAGAGGTTCCCCGGTAGCAATAAAAGAGCACGCATATATATATCGAGGTTATAATAAGGTTGTTTCGAATGAAAAGTCGAAGTTGACTTGCTGGAGCTGTGACAAAATTGGCTATTTGAAAAAGAACTACAAAGTTATTTTGGGTAGTAATAACACTAAAGGAATTAGCACAACCACATGTTAAACATTTACTCAGGTTCCAAGTGTTTTCAAGTGCATAACTATATGCATCAATCTCTTCCTACGTAGATGAAGTGCGGTTGGTTCATCCTCTCGATTGAGGCGTTTTTCAAGAATCATGAAAGGTTTGAACGCAGATTGTAATCGTCAAGATACAAATGAGGTTTAAGATGAAATCAAGTGGCAAACTTGAAGTATTGTTTAGTTTCATATGTTATAATCAATATTTTAATTCATTTTAATTGTCCACTATTGGTAGTCCTAAGTTGATTAGTCCACAGTTAGCTAGGAACAGTTAGCTAGGATTTTTGTTAGCGTGGATTCTTAACAAAATTTCTCATAGTTAATTTATTTGTTTCTAACAAATTTTATTCCATCAAATGTTTTCTTCATTATGCCATTTGTTGGATTCTGATAGGTCAAAATCCAATTATGAAAGTTGAATGGAAATGGTTATTCTGTGGTGATCGGATTCATATATCCGTGGATGTAAGTAGGATAGGAAATGACTATTGAATCAGATTTGAAGATTGTACAGTGTAACTTATTAATGTGAAATCTTAAGTATTCATCGGGTATTACCTACCCGTTAAAATATTTTCACCATTAACAGTTTTCACGAAAGAATTTTTAATCACAATCTTTATGAAAACATATATACAAATATATTTTCTTCGGATGTAGTCATGGATTCAATGAGTTAATATGATATTAATCTCATTTGCTTTTCGGTTTGAGCTAGAATAAGTAATCTCTAAAACTATTAGGATCCACATATTCTTCGCAGAATATTAATAAAGTTATGGATCAATACTTCATCGTTAGTTATTAGGATCCACATATTCTTCGCAGAATAGTAATGAAGTTATGGATCAATACTTCATTGTTCATTGCTGTTGGTACTCCTTGGTATCTATGGTACGTATGATGTTGATGTTCGTGGGACAGATTGTGAAATTGAGGCTCGGGATGTGGATGTTGTTGTTGGTGGTACTGTTGATGCCGGTAATGTTGTTGAAGCTTGTACATTTTGCACCATATTTTTCAATTTGATTACTCAGGCGCGATGCTCGTTGACTTCTTTGATTACTCCGGGATGATTGACGGTTGGAACGAGTGAGTGAATAAGGTTTTGAATTTGAGATAGCATATTATCATGGCGAGGTATTCGGGTAATGAGGGTGAAAATGGTGTTTCTAATAGGTTCACCGGTAAGTGCTTCAGGTTCATCGCCAAGAGGTGAATTTGATTGTTGGAAAGGATCACCTTCTTCGCGTCTCCATTGATTAAGTCGACTACGAACCCATAAGATGAATTGGGGATGGATGATTGATTGATTCATTCTGGTGACGCTGCTTTCGGAGCTGGAGTGGGACTCCATATCGGAATCCGAGGGACTTGAACTAGTTGTGAGTTCCATTGCGTACGATTGAATAAAGGATTTTTTGATATGAAATGATTTTCGGATATCGGATGATATTCTAATTACATAGAATATCTATATATATAGAACAAAAGATTTCGTAGATTACAGAGGAATTTACGAAATATATCAGGCAAAGTTTATAGTGACAGATACACTAAGATATGAATTAGCAGATACGCTAAGATATGAATTTTGTCTATACACTATTCATACAGTCAATGCAGTAAGATGTGTCTAGACTATGAATGATAAGCAGGTAATTTTTGACAAGAAATGATAAGCAAAACTTTTGACATGCAGACCAGGTTCAAGTCCAGACTCATTAATATAACCTAACAACTACTAGGTCGAAGTCCAAACTTCACTAATGCATCCTAACAACTACCTGTTAGATACACTAATGCAGACCTGGTTTTCTAAGACCACCGCTCTGATACCACCTGTCATACCCCGTCCAAAATCTTCCTGGACGAATACAATAACATTTGGTACCATTGCGATGAACGGACCTCTATATGCCATGAACGACTCCATGTAATATCTTTAAAATGAGCAATTTCACAGCGGAAGGTTTCTTTCAGACCTAAGAATAAACATGTTTTAAAAGTGTCAACCAAAAGGTTGGTGAGTTCATAGGTTTATCGTAAACAATAAAATTCAGTACTTTTGATAGATCACAAGATTTAAATGCGGCATGGTATAAATGGGCCCGAATCCTATATCCACCTGTAATGTACATGCGATATCTTTTAAATACAGTACACCTTTCTCGTGTACGAAACCATTTTTCATACATCTTAGTAACCGTACACATATCTCGTGTACAAAATATAATACACATAACCTGTGTATAAAAATCATTCTCTCGATACATAACATTCACATCAATTGGTGGCAATTATCATGTCCACATAATTCAATGGTGGCAATTATCATGTCTACATAATTCAATGGTGGCAATTATCATGTCCACATAATTCAATGGAGGCAATTATCATGTCCACATAATTCAATAATAATCCGCAGAACTTCTGTCTGCATAATAATTCATCCGAGGAATGTTTTGCTTGTGTCTATCTCGTCAAAAATTTATAAAAACATTTCATGTATTCACAGTTCAAAAATAAATTTCAAAAGCATTTAATAAAGCAGTTGTAAAAACAGCGCATGTATTCTCAGTCCCAAAAATGTAAAGAGTAAAAGGGAGCAAATGAAACTCACGCATATAAATATTGTAAAACAGTTAATAAAGCATTTGCATGTATTCTCAGCCCAAAAATGTAATGAGTAAAAAGGGAGCAAATGAACTCACGCATATAAATATTGTAAAACAGTTAATAAAGCATTTGCATGTATTCTCAGCCCAAAAATGTAATGAGTAAAAAGGGAGCAAATGAACTCACCATACTGTATTTTGTAGTAAAAATACATATAATGACATTGAACAACTGAACAATGCAGGGTTGGCCTCGGATTCACGAACCTATAGCATTTATGTATATATTAACACACATAATTGTAGTCGAACAAATTTATATATTATATCTTAAATTATATATCTTATATTTTTAGTTTGTATATTCATTTAAAATAATTACTATTTAGATAGTTTTATATATATATATATATGTGATTAGTATTATGTTGAAAATTAATAATTTTTTATATGTGAATATTTATATAATTAGTGTTAATATCTTTATTTTATAATTTTTATGTAATACTAATATATTATGTATCAAATATATTTTTATGTATCTAATATTTCTTAGATAATAATAATAATAATAATAATAATAATAATAATAATAATGATAATAATATTAATGGTGATAATAATATTTATCTTTAATCGTAATAATGATGTAATAATAATAATATCAATAATAATATTAATAATAATAATAATATTAATAAAAGTAATAATAATAAGTAAATAGAAATTCTACCTCAAAGAAGTAATCCTTAAAAAAATGCCCAAGTCCGGGTTTGAACCCGTGACGTCCCGCTAACCCAATAATATCCTTAACCATTGAACCACCTGCTGCTTTTCTGAATTAATACCCAATCTATATCTATATATCTAATATATCTGTCTGTTTCCATCTTCTTTTCTAAAAAAAAAAATGCCACAACCGAGACTCGAACCCGCAACCTCCCGTTCATCAAGCATACACCCAAATCATTACAGCACTTGTTACTTTTCTGAATTAATTGGTACATTATTTCTTTTAACCCGTTTAAGTTTTTGATCACAATCTCTCGCGCTAACACTTTCATCTATTTTTTTTTCCATTTAATCGTCATCATCATTATCATACTATCCTTATCAACATAACCCCATTATATGTCATAATTCTAATCAACTTCACGTTGCTCTAACTTAATCATCATCTTTTTAATCCATAATCACCTTGATCTTGTTCATATTATCACACATTATTATCATTAACATATTCATTCTCGTTACCCTCATCCACTAATCTAAACGACAGCATCCAATAGTCACCATAATTATCTCATCGTGATCCTTATAACCTCATCATCATAAACGTAAATGGACTAAATAAAGGAACAAACAATTGTTGGGCCTTTCCATACAAATAACAAAGATTTTTGGGCTCCTTTTGATGTAGTCCATGGAACCCATTTCCATTTCCTAATCCGTAAAAAGAAAAGAAAAGAAAACATTGTATTCCATGTTCTGAAATGTTTATTGAGTCTGGGGCATTTAAATCATTTTGGGATGGGGTCAATATGCCTAAACACTCCAAAATATTTTACCATAAAGCTACTTTACTTATAGTTTATTAAATATCTCTTTCAACTTAGGAAAGCAGAAAACAAATCTCGGCTTCACTAGCCTGTCGACCAGGGACATGAAAGAAGATAAAAAAAAAACAGCCCGTTTGCTGTTGGTTGTCGAAGAAAGAAAAGTATTAAACTCAGGGGTGGTGGTTGACATTTAGCTAAATAGTATAGCAGCCATGTAAATTGACATTTAGCTACCGACAGTTTTCATGGACTATTATTTCGTACCCCGTTGTTACTTCAGTGGCGGATAAAAAGTATTCAGATAAATCCTAAGTTTTTGCAATAATTATATTTATTTATTTTAGTCATTATGGTATAAAATTTGATTATTAATTACTAAATAAAAATTACATCAACTGTCCCTCTCAATTCTGGGTAAAATATAAAAAGTGTTAAAATTTAATAACTAGATCCTAAATACATTTTTAGTAAACCTAAAATTTATAGAACTCATTTTCGGATCGCCATTTATTTTAAAATCATATAAGTTCGAATTTAACTTGCTTAGTATCAATCGGAACATCAACGAGAATTACAATTATTTAATACTTATTTTTTAATATACTTTATTTGTATATACATATGTTTTAAATAATAAATATTATTTTTACATAATTAATTTCTAACAATTACATCATAAATTATATTTCAAATTATATATATTTATTTAAATATATATACATATCTATTTACAAATAGTTGTTCGTGAATCGTCGAGAATGGTCGATGGTAAATTGAATAAATGAAACAGTTCAAAAAATTTTAAGACTCAATATTACAGATTTTTGCTTATCGTGTCGGAAACATATAAAGATTAAAGTTTAAATTTGGTCGGAAATCTCCGGGTCATCACATATATATACTTTCTCATCATGGAAAAATTGTCGGATACCCGACCCGACCCCGTTGACTTTGACTTTGACCAAGTTTGACTTTAGTCAAACTTAACCAAATGTTTATGCGATCGTTCTAACATGCTTTTATACTTGTATCTTGCATGAAACTTGACAATTTGACTCACATGCTATATAATCGAGTTGTAACGAGCCATAGGACTAATTGAACACTTTGACCGACTTTATACTTTACCGATATTGATACAACCTATTGTTTAGGTCAAGACTAGCATTCGTTCTTACACACGTTAACTTTGTGAAGTATATTTATTCTCGTGCACTCAAGGTGAGATCATAGTCCCACTTTTACTCTTTTGAACTTACATTTAGGATGAGAAAACATAAACGTTTCTTTTTACTAAGTGAACACAAGTACAGAAAAATAAACATTCTACTTACGAGTTTAGAACAAAATCCTCAATTCGATTATCATTAGTTACACTTGCCGGGTGTAAGCGAGAACTTATGTTGTATGGATCCATATGGGTTTGATAAACCCTCATTCAAACGGTTCGCTACCGTTTACGAATGGAATATATTTTCGAGAAACAGTGTATGTTCTAACACTATTGTGATGGGGTTCTATGGAAGGAATGTTAAGCATTGATAATTGGGTGCTCGTGAAAAAAACTTTTGGAATGTATTACTATTATATCAATGTTACAAATCTTGTGGTTCACTTGTACTTATTTACTTAAACATATGATTTCACAAACGTTTTCGTTGACAGATTTCTATGTTTTTCTCAGGTCTTTGAATGATATGTGATACATGCTTCCGCTCATTATTTTGATACTTGCTTTGTATGTCGAGTATATGTGCATACATGGAGCGTCTTTTAACTTTATTTAAAACTGTGTCGCATAGGTTTCATTTGTACTTATAACTTTGTAACGTAACTTTTGGTTGAACAATTCTTGTAAACTTGGAAACAATCTTTACTTCTGAAATGAAAGCGGCATATTTTTGGTTAAACGTTATTTTAAAGACTTATGACCACGTAACGGGACCTAAGTAGTCGGCGCCGCCAATGACGATTTTGTCGGGTCGCTACAGAAGGTATCAGAGCGTTGGTTGTAGGGATTTAGAGTTCATTGGTGTCGACCCCGAGTCATAGGGTACATTAGTGAATCTAGACTACAACCGGCATATAGACTTGAAGTAGGAATTACTTGACTAATTGTGCATTTATACTCGAACTCTTTTATTCACATCTAACTCATATTCTACCTTAGTCTCACGTGGTTGATTTGATTTACACGCCACCTTGACTATATGAAATGATGTCGAATGCACATATGAATTAGGGTAATATAATTTCCGGGATTATATTACGGTGACTCATATGAACGTTTCGACATTATGACATAAAGAATTTAAGGCGAGTCAAGGAAAGTTTTCTCTTTATCTTGATTCCATATCACGATTAGTATTATTGATAATACTAATTAACGGTATTCTTGTGTCATGAAGGAACGATGACTCACCAAGGTCAACACAATACTCCTCCCGAAACTCTCGAACAAGCTCTTTAACGAATGATAGCCACCGCCGTAGGAGAGGCCGTGGCCGGTCATTTCTCCAACAACAACAATCAGGGAGCCGGTAATTCAAACGAAGGGTGCTTCTACAAAAACTTCATGAAGTACAACCCTCCCACTTTCGATGGAACCGGGGGACCGGTTGCTCTCACCCGATGGTTCGAACAAACGGAATCCGTTTTTAGCATAAGCTGTTGTCGGGACCAAGATAAGGTCAAGTATTCCACCCTCACTCTCACCAGTATTGCTCTCTCATGGTGGAACACGTATGTACAATCAGTGGGTATCGATGAAGCCCTTACACTCTCTTGGACCGAATTAAGAGAAAGAATGATCACCGAATATTTCCCGTACGAAGAGACTCGAAGGCACGAACAGGGGCCAAGAAATTTAAAAATAGCCCGAAATGACCTCGAAGCTTATAATCAACGGTTTGCCGAACTAACCTCAATTTGTCCAAACCTCCGGGCTCCCGGTCCCCAAGGAGTTGAGTTTTACATGGATGGCCTCCCTAAGAGCATTCCACACGGGGTAATGCCATCAAGACCCACCGACTTACAAGAGGCTGTGATGATAGCCCGCCGATTTATAAAAACGGTGGACGAAATTGAAGCGCCGGCACAAACGACCGAGGACCAACCGGATAACAAAAAAAAAAATGGGAAGCCTCTCCATCAAGCAACCACAATCACCACGACTCCACCAAGAAGCCTTTCACCCCCGGCGGCAGGAAAAGTTAAGCCGGAACTCGACCTTTTTGTAACAAGTGCCACAAACATCATTATGGAAAATGTGGCAAACCATTTTGCATCAAGTGTCAAAGAAGTGGCCATGTGGCCCATGGTTGTAAAGGTGCCGCCCCCGTCGCTAAAAAGGTGCCCAGTGCACGTAGAAGGGGTGCTTGTTTCGAATGTGGACAACTGGGTCATTTTAAGAATGCATGTCCCAAGAAGAACGCCAACCCCAATGTACGCGAATGAGCTTTCAACATTAACACCTAGGATGCCCGGAATGACAATTAGTTACGGGTACGTTTCTTCTCAACAACTCTTATGTTTCATGTTTATCCAATAAATGTTTTGTATCCAAGGCTTTGGAGCCTACTCTTTGCACTCCACCACTCCCCCTAGATATTACTTACGCCATTCATGTGACCAACGGAAAACCATTGCGTACCGATAAATTTTATCAGAGGGTGTACGTTAAACTTACTGGGTGGATAATTTGAATTTTGACTTGATACCTATAGAACTAGGGAGCTCAAAACCTATTCGTTAAGAAGAAAATGATTCCTTTCATGTGTATGGATTATCGTGAACTAAATAATTTCCGGTTGAGAACCGATATCCTCTTCCCTGTAGCAACAACCTCTTGAACCGTTACAAGGATCTCGCGCGTATTCCAAATTCGACCTTCATGCTAGTTATCATCAATTGAGGGTTAAGGGAGACACGCCACCTAAACCGCTTCCCGAACTCACTACGATAGTTATAATTTTCTTTTAATATCGTTTAGTTTAACTAAGGCTCCGTCCGTATTCATAGACCTCCTGAACCGCATATGCAAACTTAACTAGACAAATCCATTATCGTATTTACAAATGATGTCTAAACCTATTCAAGTAAAGAAAAATATGATCAACATCTCCGTCTTACGCTCGAACTCTTGAGAAAAGAGCAACTCTATGACGAGATCTCCAAGTGTGAATTTTGGTTAAACGAAGCCCAATTTCTAGACCATGTTGTTAGTGGTCGAGGTATTACAATAAATCTCACAATCAAAGCCACACGTGATCGGGAGACCCTCACGACTCTGACTTGTATTCGAAAAATCTTAAATCTCACCGGTTATTACCGAAGATTAATTTACGACTTTTCTCGTGATGCTCGTCCTTTAACCCCGTTAACTCACTAAGGAAAAAATTTAAACCTCTCCGTGTCCGAGCCTTGAACGTGATTTTTTTTTTCACACCAACCTTACTAGCTAAATTCGTGTAGCACAAGATGGAACCCAAATATGGAAATATTTCTACTTGAACACCTGAAAGGCATACTCTCTCGACTCGAAATCAAGGAAACTGAAATTCGTTATTTTGCACGAAGAATTTGAATACTTAATTATGAATCCGATCAATCTTCTCATCACCACGTACCACGTTACATAACTCTGTTATTTCACAATGACCGTCTGATATTACTGGGACCCAAGATAACACACAATCCAAGGATACCTCTTTCTTCTTTGACTTATCGTCCTTATGCTTCTGATAATTGGCCAACTACTACTCAACCCCGAACTATACAACTATGTGTACTATCTCGTTTCTCACCAAGTCTCAACATGTGGCCGCTAGATGCACGATATGGCTACCTCAAGGTGTAAACTCATCCTATTCTAAGTTCTCATTTCTCTCCTACCTTTTCGCTCGTACTTCCGTATAAGGAAACCTTTTATATAATTACTCCATGGAGAGAGAAAATCTTCACGTATTACTAATACTCACCACGATGGTGATAACCCTGACGAACGTTTTCGGTAGCCGATATGAAACTTGTACCCACAAACGTTTTCGAACCCTAACTAACTTGTTCAAACATATCTTAAGAAATTCTTTTCCAACACGGTGTACCATTGTCAATTGTCTCGGATCGAAATACTCGTTACACATCTAGTTTACAAGAAGCCTTAGGAACACGTTTAGACATGCCTACCGCGTATCTTCCACAAACCGACGTACCAAGCAAACGAACGATTTACATCTTGGAAAGACATGTTACAAACTTGTATTGTCGCCTTTAGTTGATCAATCTTACAACAGCAGTTACCACTCGTGTGTTAACGCGCATCTTTCGAAATTTTATATAACCGCAAATGTCGTTCTCCTATTCGTTGGACCGAAGTAGGTGGCAAGCAAATCACATGATCCGAACTTATTCAAGAAACAACCGTTGAGATGGTTCAAGTCCGAGGAGGGCTCAAGACGGCCCGTAGTCTCCAAAAGACTATGCCGATGTTAGGCGTAAACCTTTAGAATTCCAAGTCAGTAACCGTGTAATATTGAAAAACCGCACCTTGGAAAAGGTGTAATCCTTTTCGGGAAATCGAGGAAAGTCTTATCCGCAATATTGATCCTTATTGAAATCTTGGGGCGTATTGGAACCGCTTCCTACCGCTTAGAACTTCCGACTCAATTAAGTTTCCGTTTACCCTACGTTCCATGTAACAAACTTAGAGACATGGGGTGCAGAACAGGAACGTGCTATTCTTCTAGATGAACTTACTATTGATTACAAACTCCTCTTCGTAGGAAAACTGGTTGAAATTGTGGATCGTAATACCATGCCTTAACACAGCGTAAAATCTCGAATGTCAAAGTTCATGAGAATGCCCAAGGACGTACCTTGACTCATTCATAGAATTGACAACACTAGGTCTCGAGTAAGAGACATCGATTATTACTTCCAACTAAATTTCGGGACGAAATTTCTTTTAAGGTGTGGGTAATGTAACATCCCGCATTTTTTCCGTTAAATTATTTTAACGCCAGTCTTTTTATTTTAATAATATCCTTCGTATCTAGATTCGTATCCTCCATTAGCTAACATTTTTAAAATTTTCGTTATCGGATTATAACGTCTCCCGTACTCTCGTGTAATTCAAAATAATTCGTTCGGTTAATTCCCGCACCCGACTACAAACTTGAGGGACCAATGTTGCCAAAAGACCAAACTTTTGACTAGGTCAAAGTGGTCAACACCCACTTCCTCCATCCATTATCCATTTCATTTCCAATTTTTTTTAATACTTTCACATATTCTCTCAAACTTCATTTCAAAGAATCATCATCCATTTCAAATCGAGCAAGCATCAATCCAAACAAATTACATATTTGGAATCCTTGCATCGTCCTCTTCGAATCCATACCGATTACATCTCATTTGGGTAACTTTCTAAAATCACTAGATTTCTTGTTCTTGATGTTTTTGACTTATAAAGTTGTTAATTAGTATCTTTGGCTCAAGTCTAACATGAATATATGATTAATTTGTTCGATTTTGTTGTTTTGAGTAACTAGCATGAACTCATTAAATGGGTGTGTTTAATCTTTAGTTTTGGATGATTAAATGTTGTTTAAATATTAAAGTTCATGTATTAAATGTGTTACTAGTATCATTAGCTTCAATTTGATGTGTAGGTTGATTGAGAAAACCTCATTATCATGGTTATTGATTTTGTGAATTTTGAGTTAGGGTTTGATGAACTTGAAATGAACTTTTGACACTTTGAATGCCATGAAACGTTGTTAGTAAGTGTTTAGTTGTATTGTATGTTTAATTATCTTCGAAACGGCGTATCGTATGTGTAAAGTGGATTCCCGAATCATGAAATACATTTTGTGAACTTGCAACCTTGAGAATAAGCCTTTAATGATCACTTGACGAGTTTTCGGTTATTGCAAATGATGTTTTTAGTTGGTGAAATGTGTTTAGTTGTGTTCTTTGTCAAATTACCTTTCCAATGATATAAGATACGCATTTTAAGTGTTTACGGTTCGTAAATTATGGTTGTTTGAAGTTTGGCTCGTTTGGAACACTTGAAAACTGCCAGACTTGCTGAACAGACAAATGGAGCGGCGCGCCATTTTGGACTGTCCCAATTTCTTTTTGATTTTCACGTTTTCATCCCCGTTTACTCGTAACTCCGATTAACATGAAACTTGGCAAACATGTTTATATATACTTTCTCATCATGGAAAAATTGTCGGATACCCGACCCGACCCCGTTGACTTTGACTTTGACCAAGTTTGACTTTTAGTCAAACTTAATCAAATGTTTATGCGATCGTTCTAACATGCTTTTATACTTGTATCTTGCATGAAACTTGACAATTTGACTCACATGCTATATAATCGAGTTGTAACGAGCCATAGGACTAATTGAACACTTTGACCGACTTTATACTTTACCGATATTGATACAACCTATTGTTTAGGTCAAGACTAGCATTCGTTCTTACACACGTTAACTTTGTGAAGTATATTTATTCTCGTACACTCAAGGTGAGATCATAGTCCCACTTTTACTCTTTTGAACTTACATTTGGGATGAGAAAACATAAACGTTTCTTTTTACTAAGTGAACACAAGTACAGGAAAACAAACATTCTACATACGAGTTTAGAAAAAAATCCTCAATTCGATTATCATTAGTTACACTTTCCGGGTGTAAGCGAGAACTTATGTTGTATGGATCCATATGGGTTTGACAAACCCTCATTCAAACGGTTCGCTACCGTTTACGAATGGAATATATTTTCGAGAAACAATGTATGTTCTAACACTATTGTGATGGGGTTCTATGGAAGGAATGTTAAGCATTGATAATTGGGTGCTCGTGAAATAAACTTTTGGAATGTATTACTATTATATCAATGTTACAAATCTTGTGGTTCACTTATACTTATTTACTTAAACCTATGATTTCACCAACGTTTTCGTTGATAGATTTCTATGTTTTTCTCAGGTCTTTGAACGATATGTGATACATGCTTCCGCCCATTATTTTGATACTTGCTTTGGATGTCGAGTATATGTGCATACATGGAGCGTCTTTTGACTTTATTTAAAACCGTGTCGCATAGGTTTCATTTGTACTTATAACTTTGTAACGTAACTTTTGGTTGAACAATTCTTGTAAACTTGGAAACAATCTTTACTTTTGAAATGAAAGCGACATATTTTTGGTCAAACGTTATTTTAAAGACTTATGACCACGTAACGGGACTTAAGTAGTCGGCACCGCCAATGATGATTTTGTCGGGTCGCTACACATTACGTTAATTAGAAATTCCAGAATGGAAATAGGAACATATAACAATGGATTTTGTAACTAAGTTACCCCGAACCCAGAAGGGACATGATATGATCTGGGTGATTGTTGATCGATTAACCAAGAGCGCACACTTTTTGCCTGCTAGTGAAACGACATCGTTGAGTAAATTGGCTCAGCTGTACATAAATGAAGTTGTAGGTCGGCATGGGATACCATTATCTATTGTGTCAGATAGGGATTCGAGATTTGTATCTAACTTCTGGCAGAGTTTACAAATAAATTTGGGTACTCGTGTTAATCTTAGTACATCGTATCATCCTCAAACGGATGGTCAAAGTGAGCGAACTATTCAAACGTTAGAGGATATGTTAAGAGCCTGTGTATTAGAATATGGTGGGTCATGGGATTCTCACTTACCATTGATAGAATTTGCATACAATAATTCGTATCATTCAAGTATCGGCATGCCACCCTACGAGATGTTGTATGGTAGACGATGCAGAACTCCGACTTGTTGGTTAGAGGCCGGAGAGAAATAGTTTGCAGGTCTTGAAATTGTACAACAAACCGCTGATAAAGTTGCAATAGCTCGAGAGAAGTTAAAAGCTGCTAGAGATAGACAGAAAATGTACGCAGATCCTCGTAGATGACCAGTGACATTTTCTGTGGGTGAACGTGTGTACCTGAAGGTATCGCCGTGGAAAGGTGTATTTCATTTTGGTAAACGCGGAAAATTAGCTCCAAGGTATATAGGTCCATTTAACATCAGGCAGATATTGAACGATCAAACCGTGGTTCTGGATCTTCCTGCAGAGTTAGCTGGTATTCACGACACATTTAACATATGTTATCTTCGTAAGTGCAAGGTAGACGATGAAAGTCAGATTCTGAAGTTGCAGGACTTAAAAGTTGACATGAATAAAAAGTTAGTTGAAGAATCAGTCAGGGTTGTTGACAGAAAGGTTACCAGGTTACGTAAGAAACATATACCAATGGTACTTGTAGAATGGAAACATAGTTTGGGTTCTAATTTGACTTAGGAAACAGAAAATTAATGAAAGCTAGATACCCTCAATTGTTTGACCTGGACCAGATTCCGAGGACAGAATCTTCTTAAGTAGGTAGATTTGTAACGACCTCGAATCGGGCCTAGCGGTAAATGACTTTTACCCTTAGTGAATATTAATTATTAATATTAGTGATTTTAATAATTATGGGTTAATAATTATTTGATTGGTTAGTTATGTGCGCTTTGTGACAAGAGTCACAGAACAGGTTTCGTTATGTGAATTGGACCTCGTTAGGGCTGCCTAATGAGGTACATTGTGTTTTAGATAACTGGTAAATACCCGTGTGTAGTGGAGAATGGGGTTTCCTCACTATGAAGAAACCCCAATTGAATATATACTCCTGTACGTTCCTTATTCTACCTATTTTAGAAACTAAGAACCCTAAAACACTCCATGCTCTCTAAATCCTTAAAATCAAAAGTGCAAATTGAAGGCTAGTGATTTCTCTTATCTGATTCTAGTGATTACAAGGATCAAGACATGGTAAACATCTTTGAATTTGATGAATTTAAAAGTGGGTTTTGGGTAAAATGGGTTTTGGTAAATTTTGAGCTTGATTCTTGTGTATATGTGTTTGTTAGGCTTGATTGATGTTAGAAATAGTTTATATAAATGTTATGTGATATTCTTGAGCCTTTGAATCGACCAAAACAAGCAAAAATCGAGTTTTTGGGCCAAAAACGCGAAAAACAGCGTGCTGGAGCTGTTCTTCAGCTCCCACACGAGTGACAGATCAACCGCGCGAGTGACTACACTTTTGAGGGTCACCCACACGTGTGAGGACTCACTCGTACGAGTAAGGCCTCAGCCACACGTGTGAGCAGCAGGTCAGAATTTTGGAAACTTGTTTCGGTCATAACTTTCAAACCGTAACTCCGTTTTTGACAAATAAACTATCGTTGGAATCGTCTTGAAGTGTACGTTACAATTATAAGGTTTTAAAATACTAAATCAAACTTTATGTTGGGTGGAAAAAGCTAAAATTGCAATTGGGCTGCTGTTCCTGCTTAACCGTGCGAGTGAGGCACTCACTCGTACGGGTGAGGTGTTCAACCGCGCGTGTGAGCTTCTAAATCATGTGAGTGGACTTGAAAGTCACTCGTGGGGGGTAGTTTGTCAGTCGTACGTGTGAGGATACTCACCCGTACGAGTGATCTGGTCAGTCGCACGAGTGGGACTCCACTCGTGCGAGTGATGGAGTTTGTATGTTTGGGTCAAGTGCTATTCTAACTCATTTACTGTATTGTCGTGTTTATTTCTTCTAATGTATAATCTGGTTGAAATGGTTACTAACTAGAGAAATGATATTCTCAGGTGATAAAGAAAAAGGTGAAGGCTCAGTGAAATAAGAGTACTGAGTTCTTGTATTTCCAGCTGAGTGGGACTATCCTAATGTTTATAAGTATTTAGTAGCGGGTTATGCTACTGTTACCTTGGCTTACTCACCTAAATAATTAGTATATGATATATTGTGCTTTATTATGTGACTTGTTTTGGCCACCCTGGATGCCGACTACGGGTTAGTAGTCTGGTAGTGATATTGCCGATTGCGGGTTTTGTAGCGGCAACTGGCTTACATGTGGGGCAGCTATGGTTTTGTAGTTATGCCAAATTTGTAAGTTGGGCAAGAGGCAGGAATGAGTCTTTCTGGTTCAGGAGTTACTATTCGCGTAGTATAGTTGAACGATGCACCCCCTGCATCAGGATACTATGCGAGGGAGACAGTAACTGGAATTATCGGTATACTCCAACTTGATCGATTGGAGTTAAGGGCCCGGCCAGGCCTTTTATCCTCTTGTTATCAAATGATCCAAACATTGATCCTAAACATGATTTTTGAGAATTAAAGTGAACTTTTTAAGCCTAAAATTCATGAACGTGATTAATTTGATATAAATGCCATTTGAAACTTGTTTAATTGCTAATAATGATTATTTTGACATGTTATTTGAGTTGAATGCTTATGAACTTTGTAAACATTTTCATTTATGCTTATTTGAAAAAGTGTAGAATTGATAAAAAAATGAAAATGAGTATAAGTTTAATATGGATTAAACATGTTATTGTAATTGTTTTAATTTGTTATTTTGCTAACACTAAAGCATATTTGGATGCACAAATTTTGTGTTTAATGTGTTTTGCAGAGAAATACAGATACGGACGGTGCATCATCGTCTAGGCAACCTGATCCGGAACCACGGCCAAAGATGCAATATCACGAACCGGAACAATAACCTGAACAACAACAACATTATGATCAACACGTACCATACTATGAACCAGAACCACAATTTTTTATTACCTACGTAGTATTTCCCGTTCACCATATAATAGAACACCCAACAATTCATGAAGAACAGTTGCATCCGAATTTAAGATTTGATAGAAGTTGGAGAGATTACCCGACGTACCAAAGTAACAAATTTAAGCTTTGGACTAAAATGTAGAAGTACTAAGGGTAATAGATTGGGAGGCTTTGGAAAGGGTCCACCTAGCTAACCCAGTTAGGCATCATCTAATCCAAAGGTATGGCAGCTCTTCTTTTTCCGATTGGGAACGTTTATTTACCACTCGTAGGCCTGTATATAAGGAGTGGTGTGTTGAACTAATGAGTACTATAGCTTTTAATAAGGATGTAGATAGGTTAGACGATAAGAGTTTTCTTAGATTTTTACTTGGCCGTAGGATGTACAGGATGTCCATGCTGGACATGGCCAGGGCTTTACAGATTTACACTCCCGCTGAATTACTATCACCTGATTGTACAAATTTGATTTATCATGGTGAGCGGGTAGATAGAAATTTTGACGCTAACGCCATCTGGAGGTGTATGTCAAATTTGAATGTGTTTACGCGGGGAGGAAGACACTCCTATTTAGATATTAATAAAGCCGAGCTTCGTATAATACATAGATTCTTAGCAAACTCGATTACACAAAGAGGTAACAACAAGGAGAAAATGACCTTACACGATTTATTTTACCTTATGTGCATTCGAGACACTAGAAGCTTTGTTAATATCCCCTACTGTGTTGGTTTTTATCTGTCCAAAATGGTGGAAGGTATACAGGAAGGGGGAATAATAGGAGGAGGTATTTTTGTTACTCTCATTGGAGAGTATTTAGGTGTAGATAGGGAACAAGGGGGTCCAATGATGGTGGTTAGGGAACAAGACGAGACTTTAGGTTTGCAAGTCTATCAAGGTGCAAAGGTATTGACTAGGAGACGCAATCAGGCAATACCATATCAGGGCCGCCATCCACAGGTAGAGAGGGGTTCGGATGAGGAAATGGAGGAAGCGGATGACATTAGGTGAAATGTCCCGTTCTTATTGATTAAAAACGTTCCATATTAATTGATTTCGTTGCGAGGTTTTGACCTCTATATGAGACGTTTTTCAAAGACTGCATTCATTTTTAAACAAACCATAACCTTTATATCATCAATAAAGGTTTAAAAAGCTTTACGTAGATTATCAAATAATGATAATCTAAAATATCCTGTTTACACACGACCATTACATAATGGTTTACAATACAAATATGTTACAACAAAATAAGTTTCTTGAATGCAGTTTTTACACAATATCATACAAGCATGGACTCCAAATCTTGTCCTTATTTAAGTATGCGACAGCGGAAGCTCTTAATAATCACCTGAGAATAAACATGCTTAAAACGTCAACAAAAATGCTGGTGAGTTATAGGTTTAACCTATATATATCAAATCGTAACAATAGACCACAAGATTTCATATTTCAATACACATCCCATACATAGAGATAAAAATCATTCATATGGTGAACACCTGGTAACCGACAATAACAAGATGCATATATAAGAATATCCCCATCATTCCGGGACACCCTTCGGATATGATATAAATTTCGAAGTACTAAAGCATCCGGTACTTTGGATGGGGTTTGTTAGGCCCAATAGATCTATCTTTAGGATTCGCGTCAATTAGGGTGTCTGTTCCCTAATTCTTAGATTACCAGACTTAATAAAAAGGGGCATATTCGATTTCAATAATTCAACCATAGAATGTAGTTTCACGTACTTGTGTCTATTTTGTAAATCATTTATAAAACCTGCATGTATTCTCATCCCAAAAATATTAGATTTTAAAAGTGGGACTATAACTCACTTTCACAGATTTTTACTTCGTCGGGAAGTAAGACTTGGCCACTGGTTGATTCACGAACCTATAACGATATATACATATACATATATATCAAAGTATGTTCAAAATATATTTACAACACTTTTAATATATTTTGATGTTTTAAGTTTATTAAGTCAGCTGTCCTCGTTAGTAACCTACAACTAGTTGTCCACAGTTAGATGTACAGAAATAAATCGATAAATATTATCTTGAATCAATCCACGACCCAGTGTATACGTATCTCAGTATTGATCACAACTCAAACTATATATATTTTGGAATCAACCTCAACCCTGTATAGCTAACTCCAACATTCACATATAGAGTGTCTATGGTTGTTCCGAAATATATATAGATGTGTCGACATGATAGGTCGAAACATTGTATACGTGTCTATGGTATCTCAAGATTACATAATATATAATACAAGTTGATTAAGTTATGGTTGGAATAGATTTGTTACCAATTTTCACGTAGCTAAAATGAGAAAAATTATCCAATCTTGTTTTACCCATAACTTCTTCATTTTAAATCCGTTTTGTGTGAATCAAATTGCTATGGTTTCATATTGAACTCTATTTTATGAATCTAAACAAAAAAAGTATAGGTTTCTAGTCGGAAAAATAAGTTACAAGTCGTTTTTGTAAAGGTAGTCATTTTAGTCGAAAGAACGACGTCTAGATGACCATTTTAGAAAACATACTTCCACTTTGAGTTTAACCATAATTTTTGGATATAGTTTCATGTTCATAATAAAAATCATTTTCTCAGAATAACAACTTTTAAATCAAAGTTTATCATAGTTTTTAATTAACTAACCCAAAACAGCCCGCGGTGTTACTACGACGGCGTAATCCGGTTTTACGGTGTTTTTCGTGTTTCCAGGTTTTAAATCATTAAGTTAGCATATCATATAGATATAGAACATGTGTTTAGTTGATTTTAAAAGTCAAGTTAGAAGGATTAACTTTTGTTTGCGAACAAGTTTAGAATTAACTAAACTATGTTCTAGTGATTACAAGTTTAAACCTTCGAATAAGATAGCTTTATATGTATGAATCGAATGATGTTATGAACATCATTACTACCTTAAGTTCCTTGGATGAACCTACTGGAAAAGAGAAAAATGGATCTAGCTTCAATGGATCCTTGGATGGCTCAAAGTTCTTGAAGCAAAATCATGACACGAAAACAAGTTCAAGTAAGATCATCACTTGAAATAAGATTGTTATAGTTATAGAAATTGAACCAAAGTTTGAATATGATTATTACCTTGTATTAGAATGATAACCTACTGTAAGAAACAAAGATTTCTTGAGGTTGGATGATCACCTTACAAGATTGGAAGTGAGCTAGCAAACTTGAAAGTATTCTTGATTTTATGAAACTAGAACTTTTGGAATTTATGAAGAACACTTAGAACTTGAAGATAGAACTTGAGAGAGTTCAATTAGATGAAGAAAATTGAAGAATGAAAGTGTTTGTAGGTGTTTTTGGTCGTTGGTGTATGGATTAGATATAAAGGATATGTAATTTTGTTTTCATGTAAATAAGTCATGAATGATTACTCATATTTTTGTAATCTTATGAGATATTTCATGCTAGTTGCCAAATGATGGTTCCCACATGTGTTAGGTGACTCACATGGGCTGCTAAAAGCTGATCATTGGAGTGTATATACCAATAGTACATACATCTAAAAGCTGTGTATTGTACGAGTACGAATACGGGTGCATACGAGTAGAATTGTTGATGAAACTGAACGAGAATGTAATTGTAAGCATTTTTGTTAAGTAAAAGTATTTTGATAAGTGTATTGAAGTCTTTCAAAAGTGTATAAATACATATTAAAACACTACATGTATATACATTTTAACTGAGTCGTTAAGTCATCGTTAGTCGTTACATGTAAGTGTTGTTTTGAAACCTTTAGGTTAACGATCTTGTTAAATGTTGTTAACCCAATGTTTATAATAACAAAAGAGATTTTAAATTATTATATTATCATGATATTATGATGTACGAATATCTCTTAATATGATATATATACATTAAATATCGTTACAACGATAAACGTTACATATATGTCTCGTTTCAAAATCATTAAGTTAGTAGTCTTGTTTTTACATATGTAGTTCATTGTTAATATAATTAATGATATGTTTACTTATCATAATATCATGTTAACTATATATATAACCATATATATGTCATCATATAGTTTTTTTACAAGTTTTAACGTTCGTGAATCACCGGTCAACTTGGGTGGTCAATTGTCTATATGAAACCTATTTCAATTAATCAAATCTTAACAAGTTTGATTGCTTAACATGTTGGAAACATTTAATCATGTAAACATCAATCTCAATTAATATATATAAACATGGAAAAGTTCGGGTCACTACAGTACCTACCCGTTAAATAAATTTCGTCCCGAAATTTTAAGCTGTTGAAGGTGTTGACGAATCTTCTGGAAATAGATGCGGGTATTTCTTCTTCATCTGATCTTCACGCTCCCAGGTGAACTCGGGTCCTCTACGAGCATTCCATCGAACCTTAACAATTGGTATCTTGTTTTGCTTAAGTCTTTTAACCTCACGATCCATTATTTCGACGGGTTCTTCGATGAATTGGAGTTTTTCGTTGATTTGGATTTCATCTAACGGAATAGTGAGATCTTCTTTAGCAAAACATTTCTTCAAATTCGAGACGTGGAAAGTGTTATGTACAGCCGCGAGTTGTTGAGGTAACTCAAGTCGGTAAGCTACTGGTCCGACACGATCAATAATCTTGAATGGTCCAATATACCTTGGATTTAATTTCCCTCGTTTACCAAATCGAACAACGCCTTTCCAAGGTGCAACTTTAAGCATGACCATCTCTCCAATTTCAAATTCTATATCTTTTCTTTTAATGTCAGCGTAGCTCTTTTGTCGACTTTGGGCGGTTTTCAACCTTTGTTGAATTTGGATGATCTTCTCGGTAGTTTCTTGTATAATCTCCGGACCCGTAATCTGTCTATCCCCCACTTCACTCCAACAAATCGGAGACCTGCACTTTCTACCATAAAGTGCTTCAAACGGCGCCATCTCAATGCTTGAATGGTAGCTGTTGTTGTAGGAAAATTCTGCTAACGGTAGATGTCGATCCCAACTGTTTCCGAAATCAATAACACATGCTCGTAGCATGTCTTCAAGCGTTTGTATCGTCCTTTCGCTCTGCCCATCAGTTTGTGGATGATAGGCAGTACTCATGTCTAGACGAGTTCCTAATGCTTGCTGTAATGTCTGCCAGAATCTTGAAATAAATCTGCCATCCCTATCAGAGATAATAGAGATTGGTATTCCATGTCTGGAGACGACTTCCTTCAAATACAGTCGTGCTAACTTCTCCATCTTGTCATCTTCTCTTATTGGCAGGAAGTGTGCTGATTTGGTGAGACGATCAACTATTACCCAAATAGTATCAAAACCACTTGCAGTCCTTGGCAATTTAGTGATGAAATCCATGGTAATGTTTTCCCATTTCCATTCCGGGATTTTGGGTTGTTGAAGTAGACCTGATGGTTTCTGATGCTCAGCTTTGACCTTAGAACACGTCAAACATTCTCCTACGTATTTAGCAACATCGGCTTTCATACCCGGCCACCAAAAATGTTTCTTGAGATCCTTGTACATCTTCCCCGTTCCAGGATGTATTGAGTATCTGGTTTTATGAGCTTCTCTAAGTACCATTTCTCTCATATCTCCAAATTTTGGTACCCAAATCCTTTCAGCCCTATACCGGGTTCCGTCTTCCCGAATATTAAGATGCTTCTCCGATCCTTTGGGTATTTCATCCTTTAAATTTCCCTCTTTTAAAACTCCTTGTTGCGCCTCCTTTATTTGAGTAGTAAGGTTATTATGAATCATTATATTCATAGATTTTACTCGAATGGGTTCTCTGTCCTTCCTGCTCAAGGCATCGGCTACCACATTTGCCTTCCCCGGGTGGTAACGAATCTCAAAGTCGTAATCATTCAACAATTCAATCCACCTACGCTGCCTCATATTCAGTTGTTTCTGATTAAATATGTGTTGAAGACTTTTATGGTCGGTATATATAATACTTTTGACCCCATATAAGTAGTGCCTCCAAGTCTTTAATGCAAAAACAACCGCGCCTAATTCCAAATCATGCGTCGTATAATTTTGTTCGTGAATCTTCAATTGTCTAGACGCATAAGCAATCACCTTCGTTCGTTGCATTAATACACAACCGAGACCTTGCTTTGATGCGTCACAATAAATCACAAAATCATCATTCCCTTCAGGCAATGACAATATAGGTGCCGTAGTTAGCTTTTTCTTCAATAACTGAAACGCTTTCTCTTGTTCATCATTCCATTCAAATTTCTTCCCTTTATGCGTTAATGCAGTCAAGGGTTTTGCTATTCTGGAAAAGTCTTGGATGAACCTTCTGTAGTAACCAGCTAGTCCTAAAAACTGGCGTATGTGTTTCGGAGTTTTCGGGGTTTCCCACTTTTCAACAGTTTCTATCTTTGCCGGATCCACCTTAATACCTTCTTTGTTCACTATGTGACCGAGGAATTGAACTTCTTCCAACCAAAATGCACACTTTGAAAACTTAGCGTACAATTCTTCCTTCCTCAATACTTCTAACACCTTTCTCAAATGTTCACCGTGTTCTTGGTCATTCTTTGAGTAAATAAGTATGTCATCAATGAAGACAATGACAAACTTGTCAAGGTATGGTCCACACACTCGGTTCATAAGGTCCATGAACACAGCTGGTGCATTAGTTAAACTAAACGGCATGACCATAAACTCGTAATGACCGTAACGTGTTCTGAAAGCAGTCTTTGGAATATCATCTTCTTTCACCCGCATTTGATGATACCCAGAACGTAAGTCAATCTTTGAATAAACAGACGAGCCTTGTAGTTGATCAAATAAGTCGTCGATTCTCGGTAGTGGGTAGCGGTTCTTGATGGTAAGTTTGTTCAACTCTCGGTAGTCGATACACAACCTGAATGTACCATCTTTCTTCTTGACAAACAAAACAGGAGCTCCCCACGGTGATGTGCTTGGTCGAATGAAACCACGCTCTAAAAGTTCTTGTAATTGACTTTGCAGTTCTTTCATCTCGCTGGGTGCGAGTCTGTAAGGAGCACGAGCTATTGGTGCAGCTCCTGGTACAAGATCTATTTGAAATTCAACGGATCGATGTGGGGGTAATCCCGGTAATTCTTTTGGAAACACATCGGGAAATTCTTTTGCAATGGGAACATCATTGATGCTCTTTTCTTCAGTTTGTACTTTCTCGACGTGTGCTAGAACAGCATAGCAACCTTTTCTTATTAGTTTTTGTGCCTTCAAATTACTAATAAGATGTAGCTTCGTGTTGCCCTTTTCTCCGTACACCATTAAGGGTTTTCCTTTTTCTCGTATAATGCGAATTGCATTTTTGTAACAAACGATCACCGCTTTCACTTCTTTCAACCAGTCCATACCGATTATCACATCAAAACTCCCTAACTCTACTGGTATCAAATCAATCTTAAATGTTTCGCTAACCAGTTTAATTTCTCGATTCCGACATATATTATCTGCTGAAATTAATTTACCATTTGCTAATTCGAGTAAAAATTTACTATCCAAAGGCGTCAATGGACAACTTAATTTAGCACAAAAATCTCTACTCATATAGCTTCTATCCGCACCCGAATCAAATAAAACGTAAGCAGATTTATTGTCAATAAGAAACGTACCCGTAACAAGCTCCGGGTCTTCCTGTGCCTCTGCCACATTAATATTGAAAACTCTTCCGCGGCCTTGTCCATTCGTGTTCTCCTGGTTCGGGCAATTTCTAATAATGTGGCCCGGTTTTCCACATTTATAACAAACTACATTGGCATAACTTGCTCCGACACTACTTGCTCCGCCATTACTCGTTCCGACACCATTTGTTCCTTTCGTTCTATTAACCCCTGGTCCGTAGACCTCACACTTCGCCGCGCTATGACCATTTCTTTTACACTTGTTGCAAAATTTGGTGCAGAACCCCGAGTGATTCTTTTCACACCTTTGGCATAGCTGCTTCTGATTGTTGTTGTTGTTGCGGTTATTATTGTTGTTGGGATGATTGTTGTAGTTGCTGTTGTTGTTATTGTTGTTGTTGTTGTTGTTGGGCCGTTTGTTGTAGTTGCGATTGATGTTGCGATTGTTGGGATAATTGTTGCGATTATTGTTGTAATTGCTGTTGTTGTTGTATTGGTGATTCTTATCACCGTTTTCCTCCCACTTTCTTTTGACTTGCTTCACATTGGCCTCTTCAGCAGTCTGTTCTTTAATTCTTTCTTCAATCTGGTTCACTAGTTTGTGAGCCATTCTACATGCCTGTTGTTTAGAGGCGGGCTCGTGTGAACTTATATCTTCTTGGATTCTTTCCGGTAATCCTTTCACAAACGCGTCGATCTTCTCTTCCTCATCTTCGAATGCCCCCGGACACAATAGGCACAATTCTGTGAATCGTCTTTCGTACGTGGTAATATCAAATCCTTGGGTTCGTAACCCTCTAAGTTCTGTCTTGAGCTTATTGACCTCGGTTCTGGGACGGTACTTCTCGTTCATCAAGTGCTTGAATGCTGACCACGGTAGTGCGTACGCATCATCTTGTCCCACTTGCTCTAGATAGGTATTCCACCATGTTAACGCAGAACCTGTGAAGGTATGCGTAGCGTACTTCACTTTGTCCTCTTCAGTACACTTACTTATGGCAAACACCGATTCAACCTTCTCGGTCCACCGTTTCAATCCGATCGGTCCTTCGGTTCCATCAAATTCCAAAGGTTTGCAGGCAGTGAATTCTTTATAGGTGCATCCTACACGATTTCCTGTACTGCTAGATCCAAGGTTATTGTTGGTATGTAGCGCAGCCTGTACTGCGGCTATGTTTGAAGCTAGAAAAGTACGGAATTCCTCTTCATTCATATTCACGGTGTGTCGAGTAGTCGGTGCTATTTCCTTCAAAATAGTTAAATGGAACAAGTTAATCATACAGAATATTAAGAGTAGTTAATAGTATTTCGTAGCATAATATGAACTCATTTATAAAAGCTTTTTCTTCATATTAGCGTTTTATAAGTTTAAATTCGGGTAGTACCTACCCGTTAAGTTCATACTTAGTAGCTAATATACAATTCAACTACTACAATTCTATATGAAAAACTGATTGTAATAATATTTCGCGTTCAAACTTTTATACAATATTTTACAAACTTACAATACCGCTTATTTTACATAAAGCATGAAATATAGCACACAATAACTTTGATACAAGATAGTTGTGAAGACAATTCTAGCTAGTACACAAGTCGTTCGGCAAAGGCAATAAAGACACGTAATTCATACGTCCAGAAACAAGTCATGCATTCTGGTTTTACTAGGACTACTTCCCATCCTTGGTCTTGTGCAACATAACCGTTATGGCCGTTGATAAGACAGCGTGTTGTAACGTCGTCAAAGGGACGAGGGTTACGTAATGTCCAACAGTCCCGTAACAATCTAAAAACCTCATTTCTTACCCCAATTACCGACTCCGTCACTTGTGGAAACGTTTTGTTTAATAGTTGTAGCCCGATGTTCTTGTTCTCACTTTGGAGAGAAGCGAACATTACTAATCCGTAAGCATAACATGCTTCTTTATGTTGCATGTTAGCCGCTTTTTCTAAATCACGAAGTCCAATATTCGGATATATTGAGTCAAAATAATTTCTTAACCCGTTGCGTAAAATAGCATTTGGGTTCTCCGCAATATATGCGTCAAAGTAAACACATCGTAACTTATGGGTTTCCCAATGTGATATCCCCCATCTTTCAAACGAAAGTCTCTTATAAACCAAGACATTCTTGGAACGTTCTTCGAATATCTTACAAACTGATCTCGCCTTAAATAGTTGTGCCGAAGAATTCTGGCCGACTCTAGACAAGATTTCATCAATCATGTCTCCGGGTAGGTCTCTTAAAATATTGGGTTGTCTATCCATTTTGTGTTTTTAAACTGTAAAATAGACAAGAGTTAGTTTCATAAAAAAATACTTATTAATACAAGCAATTTTTACATATATCATAAAGCATAAGAACACTATATTACATATATTACACCACACGAATACAACTATCTTATTCCGACTCGCTCGTTTCTTCTTCTTCGGTTTTGGTTCGTTTTGCCAAGTTTCTAGGGATATATGATGTTCCCCTAATACGAGCCGTCGTTGTCCACATTGGTTTAGAAAAACCTGGTGGTTTAGAGGTTCCCGGGTCATTGTTACAACTTAAGGACTTCGGGGGTTGACGATACATATAAAGTTCATCGGGGTTGGAATTAGATTTCTCTATTTTTATGCCCTTTCCCTTATTATTTTCTTTTGCCTTTTTAAATTCAGTTGGGGTAATTTCTATAACATCATCGGAATTCTCGTCGGAATCCGATTCATCGGAAAATTGGTAATCCTCCCAATATTTTGCTTCCTTGGCGGAAACACCATTGACCATAATTAACTTTGGTCGGTTGGTTGAGGATTTTCTTTTACTTAACCGTTTTATTATTTCCCCCACCGGTTCTATTTCTTCATCCGGTTCCGATTCTTCTTCCGGTTCCGATTCTTCTTCCGGTTCCGACTCTTCTTCCGGTTCCTCTTCGGGAACTTGTGAATCAGTCCACAAATCATTCCAATTTACATTTGACTCTTCATTATTATTAGGTGAGTCAATGGGACTTGTTCTAGAGGTAGACATCTATCACATAATATCAAACACGTTAAGAGATTAATATATCACATAATATTCATATGTTAAAAATATATAGTTTCCAACAAAAATGTTAAGCAATCATTTTTAAAGAAAACACGGTCGAAGTCCAGACTCACTAATGCATCCTAACAAACTCGATAAGACACACTAATGCAAATTTTCTGGTTCTCTAAGACCAACGCTCGGATACCAACTGAAATGTCCCGTTCTTATTGATTAAAAACGTTCCATATTAATTGATTTCGTTGCGAGGTTTTGACCTCTATATGAGACGTTTTTCAAAGACTGCATTCATTTTTAAACAAACCATAACCTTTATATCATCAATAAAGGTTTAAAAAGCTTTACGTAGATTATCAAATAATGATAATCTAAAATATCCTGTTTACACACGACCATTACATAATGGTTTACAATACAAATATGTTACAACAAAATAAGTTTCTTGAATGCAGTTTTTACACAATATCATACAAGCATGGACTCCAAATCTTGTCCTTATTTAAGTATGCGACAGCGGAAGCTCTTAATAATCACCTGAGAATAAACATGCTTAAAACGTCAACAAAAATGCTGGTGAGTTATAGGTTTAACCTATATATATCAAATCGTAACAATAGACCACAAGATTTCATATTTCAATACACATCCCATACATAGAGATAAAAATCATTCATATGGTGAACACCTGGTAACCGACAATAACAAGATGCATATATAAGAATATCCCCATCATTCCGGGACACCCTTCGGATATGATATAAATTTCGAAGTACTAAAGCATCCGGTACTTTGGATGGGGTTTGTTAGGCCCAATAGATCTATCTTTAGGATTCGCGTCAATTAGGGTGTCTGTTCCCTAATTCTTAGATTACCAGACTTAATAAAAAGGGGCATATTCGATTTCGATAATTCAACCATAGAATGTAGTTTCACGTACTTGTGTCTATTTTGTAAATCATTTATAAAACCTGCATGTATTCTCATCCCAAAAATATTAGATTTTAAAAGTGGGACTATAACTCACTTTCACAGATTTTTACTTCGTCGGGAAGTAAGACTTGGCCACTGGTTGATTCACGAACCTATAACAATATATACATATACATATATATCAAAGTATGTTCCAAATATATTTACAACACTTTTAATATATTTTGATGTTTTAAGTTTATTAAGTCAGCTGTCCTCGTTAGTAACCTACAACTAGTTGTCCACAGTTAGATGTATAGAAATAAATCGATAAATATTATCTTGAATCAATCCACGACCCAGTGTATACGTATCTCAGTATTGATCACAACTCAAACTATATATATTTTGGAATCAACCTCAACCCTGTATAGCTAACTCCAACATTCACATATAGAGTGTCTATGGTTGTTCCGAAATATATATAGATGTGTCGACATGATAGGTCGAAACATTGTATACGTGTCTATGGTATCTCAAGATTACATAATATATAATACAAGTTGATTAAGTTATGGTTGGAATAGATTTGTTACCAATTTTCACGTAGCTAAAATGAGAAAAATTATCCAATCTTGTTTTACCCATAACTTCTTCATTTTAAATCCGTTTTGTGTGAATCAAATTGCTATGGTTTCATATTGAACTCTATTTTATGAATCTAAACAAAAAAAGTATAGGTTTCTAGTCGGAAAAATAAGTTACAAGTCGTTTTTGTAAAGGTAGTCATTTTAGTCGAAAGAACGACGTCTAGATGACCATTTTAGAAAACATACTTCCACTTTGAGTTTAACCATAATTTTTGGATATAGTTTCATGTTCATAATAAAAATCATTTTCTCAGAATAACAACTTTTAAATCAAAGTTTATCATAGTTTTTAATTAACTAACCCAAAACAGCCCGCGGTGTTACTACGACGGCGTAATCCGGTTTTACGGTGTTTTTCGTGTTTCCAGGTTTTAAATCATTAAGTTAGCATATCATATAGATATAGAACATGTGTTTAGTTGATTTTAAAAGTCAAGTTAGAAGGATTAACTTTTGTTTGCGAACAAGTTTAGAATTAACTAAACTATGTTCTAGTGATTACAAGTTTAAACCTTCGAATAAGATAGCTTTATATGTATGAATCGAATGATGTTATGAACATCATTACTACCTTAAGTTCCTTGGATGAACCTACTGGAAAAGAGAAAAATGGATCTAGCTTCAATGGATCCTTGGATGGCTCAAAGTTCTTGAAGCAAAATCATGACACGAAAACAAGTTCAAGTAAGATCATCACTTGAAATAAGATTGTTATAGTTATAGAAATTGAACCAAAGTTTGAATATGATTATTACCTTGTATTAGAATGATAACCTACTGTAAGAAACAAAGATTTCTTGAGGTTGGATGATCACCTTACAAGATTGGAAGTGAGCTAGCAAACTTGAAAGTATTCTTGATTTTATGAAACTAGAACTTTTGGAATTTATGAAGAACACTTAGAACTTGAAGATAGAACTTGAGAGAGTTCAATTAGATGAAGAAAATTGAAGAATGAAAGTGTTTGTAGGTGTTTTTGGTCGTTGGTGTATGGATTAGATATAAAGGATATGTAATTTTGTTTTCATGTAAATAAGTCATGAATGATTACTCATATTTTTGTAATCTTATGAGATATTTCATGCTAGTTGCCAAATGATGGTTCCCACATGTGTTAGGTGACTCACATGGGCTGCTAAGAGCTGATCATTGGAGTGTATATACCAATAGTACATACATCTAAAAGCTGTGTATTGTACGAGTACGAATACGGGTGCATACGAGTAGAATTGTTGATGAAACTGAACGAGAATGTAATTGTAAGCATTTTTGTTAAGTAAAAGTATTTTGATAAGTGTATTGAAGTCTTTCAAAAGTGTATAAATACATATTAAAACACTACATGTATATACATTTTAACTGAGTCGTTAAGTCATCGTTAGTCGTTACATGTAAGTGTTGTTTTGAAACCTTTAGGTTAACGATCTTGTTAAATGTTGTTAACCCAATGTTTATAATAACAAAAGAGATTTTAAATTATTATATTATCATGATATTATGATGTACGAATATCTCTTAATATGATATATATACATTAAATATCGTTACAACGATAAACGTTATATATATGTCTCGTTTCAAAATCATTAAGTTAGTAGTCTTGTTTTTACATATGTAGTTCGTTGTTAATATAATTAATGATATGTTTACTTATCATAATATCATGTTAACTATATATATAACCATATATATGTCATCATATAGTTTTTTTACAAGTTTTAACGTTCGTGAATCACCGGTCAACTTGGGTGGTCAATTGTCTATATGAAACCTATTTCAATTAATCAAGTCTTAACAAGTTTGATTGCTTAACATGTTGGAAACATTTAATCATGTAAACATCAATCTCAATTAATATATATAAACATGGAAAAGTTCGGGTCACTACATTAGGGATGTCATTAGGGATAGTGCTACTGACCTTTTCCAGCGTATAGATGAGGTAGAAATGATTAATGAGGATAGGCATCGTCGGTATGAGCAGTAGCAAGCCGCGAATGAGTATGAGACTTCCAGGCGACGCCAACACGATAGCTGGCAAGTTCATCAGCACCAAATCATGAGCCAGCTATCATATCAGGTACCAAATAACTACATCTCGATTCGGCCTTCTTACTATCCACCGCATCAGCCCGACATGCGACCACCCTATGACCTGTACGACCCCAATCAAGCCTACCAAAAAACCTATCACCAACCATGGAACCCGAACGATGATATGAACTGGAACCCCTATCTAAATCAATAGTGTTCCATTGGTGATGTCTTCTCTTTTATTATTTTTATCTATTTATGTTAAACATTTAACATTTTGATACTTTAATGTAATGTTTAATATTTTTATTATTTTGTACTAATATTTTATTTTTGTAATTTGAAAGTGGGATATTAATTCCCATTTCAAATTACCTTGCATGTTTATATTTGTATTGTATGTATTTTATCTCATGTACACAACATGGTAAAACAGCGCATTTTCAAAGAATGGCATTAAGTTCAGCAAAAGCTATTAATTTTGACGACAAAATGAAAAACAAGTGTGATGTAACAACAGACGGAATGAACAAATGATGTGCAGCATTTATCATTCAACACAAACAACAATATGTTTAGAAACTTTGGTAAAATTTAATCATTTTTCTATGCTAATCACCCTCAATAATTTAAAATGCTACTGATTTCTTGCAAATGAGGGCATTGCAAGATCTTAAGTGTGGAAAGGGGTTAAATTCTTTCGGGTTTTAAAATTTTAATTTAAACACTTGGTTACCATTAAAAATACTAGTAACGCAGTAGTTGTATTAAAATCTAGTGCTCTCTGATAATAAAGAACAGTCATAGTCTTATATACTGACTACCCAATTCTAGTAAAATTTTAAAAAAATTTCAAATAAATGAATACAAAATCATGTTTATACATATTTATGAACGATTAAACTAGGTTTTAACACCGAAATTATTGTTACCTCGGAAAGGACATAAATTGAGAAACAAACCAAAATGCTTGAATTCATTTAAAATGGAATAGAGGAGAATAAAAAGGCAAAGAAAGAAAAATAAAAGCCAAGTGTGGGAAAAATTTACCAAGTTATTTAGAACATATATCACATATTTTTGTACAAATAATTGAAGATACTTTTGTTTTGAACGATATTAATCAGTTTTACCCAGTTTATTGTTATATAAATAGAAATTATAAGGAAGTAAAGTCTTCCGAGGAAAATACACGCGCTTCTTGATTTAGGTCAGGAAGTTGTCGTTCAGACCAGTTGTAGAGTCTACGAAAAACCTTGAAAAGTTTTCTCGAAAATCAGCTGGAAATCCACAGACCTCAGCATCAAACATGGTCGCCAAGTGGTCAGACTTATCCTAACCATGAGAGGATCTGTATCGTACAATGGGGGGCACCGTGCAAATTAGCTTATAAGACTAATGAATCAGATCTCCAGAAAGGATAATCTCCTTAAAGATTAAAAATCAGCTTTTAAGCCTGATATTACTCAATCCTTGAGATTGACCTTAAAGATTGAGAATTCAAACTCATGGAATTCAATTATATCTAAACTCGAGCTTGAACGAGAAAATATTTTGATCAAATTACAAACTGATTTATTTTCTGAAAACCTTATTTTCAATGCGTTCATTACCATTGAACGTAAAATTCTAGGAATTCACCTGGAATTCATTAGGTCACCTGAACCAAATCGGGTGTCAACCGTAAGAACGGTGGTTGCATAGCATGGTCAAAGACAGGACCTTGTGCCAGACCGAAAAACTATAGGGTGATCTATACTATTGCTCCTACAAAGGATAGTAATTGCATCCGACACGATATAGACCATAATCAAAAGCATGTCACGGGACATTGCCTTAACAGTTGCTTGTTCAACGCTTTCCTTTACAACCGGACGGTAGTTTACCGAAAGGTAATATACGGAGCAAGTATATTGGACGTGTTGCTTTCCTAATACAAGGTTAGCAAGTGGGTGACACAAAACCGCAAGTTTTAAGCTAAAATTTTCAAATCTGAAACCCACAAAACCCACAAAAACAATTTGCAAACCGGTGAAGGGTTATTCCGAAAAACTTATCTAGGGTAAAAGCTAGATTGAATTTTCAAAAGATCAAATGTTTTCATAAAGATCCAATTTCCTAAAGGATCTAAATTTTCATAGTCATGTGGGACAGTAAACCACAACGTTACTATCATTGTTCATACTGCTGTATAGAAATCACTGATGTACAAAGTGTGAAGAATAAAGAAGTGATTCAAAGTTCTATATTGCTTGAGGACAAGCAACGCTCAAGTGTGGGAATATTTGATAATGCTAAAAATGAACATATATTTCATAGCATTATCCTTCAAGAAAGACAAGCTTTTGGTTGCAATTGTTCTATTTACAAGTGATATTCATTTAAATAATAAAAGGTGAAGACAAAAGACAGATTCGACGAATTGAAGACGCAAATGACCAAAACCCTAAAAAAATACAAAGTACAATCCAAGAGGTTCAAATTATTGATGAGAAACATCTAAAAGTTACAAGAGTACGAGACGCAAAACGCAAAGTACAAGATATTAAATCATTCAAAAGGACGTTCGAAAATACGGAACCGGGACATGAACCAACTATCAACGCGCAACTCAACGGAGTTAAAATTACAAGTCAACGATGCACAAGAATATAATATAATATATAATTAATTATATAAAATTATATATATTATATTATATATATTAAATAATCGAGCAGCCCGCGTTTTAGTTGACAATGTAAGCTGGTACAGCTGGTCATGCGATCGCATGGCCAGGAAGTAGAAAAACCATGCGATCGCATGGCACCCAGCAACTTGTCACATCTATAAATTGAAGCGTTTTTCGGACGAATTATATACACTATATCATACTTCAATGTCACTCTCTCAATATATATATATATATATATATATATATATATATATATATATATATATATATATATATATATATATATATATATATATATTATATTTATATTTATATTTTTAATTTTAATTTTAATTTTAATTTTAAGTTAATAATAATTAGGTTATAGTGGCTAATGTTTTAAGTTTGTAAGTCGAAATTATGTCCGTGTAACACTACGCAATTAATACTCATTGTAAGTTATGTTCATCCTTTTTAAATTAATGTCTCGTAGCTAAGTTATTATTATGCTTATTTAAGCCGAAGTAATCGTGATGTTGGACTAAATATTAAGACGGGGTAATTGGGCTTTGGACCATAATTGGGGTTTGGACAAAAGACCGACACTTGTAGAAATTGGACTATGGCTTATTAATGGGCTTTATATTTGTTTAACTGAATGATAGTTCGTTAATTTAATATAGAGATTTACAATTTGAGGTAATTATAAATAACCACATACACTCGATCGGACACGATGGGAGGGATATTTAAAAATACTAATAATCGTTCATTTAACCGGACACGGGGATGGATTAATAGTCAATTGTAACGACCCGCACTTTTTCGATCGTTCTATACTTATAAGATTGATATTTACATAAATTAAACATTACCAACTTGATAAGCAATCCAAATTGTTGAGACTTATGTTTCCGAAAAGAGTTTTACACAACGTTTGACCGTCTAGTTTGACCGATGATATCACGAACTATACAATATATGATAATTATACGTTTGTGTATATAAATGTATATATACATATTTAACATGATTAATAAATGTTTTAATATCTCATTTTGTATTAATAACAACAAGTTATATGTGTATTTTGAAACTACTAACTTAAGTTTTCAAAACGATAACTATACGTAACGTTATTTGACATAAATACTTAAGACATATAATGTTTATACATATATTGTATAAGTAATGTATTTAATCACTTTTAAAGACTTAAATACATAAAACCATATAAGTGTATTCACAAAAGATAGCTATATTTGAATCCTCATTCCATTTTTCACAAAATTTCTATACGTATACCTAGAGTATTTGTACTCGTATCATACCAAGCTCCTATACGTATTTACTAATAGTAAATACACATCAAAATCACCACCTAACCAGCCATTATTCATGCCATGAGGGCTAGGTAATTGAACTTGGAAGCAATTAGGACTAGATACATAAAATTATCACTTGAAATTTTGTCCATATACACCATGTTACACGTTTTTTTGGTGTATATATACATGCTCATTTTGATCCATTTTTACTACCATTTTCTTATCAAAAACACACACTCTTTCTTACTCTCTAAACTCCATAACAATCCAGCAAATAACCAAGAAGATCTAGCCATAAAAACCATACTAAAACACCATAAGAAAACTCTTACAACAACACTTCAAGAAAACCTTCCAAGAACACCAACTTACTTCCAATCTTTCATCCACTTCTATCACCCTTTTGATTCTAGCTTCTTACTCCTCTTTTACAGCAAACTTATCCAAGGAACTTGAGGTAGAATCTATGTTCATAACCTTATTCAATTCATATATATATAGCTATCTTATTTTGTGGTACAAAAGTTTAACAACAAGAACATAGTTTGAATGTTTTCAAACTTGTTTGCAAACTAAATAGATCCTTCTAACTTAACTTTTAAAATACTTCAAGACATGTAACATAACTTATTTATATGTTAATTTAACAAGGTAAAACTTGGTTTTTCAAAGTATAAGTATTTTTGGAAAAATGGTCATTAAATGATTTTGTTGTAACAAAAATGTTTAACTTCATATGTTTCACTAAACTTTCACCTATGCCGTATGATTTTGAATACAAACCAAGATATTTACAGTTCATAGTCTTATAGAAGAACTCGATCCAAGAAGATGGCAATTTGAATCAACGAAAACGGACTTGTAACGAAGAAACTATGACCGAAACAAAATTGGTTATCCAAGACTTAATTGACTTCGGGATTCATTGGAAAAATTTACATAAAATCACATCTTTATAAGATAACATGATATTTTATATATATGTACTCATAATTCAATTTCATATGGTTCAGGATCACTCGTAAGCAACACGAGAAGATTAATCATAAGATCCCATGTTTGTACGCAACACGTCATTTGACAACACCGGTACTTTATGTACGCAATACGTCATTTGACAACACCGGTACCGTGGGTCAAGATTAATCTCAACCAATACATATACGATGGGGTTTTATTTATTTCGTTGGGGGTTTTGTTTATTGCGGGTATATTAAACATCTAAAAATGAACCATTAAAATTGAATTACTAACATCGAAATGCTAACTACGGACTAAGGAAATATTCAAAATATTAAAAGTATAACAAGTATATATATATATAACGTTTGTTTTAAAATGAAAACATATTGATATATTATATATGGATAGGTTCGTGATATCAACCGGAAGACCGAGTCAAATTATATATATCATCAAGACAAGAGTGAGTATATAGTCCCACTTTTAAACTCTAAATATTTCGGGATGAGAATACATGTATTTTATGTTTTACGATATGGACACAAGTAACTGAAAAATATGTTCTACGTTGAGTTGTACCACTGGCATACTTCCCTGTAGCTTGGTAACTAATATTTACAGCGGTATTGTAAACGCGAATCCTGTTGATAGATCTATCGGGCCTGACAACCCCAACCGGACTGGACGACCAGTATTCAACGGTTGCACAGTACTTCGTTTTGTGACTACACTTGGTACGGTGTAGTAAGATTTCATATTAAAGGGAATATGCGACGTGAAAATGTTAAGTATGGTTACCAAGTGCTCAACCACTTAGAATACTTTTATTAAACTGTTTATATACGAAATCTTGTGGTCTATATATATATATATTGCTACTGGTACTAAACCTATATCTCACCAACTTTATGTTGACCTTTTAAAACATGTCTATTCTCAGGTGATTTCTAAAGCTTCCGCTGCATCATGTTGGATCTAACCAGGATCTTGCGTACGCATGTTTGTGTCAAAAATAAAACTGCATATCCGAGATGTTGTATTGTAAAATATGCTAGAAACCGTGTTGTTGTCATCATTTGTAAAGTTTGTAAGTCGAAGATTATCGCTAAACGTTAATCTTTTTTTTATTGTCTTAAGCTTGTAACAAAAATAATGGTTGTGGTTTGTAATGTATAATATATGCAGTTTTTCTTTTAAAAATGTCTCATATAGAGGTCAATACCTCGCAATGAAATCATACGTTATCTAACGCGTTCTTATGGTTAAGGACGGGTTATGACATGTGGTATCAGAGCGTTGGTCTTAGCGAACCAGGTTTGCATTAGTGTGTCTAACCGAGAAGTCGTTAGGATACATTAGTAAAGTCTGGACTTTGACCGGGTCTGATTTTAAAAAAAAAAAAAAAAAAAAACCATTGCTTATCACTGTGGGTTAAAATTTATGTGTAAATATTATGTAAGTACTAATGGGTTAGTTGTTGTGTGATAGATGTCGGGCTCGAAACTTATTATCACATTCAGCGACTCCGAATCAGAACCTTCAGATTGTGTTTCAGTCATTAACATATCCGATGACGAAAGTGGTATTTTTGGGGAAGACTCACAATTTCCGGATGAACCAACTATAGAAATATCGGAAAGTGAACCCGAGGAGGAAAGTGAACCCGAGGAGGAAAGTGAACCCGAGGAGGAAAGTGAACCCGAGGAAGAAATACAGGAAATTACAAAAGACGAGTTCGAACTAGGAAAGAAACGAAAGGCTAATGAATTAGAAAATCCAAATCCCGAGTTTAATGAGAATGAAGTGGCACCAATTCCACTCAACACTACCACCCCTATCCCCGCTATTCCTATTAGTGCTATCCCCGCATCTAGTTCTTCGGCACCTCAGCCAAAACGTAGGGAGACAGCTAGGATTCGCGTTGGGGGATTCCCTGGACATAAATGTTTTGGGAAATAGACCAAATGATGCGCTGCCGTATTAAACCATGGAATCACATAATGTTTTGTATAATATTATTAGTGTGGTTTGTTTAAAGTTTGATGTAAGCATATGTAAAATAGCAAAGTATGAAATGCAATAATTTTCCATGGTTAAGTATTATTTAGATTGTAGTAATTGGTTCTGTACTAAGCTATTAAGTATGAACATTAACGGGTAGGTACTACCCTAGATATAATTATAAAACGCTAATAAGAAGAAAAGGCTTTTATAATAATACCTGGTTCATATTATTAACAAGCTATAAATGTACTATAAATACACACTACATCTATAATATTCCATGTGAATAATTATTTTCTTTCATTAGGAAATGGCGCGATTGAATCGAATGACGGAACAAGAACTCGAGGAACTCATCAACCAGCGAGTGAACGACAGAATGTTATGGGTTGAGGCTGCAAGAGCTGCTGCAGTTAACCCAAATCCTCGTGTAGGATGCTCCTACAAGACGTTTCAAGCTTGCAAGCCCTCATCATTCAGTGGAACGGAAGGACCGATCGGTTTAACCCGATGGATAGAAAAGATGGAGACGGTGTTCAAAATCAGTGGTTGTGATGAAAAAGACATGACCAAGTTTGCATCGTGCACTTTACAAGATAGTGCACTCACATGGTGGAAGAATTATGTGAAGGCGGTAGGAGGAGATGTAGCTTATGATACTCCATGGGAAGAATTCAAAGCAATGATAATCACCGAGTATTGTCCAAGGAATGAGGTTATTAAGTTAGAAGATGAGTTACGAAGTTTGAAGGTGGTTGGTACTGAAATCACCAACTACAATCAGCGATTCATGGAATTGGTTTTACTATGTCCTGAATTGGTTCCAACCGAAGCACGGAAGATTGAAATGTACAAAGGTGGTTTGCCCAAGAAGGTCAAGGCAAACGTTACGGCGTCGAAACCTAAGACAATTCATGAAGCTATAACCATGGCGAACGAGTTAATGGATCAGGTCATTCTGGATAAGAAAGCATTCACTACTGAGGTGAAGGTATCAAGTAACAAAAGGAAGTGGAACGGAAATTATGATCGAGGTTACCAACAGCAATCTTTTAAGAAACCAGAAACCCCGAAAGGTGCGGGTAGCGGTTCAGGCTTTGGTTACAAAGGACAAAGTCCTTTATGCAACCGTTGTCACAAACATCACTTTGGTTACTGTAGTGTGTTGTGCACCAAATGCAATCGACAGGGACATCTTGCTGAAGATTGTAAGGCTCTCGTTACAAATGCAAATGGTAACAAGACTCCTGCCACCAACGCAAATAGAACTGCTTTGGCTAACATTACTTGTTTTGGGTGTGGAAAACAAGGTCATTATAAGAGCCAGTGCCCGAATCAGAATGGCGGACCTGCACGTGGAAGAGCGTTTGTTATTAATGCTAGAGAGGCACGAGAAGACCCGGAGCTTGTTACGGGTACGTTTACCATTAATAACTTATCAGCATCTATTTTATTTGATACTGGCGCCGATAGAAGTTATGTGTGTAGAAATTTTTACACTAAATTGAATTGTTCATCATTACCTCTAGATGCTAAGTACTTGATTGAGTTAGCTAATGGTAAACTAATTAAAGCCGATAAAATTTGTCGTGGTTGTGAAATAAATCTAGCCGGAGAAACGTTTAAAATCGACTTAATACCCGTAGAATTAGGAGGTTTTGATGTAATAGTCGGCATGGACTGGATGTCCAAAATAGGAGCGGAAGTTGTTTGTGCTAAGAAGGCAATTCGTATTCCTGGTAAGGATAAAATACCGGTGATGATTTATGGAGAGAAGGGTAATTCAAAGCTAAAACTCATTAGCTGTTTGAAAGCCAAGAAGTGTTTAGAAAAGGGATGTTACGCTATTTTAGCACATGTTAATAAAGTCGAAAAGAAAGAAAAGTGCATCAACGACGTGCCTGTGGCAAGAGATTTTCCTGAAGTTTTTCCGGAAGAATTGCCGGGATTACCTCCATTTAGATCGGTAGAATTTCAAATAGATTTAGTACCAGGAGCTGCACCAGTGGCTCGTGCTCCATATAGACTTTCACCGTCCGAGTTAAAAGAACTTCAAAGTCAGTTAAAAGAATTACTGGACCGTGGATTCATACGACCGAGTACTTCACCGTGGGGAGCTCCAATTTTGTTTGTTAAGAAGAAAGATGGATCTTTTAGGATGTGTATAGACTATCGTGAATTAAATAAGTTAACTATCAAGAATCGGTATCCACTACCGAGAATTGATGACTTATTTGATCAATTGCAAGGATCATGTGTTTATTCGAAAATCGACTTAAGATCGGGCTATCATCAACTACGCGTCAAAGAAGAGGATATTCCGAAAACTGCTTTTCGGACACGTTATGGTCATTACGAATTTTTGGTTATGCCGTTTGGATTGACGAATGCGCCAGCTGTATTCATGGACCTCATGAATCGAGTTTGTAGTCCGTATTTAGATAAGTTTGTTATCGTTTTCATTGATGATATTCTTATCTATTCCAAGAGTGAGCAAGAGCATGAAGAGCATTTAAGGTTGATACTGGAGTTGTTGAGAAAAGAACAACTTTATGCTAAATTTTCTAAGTGTGCTTTCTGGTTGAAAGAAGTGCAATTTCTTGGTCACGTTGTTAATAGCGAAGGAATTCAGGTTGATCCAGCAAAAACTGAAGCTATTGAAAAATGGGAGACTCCTAAGACACCAACACAGATACGCCAATTTTTGGGTTTAGCCGGTTATTATAGAAGGTTTATTCAAGATTTTTCCCGAATAGCTAAGCCGTTGACAGCATTAACGCAAAAAGGGAAGAAATACGAATGGACCTCGGAGCAGGAGAACGCATTTCAAATACTAAAGAAGAAGTTAACTACGGCGCCTATTTTATCGTTACCAGAAGGGAACGATGATTTTGAAATATATTGTGACGCTTCGCGACAAGGTTTTGGTTGTGTTCTTATGCAACGGAAGAAAGTTATTGCATTTGCATCCCGACAATTGAAGATTCACGAGCGAAATTATACGACGCATGATCTAGAATTGGGAGCAGTCGTGTTTGCATTGAAGATGTGGAGACACTACTTGTATGGGGTTAAATTCACTGTTTTTACTGATCATAAAAGCCTTCAACATATTTTTGATCAGAAACAATTGAACATGAGGCAACGTAGGTGGGTCGAGTTAATAAACGACTATGATTGTGAAATTCGTTATCATCCCGGAAAGGCGAACGTGGTGGCCGATGCTTTAAGCAGAAAGGAACGAGAACCAATTCGAGTTCGAGCAATGAACATAAAAATTCGCATGAATCTCAACTCACAAATCAAAGAAGTTCAACGAGAAGCACTCAATGAAGAAAACATAAAGAATGAAATAATGAAAAAGTACGAGAAACAACTTGTTGTACGGGAAGATGGAATTCGGTATTTTGCAAATCGTATTTGGGTACCGAAGTTGGGTGGATTAAGGAAGTTGATATTAAACGAGGCACATAAGACAAGATACTCGATACATCCTGGAGTTGGAAAGATGTATCAAGATCTTAAGACACGTTATTGGTGGCCTAATTTAAAGACCGACGTTGCAACATATGTTGGGGAGTGTTTAACTTGTTCTAAAGTCAAAGCAGAACATCAAAAGCCGTCAGGGTTACTTCAACAACCAGAAATCCCAGAATGGAAATGGGATGGTATTACCATGGATTTCATCACAAAGTTACCAAAGACTGCCTGGGGATACGACACCATTTGGGTGATTGTTGATCGTCTCACCAAGTCTGCACATTTCTTGCCTATAAAGGAAACAGATAGAATGGAGAAACTATTACGATTGTATATAAAGGAAGTTGTTTCAAGGCATGGAATACCTATTTCCATTATATCCGATCGTGATAGTAGATTTACCTCAAAGTTTTGGCAATCACTACAGGAGGCACTAGGAACTCGTTTGGATATGAGTACCGCATATCATCCGCAGACCGACGGGCAGAGTGAAAGAACAATTCAGACTCTTGAAGACATGCTCAGGGCATGTGTGATCGATTTTGGAAACGGATGGGATAAATATCTACCGTTAGCAGAATTCTCGTATAATAATAGTTATCATGCGAGCATTGGAGCTGCGCCATTCGAAGCATTGTATGGAAGGAAGTGTAGATCTCCTATCTGTTGGAATGAAGTAGGAGATCGACAATTAACTGGTCCCGAGATCATACATGAAACGACTGAGAAGATAGTGCAAATCAAGGAGAGATTAAAAACAGCCCGCAGTCGCCAAAAGAGCTACGCCGATGTCCGAAGGAAACCGTTAGAGTTTCAGGTCGGGGACATGGTTATGCTAAAGGTGTCACCTTGGAAAGGTGTGATACGTTTTGGAAAAAGGGGTAAACTGAACCCAAGGTACGTAGGCCCGTTTAAGATCATCGAACGCATTGGACCGGTAGCTTATCGACTCGAGTTACCGCAACAACTCGCCGGAGTACATAATACCTTTCACGTCTCAAACCTTAAGAAGTGTCTTGCAAAGGAAGACCTCACCATTCCTCTTGAAGAAATCCATGTCGACGAGAAACTACAATTCGTCGAAGAACCAATTGAAATCATGGACCGTGAAGTTAAACAGCTCAAACAGAGCAATATACCGATTGTTAAGGTTCGTTGGAATGCTAGAAGAGGTCCCGAGTTTACTTGGGAACGAGAGGATCAGATGAAGCAAAAGTATCCACACTTGTTTCTCGATGACGCAAAATAGGTACAATTTTAAAATTTCGGGACGAAATTTATTTAACGGGGAGGTAATGTAACGACCCGCACTTTTTCGATCGTTCTATACTTATAAGATTGATATTTACATAAATTAAACATTACCAACTTGATAAGCAATCCAAATTGTTGAGACTTATGTTTCCGAAAAGAGTTTTACACAACGTTTGACCGTCTAGTTTGACCGATGATATCACGAACTATACAATATATGATAATTATACGTTTGTGTATATAAATGTATATATACATATTTAACATGATTAATAAATGTTTTAATATCTCATTTTGTATTAATAACAACAAGTTATATGTGTATTTTGAAACTACTAACTTAAGTTTTCAAAACGATAACTATACGTAACGTTATTTGACATAAATACTTAAGACATATAATGTTTATACATATATTGTATAAGTAATGTATTTAATCACTTTTAAAGACTTAAATACATAAAACCATATAAGTGTATTCACAAAAGATAGCTATATTTGAATCCTCATTCCATTTTTCACAAAATTTCTATACGTATACCTAGAGTATTTGTACTCGTATCATACCAAGCTCCTATACGTATTTACTAATAGTAAATACACATCAAAATCACCACCTAACCAGCCATTATTCATGCCATGAGGGCTAGGTAATTGAACTTGGAAGCAATTAGGACTAGATACATAAAATTATCACTTGAAATTTTGTCCATATACACCATGTTACACGTTTTTTTGGTGTATATATACATGCTCATTTTGATCCATTTTTACTACCATTTTCTTATCAAAAACACACACTCTTTCTTACTCTCTAAACTCCATAACAATCCAGCAAATAACCAAGAAGATCTAGCCATAAAAACCATACTAAAACACCATAAGAAAACTCTTACAACAACACTTCAAGAAAACCTTCCAAGAACACCAACTTACTTCCAATCTTTCATCCACTTCTATCACCCTTTTGATTCTAGCTTCTTACTCCTCTTTTACAGCAAACTTATGCAAGGAACTTGAGGTAGAATCTATGTTCATAACCTTATTCAATTCATATATATATAGCTATCTTATTTTGTTGTACAAAAGTTTAACAACAAGAACATAGTTTGAATGTTTTCAAACTTGTTTGCAAACTAAATAGATCCTTCTAACTTAACTTTTAAAATACTTCAAGACATGTAACATAACTTATTTATATGTTAATTTAACAAGGTAAAACTTGGTTTTTCAAAGTATAAGTATTTTTGGAAAAATGGTCATTAAATGATTTTGTTGTAACAAAAATGTTTAACTTCATATGTTTCACTAAACTTTCACCTATGCCGTATGATTTTGAATACAAACCAAGGTATTTACAGTTCATAGTCTTATAGAAGAACTCGATCCAAGAAGATGGCAATTTGAATCAACGAAAACGGACTTGTAACGAAGAAACTATGACCGAAACAAAATTGGTTATCCAAGACTTAATTGACTTCGGGATTCATTGGAAAAATTTACATAAAATCACATCTTTATAAGATAACATGATATTTTATATATATGTACTCATAATTCAATTTCATATGGTTCAGGATCACCCGTAAGCAACACGAGAAGATTAATCATAAGATCCCATGTTTGTACGCAACACGTCATTTGACAACACCGGTACTTTATGTACGCAATACGTCATTTGACAACACCGGTACCGTGGGTCAAGATTAATCTCAACCAATACATATACGATGGGGTTTTATTTATTTCGTTGGGGGTTTTGTTTATTGCGGGTATATTAAACATCTAAAAATGAACCATTAAAATTGAATTACTAACATCGAAATGCTAACTACGGACTAAGGAAATATTCAAAATATTAAAAGTATAACAAGTATATATATATATAACGTTTGTTTTAAAATGAAAACATATTGATATATTATATATGGATAGGTTCGTGATATCAACCGGAAGACCGAGTCAAATTATATATATCATCAAGACAAGAGTGAGTATATAGTCCCACTTTTAAACTCTAAATATTTCGGGATGAGAATACATGTATTTTATGTTTTACGATATGGACACAAGTAACTGAAAAATATGTTCTACGTTGAGTTGTACCACTGGCATACTTCCCTGTAGCTTGGTAACTAATATTTACAGCGGTATTGTAAACGCGAATCCTGTTGATAGATCTATCGGGCCTGACAACCCCAACCGGACTGGACGACCAGTATTCAACGGTTGCACAGTACTTCGTTTTGTGACTACACTTGGTACGGTGTAGTAAGATTTCATATTAAAGGGAATATGCGACGTGAAAATGTTAAGTATGGTTACCAAGTGCTCAACCACTTAGAATACTTTTATTAAACTGTTTATATACGAAATCTTGTGGTCTATATATATATATATTGCTACCGGTACTAAACCTATATCTCACCAACTTTATGTTGACCTTTTAAAACATGTCTATTCTCAGGTGATTTCTAAAGCTTCCGCTGCATCATGTTGGATCTAACCAGGATCTTGCGTACGCATGTTTGTGTCAAAAATAAAACTGCATATCCGAGATGTTGTATTGTAAAATATGCTAGAAACCGTGTTGTTGTCATCATTTGTAAAGTTTGTAAGTCGAAGATTATCGCTAAACGTTAATCTTTTTTTTATTGTCTTAAGCTTGTAACAAAAATAATGGTTGTGGTTTGTAATGTATAATATATGCAGTTTTTCTTTTAAAAATGTCTCATATAGAGGTCAATACCTCGCAATGAAATCATACGTTATCTAACGCGTTCTTATGGTTAAGGACGGGTTATGACATCAATGGACTCATTAAAACAGGGGTGGATTACTTGCAAGGACACTTGGTGTAATTGTTAATAAAGTATTAAAACCTTGGATTGCACACAGTCGATAACCTGGTGTAATCATTAACAATGTATTAAAACCTTATTACAGTTTAAGTCCCCAATTAGTTAGAATATTTGACTTCGGGTATAAGGATAATTTGACGAGGACACTCACACTTTATATTTATGACTGATGGTGTAGTGACCCGAACTTTTCCATGTTTATATATATTAATTGAGATTGATATTTACATGATTAAATGTTTCCAACATGTTAAGCAATCAAACTTGTTAAGACTTGATTAATTGAAATATGTTTCATATAGACAATTGACCACCCAAGTTGGCCGGTGATTCACGAACGTTAAAACTTGTAAAAACTATATGATGACATATATATGGATATATATATATATATAGTTAACATGATACTATGATAAGTAAACATATCATTAAGTATATTAACAATGAACTACATATGTAAAAACAAGACTACTAACTTAATGATTTTTAAACGAGACATATATGTAACGATTATCGTTGTAAAGACATTTAATGTATATATATCATATTAAGAGATATTCATACATGATAATATCATGATAATATAATAATTTAAAATCTCATTTGATATTATAAACATTGGGTTAACAACATTTAACAAGATCGTTAACCTAAAGGTTTCAAAACAACACTTACATGTAACGACTAACGATGACTTAACGACTCAGTTAAAATGTATATACATGTAGTGTTTTAATATGTATTTATACACTTTTGAAAGACTTCAATACACTTATCAAAATACTTCTACTTAACAAAAATGCTTACAATTACATCCTCGTTCAGTTTCATCAACAATTCTACTCGTATGCACCCGTATTCGTACTCGTACAATACACAGCTTTTAGATGTATGTACTATTGGTATATACACTCCAATGATCAGCTCTTAGCAGCCCATGTGAGTCACCTAACACATGTGGGAACCATCATTTGGCAACTAGCATAAAATATCTCATAAAATTACAAAAATATGAGTAATCATTCATGACTTATTTACATGAAAACAAAATTACATATCCTTTATATCTAATCCATACACCAATGACCAAAAACACCTACAAACACTTTCATTCTTTAATTTTCTTCATCTAATTGATCTCTCTCAAGTTCTATCTTCAAGTTCTAAGTGTTCTTCATAAATTCCAAAAGTTCTAGTTTCATAAAATCAAGAATACTTTCAAGTTTGCTAGCTCACTTCCAATCTTGTAAGGTGATCATCCAACCTCAAGAAATCTTTGTTTCTTACAGTAGGTTATCATTCTAATACAAGGTAATAATCATATTCAAACTTTGGTTCAATTTCTATAACTATAACAATCTTATTTCAAGTGATGATCTTACTTGAACTTGTTTTCGTGTCATGATTCTGCTTCAAGAACTTCGAGCCATCCAAGGATCCATTGAAGCTAGATCCATTTTTCTCTTTTCCAGTAGGTTTATCCAAGGAACTTAAGGTAGTAATGATGTTCATAACATCATTCGATTCATACATATAAAGCTATCTTATTCGAAGGTTTAAACTTGTAATCACTAGAACATAGTTTAGTTAATTCTAAACTTGTTCGCAAACAAAAGTTAATCCTTCTAACTTGACTTTTAAAATTAACTAAACACATGTTCTATATCTATATGATATGCTAACTTAATGATTTAAAACCTGGAAACACGAAAAACACCGTAAAACCGGATTTACGCCGTCGTAGTAACACCGCGGGCTGTTTTGGGTTAGTTAATTAAAAACTATGATAAACTTTGATTTAAAAGTTGTTATTCTGAGAAAATGATTTTTATTATGAACATGAAACTATATCCAAAAATTATGGTTAAACTCAAAGTGGAAGTATGTTTTCTAAAATAGTCATCTAGACGTCGTTCTTTCGACTGAAATGACTACCTTTACAAAAACGACTTGTAACTTATTTTTCCGACTATAAACCTATAATTTTTCTGTTTAGATTCATAAAATAGAGTTCAATATGAAACCATAGCAATTTGATTCACTCAAAACGGATGTAAAATGAAGAAGTTATGGGTAAAACAAGATTGGATAATTTTTCTCATTTTAGCTACGTGAAAATTGGTAACAAATATATTCCAACCATAACTTAATCAACTTGTATTGTATATTATGTAATCTTGAGATACCATAGACACGTATACAATGTTTCGACCTATCATGTCGACACATCTATATATATTTCGGAACAACCATAGACACTCTATATGTGAATGTTGGAGTTAGCTATACAGGGTTGAGGTTGATTCCAAAATATGTATAGTTTGAGTTGTGATCAATACTGAGATACGTATACACTGGGTCGTGGATTGATTCAAGATAATATTTATCGATTTATTTCTGTATATCTAACTGTGGACAACTAGTTATAGGTTACTAACGAGGACAGCTGACTTAATAAACTTAAAACATCAAAATATATTAAAAGTGTTGTAAATATATTTTGAACATACTTTGATATATATGTATATATTGTTATAGGTTCGTGAATCAACCAGTGGCCAAGTCTTACTTCCCGACGAAGTAAAAATCTGTGAAAGTGAGTTATAGTCCCACTTTTAAAATCTAATATTTTTGGGATGAGAATACATGCAGGTTTTATAAATGATTTACAAAATAGACACAAGTACGTGAAACTACATTCTATGGTTGAATTATCGAAATCGAATATGCCCCTTTTTATTAAGTCTGGTAATCTAAGAATTAGGGAACAGACACCCTAATTGACGCGAATCCTAAAGATAGATCTATTGGGCCTAACAAACCCCATCCAAAGTACCGGATGCTTTAGTACTTCGAAATTTATATCATATCCGAAGGGTGTCCCGGAATGATGGGGATATTCTTATATATATGCATCTTGTTAATGTCGGTTACCAGGTGTTCACCATATGAATGATTTTTATCTCTATGTATGGGATGTGTATTGAAATATGAAATCTTGTGGTCTATTGTTACGATTTGATATATATAGGTTAAACCTATAACTCACCAACATTTTTGTTGACGTTTTAAGCATGTTTATTCTCAGGTGATTATTAAGAGCTTCCGCTGTCGCATACTTAAATAAGGACAAGATTTGGAGTCCATGCTTGTATGATATTGTGTAAAAACTGCATTCAAGAAACTTATTTTGTTGTAACATATTTGTATTGTAAACCATTATGTAATGGTCGTGTGTAAACAGGATATTTTAGATTATCATTATTTGATAATCTACGTAAAGCTTTTTAAAAATTTATTGATGAAATAAAGGTTATGGTTTGTTTAAAAATGAATGCAGTCTTTGAAAAACGTCTCATATAGAGGTCAAAACCTCGCAACGAAATCAATTAATATGGAACGTTTTTAATCAATAAGAACGGGACATTTCAGTTGGTATCCGAGCGTTGGTCTTAGAGAACCAGAAAATTTGCATTAGTGTGTCTTATCGAGTTTGTTAGGATGCATTAGTGATTCTGGACTTCGACCGTGTTTTCTTTAAAAATGATTGCTTAACATTTTTGTTGGAAACTATATATTTTTAACATATGAATATTATGTGATATACTAATCTCTTAACGTGTTTGATATTATGTGATAGATGTCTACCTCTAGAACAAGTCCCATTGACTCACCTAATAATAATGAAGAGTCAAATGTAAATTGGAATGATTCATGGACTGATTCACAAGTTCCCGAAGAGGAACCGGAAGAAGAGTCGGAACCGGAAGAAGAATCGGAACCGGACGAAGAATCGGAACCGGAAGAAGAATCGGAACCGGTGGGGGAAATAATAAAACGGTTAAGTAAAAGAGAATCCTCAACCAACCGACCAAGGTTAATTATGGTCAATGGTGTTTCCGCCAAGGAAGCAAAATATTGGGAGGATTACCAATTCTCCGATGAATCGGATTCCGACGAGAATTCCAATGATGTTATAGAAATTACCCCAACTGAATTTAAAAAGGCAAAAGAAAATAATAAGGGAAAGGGCATAAAAATAGAGAAATCTAATTCCAACCCCGATGAACTTTATATGTATCGTCAACCCCCGAAGTTCTTAAGTTGTAACAATGACCCGGGAACCTCTAAACCACCAGGTTTTTCTAAACCAATGTGGACAACGACGGCTCGTATTAGGGGAACATCATATATCCCTAGAAACTTGGCAAAACGAACCAAAACTGAAGAAGAAGAAACGAGCGAGTCGGAATAAGATAGTTGTATTCGTGTGATGTAATATATGTAATATAGTGTTCTTATGCTTTATGATATATGTAAAAATTGCTTGTATTAATAAGTATTTTTTTATGAATCTAACTCTTGTCTATTTTACAGTTTAAAAACACAAAATGGATAGACAACCCAATATTTTAAGAGACCTACCCGGAGACATGATTGATGAAATCTTGTCTAGAGTCGGCCAGAATTCCTCGGCACAACTATTTAAGGCGAGATCAGTTTGTAAGACATTCGAAGAACGTTCCAAGAATGTCTTGGTTTATAAGAGACTTTCGTTTGAAAGATGGGGGATATCACATTGGGAAACCCATAAGTTACGATGTGTTTACTTTGACGCATATATTGCGGGGAACCCAAATGCTATTTTACGCAACGGGTTAAGAAATTATTTTGACTCAATATATCCGAATATTGGACTTCGTGATTTAGAAAAAAGCGGCTAGCATGCAACATAAAGAAGCATGTTATGCTTACGGATTAGTAATGTTCGCTTCTCACCAAAGTGAGAACAAGAACATCGGGCTACAACTATTAAACAAAACATTTCCACAAGTGACGGAGTCGGTAATTGGGGTAAGAAATGAGGTTTTTAGATTATTACGGGACTGTTGGACATTACGTAACCCTCGTCCCTTTGACGACGTTACAACACGCTGTCTTATCAACTGCCATAACGGTTATGTTGCACAAGACCAAGGATGGGAAGTAGTCCTAGTAAAACCAGAATACATGACTTGTTTCTGGACGTATGAATTACGTGTCTTTATTGCCTTTGCTGAACGACTTGTCTACTAGCTAGAATTATCTTCACAACTATCTTGTATCAAAGTTATTGTGTGCTATATTTCATGCTTTATGTAAAATAAGCGGTATTGTAAGTTTGTAAAATATTGTATAAAAGTTTGAACGCGAAATATTATTATAATCAGTTTTTCATATAGAATTGTAGTAGTTGAATTGTATATTAGCTACTAAGTATGAACTTAACGGGTAGGTACTACCCGAATTTAAACTTATAAAACGCTAATATGAAGAAAAAGCTTTTATAAATGAGTTCATATTATGCTACGAAATACTATTAACTACTCTTAATATTCTGTATGATTAACTTGTTCCATTTGACTATTTTGAAGGAAATGGCACCGACTACTCGACACACCGTGAATATGAATGAAGAGGAATTTCGTACTTTTCTAGCTTCAAACATAGCCGCAGTACAGGCTGCGCTACATACCAACAATAACCTTGGATCTAGCAGTACAGGAAATCGTGTAGGATGCACCTACAAAGAATTCACTGCCTGCAAACCTTTGGAATTTGATGGAACTGAAGGACCGATCGGATTGAAACGGTGGACCGAGAAGGTCGAATCGGTGTTTGCCATAAGTAAGTGTACTGAAGAGGACAAAGTAAAGTACGCTACGCATACCTTCACAGGTTCTGCGTTAACATGGTGGAATACCTATCTAAAGCAAGTGGGACAAGACGATGCGTACGCACTACCGTGGTCAGCATTCAAGCACTTGATGAACGAGAAGTACCGTCCCAGAACCGAGGTCAATAAGCTCAAGACAGAACTTAGAGGGTTACGAACCCAAGGATTTGATATTACCACGTACGAAAGACGATTCACAGAATTGTGCCTATTGTGTCCGGGAGCATTCGAAGATGAGGAAGAGAAGATCGACGCGTTTGTGAAAGGATTACCGGAAAGAATCCAAGAAGATATAAGTTCACACGAGCCCGCCTCCATACAACAGGCATGTAGAATGGCTCACAAACTCGTGAACCAGATTGAAGAAAGAATTAAAGAACAGACTGCTGAAGAGGCCAATGTGAAGCAAGTCAAAAGAAAGTGGGAGGAAAACGGTGATAAGAATCACCAATACAACAACAACAGCAATTACAACAATAATCGCAACAATTATCCCAACAATCGCAACTACAACAAACGGCCCAACAACAATAACAACAACAACAACAGCAACTACAACAATCATCCCAACAACAATAATAACCGCAACAACAACAACAATCAGAAGCACCTATGCCAAAGGTGTGAAAAGAATCATTCGGGGTTCTGCACCAAATTTTGCAACAAGTGTAAAAGAAATGGTCATAGCGCGGTGAAGTGTGAGGTCTACGGACCAGGGGTTAATAGAATGAAAGGAACAAATGGTGTCGGAACGAGTAATGGCGGAGCAAGTAGTGTCGGAGCAAGTTATGCCAATGTAGTTTGTTATAAATGTGGAAAACCGGGCCACATTATTAGAAATTGCCCGAACCAGGAGAACACGAATGGACAAGGCCGTGGAAGAGTTTTCAATATTAATGCGGCAGAGGCACAGGAAGACCCGGAGCTTGTTACGGGTACGTTTCTTATTGACAATAAATCTGCTTACGTTTTATTTGATTCGGGTGCGGATAGAAGCTATATGAGTAGAGATTTTTGTGCTAAATTAAGTTGTCCATTGACGCCTTTGGATAGTAAATTTTTACTCGAATTAGCAAATGGTAAATTAATTTCAGCAGATAATATATGTCGGAATCGAGAAATTAAACTGGTTAGCGAAACATTTAAGATTGATTTGATACCAGTAGAGTTAGGGAGTTTTGATGTGATAATCGGTATGGACTGGTTGAAAGAAGTGAAAGCGGATATCGTTTGTTACAAAAATGCAATTCGCATTATACGAGAAAAAGGAAAACCCTTAATAGTGTACGGAGAAAAGGGCAACACGAAGCTACATCTTATTAGTAATTTGAAGGCACAAAAACTAATAAGAAAAGGTTGCTATGCTGTTCTAGCACACGTCGAGAAAGTACAAACTGAAGAAAAGAGCATCAATGATGTTCCCGTCGCAAAAGAATTTCCTGATGTATTTCCGAAAGAATTACCGGGATTACCCCCACATCGATCCATTGAATTTCAAATAGATCTTGTACCAGGAGCTGCACCAATAGCTCGTGCTCCTTACAGACTCGCACCCAGTGAGATGAAAGAACTACAAAGCCAATTACAAGAACTTTTAGAGTGTGGTTTCATTCGACCAAGCACATCACCGTGGGGAGCTCCTGTTTTGTTTGTCAAGAAGAAAGATGGTACATTCAGGTTGTGTATCGACTACCGAGAGTTGAACAAACTTACCATCAAGAACCGCTACCCACTACCGAGAATCGATAACTTATTTGATCAACTACAAGGCTCGTCTGTTTATTCAAAGATTGACTTACGTTCCGGGTATCATCAAATGCGGGTGAAAGAAGATGATATTCCAAAGACTGCTTTCAGAACACGTTACGGTCATTACGAGTTTATGGTCATGCAGTTTGGTTTAACTAATGCACCAGCTGTGTTCATGGACCTTATGAACCGAGTGTGTGGACCATACCTTGACAAGTTTGTCATTGTTTTCATTGATGACATACTTATTTACTCAAAGAATGACCAAGAACACGGTGAACATTTGAGAAAGGTGTTAGAAGTATTGAGGAAGGAAGAATTGTACGCTAAGTTTTCAAAGTGTGCATTTTGGTTGGAAGAAGTTCAATTCCTCGGTCACATAGTGAACAAAGAAGGTATTAAGGTGGTTCCGGCAAAGATAGAAACTGTTGAAAAGTGGGAAACCCCGAAAACTCCGAAACACATACGCCAGTTTTTAGGACTAGCTGGTTACTACAGAAGGTTCATCCAAGACTTTTCCAGAATAGCAAAACCCTTGACTGCATTAACGCATAAAGGGAAGAAATTTGAATGGAATGATGAACAAGAGAAAGCGTTTCAGTTATTGAAGAAAAAGCTAACTACGGCACCTATATTGTCATTGCCTGAAGGGAATGATGATTTTGTGATTTATTGTGATGCATCAAAGCAAGGTCTCGGTTGTGTATTAATGCAACGAACGAAGGTGATTGCTTATGCGTCTAGACAATTGAAGATTCACGAACAAAATTATACGACGCATGATTTGGAATTAGGCGCGGTTGTTTTTTCATTAAAGACTTGGAGGCACTACTTATATGGGGTCAAAAGTATTATATATACCGACCACAAAAGTCTTCAACACATATTTAATCAGAAACAACTGAATATGAGGCAGCGTAGGTGGATTGAATTATTGAATGATTACGACTTTGAGATTCGTTACCACCCGGGGAAGGCAAATGTGGTAGCCGATGCCTTGAGCAGGAAGGACAGAGAACCCATTCGAGTAAAATCTATGAATATAATGATTCATAATAACATTACTACTCAAATAAAGGAGGCGCAACAAGGAGTTTTAAAAGAGGGAAATTTAAAGGATGAAATACCCAAAGGATCGGAGAAGCATCTTAATATTCAGGAAGACGAAACCCGGTATAGGGCTGAAAGGATTTGGGTACCAAAATTTGGAGATATGAGAGAAATGGTACTTAGAGAAGCTCATAAAACCAGATACTCAATACATCCTGGAATGGGGAAGATGTACAAGGATCTCAAGAAACATTTTTGGTGGCCGGGTATGAAAGCCGATGTTGCTAAATACGTAGGAGAATGTTTGACGTGTTCTAAGGTCAAAGCTGAGCATCAGAAACCATCAGGTCTACTTCAACAACCCGAAATCCCAGAATGGAAATGGGAAAACATTACCATGGATTTCATCACTAAATTGCCAAGGACTGCAAGTGGTTTTGATACTATTTGGGTAATAGTTGATCGTCTCACCAAATCAGCACACTTCCTGCCAATAAGAGAAGATGACAAGATGGAGAAGTTAGCACGACTGTATTTGAAGGAAGTCATATCCAGACATGGAATACCAATCTCTATTATCTCTGATAGGGATGGCAGATTTATTTCAAGATTCTGGCAGACATTACAGCAAGCATTAGGAACTCGTCTAGACATGAGTACTGCCTATCATCCACAAACTGATGGGCAGAGCGAAAGGACGATACAAACGCTTGAAGACATGCTACGAGCATGTGTTATTGATTTCGGAAACAGTTGGGATCGACATCTACCGTTAGCAGAATTTTCCTACAACAACAGCTACCATTCAAGCATTGAGATGGCGCCGTTTGATAAACGAGGGAAATTAAATCCAAGGTATATTGGACCATTCAAGATTATTGATCGTGTCGGACCAGTAGCTTACCGACTTGAGTTACCTCAACAACTCGCGGCTGTACATAACACTTTCCACGTCTCGAATTTGAAGAAATGTTTTGCTAAAGAAGATCTCACTATTCCGTTAGATGAAATCCAAATCAATGAAAAACTTCAATTCATCGAAGAACCCGTCGAAATAATGGATCGTGAGGTTAAAAGACTTAAGAAAAACAAGATACCAATTGTTAAGGTTCGATGGAATGCTCGTAGAGGACCCGAGTTCACCTGGGAGCGTGAAGATCAGATGAAGAAGAAATACCCGCATCTATTTCCAGAAGATTCGTCAACACCTTCAACAGCTTAAAATTTCGGGACGAAATTTATTTAACGGGTAGGTACTGTAGTGACCCGAACTTTTCCATGTTTATATATATTAATTGAGATTGATATTTACATGATTAAATGTTTCCAACATGTTAAGCAATCAAACTTGTTAAGACTTGATTAATTGAAATATGTTTCATATAGACAATTGACCACCCAAGTTGACCGGTGATTCACGAACGTTAAAACTTGTAAAAACTATATGATGACATATATATGGATATATATATATAGTTAACATGATACTATGATAAGTAAACATATCATTAAGTATATTAACAATGAACTACATATGTAAAAACAAGACTACTAACTTAATGATTTTTAAACGAGACATATATGTAACGATTATCATTGTAAAGACATTTAATGTATATATATATCATATTAAGAGATATTCATACATGATAATATCATGATAATATAATAATTTAAAATCTCATTTGATATTATAAACATTGGGTTAACAACATTTAACAAGATCGTTAACCTAAAGGTTTCAAAACAACACTTACATGTAACGACTAACGATGACTTAACGACTCAGTTAAAATGTATATACATGTAGTGTTTTAATATGTATTCATACACTTTTGAAAGACTTCAATACACTTATCAAAATACTTCTACTTAACAAAAATGCTTACAATTACATCCTCGTTCAGTTTCATCAACAATTCTACTCGTATGCACCCGTATTCGTACTCGTACAATACACAGCTTTTAGATGTATGTACTATTGGTATATACACTCCAATGATCAGCTCTTAGCAGCCCATGTGAGTCACCTAACACATTTGGGAACCATCATTTGGCAACTAGCATGAAATATCTCATAAAATTACAAAAATATGAGTAATCATTCATGACTTATTTACATGAAAACAAAATTACATATCCTTTATATCTAATCCATACACCAACGACCAAAAACACCTACAAACACTTTCATTCTTCAATTTTCTTCATCTAATTGATCTCTCTCAAGTTCTATCTTCAAGTTCTAAGTGTTCTTCATAAATTCCAAAAGTTCTAGTTTCATAAAATCAAGAATACTTTCAAGTTTGCTAGCTCACTTCCAATCTTGTAAGGTGATCATCCAACCTCAAGAAATCTTTGTTTCTTACAGTAGGTTATCATTCTAATACAAGGTAATAATCATATTCAAACTTTGGTTCAATTTCTATAACTATAACAATCTTATTTCAAGTGATGATCTTACTTGAACTTGTTTTCGTGTCATGATTCTGCTTCAAGAACTTCGAGCCATCCAAGGATCCATTGAAGCTAGATCCATTTTTCTCTTTTCCAGTAGGTTTATCCAAGGAACTTAAGGTAGTAATGATGTTCATAACATCATTCGATTCATACATATAAAGCTATCTTATTCGAAGGTTTAAACTTGTAATCACTAGAACATAGTTTAGTTAATTCTAAACTTGTTCGCAAACAAAAGTTAATCCTTCTAACTTGACTTTTAAAATTAACTAAACACATGTTCTATATCTATATGATATGCTAACTTAATGATTTAAAACCTGGAAACACGAAAAACACCGTAAAACCGGATTTACGCCGTCGTAGTAACACCGCGGGCTGTTTTGGGTTAGTTAATTAAAAACTATGATAAACTTTGATTTAAAAGTTGTTATTCTGAGAAAATGATTTTTATTATGAACATGAAACTATATCCAAAAATTATGGTTAAACTCAAAGTGGAAGTATGTTTTCTAAAATAGTCATCTAGACGTCGTTCTTTCGACTGAAATGACTACCTTTACAAAAACGACTTGTAACTTATTTTTCCGACTATAAACCTATAATTTTTCTGTTTAGATTCATAAAATAGAGTTCAATATGAAACCATAGCAATTTGATTCACTCAAAACGGATGTAAAATGAAGAAGTTATGGGTAAAACAAGATTGGATAATTTTTCTCATTTTAGCTACGTGAAAATTGGTAACAAATATATTCCAACCATAACTTAATCAACTTGTATTGTATATTATGTAATCTTGAGATACCATAGACACGTATACAATGTTTCGACCTATCATGTCGACACATCTATATATATTTCGGAACAACCATAGACACTCTATATGTGAATGTTGGAGTTAGCTATACAGGGTTGAGGTTGATTCCAAAATATGTATAGTTTGAGTTGTGATCAATACTGAGATACGTATACACTGGGTCGTGGATTGATTCAAGATAATATTTATCGATTTATTTCTGTATATCTAACTGTGGACAACTAGTTATAGGTTACTAACGAGGACAGCTGACTTAATAAACTTAAAACATCAAAATATATTAAAAGTGTTGTAAATATATTTTGAACATACTTTGATATATATGTATATATTGTTATAGGTTCGTGAATCAACCAGTGGCCAAGTCTTACTTCCCGACGAAGTAAAAATCTGTGAAAGTGAGTTATAGTCCCACTTTTAAAATCTAATATTTTTGGGATGAGAATACATGCAGGTTTTATAAATGATTTACAAAATAGACACAAGTACGTGAAACTACATTCTATGGTTGAATTATCGAAATCGAATATGCCCCTTTTTATTAAGTCTGGTAATCTAAGAATTAGGGAACAGACACCCTAATTGACGCGAATCCTAAAGATAGATCTATTGGGCCTAACAAACCCCATCCAAAGTACCGGATGCTTTAGTACTTCGAAATTTATATCATATCCGAAGGGTGTCCCGGAATGATGGGGATATTCTTATATATATGCATCTTGTTAATGTCGGTTACCAGGTGTTCACCATATGAATGATTTTTATCTCTATGTATGGGATGTGTATTGAAATATGAAATCTTGTGGTCTATTGTTACGATTTGATATATATAGGTTAAACCTATAACTCACCAACATTTTTGTTGACGTTTTAAGCATGTTTATTCTCAGGTGATTATTAAGAGCTTCTGCTGTCGCATACTTAAATAAGGACAAGATTTGGAGTCCATGCTTGTATGATATTGTGTAAAAACTGCATTCAAGAAACTTATTTTGTTGTAACATATTTGTATTGTAAACCATTATGTAATGGTCGTGTGTAAACAGGATATTTTAGATTATCATTATTTGATAATCTACGTAAAACTTTTTAAACCTTTATTGATGAAATAAAGGTTATGGTTTGTTTAAAAATGAATGCAGTCTTTGAAAAACGTCTCATATAGAGGTCAAAACCTCGCAACGAAATCAATTAATATGGAACGTTTTTAATCAATAAGAACGGGACATTTCAGATGGACTGTTATGGACAAAAACTAGATGGACATATCGAATAATCCAGGACAAAGGACAATTAACTCATGGTAATAAATTAAAATCAACACGTCAAACATCATGATTACGGAAGTTTAAATAAGCATAATTCCTTTATTTTATATCTCATCGCACTTTTATTTACTGTCATTTTAATTATCGTACTTTTTAATTATCGCACTTTTATTTATTGTCAATTTATTTATTGCACTTTTAATTATCGTACTTTTAATTATCGCACTTTTATTTATCGTCATTTACTTTACGCTTTAAATTAAGTTGTATTTATATTTAATATTTTACATTAGGTTTTAATTGTGACTTAAGACATAAAATCGACAAACCGGTCATTAAACGGTAAAATCCCCTTTTATAATAATAATAATATTACTTATATATATATATATATATATATATATATATATATATATATATATATATATATATATATATATATATACACACACACAAATATAGTTTTAAAAATATAGCGTTAAACTTGGCTAGCTCCCTGCGGAACGAACTGGACTTACTAAAAACTACACTACTCTAAGATTAGGTACACTGCCTATATGTATTGTAGCAAGGTTTAGGTATATCCACTCTATAAATAAATAAATAACTTGTGTAAAATTGTATCGTATTTAATAGTATTTCGCAATAAAAATATAACTATTTAGTATACACCTCGCATAACATCAGGCATAGAGTTGCTCTTGTCTCAAGAGTTCAAGCATGAGTCGAAGATGTTGCTCACGTTCTTCTTCGCTTTTGGAATAGATTAGGATATCATCTATGAATATGATAACGAACTTGTCCAGGTACGGCTTGCATACGCGATTGATGAGATCCATAAACACGGCAGGTGCGTTGGTTAAACCGAATGGCATCACTAGAAACCAAGGTTGCAAAAGACGCGAGACGGGGTCGAGACGATCGGGTCCTAAAAGGGTCGAGACGGTCGAGACGGGGTCGAGACGGAGGTCTAGACGGATTTTGACTAACGTTGACTTTTAAATAAAAATGTTATATATTATATATATTGTACATTACATTATTCCAAACATAAGCGTTTCACACATGTTTAAATACTTCAACATTTCAAACATAAAAAAAGAAACCCTAAGTAATAGCATAGTGTTTAAATTTAAAAAAAAAAAAAAACTTGAAAAAAATCAGAAAAACCCGTTTTTCCCGTCTCGGACCGTGTTTGACCGTCTTTTGACCGTTTTTTGGCCGATTTCCATTTTTTCAAACGTTTTATGTATAAACGGAACGGGGCACTCCAAAATCCGTCTACACCCCCATTTTTTCCATTTTTTACAACACTGCTAGAAACTCATAGTGACCATAACGGGTTCGGAACGTAGTCTTCAGCGCATCGCTCTCCTTCACCCTCAACTGGTGATAACCTGATCGTAAATCGATCTTGGAGTAAACGCTGGATCCTTGCAGCTGATCGAAAAGATCGTCAATCCTGGGAAGGGGATACCGATTCTTGATCGTTAACTTGTTCAGTTCACGATAATCGATACACATGCGGAAAGATCCGTCCTTCTTCTTCATGAACAAAACAGGTGCGCCCCAAGGCGATGAACTCGGTCGGATAAATCCACGATCTAGTAGTTCCTACAGTTGGCTCTGCAACTCTTGCAGTTCGGAAGGTGCAAGTCGATAAGGTGCGCGAGCTACAGGTGCAGCTTCTGGCACTAGATCGATCTGAAACTCTACTGATCTCGGCAGGGATAATCCTGGAAATTCTTCTGGAAAGACGTTGGGAAATTTGTTCACAATTCGTACTTCATCCATGCTTTTCTCCTCGGTTTCTAGTTTCTTCACGTGCGCCAAAACAACAAAACGCCCTTTTTCATAACCTTCTGTGCCTTCATGCAACTAAGAAGGTTCAGCTTCGGGCTACATCTATCTCCGTAAATAATCAGTGGCTCACCATCTTCGTGAGGTATACAAAGAATCTTCTCACCACAGATAACTTTGGCTCTTACCTTGGACAACCAGTCCAATCTGACTATCACATCAAAACTCCCCAACTTAATGGGTATCAAATCAATCTCAAAATCCACACCAGCTAAGTTTATAATACCTCCTCGGCTAATTTGGTCAACTTTCTCAAGTTTTCCATTGGCTACTTCGACAAGTATACTCTCATCCAAAGGCACTAACGACCAATCTATCTTAGAGCAAAAGTGTCTACATACATAACTCCTATCGGCACCGGTATCAAATAGGACAGAAGCTAATAGGTTATTGATAGTAAATGTACCTGTAACCAAGTCAGGATCTTCACGGGCATCTCTGGCATTCATGTTGAAGACTCTCCCACGTGCTGGCCCGCCATCCTTCTTCTTGTTAGGACATTCATTCTTGAAGTGGCCCTGCTGACCGCACTTATAGCACTTCCTTGGTCCACTTGGGTTTGTCCTTACAGCTGTGGTGGTGATCTTACAATCTCTGCCGATGTGTCCAGTCCTTTTACACTTCTCACACACTACGTTACAGTATCCAGTGTGATGCTTGTAGCATCTCTTATACTAGGGAAGACTACCTTTGTAGTTAGGGTTAGAGCTAGGGTTCGGGTTAGGATTCCTCCAGTCGTTGTTTCCCTTAAAATTCTCATACCTCTTAGTCGGGTTCTGGTCAAAACCTTTTGTCTTACTTCTGTCCCACTTATGTTTCCCATTACTAGCTCCTGATTCAGACTTCGCCTTCTCTGGCTCCTGGCGGGTAATTTGATTCATCAGGGTGTGCGCCATAGGCATAACTTCTGGGACATTCGCTGGTTTCGATGAAGGGATATTTCCTTGAATGTCCTTGGGGAGTCCCCACATATACCTCTCCATCCGCTTGTACTCCGGAGTAACCATTGTGGGGCACATCAACGCTAACTCCAAGTACCTTCGGTTATAGCCATCAAGATCAGTTCCTACCACTTTCAGTTCCCAAAACTCCGCTTCCATTTTCTAAATTTTGGTCCTGGGCAGTACTCCTCGATCATAGCCCTCTTAAACTCCTCCCATGGTGTAGCCTAAGCTTTGTCAATTCCTCGCGCCTGGGCGAGCGTGTTCCACCAAGTCAAAGCGCCATCCGACAAAGTGCAGGATGCGAACTTAGTCTTATTCCCTTCGAAGCAGTTACTCACACGGAACACAGCTTCCAACTTCTCAAACCATCTTGTCAGCCCAACTGGCCCTTCTGTTCCACTGAAATTGTGGGGCTTGCAGCTCTGAAATTCCTTGAAAGTACACCCATTCTAGAAGTTCGGGTTAGCCAGTGGAGCTTGGGGGTTGGCATTCACCATAGCTGCAGCCACTCGAGCGGCTATCATCTCCTCAAGCTGTGCTGCGGTGGGGATTTCTCTTGGGCCTCTTCCGTTAGCCATCGATCTTCCAACCAAAAATTTCGACTTAATTCAAAATCCATCAACCAACAACGTCACGGCATACGGTAAATAACATGGAAGCAACACAGTACACGATAACTAAGCATGGCAACAAGCAGCATGTAGCACAAAAGCCAACATGTAATAAAATGTAGTACAATAAATCAACAACAGTAGTTCCATTCATAATAAGAAAATCGCATACAATAGCATAAGGTTCGTACAATACATAAATGAAAAATATGAAACTACAAACGGAATACATAAAGAAATCTAATACAACGGTCCTAGGGCGAGGGTGGGTAAATGATGTCCATCAGGTGGGACATCTGGTCCTCGAGCTCAGTTACCTGAGCACGGAGGGCATGCACTTCCCTCGTCAGTTCCTCGACGATACGGCTCTGAGTGGGCGACCTTACACACAAATGGATCGGCAGGATATGGTACAACCCTTTTATAGGCGGCGATCCTAACCAACTGTCCATGTGCGTTCACGAACGAATTTCCTCCATTAACCATTGGAATAATATTACCATCGAAGCGGTACCGCTTCTTCAGCGGGGTAGAGGGTGGCTGCATGGGCTCCTCCTCGAAGTCCTCCTCAGAATCCTCCTAGGAATCCTCCTCGCTGGTGTCATCGGATGATGATCCGTCTGAATCGTCGAAAGGTAGTGCAGGTAAATCACATACGGGTGGATGTGTCTGGCCGATGGTCATGAGTCGATATCTGCCAGGTGTAATCGGTATGACACGTCCGTCAGCGGTGCGTCTAGCCCAATGTCCATGCTCGTTATGGAAGGGACCGTCTCCGTTTCCCCTAGGGATCACAGTACTACCGGAATGGTGCTATGGCCCCGGGAGTCTAGGACTGGGTCGTGCTGGAATCTCCTCGGGATCCTCGTCTCCGTCTGAGACGTCCATCAGGTCAAGCGTGTGTCCACTATCTCCAGAAGACGAATCGTCAGAGTCGCCGGAGGGTAGCGGTGAGTCAGCAACAATAGCAGGCGAGGTAGCAGACGTATCTGAGTCACTCTCGAAGTCAATGGTCATGGGCAGCATGTCTGACATTTGAACAAGGAAAAATAACTTTTTCCATGTCAGTAAGACATATAGCAAGCACGTAATCAGGAACTACAGCATCCTAGCAGTACATTGCATGGCAATCGTAACAATATTAAACAAAAGTAACATGAAATCAAAGGCAGATAGTAGCATGCAGTAGCAAGAATGTAGCAGCATACAATAAGTTCACATAGCAGTAAGGGTAAGCATTAGCATGCAGTAGTAGTAAGCAGTAGCAAGTAAACGAGTAAGTTGTAGATTAGTCCTATTAGCGAATCCTGCTCGGCTCAGTCAAGACTCACTAATGCAACCTAATTCCCTACAACCGATGCTCTGATACCAAATGTGATGCCCCATACAAAACCATCATGTATGAATCGTCAACAACAGGTCCATTACACGGTACAATACTACATGCTGTTTTAAAACAAGTTTTGCATTCAAAAAGGATAACGTTTTACAAAAGATAACATGACACAAAGGTCGTTACAAGCCATTATTCAAATAACGTAAGTTGTGAATGCAAGATAAAAGTTCCATGATTGAGACATCTCTAAGTTATGCAGCGGAAGTCTAACACAGCAAGTCTGTAACATCAAGTCTAAAACACAAGACAGCAAGTCTAATAGCGGAAGCAACAACGTCTAAGCACCTGAGAAATACACGCTTAAAAGTTAACACGAATGTTGGTAAGCTATAGTTTGTATTCAGTAATGTAATGTAGACCACGAGATTTCGTATTCCAAAACAGTATGAAAAGTATATGCTTATCCGTGGGCACCCTGTAACTAACTTAACGTAATAGTAATACCCCTAAAAGTACACTTGGTGAGTGCGTATGTCCTCGAAGTATCAAACACCCGTTAAATTCTAGCGCGACCATCCCAAGTGGGGATGTCAAACCCTATGGATCCATATCTAATATTCGCGTTCACCAATTCAAAAACCAATGATTAAACGTTACCGTGCTAAGGGGAATCTTTGTGCCGTTATATCACCCACACATATATAAAGTTTAAGTACTCGTGTATAGTATGTAAAACATAAAAAGTGCATGTATTCTCAGTCCCAAAAACAGTAAAGTAAAAAGGGAAGCTATAACTCACAGTGAATAAGCAGTAAAAGTCGATATGAAAAGTATGCAGGTAGTAAGTCGGTCCGAAAGATCGTCAACCTAAGTCAAAGGTCACTAAGTCAGTATGTTGTCCCAAAAGGTTTAAAAGTACGTAAGTAAAGTCCTAGACATCATGATCATCATCATCATCATTCGCAAGAGATAAAGTAAGTTTTCAAAACTAAAAGAGATCGAAACAAAAGGCTGAATTTGGACAGCTGCTATGAACTCTATACAAAATGAAAAGACGCGTGGTCAGTGGCCAAGGCTCCGTATGTGAGTCCTATAACCTCTGTCCAATTTTCAGAACCTAAATCGTCTTCGTTTGACCGTGGCGACGGTTTAAGTGCGAGTAGGTAAGGATTTTCAGCACGTCGTTACAAAGGCGTAGTGACCTTCGGAAGGCTATAAATCCTAAACCGTATATCGGATTTAGACGAGGCCTAAACGAAAAGTCATCTACTCTAAACGAAATAAAATCAATTTTCTAGAAGTCCAGGAGTCTGATCAGACCCCGAAAAATAGCAAACAAATGCTCCGGTGGGTTTCTTGGTGCTTGATGCTCATCACGGTTCTCATCCTTGATGCGTGTAAGCTTCAAGTGTACACACATATATAAAGTTTAAGTACTCGTGTATATATGTAAAATATAAAAAGCGCATGTATTCTCAGTCCCAAAAATAGTAAAGTAAAAAGGGAAGCTATAACTCACAGTGAATAAGCACTAAAAGTCGATATGAAAAGTATGCAGGTAGTAAGTCGGTCCGAAAGGTCGTCAACCTAAGTCAAAGGTCACTAAGTCAGTATGTTGTCCCAAAAGGTTTAAAAGTACGTAAGTAAAGTCCTAGACATCATCATCATCATCATCATTCACAAGAGATAAAGTAAGTTTTCAAAAAGAAAAGAGATTGAAACAAAAGGCTGATTTCGGACAGCTGCTACGACCTCTATACAAAACGAAAAGACGTGTGGTTAGTGGCCAAGGCTCCGTATGTGAGTCCTCTAACTGCTGCAAAATTTTCAGAACCTAACTCGTCTTCGTTTGACCATGGCGACGTTTTAAGTGCGAGTAGGTCAGGATTTTCAGCACGTCGTTACAAAGGCATAGTGACTTTCGGAAGGCTATAAATCCTAAACCGTACATCCGATTTAGGCGAGGCCTAAACGAAAAGTCATATACTCGAAACGAACTATCTGAAAATCAATTTTCTAGAAGTCCAGGAGTCTGATCAAACCCCGAAAAACAGCAAAAAAGTGCTCCATTGGGTTTCTTGGTGCTTGATGCTCATCACGGTTCTCATCCTTGATGCATGTAAGCTTCAAATGTACAACTCTTTGATGTTTTAGCATCACTTTGACCAAGTTTCAACTATCAACACACAACTAAGAGTAAAATCTATCATTCTACAAGTTTTGAACATCAAGATTGCCTCTTTATTGCATAAATCCAATAATGCTTCAACCTTTGTCCTTTTTACACAAGTTTATGCATCTCCATCATATGTGATGATGAAGACTTGATCTTTATCATCACAACAAACACAAAAAGGTTCCAAGAAAGTGAGATCTACAATAATAACTTAGATCTCAAGTATTAAGAAAACTCTAAGCTAGAAAGCTTGGATCTTTACAAGATTAATGAGATCATAAGCTAGAAAGCTAAGATCTAATGAAAGTAATGAGACCATAAGCTAAAAAGCTAAGATCTTTAACAAAATAATGAAACCCTAAGCTAGAAAGCTTGGATCTTTAGTGTTCTTGAAGATCCTTAAAGCAAAAGACTAGATCTTCAAGTTACATGAAGATCATAAACACAAGTTTTGATCTTTATAACCAAATAAAGAAATCATAAGCTAGATCTAACAAGTAAATGAAGATTCAAAGCTAGAAAGCTTGAATCTTTCATGTTCTTGAAGGATTCAAACCCAAGTTTGAATCTACAAGATATAACAAGATCAAAAGCTAAAAAGCTAGATCCTTTAAATGATGATGATGATGATGTCGTAGATATGAAGGGAAGAAGAAGAGAAAGAAAATTTAAAACTTACACTTTTTAGATTGAGAAAGACTAGAGAGAATTAGAGAGTAAGTGTGTGTAATGTGAATGAGATCAAGTGTGAAATGTGAGGAATTAGGATGGTATTTATAGGATGTGATGGGGTAGTATGGTGGTGGTGGTCGTGGGGTTTAGGGGAGACAAAGGGGACAAACTTTTGCTTTTTGGTTAATGGTTGTCTAAAGTTGGTGCTTATGTTGGGATCCCATGCAACAATTGTGATTATGGTTAACAAAAATGCTAGTATGTTCTCTCTAATAAATGGGCATTTGTCTTACATTTATATGGGTCATAAACTTATTAAAATTGGGCTAATTAAATAGTCCATTAGCTAGAGTAGGGTGGGCTTGAGTCCAACACGGTAGAAAGTCCAACAAGACTAACTAGTGAGCATAAATAAATTACTAAGCGTAATTAACCAACCAAAAGCCCAAGTAATTGTTATTAGAAAATAACAATTAGTATTTCGTAGTCGTAATATTCCAATTACGACCAAAGTTAAACGTGTACCAAAATACATATAGCTCGTTCTCAACGTCGAGTGACACTAATGGTCGTAAAAGCATTCGAGGATCAAGTTAAGTAACTAAGTACTTAATGGCACGTTGTATGGTATAAACGATGGTAATTAATCATGAAATAAGATCCCAGAATATAATATAGCTCAGTACGCACAAATACGCAGTTTAGCAGAAAGTAACAAGCACAAAAGCAAGTCGAAAAAGTCGGGTCGTTACAGCGACAATCTCATTCAGAGCAAATGAAAAGCAGCAGTTTAATGCACCCGTAGTGATTAAAGGGTACATCAAAAGCTGCAATCAGGAACTTAAAGGTCTGTATATAGACACTGGCTGCGACATGGATATCATATATGAGCACTGTAATATGTCGCTACCTAGATCTGTTAAGTCACAGCTAAAGAAGCAAGCATATTAATTTATACGATTTCGCTGGTGAACAAGACCCGTCATTGGGGATGGTTAGGGTTAAGTTAGAGGTACGAGACGATAACAATGGTGAAAAGAGAAGGGATGTTGACATTGAGTTTGCTATAGTCAAGTCGAAAGCCGAGTATAATGCGCTGTTAAACAGAAAAACCTTGCAAAAGTTAGGAGCCATACCATCCACAATACATGGTTTATTAAGATTCCCAACAAAGTGGGGAGTCGCAACTATAAAGTCAGAAGTGGATGGAAAAGTGAGAATGGTACAAAAGGGCATAAGGCAGGGTCGCAAAAATGCAGAGTTGGATGAACAGCAAAAAGTTCAGGCATTGGAAGACGCACATTGCTCACAGGTATGTCGTACGTACAAATATTTTGATTTTGTATTTGATGTTGTGTAAGATAGCAATTTATAATTCTTAGAAAAGCTAAAGTATAAATTCACGGCACAATCAAAATCTAACTCAGCAAAAGAGTAAACGATGAAGACAAACGCTTAAATGTATGACGTAAATGCACAAAAATTCGTTATAATTCTTTTTTTACCCGTTATTATAATAAACAAGGTGCAGGATTGGGAAAATCTCCTAAATTTTTTTGAAATAATCAATGAGACCCCAAGTGGAAGCGGCAAAGTGATCCGCATTCACATCGTGAGCTTAATGAAAAAACGCACACCAAAGAAAAAGAGAAAAATAACACAAGCATGGGTAGAAAAATTAATCAACGCAAAAGATGATAATCAGGAACTTTTGATGAAAGCAAAGGAAGCACGACTTATGATGCAAAAACGAAATGCGCAGGTGTACGCATACATCAAATCAAATAAAGGAGCATGCGTATCATCAAAACTTTGTGCAGCTGCAAAGAATTATGCACATGAAGAATGCATTATAGAGCAAAGTGTGAGCACTCACACATCTCCTGACGTCATTCAAACATGGTTGTCAAGAGGAGGTAAAATTACATACATAAAATAACAGTTAAGTTAAATATTTTACCCTAAGCTAAATTGAAATTTATTTTCGGAAAATATATCAGCAGGAGGTTTGTGGCGTTTAAAACAACGGCACTTAAGTGATGGGTTGAACAAACACCAAATCAATAATAAACCTCTGAAGATGGTTCGTGAAATGATTGATGCAAGCGGAAAAGAGTCAAGGAAAAACATAAATCTGCCACGAAAGAGTAACGGGGTTAAATTGCAAGAAGGCGATGAATCTGCCAGATTAATGGCGGTAAAGGCAGTGAACAATAAAAAACCCAGAAGTTACTGTGCGGTGGATAACCCAGATAATATGGTTACTGGGAAAGAGAACAAAGGGGGCACAGTGCCTTGAAAATAAATTGGCAGGATGCGCCTTGCATAAATCTAGAAGGCATAAAAAAGGAAAAAGATATCAACAGTAGGATTGATCACCCAGACATCTGTTAAAATTTTGTTATACTCGCTATGTTTTTAAATAAAGACTTTTGTCTTTTATTTTTAATAAATTGAATCAATCAATTTAAGCCAATAATGCTTGCAATTAAATTTAATTATGGAGCCCCAGGCTGCACAGGGATGCACTCCGAATCCCAAGTAGCATAGTTTAGTTTGGTTACTAGTACTATTTCCAATGGTGACAGTAGTAAAACATTGGATTGTTTCAAACGCTTGTACACCGCGCAAGATGGAGACTTGCAAAGTCATGACTATAAAATACAAGTTTGGTTACTTGTTAATAACACGGACATTGGATTGTTCAGAAGACTCTTGAAATAAGCATTGAGTTGCTTATATAGACGAATTCGATATTGGATTATCAATGCGTACAAACAATTTTTAACTATCAAGAGTATAATATGTATAAGCATTAGTTTGCTTTTTAACTTTTAGTGTTAATTTGCTAAGACGCAAGAATAAAAAAATTATACGTGTATAGAGGGGTCGCTCCCATCATATGCAAATAACATTTATTCATATGCTATAATGCGCATACAAGTGCATGTATTTAAAGAAAACCGCTCATAAATATGCAATAAGTATGAAAGCATATAGCACAAATATAATAAAATATCCATAAAGAAAGGTTACATATGCCTAACGCTAAGCGCAAGAGTACTTAAATCAAATGCCTCTAGCAAAAGAAAATATCTTACACTGCGACGGCATGAAAGAAAAAGCAGATACCTAAGAAGATAGAATTCTACTCTTGCGCAAAACGGTCAAGATAATTATTTCCTACAAACATACTAATATACTAGGGATGGCTTAATTGGAACGGTGCCCTACACTAAGGAGAATATACAATCCTCGCCCGCAGCGATCAGACGCATACCCTGCTTTTTTTAAACAAAAAAGGAAATAAATAAATATAGATATAGGGATGCAAAACCCTTAAACTGCTGGGCCCATCCCTCGCTGACTCAAAACAACATGGTTGGAGCAATAGTGGTATCAACTGGTTGTGACTGTTGTTGCTCTAGTTCCTGTATTCTACCCCTCATTTCTTTCAATTGACTATGTAACTGAAAATTAGACTTTCGCAAGTCATCTTCTGCACTATGCTCCTCTGAGGATGCTCTCATTATTCTGGGGATCAAGGGGGTATCGACATCTCGAGTTTGATCATCCATACATGTCTTATCACAACATCTCACAAAAGTTTAGTGGATAATCGGTTAGTACCTAACAACTAAAACGTATGCCACATACATTCACTTTTCCCTTTACCCACTTGTATGTTTGACACAACTCATGGTTTTGGAACATGACACTCGCGTGTACGTGTTTCCAAACCTATGCTCTGATATCAAGTTGTAACACCGTACTTTTTTTTTAAAAAAAAAGCACAGCAGAAGTATTTAAAGCATATAATATTCATATGTTACAATACAACGGGTGTTACTTTTCAAAACAATTATACATAGTATATTAAACATCAGAGTTCTTCAGTGTGTCAAACATAACCCAAGCATGATTATATTCTCCCCGTCCCTAGCATGTAAAACAATATAACCTGCAGGGGAGAAAATGTGGGGGATTAGCACAACGCTAAGTAAATGAGATATCCCAACAGATATTACTATCGAGTACGAAGCCTAGCTTATAGGGATCACTCATCTGGTCATGGTTATGTGGACATAGCTTTACATAGCTACCATATAATATAGCAATACACATCTGTAACATACAGAGCTAGGCAGTAATTCAACTAATAGATCAGCAATAACATCAACAAGCTATTCACTAAAGGCATCAAATGCACTAACCTAACATAGCCTTACATAGCTATAAAATAAGGGTATCAATAGCTCTACATAGCTATTCACTAAGTATCAATAGCTCTACACATATATTCACTCTCATAGCACTAACGGCTATACATAGCACTAACGGCTATACATAGCACTACCGGCTATAAATACAAGAGGATCGTTGACCCTGCCAGATCTACAACTGCTAGCTGATCAAGCTAGAGGTTTACCGATAGCCCTCGTTATTATCACAGAGTATACCTCTCCTGACATTTACATACTTCAATTGCAATATACTTCCATTACAATAACCGATGAGCCTAACCCTTCTATACAAGGTTGACCTCTTCTGTCCCTTCTATACACGGACAGTTCTCACATGTGCACATAAACCACCTACAACCTCATGGTAGGTAACATCACTAATAAATAAAGGGCACCCTAATCAGGCATGCTATAGATTCAATCTAATCGGGCAACCTGATAATAGCAGTATTACCTACTACTTATAATGACAATAGTAATCAACATGCATATATAGATTATCATAATCTTTACTAGCATAACAGTGTGTAGTAACTACACTTGTTACTAAATACCAATATCCATAAGGATAGTCCCACTCACCGATTACCAGCAAGAACTCAGTGGTCTAATGTTACTGAGTCTTCTCTGTTCCTTTATCACCTGAGAACATCATTTATTAAGTTAGTATACTTCTTAAATCAATGATAATCATCAATTAATACTATAAACCATATCATATAACTCTACATTCATTATTTGACAAGGCTACATAAGTGTCCATGCGAAAACAACCCTTATACGCGTGTAAAATGAAGCATACAAGCTATCATGTCTTTTTCACCCAAAATAAATTCTGATTTATTACTTTAAAACCTTACCATTGGAAAGTAAACTTTATTATGTTTCCAACGATATTTAATTCATCAAAAACGGAGTTACGGTTTGAAAGTTACGGCCAAAACAAGTTTTCCAAAAAGCTGACAGACTGCAACCGCGCGGGAGCACCTGCAACCGCCCGATTACACTTGCAACCGCCCGATTGCATCCAAAATGGCCTGGATACACCCCGTAACCATGCGGATGCATCCTGCAACCGTACGGGAGCTTTTCATCAGTACCAGGTCTCTGTTTTCGTCATTTTGAGCCCCAAATCTCGTTTTTGCACTATTTTGACACTACAAATCACTTAGAGAACATACATAACTCATATACAAATGTTTACTAACATCAATTTGACACAAACAACACTTTTAGATCAAGATTTGATCAAAAACCCATTTGGTATGAAACTTTGATAAAACCCAAATTAAACACAGATTAAAGCACGAATTTGACATGTAAAATACCTTGTAATGATCACGAAATCACTGATAACAAATACCCCAAATCGATTTAACACAAAAACGAGATTCAAAGATTAGGGTTTACGAGGATTTAAGAGTGTTTGTGCAAGTGTTCTGAGCTTCCAAAAATTGAATTATAGAAGAAGCAGGGTTTTAACTCAACAAGGGTTTCTTCATAGTGAAGAATCCTATTCCGTGATACACACGAGTATTTACCAGTTATCTGAAATACGAAACACCTCATTAAGTGGTCCAAACGAGGTCCAATTTAAATAAACAAACCTGTTTCGTGACCCTTGTCACGAACTGGTCTCAACTATATAGTTACATAATTATAAACACGTAATTATTAAAATAACATATAATAACACGCAAGGGCAATTAGAACAATTACCACTAGGCCCAATGTGAGGTTGTTACACAAATGATAATATCGATGGAACTTCTCACAAAAAGTTTTATCTCCAGCCCAATTATCAATCCAAAATCTAATATGAAGCCCATTTCCCACTTTATGTTTAATTGGATTTTAGGAATGAAATTATCACGTTAGGCCTTCACAAAAACCTTCAATATATTAACCCATGTACCATGATATCTTTGAAAAGAATTTTGTGCAGTAACATTCGAGCCATAAACAGAATGTATAACATCTTTCCATAAGCTTTAAGATGGGTCATGGTAATTTCGAATCCATTTAAATAGTAATGCCAAATTTAAAGACTCCAAACTACCAATATTTCACCCACCTTTCTCAAATGAAGCTAAAACAACATCCCATTCAAACCATTCCATTTTGTTGCTTACCACATCACCACCCCAAAAGAATTTACATCTAATTCTTTCCAATTCATGCAATACATGTTTAGGGCATTTGAAAATAGAAAGATAAAATACCTATAATTTCGAGCACCGATTTAATAAGAGTGTAACTATCACAAATCGATAACATACGATCTTTTCAATTGGATTGTCTTTTCTTGAATCATTCCATAATATGATCACAACTTGATATCAGATTCATGTGAAAAGAGTGAATAGTTGAGTGAAAAAAGATTAACTGGTTTAAATTTAAAAAGTAAGGACCAACCAGAATCAATTAAAAATTTGTGATTTACTTCTCGAGTTTTCGCTCCACATCAACGAATCATACCGACACTCCACAACATAAATTGTGGGTGTTGTCTTCAACGAATGATTTCTACGGGCGCGGAACGTCTAGTCTTATTAATTAGATAGCTAACTTATATATTCCAACTTATACCTGGCAAACGGGTCAAGTTCGGTCGATTTGGGTAACGGGTTAAAATGGTTTTGGGTTGAATTGGGTCATGGGTAAAACGGGTAAATATTTTGAACGGGTATTGGGTCGGTTTGGATAACAGGCCAAAACGGGTAAGAAGTCAAACGGGTCCGGAAGGGTCATATACTTCTACATTATTTTTTTACATTTATTATATTATTTTAATTATTATTATTTATTACTTATTCTATACATATAAGAAATATTAACATACATAATAAACGATATAACTATAAATATTTTCATAAAATATTAGATGAAACTTGTTATACTCGACCCATATGACTATTCATAATAGTCATTAGGCATATCTTTATTTATTGAGCTTTGAGTGAGTATTGATACCGTTAGACCTATTCCTTTATTATATATTGTATAGGATCCAGTAGGTTAAAAAAAAACTCATTAGATATTTTTTCTTTTAATTTTGATTTACATTGCTAGACTTAATTTTTCTCAAAATTCAATTGACTCAAAAACTTTACTCAAATTATTCAAATTTGAAAGTATGAGTCACCATTGCCCCGTAAAACAACTTTAACATATTGTGTAACCATTTCTACACGCAAGTCATGACAAGAAAAGTAAAATGATGAATTTCATTTCATTCCAATAAATAAGTAGACCATTATTACCTTTCTTACATGGGGAATGATTCTCACACACACTTTTTTGATCCTCACACACCAATTGAGTATTATTAGAAGAGTAAAAGGTTAAAATAAGTGTGTGAGGATCAAAAAAGTGTGTGTGAGAATCATCCCCCTTCTTACATATAAGTTTTATCTACAAAAGAAGGAGGGGTCTACGTGTCATGTGGTTATTTTTATTTTTATTTGTTTTGAAGAAATATAGTAATAATTCTTTTTTTAAAGCAATAAACTTTATTATTATTATTATTATTATTATTATTATTATTGTTATTATTACTATATTAACTACTCCGTATTAAACAAAATCCATGAATAGTATTGAGGGCGTTTTTGTCTTTTTACCTTTATTTTTTCTCATTTCCAAAAAATCCCCCAACACTTTGTTGGAAATTTAAAATCGACCCCCCAAACAGGAGGGTAAAGTGTCAAATCAACATTTTCATAAAATCTCTTAACTAAACTCCACCCAAATATTAACGGGTCATATCTTCTCGCTCGCAACGAGTTAAATTTTTCCGACACCATCGTTAAGCTCAAAATAATTTTACGAACACAATGTCACTAACTATACGCAAAACGGACGCTTTTTTAAAAAACGCTAAATATTTGAGTCCACCTTTCATACACGTTGATATTTTCCTCACGGACTCCGTACCTATTTTCATCTATTAACAATATATACATATGGGTCTTATTATTTTTTTAAAAAATTATCTAGTAATTTTTTTGATATTACTCAGTAAATATTCTATACTTAAATCATATGGAGTGTTAATAGAAGCTAACGAGTTAATTGCATTAAATTTTAAAAAGTCAACAACTCTATAGCGAAACGCGCAAATATATTGTTAATTTAAGATAACATCTAAATCTTTGACGGGTTATACCTTTTCGTCCGACTCGAGTTGCGCTTCAACGACATCATCGTTAGCTACGAAATAATTTTGCAAAATAAACATAATAAAATACATTGGAAACCAAACACCGGCACGAAGCGAGAGTTGAAAAACTAGTTATTATTAAAAACCATTTACTACTATTCATGGTGCATGATGCAGTTACCTCCAACTATGACGTAATTTGGTGGCCTCTTATTATTTTTTATTTCTTTCAAAACCTTTCCATTATTTACTTTTATAAGACTTTTGTTAAAACTATACGCAAGTACTACAGTTTATATAAATTGGTAACTAAAGATACCAAAGCTCACAATACAAGACACTACATGTACTATTCATGGTGGCATGATGTAATTACCTCCAACTGTGGGGTAATTTGGTAGACTCTCATTATTATTAAATTTTTTTTGAAAACCTTTTCATTATTTACTTTTTAAACACTTTTGTTAAAACCATATGCAAATACAAGTACATCTAAAGATATCAAAGCTCATACTATACAAGACACTAAAACAAGCTCAAAAGACACACACTATACACGTATAACACGAGGAAAAATTATAAACGAGTTAAATTCGCTCGAACATCAATGGAAGGAGAATCATCCTAGATCCAAATTGTTGGAACACGGATTACCCATTAAGTTTGGAAAGAGGAGATCAAATGGTGCCTGTTACAGATCATAATGTGTTGTATATTATTGTGTGTACTACATTACAATAGAAGTGACATTATATAGCCATGACACCCTACGCAAGGACTAGGGCTTGGCCCAACATACATGAAATAATGATAATAATATTAAGCCCAATAGTTTAATAGTCTAACATCCCCCCGCAGTTGAAGCGGGAGATCGCCGGACGCTCAAACTGGCTCGAAACTCATCGAATAAAGCAAATGGGAGGCCTTTAATGAATATGTCTGTAAACTGAAATCTGGACGAAACATGAAGAACCGGTACTTGTCCCCGAGTAACAAGGTCACGAACAAAGTAAATGTCGATCTCGATGTGCTTCGTCAGTTGATGATGCACGGGATTGGTAGAAAGATAGACAGAGCTGACATTATCGCAATAGACCAACGTAGTTTAGGTGAACGGACAGTGGAGCTCGCGAAGAAGATTAAGAATCCAACAGGTCTCAGCAACTGCATTGGCAACTCCACGATACTCTGTTTCAGCACTGGAGCGAGAGGGCGTGAGTTGTCGCTTTGACGACCATGAAAGAAGGCTGTTGCCGAGAAAAACGCAGTAACCTAAAGTAGAGCGGCTAGTGGTGGGGCAACCTGCCCAATCAGCATCAGAGTAAGCAATCAAGGATGTGGGTGAGGATGCATATAACTGAAGTCCGAGGTCAGTAGTTCCCTGAACATATCTGATGATTCGTCTGAGCGCGTGTAAGTGTTGCTCATGAGGATCATGCATGAAGAGGCAAACTTGCTGAACAACATAAGATATATCAGATCGAGTGAAAGTGAGATATTGTAGTGCTCTCGCAAGGCTCCGATAGAGGGTAGGATCCTTGAAAGGAGGACCATGTCAAGTAAGCTTAGCACCTGGTTCGACTGGAGTCCTACAGGGGTGACGTGAGGGCATACCAGCCCGGTCAATAATCTCGGAGGCATACTGTTTCTGGGAGAGAAATAAGCCAGAAGCAGTATGAGTAGCATGAATCCCGAGGAAGTAGTTTAGGGGTCCCAAATCTGTCATGGCAAACTCCTTATGTAAGGAGGCAATAATCCGTTGAAGTAAACCTGTGGATGAGGCGGTCAGAATAATATCATCAACATACAAAAGTAGATATGCGGTGTCAGATCCCTGGCGGAGGATAAATAGAGAGGTGTCTCAACGGCTTTGATGAAAGCCAATCCGCTGAGCATAACCTTCAAAACGCTGAAACCTAGCTCGGGGTGCCTGTTTGAGGCCATATAGGGACTTCTGCAATAAGCAGACATGATCTGGGAATCTCGGGTCCTGAAAACCTGGAGGCTGATGCATGTACATAGTCTCTGATAGCTGTCCATGAAGAAAGGCGTTCTTGACATCTAGCTTATGAATGGGCCAGTGTCGAGAGACTGCCAAGCTGGGGACAGTGCGTATCGATGCCAGTTTGACAACCGGACTAAAAGTCTCATCACAATCAATACCAACTTGCTGACTACGACCGTTAGCAACGAGTCGAGCCTTGTATCTGCTCAAATCACCATCTCCGTTAAACTTGTGCTTAAAGAGCCACATGGAGCGAAATATGTTCGTGTCTGATGGGTGAGGTACAAGTGTCCAAGTACTGTTGTTAATTAATGCATTATATGTGATGACCCGGAAATTTCCGATCAAATTTAAACCTAATCTTTATATGTTTCCGACACGATAAGTGTAGTGACCCGAACTTTTCCATGTTTATATATATTAAATAAAATTGTTAATTACATGATTAAGTGTTTCCAACATGTTAAGCAATCAAACTTGTTAAGACTTGATTAATTGAAATAGGTTTCATATAGACATTTGACCACCCAAGTTGACCGGTGATTCACGAACGTTAAAACTTGTAAAAACTATATGATGACATATATGGATATATATATATATATATATATATATATATATATATATATATATATATATATATATATATATATATATATATATATATATATATATATATATATATATATATATATATATATATATAGTTAACATGATATTATGATAAGTAAGTATCTCATTAGATATTTTAACAATGAGTTATATACATAAAAATGAGACTATTGAATTAAGAAACTCGAAAACGATATATATAACGATTATCGTTATAACAACGTCTTACTAAATACATATGAATCATATTAAGATATTGACACACTATGTTTAACATGATAAAATGATAATTAAACATATCATTAAGTATGTTAACACTAAACTACCTATGTAAAACAAGACTACTAACTTAAGAATTTTGAAACGAGGCATATATGTAACGATTATCGTTGTAACGACATTTTAATGTATATATATCATATTAAGATATATTCATACATCATAATATCATGATAATGTAATAATTTAACATCTCATTAGATATAATAAACAATGGGTTAACAACATTAAATGAGATCGTTAACTTAAAGGCTTCAAAACAACACTTACATGTAACGACTAACGATGACTTAACGACTCAGTTAAAATGTATATACATGTAGTGTATTTAGATGTATTAGTACACTTTTGAAAGACTTAAAGACATATATCAAAGTACTTCTACTTAACAAAAATGTTTACAATTGCATTCTCATTCATTTTCATCAACAATTCTACTCGTATGCAACTGTATTCGTACTCGTACAATACCCAGCTCCTAGACGTATATACTATTGGTATATACACATAATAATTCAGCTCTTAGTAGCCCTAGATAGTCAACAAACATGTGGAACCAACAATTAGACAACTAGCATGGCTTATGAGCAAGGAAACAAAAACAAGAACTCTTTTTAACCCCACTCACCTTCACCACTCACCACCCACTCCATTTCACTTCCAATTTTCTTCCCAATTCTCTCTCAAAACACACACACTCTTCCATGAACGTCTAAGTTACTATTTTTCCAGCAAAAATCATCAAATACAAGCTTTGGTTATTATTTATAATCATCATAAAAACAATTACTCAAGAACACATCAATAACACTTCCAAGTTTACAAGTTTACTTCCAAGTTTCCTAATCCATTCCAAGCAATCATCTAAGATCAAGAAACCTTTGTTATTTATAGTAGGTTATCTTTCTAAATCAAGGTAATATTCATATTCAAGCTTTGATTCAATTTCTATAACTATAACTATCTTAATTCGAGTAATAATCTTACTTGAACTTGTTTTCGTGTCATGATTCTATTTCAAGAACTTTTAAGCCATCAAAGATCCTTTGAAGCTCAAGTTATTTTTCATCATTTCCAGTAGGTTTACCTACTAAACTTAAGGTAGTAATGATGTTCATAACATCATTCGTTTCATATATATATATATAACTATCTTATTCGAAGATTTAAACTTGTAATCACTAGAACATAGTTTAGTTAATTCTAAACTTGTTCGCAAACAAAGTTAATCCTTCTAACTTGACTTTTAAAAACAACTAAACACATGTTATATATCTATATGATATGATAACTTAATTATTTAAAATCTGAAAACACAAAAAACACCGTAAAATCAGATATACGCCGTCGTAGTAACACCGCGGGCTGTTTTGGGTTAGTTAATTTAAAATTATGATAAACTTTGATTTAAAAGTTGTTCTTTTGGGAAAATGATTTTTCTTATGAACATGAAACTATATCCAAAAATCATGGTTAAACTCAAAGTGGAAGTATATTTTCCAAAATGGTCATCTAGACGTCGTTCTTTCGACTGAAATGACTACCTTTACAAAAATGACTTGTAACCTATATTTTTGACTATAAACTTATACTTTTTCTGTTTAGATTCATAAACTTAAGTTCAATATTAAACCATAGCAACTTGAATCACTCAAAACAGATTTAAAACGAACAAGTTATGGGTAAAACAAGATTGGATAATTTTGCTTGTTGTAGCTAAGTGAAAATTGGTAACAAATCTATAGTAATCATATCCTAGCTAACTTATATTGTATTATACATGTATTCTAACATATATTATGTAATCTTGGGATACCATAGACAAGAATACGATGTTTTGACATATCATATCGACCCATCTATATATATTTCGGAACAACCATAGACACTCTATATGTAGTAATGTTGGAGTTAGCTATACAGGGTTGAGGTTGATTCCAAAATATTATATATACTTTGAGTTGTGATCTAGCCTGAGACTTGTATACACGAGGTCGTGGATTGATTCGAGATAATATATATTGCTTTATTTCTGTACATCTAACTGTGGACAACTAGTTGTAGGTTACTAATGAGGACTGCTGACTTAACAAACTCAAATCATTAAAACGTAATAAAAAATGTTGTAATTAAATTTTGATCATACTTTGATATATATGTACATATTTTTTATAGGTTCGTGAATCAACCCGTGGCCAAGTCTTACTTCCCGACGAAGTAAAAAAAATCTGTGAAAGTGAGTTATAGTCCCACTTTTAAAATCTAATATTTTTGGGATGAGAATACATGCAGTTTTATAAATGTTTTACGAAATAGACACAAGTAATCGAAACTTCATTCTATGGGTGAATGATCGAAGCCGAATATGCCCCTTTTTGCTTGGTAGCCTAAGAATTAGTAAACCGATCTACTAATTGACGTGAATCCTAAAGATAGATCTATTGGGCCTAACAAACCCCATCCATGGTTGCGGATGCTTTAGTACTTCGATGTTGTTTTATCATGTCCGATGGATGTCCCATAATGATGGGGATATTCTTATATGCATCTTGTTAATGTCGATTAGCAGGTGTTCACCATATGAATGATTTTTATGCATGCTGTTACAAGAAATGAAAATATGAAATCTTGTGGTCTATTAATACGAATTGATAAATATATAGGCTAAACCTATAACTCACCAACATTTTTGTTGACGTTTTAAGCATGTTTATTCTCAGGTGATTGTTAAGAGCTTCCGCTGTTGCATACTAAATTAAGGACAAGATTTGGAGTCCATGCTTGTATAATATTGTTTAAAAACTGCATTCGAAGACTTATGTTAATGTGTAATATTATTGTAAACCATTATGTAATGGTCGTGTGAAAAACGCTATATTTTAGATTATCATTATTTGATAATCATCGTAATATTTTAAAGGTTATAGTTTGTTTTAAAATCGAACGCAGTCTTTGAAAAACGTCTCATATAGAGGTCAAAACCTCGCAAAGAAATCAATTAATATGAATCGTTAATAATCATTAAGAACGGGACATTTCAGTTGGTATCCGAGCGTTGGTCTTAGAGAACCAGAAAATTGCATTATTGTGTCTTACCGAGTTTGTTAGGATGCATTAGTGAGTCTGGACTTCGACCGTGTTTTCTTTAAAAAAAATGATTGCTTAACATTTTTTTGTTAGAAACTATATATTATTAACATGTAAATATTATGTGATATATTAATCTCTTAACGTGTTTGATATTGTGTGATAGATGTCTACCTCTAGTACAAATCCCATCGACTCACCTAATAATAATGAAGAGTCGAATATATTTTGGGAAGATTCACAAATTCCCGAGGAAGAACCGGAAGAGGAAGAACCGGAAGAAGAGGAACCGGAAGAGGAGGAACCGGAAGAAGAGGAACCTGAAGAAGAAGAGGTTTCAGAGGATGAAGTATTAATACCTACAGTAAAATGATTAAATAAAAGAAAATCCTCAACCAATGGACCAAAGTTAAAAATGGTCAATGGTGTTTTCGCCAAGGAAGCAAAATATTGGGAAAATTACCAATTTTCTGATGAATCGGATCCCGACGAGGATTTCGATAATGTTATAGAAATTACCCCAACTCAATTTAATAAGGCAAAAGAGAATAATAAGGGAAAGGTCATTAAAATAGAGAAACCTGATTGAAACCTGATTCCAATCCCGATGAACTTTATATGTATTGTAAACGCCCGTATTTCTTAGATTTTAACAATAATCCGGGAATAATTTAGGCCACCAGGTTTTTCTAAACCATTTGTGAAAATGACGGCTCGTATTAGAGGATCACCAAGTATCCCTAGGAAATTAGCCAAACGAACTAAGTCCGAAGAAGAAGAAACGAGTGATTTGGAATAAAGAGTTGTAATCATGCTGTGTAATATATGTATTGTAGTGTGTTTGTATTTTTATATGTAAAAATTTCTTGTATTGTTTGTTAATAACCTTTTACGAATCTAATCCTTGTTTATTTTACAGTATAAAAACAAAAATGGACGTTAAGGATAGACAACCAAAAATTTTAGAAGACCTACCAGGAGATATGATTGATGAAATCTTGTCTAGAGTCGGGTAGAATTCATCAGCACAATTAGTTACGGCAAAATTAGTTTTTCAAACGTTTGAAAGACATTCCAGGCATGCCTTAGTATATAAAAGGCTTTCCTTTGAAAGATGGGGTATATCACATTGGGGAGACTTTAAGTTACGCCAAGTTTTCTTTAAGGCATTTAGTGTGGGAAACCCAGATGCAATTTTACGCTACGGGTTACGAACCTATTTTGACTCAACATATCTTAACATAGGACTCCGTTCTTTAGAAAGAGCTTCTAACATGCAACATAAGGAAGCATGTTATGCTTACGGGTTAATAATGTTCGCTTCTCATCAAATTGAGAAAAAGAACATTGGGTTGAAACTTTTAAATAAAACATTACCACAAGTGACGGACTCGGTAGTTGAGGTGAGAAACAAGGTTTTTAGACTGTTACGAGGCTGTTGGGCATTACGAAACCCTCGTGCTTTTGACGATGTTACAGCATGCTGCCTAGCTAACGGTCATAATGGTTATCTGCTATATAACCAAGGATGGGAAATAATATTAGTACAACCAGAATGCATGACTTGTTTCTGGACTTATGAATTACGTGTCTTTATTTCTTTTGCTGAACGGCTTGCGTACTAACTAGAATTGCCTTTATAGTTGCCGAGTAGCAAGTTATTATGTGCTATATTTCATCCTATATGTATAATAGTGGTATTGTATGTTTGTAAAATATTGTATAGAAGTTTGAACGCGAAATATTATTGTAATAAGTTTTTCATATAGAATCGTAGTAGTTGAATTGTATAATAGCTACTAAGTATGAACTTAACGGGTAGGTACTACCCGAATTAAAACTATAAAATGCTAATATGAAGAAAAAGCTTTTATAAATAAGTTCATATTATGCTACGAAATACTATTGACTACTCTTAAATTCTATATGATTAACTCAATTCTTTTGGCTATTTTTGAAGGAAATGGCACCGACGACTCGTCAGAACTTGAACATGAGTAAGGAAGACATTCGTGTTTTCCTTGGTGCGAACATAGCCGCAGTGCAGGCTGCAATGCAAAATAACAACAATAACTCTGGTTCTAGCAGTGGAACAAATTCCACAAGAAATCGTGTAGGATGTTCCTACAAAGAATTTACTGCCTGCAAACCTTTGGAATTTGATGGAACCGAAGAACCAATCGGATTGAAACGGTGGACCGAGAAGGTCGAATCGGTATTTGCCAAAGTAAATGTACTGAAGAAGATAGGGTGAAGTACGCCACGCATACCTTCACAAGTACTGCATTAAGATGGTGGAATACCTATCTAGAATAAGTGGGACAAGATTCTACTTACGCACTACCGTGGTCAGCATTCAAGCACTTGATGAACGAGCAGTACCGTCCCAGAAACGAGGTCAATAAGCTCAAGGTAGAGCTTAGAGGATTACGAATGCAATGTTTCGACATTCCCACATACGAATGAAGATTCACAGAATTGTGCCTATTGTGTCCAAGAGCGTTCGAAGATGAGGAAGAAAAGATCGACGCGTTTGTGAAAGGATTACCAGAAAGAATTCAAGTAGATGTGAGTTCACACGAGCCTGCCTCCATATAAAAGGCAAGTTGAATGGCTCATAAACTCATAAATCAAATAGAAGAAAGAATTAAAGAGCAGGCGACCGAAGAACCCAACATGAAACAAGTCAAGAGAAAGTGGGAGGAAAACAGTGACAAGAGTCACCAATACAACAACAACAACAATCACAATCACAATCGTAACAACTATCCCAATAACCGCAACATCAATCGCAACAACAACAATCGCAATCGCAACAACAACAATCGCAATCCCAACAACAACTACAACAAACGTCCCAATAACAATAACAACCACAATAATCCCAACAACAATCTCAATAACAACAATGGCAACAAAAACCAAAAACAGCCATGCCAAAGGTGTGAAGAGAATCACTAGGGGTTCTGCAAGACATTTTGCACCAGGTGTAGAAGAAATGGTCATAGTGCGGCAAAGTGTGAGGCCTACCGACCAAAGTTTACCAGAATTAAAAGAACAAATAATGTTGGAACAGATAATGCCACCATAGTTTGCTTTGCATGTGGAAAACCGGGCCACATTAGTAGAAATTGCCCGAATCAGGGGAATACTAGTGGGCAGGGCCGCAGAAAAGTTTTCAATATTAATACGGCAGAAGCGCAGGAAGACCTGGAGCTTGTTACGGGTACGTTTCTTATTAACAATAAATCTGCTTATGTTTTATTTGATTCGGGTGCGGATAGAAGCTATATGAGTAGAGATTTTTGTGCTAAACTAAGTTGTCCACTGACGCCTTTGGATAATAAATTTTTACTCGAATTAGCAAACGGTAAATTAATTACAGCAGATAATATATGTCGGAATCGAGAAATTAAACTGGTTAGTGAGACGTTTAAGATTGATTTGATACCAGTAGAGTTAGGGAGTTTTGATGTGATAATCGGCATGGACTGGTTGAAAAAGGAGAGGGCAGAGATTGTATGTTACAAAAATGCAATTCGCATTGTACGAGAAGAAGGAAAACCCTTAATGGTGTATGGAGAAAAGAGCAACGCGAAGTTGCATCATATTAGTAATTTGAAGGTGTAAAAGCTAATAAGAAAAGGTTGCTATGCTATTCTAGCACACGTCGAGAAAGTACAAACTGAAGAAAAGAACATCAATGATGTTCCCGTTGCAAAAGAATTTCCCGATGTATTTCCGAAAGAATTACCGGGACTACCTCCACACCGATCCGTTGAATTTCAAATAGATCTTGTACCGGGAGCTGCACCAATAGCTCGTGCTCCATACAGACTTGCACCCAGTGAAATGAATGAACTTCAAAGCCAATTACAAGAACTTTTAGAGCGTGATTTTATATGACCAAGTACATCACCATGGGGAGCTCCTGTTTTGTTTGTCAAAAAGAAGGATGGTACATTCAGGTTATGTATCGACTACCGAGAGTTGAACAAACTTACCATCAAGAACCGTTACCCACTACCGAGAATCGATGACTTATTTGATCAACTACAAGGCTCTTCGGTTTATTCGAAGATCGATTTACGTTCCGGGTATCATCAAATGCGGGTGAAGGAGGATGATATTTCGAAGACTGCTTTCAGGACGCGTTACGGTCATTACGAGTTTATGGTTATGCCGTTTGGGTTAACTAACGCACCAATTGTGTTCATGGACCTCATGAACCGAGTGTGTGGACCATACCTTGACAAGTTTGTCATTGTTTTCATCGATGACATACTTATTTACTCAAATAATGATCAAGAGCACGAAGAACATTTGAGAAAAGTGCTAGAGTTGTTGAGGAAAGAAAAACTGTACGCTAAGTTTTCAAAGTGTGCATTTTGGTTGGAAGAAGTTCAATTCCTCGGTCACATAGTGAACAAAGAAGGTATTCAGGTGGATCCAGCAAAGATTGAAACCGTTGAAAAGTGGGAAACCCCGAAAACTCTGAAGCACATACGCCAATTTTTAGGGCTGGCTGATTATTATAGGAGATTCATCCAAGATGTTTCCAAAATAGCAAAACCCTTGACTACATTAACGCATAAAGGGAAGAAAATTGAATGGAAGGATGAACAAGAGAAAGCATTTCAATTGTTGAAAAAAAGTTAATTACGGCACCTATATTGTCATTACCTGAAGGGAATGATGATTTTGTGATATATTGTGACGCCTCAAAGCAAGATCTCGGTTGTGTATTGATGCAACGAACGAAAGTAATTGCTTATGCGTCTAGACATTTGAAGATTCACGAGCAGAATTATACGACGCATGATTTGGAATTAGGTGCGGTTGTTTTTGCATTAAAGACTTGGAGGCACTACTTATATGGGGTCAAAAGTATTATATATACCGACCACAAAAGCCTTCAACACATATTTAATCAGAAACAACTGAACATGAGGCAGCGCAGGTGGATTGAATTGTTGAATGATTATGACTTTGAGATTCGTTACCACCCGGAGAAGGCAAATGTGGTAGCCGACGCCTTGAGCAGAAAGGACAGAGAACCCATTCGAGTAAAAGCTATGAATATAATGATTCACACTAACCTTACTACTCAAATAAAGGAGGCGCAACAAGGAGTTTTAAAAGAGGGAAATTTAAAGGATGAAATACTCAAAGGATCGGAGAAGCATCTTAGTATTCGGGAAGACGGAACCCGGTACAGGGCTGAAAGAATTTGGGTACCAAAATTTGGAGATATGAGAGAAATGGTACTTAGAGAAGCTCATAAAACCAGATACTCAATACATCCTGGAACGGGGAAGATGTACAAGGATCTTAAGAAACATTTTTGGTGGCCGGGTATGAGAGCCGATGTTGCTAAATACGTAGGAGAATGTTTGATGTGTTCTAAGGTCAAAGCTGAGCATCAGAAACCATCAGGTCTACTTCAACAACCCGAAATCTCGAAGTGGAAATGGGAAAACATTACCATGGATTTCATCACTAAATTGCCAAGGACTGCAAGTGGTTTTGATACTATTTGGGTAATAGTTTATCATCTCACCAAATCAGCACACTTCCTGCCAATAAGAGAAGATGACAAGATAGAGAAGTTAGCACGACTGTATTTGAAGGATGTCGCCTCCAGACAGGGAATACCAATCTCTATTATCTCTGTTAGGGATGGCAGATTTATTTCAAGATTCTGGCAGACATTACAGCAAGCATTAGGAACTCATCTAGACATGAGTACTGCCTATCATCCACAAACTCATGGGCAGAGCTAAAGGACGATACAAACGCTTGAAGACATGCTACGAGCATGTGTTATTGATTTCGGAAACAGTTGGGATCGACACCTTCCGTTAGCAGAATTTTCCTACAACAACAGCTACCATTCAAGCATTGAGATGGCGCCGTTTGAAGCACTTTATGGTAGAAAGTGCAGGTCTCCAATTTATTGAAGTGAAGTGGGGGATAGACAGATTACGGGTCCGGAGATAATACAAGAATCTACCGAGAAGATCATTCAAATTCAACAACGGTTGAAAGCTGCCCAAAGTCGACAAAAGAGCTACGCTGACATTAAAAGAAAAGATATAGAATTTGAAATTGGAGAGATGGTCATGCTTATAGTTGCACCTTGGAAAGGCATTGTTCGATTTGGTAAACGAGGGAAATTAAATCCAAGGTATATTGGACCATTCAAGATTATTGATCGTGTCGGACCAGTAGCTTACCGACTTGAGTTACCTCAACAACTCGCGGCAGTACATAACACTTTCCACATCTCAAATTTGAAGAAATGTTTTGCTAAAGAAGATCTCACTATTCCGTTAGACAAAATCCAAATCAATGAAAAACTTCAATTCATCGAAGAACCTGTCGAAATAATGGATCTTGAGGTTAAAAGACTTAAGCAAAACAAGATACCAATTGTTAAGGTTCGATGGAATGCTCGTAGAGGACCCGAGTTCACCTGGGAATGAGAAGATCAGATGAAAAAGAAATACACGCACTTATTTCCAGAAGATACGTCAACACCTCCAACTGCTTAAAATTTCGGGACGAAATTTATTTTACGGGTAGGTACTGTAGTGACCCGAACTTTTCCATGTTTATATATATTAAATGAAATTGTTAATTACATGATTAAGTGTTTCCAACATGTTAAGCAATCAAACTTGTTAAGACTTGATTAATTGAAATAGGTTTCATATAGACATTTGACCACCCAAGTTGACCGGTGATTCACGAACGTTAAAACTTGTAAAAACTATATGATGACATATATGGATATATATATATATATATATATATATATATATATATATATATATATATATAGTTAACATGATATTATGATAAGTAAGTATCTCATTAGGTATTTTAACAATGAGTTATATACATAAAAATGAGACTATTGAATTAAGAAACTCGAAAACGATATATATAACGATTATCGTTATAACAACGTCTTACTAAATACATATGAATCATATTAAGATATTGATACACTATGTTTAACATGATAAAATGATAATTAAACATATCATTAAGTATGTTAACAATGAACTACATATGTAAAACAAGACTACTAACTTAAGAATTTTGAAACGAGGCATATATGTAACGATTATCGTTGTAACGACATTTTAATGTATATATATCATATTAAGATATATTCATACATCATAATATCATGATAATGTAATAATTTAACATCTCATTAGATATAATAAACAATGGGTTAACAACATTAAATGAGATCGTTAACTTAAAGGTTTCAAAACAACACTTACATGTAATGACTAACGATGACTTAACGACTCAGTTAAAATGTATATACATGTAGTGTATTTAGATGTATTAGTACACTTTTGAAAGACTTCAAGACATATATCAAAGTACTTCTACTTAACAAAAATGGTTACAATTGTATTCTCATTCATTTTCATCAACAATTCTACTCGTATGCAACCGTATTTCGTACTCGTACAATACCCAGCTCCTAGACGTATATACTATTGGTATATACACATAATAATTCAGCTCTTAGTAGCCCTAGATAGTCTAGAACCAACAATTAGACAACTAGCATGACTTATGAGCAAGGAAACAAAAACAAGAACTCCTTTTAACCCCACTCACCTTCACCACTCACCACCCACTCCATTTCACTTCCAATTTTCTTCCCAATTCTCTCTTAAAATACACACACTCTTCCATGAACTTCTAAGTTACTATTTTTCCAGCAAAAATCATCAAATACAAGCTTTGGTTATTATCTATAATCATCATAAAAATAATTACTCAAGAACACATCAAGAACACTTCCAAGTTTACAAGTTTACTTCCAAGTTTCCAAATCCATTCCAAGCAATCATCTAAGATCAAGAAACCTTTGTTATTTATAGTAGGTTATATTTCTAAATCAAGGTAATATTCATATTCAAGCTTTGATTCAATTTCTATAACTATAACTTTCTTAATTCGAGTAATAATCTTACTTGAACTTGTTTTCGTGTTATGATTCTATTTCAAGAACTTCCAAGCCATCAAAGATCCTTTGAAGCTCAAGTTATTTTTCATCATTTCCAGTAAGTTTACCAACTAAACTTAAGGTAGTAATGATGTTCATAACATCATTCATTTCATATATATATATATATATATATATATATATATATATATATATATATATATATAACTATATTATTCGAAGATTTAAACTTGTAATCACTAGAACATAGTTTAGTTAATTCTAAACTTGTTTGCAAACAAAGTTAATCCTTCTAAATTGACTTTTAAAATCAACTAAACACATGTTCTATATCTATATGATATGCTAACTTAATAATTTAAAATCTGAAAACACGAAAAACACCGTAAAATCGGATATACGCCATCGTAGTAACACCGCGGGCTGTTTTGGGTTAGTTAATTTAAAACTATGATAAACTTTGATTTAAAATTTGTTCTTCTGGGAAAAAGATTTTTCTTATGAACATGAAACTATATCCAAAAATCATGGTTAAACTCAAAGTGGAAGTATATTTTCCAAAATGGCCATCTAGACGTCGTTCTTTCGACTGAAATGACTACCTTTACAAAAACGACTTGTTACCTATATTTACAACTATAAACTTATACTTTTTCTGTTTAGATTCATAAACTTAAGTTCAATATGAAACCATAGCAACTTAAATCACTCAAAACGGATTTAAAACGAAGAAGTTATGGGTAAAACAAGATTGGATAATTTTGCTTGTTGTAGCTACGTGAAAATTGGTAACAAATCTATAGTAATCATATCCTAGCTAACTTATATTGTATTATACATGTATTCTAACATATATTATGTAATCTTGGGATACCATAGACACGAATACGATGTTTTGACATATCATATCGACCCATCTATATATATATTTCAGAACAACCATAGACACTCTATATGCAGTAATGTTGGAGTTAGCTATACAGGGTTGAGGTTGATTCCAAAATATTATATATACTTTGAGTTGTGATCTAGCCTGAGACTTGTATACACGAGGTTGTGGATTGATTCGAGATAATATATATTGCTTTATTTCTGTACATCTAACTGTGGACAACTAGTTGTAGGTTACTAACGAGGACTACTGATTTAACAAACTCAAATCATTAAAACGTAATAAAAAATGTTATAATTATATTTTGATCATACTTTGATATATATGTACATATTTGTTATAGGTTCGTGAATCAACCCGTGGCCAAGTCTTACTTCCCGACGAAGTAAAAAAAAATCTGTGAAAGTGAGTTATAGTCCCACTTTTAAAATCTAATATTTTTGGGATGAGAATACATGCAGTTTTATAAATGTTTTACGAAATAGACACAAGTAATCGAAACTACATTCTATGGGTGAATGATCGAAGCCGAATATGCCCCTTTTTGCTTGGTAGCCTAAGAATTAGTAATCCGATCTACTAATTGACGCGAATCCTAAAGATAGATCTATTGGGCCTAACAAACCCCATCCATGGTTGCGGATGCTTTAGTACTTCGATGTTGTTTTATCATGTCCGATGGATGTCTTGGAATGATGGGGATATTCTTATATGCATCTTGTTAGTGTCGGTTACCAGGTGTTTACCATATGAATGATTTTTATGCATGCATGCTGTTTACAAGAAATAGAAATATGAAATCTTGTGGTCTATTAATACGAATTAATAAATATATAGGCTAAACCTATAACTCACCAACATTTTTGTTGACATTTTAAGCATGTTTATTCTCAGGTGATTGTTAAGAGCTTCCGCTGTTGCATGCTAAATTAAGGACAAGATTTGGAGTCCATGCTTGTATAATATTGTTTAAAAACTGCATTCGAAGACTTATGTTGATGTGTAATATTATTGTAAACCATTATGTAATGGTCGTGTGAAAAACGCTATATTTTAGATTATCATTATTTGATAATCGTCGTAATATTTTAAAGGTTATTGTTTGTTTTATAATCGAATGCAGTCTTTGAAAAACGTCTCATATAGAGGTCAAAACCTCGCAAAGAAATCAATTAATATGAATCGTTTATAATCATTATGAACGGGACATTTCAATAAGCAAAGTCTGTAATGTTGAAATCTCAAAAACTTTGAACTGTGTCATGTAATCAATTACCCTTCGACTGTTCTCGACGATTCACGAACAACTATTTGTAAATAGATACATATATATTTAATAATATAAATATATATTAATTCAAAATATAATTATTATATTATTAGTTATTAGAATTAATTTTTGTAAAAATAAAATAATATAAGATATAATAAAGTTTATTATTAAAATAAATCTATATATATATATATATATATATATATATATGTGTGTGTGTGTGTGTGTGTGTGTGTGTGTGTGTGTATATGTATGTGTGTGTGTGTGTGTGTATATATATATAAAGTGTATTGAATATATATATATTGATTTCGAACTCATTTAGTAAATGATAGTAGCACTCGTTCATCATTTGATAGTCGTATAAGCAAGTTAAATTTGAATTTATGTGATTTTAAAATAAACGAAAGCTCATTAATAGACTACGTAAACTTCAGACTAGTTGAAAATATTTTTTTACTATCTTATTTTTGGACTTTCATTATATTGTATATTTTAGTTGGGATTGAGCTCAAATGACAGGTCAATTGTTGTGATCTATATGAAATGAGTTTAAGCTCGAAATTATGAGAAGCTGAAATTAAACGTTGGTCTATAATTAAGTTTTATCAATTTTAAGTTTGTTAAAAATATAATTAAATACCCTGAGTTAAGTTTTAATACTCCGTACAGATTACTTGGAATAAAAGATATATAATGGATTAACCTCTTTGATCAGGTTTTACACCGCTAATGACTAAAATAAATAAATAGATTCAATTTAAAATTTTGGGATTTCTTTCTGAGTAATTTTATCCGCGACTAACTACTCACGGAGTACGAAAATTCAGTCCGTGAAAGGAATAGTAGACGACGGCTAAGAATTCACACGTTTGTATGATTTAATTATATTATAATTATTATTATATTATTATTATTAATATATTTTTATTTGTTAATTATTAAGTAAACATAAAGACAGATAAATAAATTGAACTCCGTTTTACATTGCTATCAAAGTTTGGATTCCTGTCTGATCATATATTCTGCGAGTTTAATTACTACTAGAAAACAACATCACTAAAGCAATCACAACTGTGTTAAATTGATTTAAGTGTTTGAGATTACTATTTGATTACTGTGTAATAATTATATGATCTCTGTTTTTATTTCTACTCTTATCTAAATATCTCTGCTTCTCCATATATAGCTATATACTTAAACATATAGAGAAGAGGATACATAAACATATACCACATATCTATATCTCTGTATCTTGTTTACTCAATCAACAAATCCATTTCCGTCATCTCTCTTTTTCTTCTTCGATAATTCTTATAACCATCGTTCACTTCTTTTCTCCTAACTATTCTCAACATCATCATCTTTAATAATCATCACCATCAAATTTTCCTCTCGGTTGTGAGAAACCAAACCCAATATCAAAACCCACTTAACACCTCTTGTTCGAACTTCCACCACTATCACCATGTTCATCACCTCCATCACAAACCAAACCACTATAACTACTGCTGTCTTTCTTTTGATGTTTCTGTCATGAACAAACTCGCCACTTTTATCAAGCATTCGATCACCACAAATGACTATCCTTACAAACAGCCACCACCTAACTATTATTCACTAATGCTACTGCAATTTGTTTCTATTTTTGCAGCCAGGATCGCCAACGAAAACCCAACAAAACCACTACTATTTGTGTAATATACCTGCTCGATGAGTCTTTCTATTTTCACTGCTTCTGTCCGAATACCACACAAACACACCCCACAACCTTATTGTGTTCTGTTTACAACCATTAAGCTATCATCATTGCTACCTTCCACCAACGTCACCATCATCTATACTTTTTTTTTTATCGAAACCACTCAATGCAGCGAAGAGACAGCTGTATTGTTGCTGCTACAGCTACTGTCTTGTGCCACTACCACTCAAAACCATCAAACCTATTCAAACTACTGCTACCACGACTAACTTGTTCCTGTTTCTGTTTCCTTTGAACGATGATGAGATCTTTTTGTTATCATCGTGATCAACTATAGCTGAACTATATTTTTCCCTTGTCTGATTCTTGAGCATGAAATAATAAAGAAGGAAAGTGTTGTGCTAATGAATTGTTAAATAATGATGACGAGCTTATATACAGTTGAAGACCAAAGGAAGTCACCCTCATTTGTTTAACATTAAAGTTCCACTAGTTAACGAGTTTCGATTGTGGGGACATCTACACGTTAATTGCTTCTCCTTTTACACCTACCATCGAATAAAGTATTGTAAGAAAATTCTCTCTACTTCCACTAATATTCCACGATGATGACCAATGATGCTTAATCGATAATTACTTTTTTTTAAAGGAAGAGGAGAGGGGATCAATGATGGAGACATGTTCATAAACCCACACACTGAAATTCTATAATTTTTTTTTACGGATCATGATTAGGGTTGCTGCAGCTTGTTTGTGTCGGTTAACTCCAAATGCCAAAAATCCATTCCCTAAACTAATTTAAACGGGTCATGGTGTTGTATATTTTGGACTTTTGATGGAATGGATTGAGTTATACAGATTGGGCCGTATGATCTATTAATCATTGGGCCGTAAGAATTTAGCCTCTTTAAGTTTCTAGTGGACTACCTTATCTAAACCTTCTACTTAGGCCGTAAATTGTTGTTGGATCATGTACTTGTTTTGGGCCATCAAATTATTTTCAAAAACCTGCTACCGTAGCTGTTTCTACTTCGATATTTTTTTTCCTTCATGAATATAGTTATGAAGGGAGATGGTAAACGAGGTCGTGATAAATGATTGATAAATGAATACGATGATGATACGGATGCAAGTATGATAATGATATTAGTAATGCATGACGAATGATTATGATTTGGTAGTGATATATGAAATAACAATAATAATAAATATGGTTATGATGATCGGAATGATTAGATGATGAGGTTTGATTATGCTAATGATGACGAGAATGATGGTTATGATTATGATTATGGGATGGTAAAATAATGATGATGAGTTGTAAAGAAAAGAAAATGGATAATAGATAGATTTAGGTTATATAATTAATTCGGGGTATTAAATCAGAAAAGGCAAAGATGGAGGAGTGGTTAAGGATGTTATCGGGTTAGCAGGAGGTCACGGATTCAAACCCGGACTTGGGCATTTTTTTAGGGGATACTCCTTTGAGGTAGTTTACTTATTACTCATTATTATTATTATTATTATTATTATTATTATTATTATTATTATTATTATTATTATTATTATTATTATTATTATTATTATTATTATTATTAATAATATTATTATTATTAATTAATTAATTAATAGTATTATTATTATTATTAGTATAAGTATTATTACTAATATTATTATCATTAATATAATTATCATTATTAGTATCATTATTATTATTATTATCATTCCTGATATTACTAACATCCTTATTATTTTTATAAAAACCATATTATCATTATTATCAATATTACAATTAATATTATTATTATTATTACAATTAAAGTTGATTATATAAAAATATACTTAATAAAACTATATTAATACTTTATAAATTTTTATATAAATATATTTAAGTTAATAATGAAACACTTAAATTATTAAAATAACACTTATAACACTAATAATTATATATATAAATTTGTTCGTTTACAATGTGTTAATATACATAATTGATATAGGTTCGTGAATCCGAGGCCAACCCTGCATTGTTTAGTTGTTCAATGTCGTCATATGTATTTTTACTACAAAATACATTATTGTGAGTTTCATTACTCCCCTTTTAAATGCTTTTGCAATATATATTTTTGGGACTGAGAATACATGCGCTTTTATAAATGTTTGACGAAATAGACACAAGTAATTGAAACTACATTTTATGGTTGAATAATCGAAGCCGAATATGCCCCTTTTTGCTTGGTAGCCTAAGAATTAGTAAACCAGTCTACTAATTGACGCGAATCCTAAAGATAGATCTATTGGGCCTAACAAACCCCATCCATTGTAGCGGATGCTTTAGTACTTCGATGTTATTTTATCATGTCCGATGGATGTCCCGGAATGATAGGGGATATTCTTAAATGCATCTTGTTAATGTCGGTTACCAGGTGTTCAATCCATATGAATGATTTTTATGCATGATATTTATGAGAAATGAAAATCTTGTGGTCTATTAAAATGATGGAAATAATTATTTATGTTAAACTAATGAACTCACCAACCTTTTGGTTGACACTTTAAAGCATGTTTATTCTCGGTTATGAAAGAAATCTTCCGCTGTGCATTTGCTCATTTTAGAGATATTACTTGGAGTCATTCATGACATATTTCAAAAGACGTTGCATTCGAGTCGTCGAGTTCATCAAGATTATTATTAAGTCAATTATAGATGGATATATTATGAAAGGGTATGCATGCCATTAACTTTCGATGTAAATGAAAGTTTGTCTTTTAAAAACGAATGCAATGTTTGTAAAGTGTATCATATAGAGGTCAAGTACCTGGCAATGAAATCAACTATTGTGAATCGTTTATAATGTATATGAATAGGTCCTTTCAGTTGGTATCAGAGTGGTGGTCTTAGCGAACCAGGTCTTGCATTAGGGTATCTAACTGATAGATGTTTAGATGCATTAGTGAGTCTGGACTTCGACCGTGTCTGCATGTCAAAAGTTTTGCTTATCATTTAGTGTCGAAAATTATTTGCTCATCATCCTTAAAGTCAAGACACGCCTTACTACCTCTATTGCATAGACAGTGTATAGATAAATTCATATATTAGCGTATCTGTTATTGTTACCTTTGCCTGACAGCTTCCGTAGATTCTTTCGTAACTTATGGGATTTTAGTATTATATATGCATATGTAAATTATGTATTGCAGGGTACTAATCTACATCCTATAATCTATTTCTTATCGAAAATCCTTCATCTGATCGTACGAGATGAATCCCTCAACCAGTTCGAGTCCTCAGATTCCGATAGCTATTCCGATAGTTATTCTGACAGCTATTCTGACATGGATGTTCACCTAAGCTCCGGAAATAGCGTCACCGGAATGAATGAATCAACTAATTAGCCATCATCAATTCTGGATGAATTGGGGCTGAGTTCGTAGTCGACTCAATCAATGGAGACGAGAAGAAGGTGATACTTTCCACCAACCAAATTTCCCTCTTGACGAAGAACCTGAAGCACTAACCGGCGAACCTACTCGTAATACCATTTTCTCTCTCATTTCCAGAGTACCTCGTCATGATTATATACTATCTCGAATTCTAAATCATATTCATTCGCTCGTTCCGACCGACAATCATCCCGGAATAATAAAAGAAGTCAACGAACTTCGCGCTCGAGTAATCAATTTGGAGAATATGGTGCAAAATTTACCAGCTTCAGCAACATCACCGACACCAACGGTACCATCAATAGCAGCACCAGTACCATCAACAATCCATGCCTCAACATCGCATACTATATCTCGAGTATAATCATCATTCTACGTATTGTTCTACCTCATTTATCTTCGTTCGACATGGCGATTATGTAATCTCTAATGTTTTAGAGATTATGTATTCTAGATCTAATGATAAATCAAATGAGATTAATATCATATTGACTCATTAAATCCATGATTACATCTGAAGAAAATATATATGTATATATGTTTTCATAAAGATTGTAATTGAAAATTCTTTCGTACAAACTGATTATGGTGAAAATATTTTAACGGGTAGGTAATACCCGAGGAATATTTAGATTTCACATTAATAAGTTACACTGCACGTTCTTCGAATCTGATTCAACAGTCATTTACTATCCTACTTACATCCACAGATATACGAATCCGTTCACCACAGAGTAACCATTTTCATTCAATTTCATAATTGGATTTTGACTTATCAGAATCCAACAAGTAGCATAATGAAGAAAACATTAGACAAAATAAAATTTGTTAGAAACAAACAAATTAACTATGAGAAGAATCTTGTTAAGAATCCATGCTAACTGTTCCTAGCTAACTGTTCCTAGCTAACTGTTAATTCCTTATTACATTTATTTATCGTAATTTAATTATCACAATTTTAATTCTCGCAATTTTATTTATCGTCATTTAATTTCTGTTATTTATTTTACGCACTTTATTTACCGCCATTTAAATACTGTTATTTACGCATTTTAAATATCGGGACACGTATACAAGGTTTTGACATATCATATCGACGCATCTATATATATTATTTGGAATAACCATAGACACTCTATATGCAGTAATGATCGAGTTAGCTATACAGGGTTGAGGTTAATTCTACAATAATATATATACTTTGAGTTGTGATCGAGTCTGAGACATGTACACGGGTCACGATACGTATTAATTAATTCGAATATTATATATTAAACTATATATGAATTATTGGACTGTTACTGTGGACTATCGACTGTGGACTAATAACATTGGACAATTAAAATGAATTAAAATAATGATTATAACATATGAAACTAAACATTTCTTCAAGTTTGCCACTTGATCTCATCTTAAACCTCATTTGTATCTTGACGATTACAATCTGCGTTCAAACCTTTCATGATTCTTGAAAACACCTCAATCGAAAGGATGAACCAACCGCACTTTACCTACGAAAGAAAAGATTGATACATATAGTTATGCACCTGAAAAACTCTCGGAAACTGAGTAAACGTTTAACACGTAGCTGTGCTAATTCATTTAACGTTGTTATTGCCGAAAATAACTTTGCAATCTCTTTCCAAATTAGCAAATTTTGTCACAGCTCCAGCAAGTCAACTTCGACTTTCATTCGAATTAGCCTTATTATAGCCTTGATATATAAATCTGCCTTTCGTCATGGTTGTCGGGGAACTTTTTATATTCCACCACATTAGCAGTAAACTTACCAGCAACTTCATTACTCATTAACTTAAGTCACTCCGAAGAACTATTATATTCGTTCATTAAAACCCTATCATATACTCATCCGCGTTTTGTAACGATAATTGCCGTACCAGTTACCGCAAATCAGCAATCAGTATTTTGAAATCTCGCAGCATGTCTACATCAACAGTTATATGTATACATATAACATTTACCTCTTAGAATTATGATCTTCCATTCTGAAAATTCTGAAAAGCACCCAGCCTACGAATCAATACATTGAACTTTAAAAAAGCTGATGAAACAGTGAAAATTGAAGACTGCCTTAACAGTCAAAAGTTTAATGATAAAGAATGGAGTGTTGGAAACACTCAATGGAAAATTTGTACTGGAAAAATGGATTGAGCAAACTATAAAAGAGACTCTGAACAAATCACAAGGACTAAACTTGTACATAAAGAATCCTGATGATTCTGATTCTGATTCTGATTCTGATGAAATCTTTAGCGAATATCTTGCTCCTTAATCGCTCTAAATCATTGTGAATGAATTTCTTCATTACAATTTGATTCTAAAATCCTAAGATATTATCGTATCTTTCATTATGAATATCCTCAATATTTTTGGAGATATCTTCATAAATATTCTCGTCCGATATTAATTATCTCTCCGCACTATCTGTGATATATCATAAAGGAAACTATTTTAGTTTCTAAATTCTGAACAATTCGAATTTAAATTATGAATGATTTTGAAGTAGTGTTGAAAATTGATGCATGAGTTAGTATAATATAATGACACTTGATCAACGTGATTATATTACAGTAAGTCATGCTGCGTTTCTAATGGAACGTGATGATTTACAGACTATAACGTCATCATGTGCCATGTTACACGACTCTTACATTCTATCTAATCTCTAAACATATCAAGAACATATTTTTCTGAAAATTCTATCTTTTCCCTTGAATTTCGGAATTCAACCAAGACAACGTCAAAAGTTAAGACGCACCTTATTTTCTAAATTCAACCATGACTAGTTAAAAGTTATGATGAAACTTGTCTTTCTCATTTCACTCTTTTGTGATAGCTTCACTCCTACTCTTCACATAAACGGATTGTTTCATCCATATTACTAACTGATGAGAAAAACTCTATTTATCAACTCATATTCGTCATGAAAACATTCTTATCGTTAGCCATGACGACCTCACTCAAATTTCGGGACGAAATTTCTTTAACGGGTAGGTACTGTGATGACCCGAAAATTTCCGATCAAATTTAAACCTAATCTTTATATGTTTCCGACACGATAAGCAAAGTCTGTAATGTTAAAATCTCAAAAACTTTGAACTGTGTCATGTAATCAATTACCCTTCGACTGTTCTCGATGATTCACGAACAACTATTTGTAAATAGATACATATATATTTAATAATATAAATATATATATTAAGACGAAATATAATTTGAAATATTATATTATTAGTTATTAGAATTAATTTTTGTAAAAATAAAATAATATAAGATATAATAAAATTTATTATTAAAATAAATAAATAAATATATATATATATGTGTGTGTGTGTGTGTGTGTTTGTGTGTGTGTGTGTGTGTGTAAAGTGTATTGAATATATATATATATATATATATATATATATATATATATATATATATATATATATATATATATATATATATATTGATTTCGAACTCATTTAGTAAACGATAGTAGCACTCGTTCATCATTTGATAGTCGTATAAGCAAGTTAAATTTAAATTTATGTGATTTTAAAATAAACGAAAGCTCATTAATAGACTACGTAAACTTCAGACTAGTTGAAAATATTTTTTTACTATCTTATTTTTGGACTTTAATTAAATTGTATATTTTAGTTGGGATTGAGCTCAAATGATAGGTCAATTGTTATGATCTATATGAAATGAGTTTAAGCTCGAAATTATGAGAAGTTGAAATTAAACGTTGGTCTATAATTAAGTTTTATCAATTTTAAGTTTGTTAAAAATATAATTAAATACCCTGAGTTAAGTTTTAATACTCCGTACAGATTACTTGAAATTAAAAATATATAATGGATTAACCTCTTTGATCAGGTTTTACACCGCTAATGACTATAATAAATAAATAGATTCAATTTAAAATTTTGGGATTTCTTTCTGAGTAATTTTATCCGCGACTAACTAATCACGGAGTACGAAAATTCAGTCCGTGAAAGGAATAGTAGACGACGGCTAAGAATTCACACGTTTGTATGATTTAATTATATTATAATTTTTATTATATTATTATTATTAATATATTTTTATTTGTTAATTATTAAGTAAACATAAAGACAGATAAATAAATTGAAATCCGTTTTACATTGCTATCAAAGTTTGGATTCCTGTCTGATCATATATTCTGCGAGTTTAATTACTACTAGAAAACAACATCACTAAAGCAATCACAACTGTGTTAAATTGATTTAAGTGTTTGAGATTACTATTTGATTACTGTGTAATAATTATATGATCTCTGTTTTTGTTTCTACTCTTATCTAAATATCTCTGCTTCTCCATATATAGCTATATACTTAAACATATAGAGAAGAGGATACATAAACATATACCACATATCTATATCTCTGTATCTTGTTTACTCAATCAACAAATCCATTTCCGTCATCTCTCTTTTTCTTCTTCGATAATTCTTATAACCATCGTTCACTTCTTTTCTCCTAACTATTCTCAACATCATCATCTTTAATAATCATCACCATCAAATTTTCCTCTCGGTTGTGAGAAACCAAACCCAATATCAAAACCCACTTAACACCTCTTGTTCGAACTTCCACCACTATCACCATGTTCATCACCTCCATCACAAACCAAACCACTATAACTACTGCTGTCTTTCTTTTGATGTTTCTGTCATGAACAAACTCGCCACTTTTATCAAGCATTCGATCACCACAAATGACTATCCTTACAAATAGCCACCACCTAACTATTATTCACTACTGCTAATGCAATTTGTTTCTATTTTTGCAGCCAGGATCGCCAACGAAAACCCAACAAAACCACTACTATTTGTGTAATATACATGCTCGATGAGTCTTTCTTTTTTCACTGCTTCTGTCCGAATACCACACAAACACACCCCACAACCTTATTGTGTTCTGTTTACAACCATTAAGCTATCATCATTGCTACCTTCCACCAACGTCACCATCATCTATACTTTTTTTTATCGAAACCACTCAATGCAGCGAAGAGACAGCTGTATTGTTGCTGTTACAGCTACTGTCTTGTGCCACTACCACTCAAAACCATCAAACCTATTCAAACTACTGCTACCACGACTAACTTGTTCCTGTTTCTATTTCCTTTGAACGATGATGAGATCTTTTTGTTATCATCGTGATCAACTATAGCTGAACTATATTTTTCCCTTGTCTGATTCATGAGCATGAAATAATAAAGAAGGAAAGCGTTGTGCTAATGAATTGTTAAATAATGATGACGAGCTTATATACAGTTGAAGACCAAAGGAAGTCACCCTCATTTGTTTAACATTAAAGTTCCACTAGTTAACGAGTTTCGACTGTGGAGACAACTACACGTTAATTGCTTCTCCATTTACACCTACCATCGAATAAAGTATTGTAAGAAAATTCTCTCTACTTCCACTAATATTCCACGATGATGACCAATGATGATGAATCGATAATTACTTTTTTTTAAAGGAAGAGGAGAGGGGATCAATGATGGAGACGTGTTCATAAACCCACACACTGAAATTCTATATTTTTTTTACGGATCATGATTAGGGTTGTTGCAGCTTGTTTGTGTCGGTTAACTCCAAACGCCAAAAATCCATTCCCTAAACTGCTTTAAACGGGTCATGGTGTTGTATATTTTGGACTTTTGATGGAATGGATTGAGTTATACAGATTGAGCCGTATGATCTATTAATCATTGGGCCATAGGAATTTAACCTCTTTAAGTTTCTAGTGGACTACCTTATCTAAACCTTCTACTTGGGTCGTAAATTGTTGTTGGATCATGTACTTGTTTTGGGCCATCAAATTCTTTTCAAAAACCTGCTACCGTAGATGTTTCTACTTCGATATTTTTTTCCTTCACGAATGTAGTTATGAAGGGAGATGGTAAACGAGGTCATGATAAATGAGTGATAAATGAATACGATGATGATACGGATGAAAGTATGATAATGATATTAGTAATGCATGACGAATGATTATGATTTGGTAGTGATATATGAAATAACAATAATAATAAATATGGTTATGATGATCGGAATGATTAGATGATGAGGTTTGATTATGCTAATGATGACGAGAATGATGGTTATGATTATGATTATGGGATGGTAAAATAATGATGATGAGTTGTAAAGAAAAGAAAATGGATAATAGATAGATTTAGGTTATATAATTAATTCGGGGTATTAAATCAGAAAAGGCAAAGATGGAGGAGTGGTTAAGGATGTTATCGGGTTAGCGGGAGGTCACGGGTTCAAACCCGGACTTGGGCATTTTTTTAGGGGATACTCCTTTGAGGTAGTTTACTTATTACTCATTATTATTATTATTATTATTATTATTATTATTATTATTATTATTATTATTATTATTATTATTATTATTATTATTATTATTATTATTATTATTATTATTATTATTATTAGACCACAAGATATAATAGACCACAATATACTCATAATTAGAAAACAATTTGTGCAGGTCTATTCCTGCTGTAAAATCATTCATATGAAGAACACTGAAACCTTTCAAACAACTAACCAACGGTAGCTAATGCGTAGTGCAATGATAAAATCATCTCACTGTGGTAGTTAATACAATATAATTCTTACAACGGGGCTAATGCGTACGCAATGCAAAATCATCCCTCCGAGGGTAGCTGAAACGGGGGCTAATGCGTACGTAATGCAAAATCATCCCTCCGTTACCAACTACAAAGTCGACTATAATACAATACAATACATCGAGGGCTAGTGCGTGCGTGCAATGCAAAATCATCCCGCCGATGGTAGCTGAAACGGGAGCTAATGCATACGCAATGCAAAATCATCCCTCCGTTAACTACTAAATCGAACCTCTGAATCCAAATAATTCTATCATAGAATGTAGTTTTGAATATTTGTATCTATTTCGTCAATCATTTATAAAAGCAGTTCATGTATTCTCAGTCCAAAAATATATCTCAAAAGCATTTAGGAAACAGTTATAAAAACAGCGCATGTATTCTCAGTCCCAAAAATGTAAAGAGTAAAAGGGAATCAAATGAACTCACCATACTGTATTTTGTAGTAAAAATACATATGACGACATTTAACAAGTGTAGGGTTGACCTCGGATTCACGAACCTATATCATTTGTATATTTATTAATATACATAGTTGTAATCGAACAAATATATATATAAATTTATTAGTTATATCATTTTTATATTAATAATATATATGTTTCTTATATTCATTTTGTTATAAAAAATATTAATCTTAATATGTTATATGTATTGAATAAATTTTTAGTATATATATATCATTTGTATATTAATAATAATAATAGTCAAAATGATATTAATAGCGGTAAAAATGATAATGATTATAATACTTAATATTACTAATAAGATAGTAATGTTATTAATTCTATTAATGATAATAATAATGATATTAGTAATTATAATTGTAAAAATATTAATTTTTCTGTTAATGATAGTTATGATACTGATTTTAGTAATTACATAATAATAATACTCGTGGTAATACAAATAATAATACTTATGTTAATATTAAGAATTCTATTATTTATAAAAAGATACTAATACTAATATTTAAGAAAATAATAATAATTTGTATTATTTTCATAGTGGTAATAATCATAATCATAATTTTGATAATAATACTAAAATGGTAAAAATTATGTTTTTAGTAATGCTTATAATAATACTAATGATAATATCAATAACATTACTATTTAATAATAATATTGGGGATGATAATAATATTAGCAATAACGATAATACTAATAATAATAATCCTACTTGTAATTACAATTATGATAACAATAATAAAGAGGTATCTACTACTTTTATTACTAAAAACATTAATACTAATAACTAATATACTAATATTAATAACAATAACAATAACTAATAATAATAATAATAATAATAATAATAATAATAATAATAATAATAATAATAATAATAATAATAATAATAATAATAATAATAATAATAATAATAATAATAATAATAATAATAATAATAATAATAATAGACTACCTCATAAAGTTTTAAGAAAAATAGCCCATGTAGGGACTCGAACACGAGACCTCACGCTCACCCGATTCATCCCCTAACCATCCATCCATAACAGCTTTTCTGATTTTTATTTCCCATTCACATTATTTAATTTGGTTTTCTATTATCTCCTCTTTTCTCCTTCTGCTTCATCTTATACATCAACCCACGATTGAATCCAGCCTATTAGCTAATTAATACATTAACTTAGGATTTATAAATGATACAGAATTTCCTAGTAATTGATTAAGTTAATTAAAATTAAAAAAATTAAAAAAAAATTAAAGAAAAGAGCTGAACCATTTTTCTGATGAACATGAGTGACTCATCATCAATTTTCAAAATCTAGGATGTTTCAGACCACGAACCCAACATGAAATACATTTTAAATCATCTATAAAAACTTTAGAATTCATTAATTTCTCTAGAAACAACACCTACAACTTTAATTTAATTGAAGAACCACGTTTGACTTTTAAATTTACAAACTTTGACTTAAAAATTAGGATTCGTTATTAGGATTTGAAAGCTCACTCTTTGCAGAAAGATCAAGTAATAGAATTCTAACAAAACCACATTTACACTTTTTGAATTTTATTTCAAAATCGAACCTTTTAAAATTTTTCATTCGAACAGAGCAGTTTGACTGGGATTCTTCAGTTCTTGTTTTAATTTAGTAATTTAAAGGCTGAAAAAGGTATTTGTAATTGATAATTGATAGTGTGAGGTTGTATTGTCTCAGATAACAACTTTAATTGATCGTGTTATATTTTAATTCGGAGTCAACAGAATTTCATTGTCAAGAACAGCAAAATAAATAATAAAAAATAAATAAAAGTGAATCAATTCCTAACTGAATTTGTCACAATGTGTAAAAGGTTGATTCGTGATATCTAATGATTTGGAGACAGAAGACAAAACTGAATGACGCTGGATGGTGATGTCTAACAGAAACGATTATTCTTCTTTTTATTTATTTATTTATTTTTTTATTTTTTTATCAGTATTTTAAATAATAATATAACATTAATAATAATAATTCTATTAATATTAATAAGAGTAACTGATAATAATAATGATAATAATCATAATAATTTTTAATAATAATAATAATAAAGATAATAACAATATGAATATAACAATAAGGATAATGATACTTTTATTTACTAACAATGATAATAATAATATATATGATAATAATAATCCTATTATTAATAATAATATTGGTATTATTAAAGATAATAATAATATCGTCACTTTTACATATCAAATTTGGTATATATATATATATATATATATATATATATATATATACACACACATATATATAAATGAAAAAGTTATTCTTGATTGTGGTTGAAAGTTATTTATGGATGTTTATATATATATATATATATATATATATATATATATATATATATATATATATATATATATATATATATATATATATATATATATATATATATATATATATATATATATATATATATAATATTTAATATTACAATTATTATTATTATTATTATTATATATCACGTATATTACATTTTTAGTATATACCACGTATATTACCTTTTGTGTTGGTCACTAAAAATTCTAATTACCACGTATATTACATTTAATCGGATTTCAAATATGTAATTGGAATAGATGCATATCAATTGATTTGGCGTATTATTTTTATAATATATCCCTATAGATTAGTTTGTTACAATTTATTTATATTTGTAAAAAGTTTGACCAAATTATATATTAACTATTATGTATATTATATCTCGATTGACTTAATCTAATCATTTACGGCTAATAATGAAGAAAGAGTCTAATTACAAATGTGATCAAGCATATTTTCACAGGGTCAAGGTGAACTTACGCTTGAGTGCAATAAACGGGGTTTAAGGAATAACAATATTCGAACCTCTGACGCTTAGTCGTGGATAACCCACATCGGTATCGTTTCGATCCCGACAGGGTGGCCGATTTGACAGTCCACCAACAACCTAGCATACGAGGTTGAGTGGCCCAAAGACATGAAGGTTTCATAGTTCAATACATACCTGAAAGTCTTAGAGAGATCGTAAGAAGCTTTGTTCGTACGATAGAGATTTGTATGCTTTTAGTTTACGTATCAGTAAACGAATGAATCTATTTAGGGTTTTATGAGCTATGTATTTATAGGCTCACGAATTAGGGTTTTGGTAGAATCCTTTCCCTAATTAAATGCAATCTCATCCTTAACTAACTTTCGTTATTTAAGGAATAGAATCCGTATTGATTATACCATACATTCTTATAGAATATACCGGACCCATATGCAAGTATACGAAACTCACATCAGATGGTATAGACTCATGGTATGCGGCTATACCCATTACACACGCCTTTGTGTGTGATTTAATGCCTTGGATGCGCATCCGCACAGCCCTGCAGATATGCGTATCATTAAGTCCCCCGAGTTCGATGTTATATACAATGAAATAAAGTGTATGACGTCGAACTAGCAAGAAATAATGAATACACAATTTAGCCTTGCAAATTCACTAAACCAGTTAAGCATGCTTAATAGTGCCAATATGAGTATTAGTCAGATTTCAATTGTAACCGGACAGCTCTGTAAGGAGTATTTAAATATATTTGTGTAACCGGATAATATTGTAGCATTTAATGCAATGTATGCGTGCAGTCACCAACATGTCTTTTCGACTGCAATACCACTTATCGAGGTGACAACTGTCACTGTTTACCGAAAAGGTAATGATTGTAATTATGCAACCGCCTATTGATGCTAACGTGCACTGGACCTCTTAATAAGGTAATTAGACATAGATTGATACACATGTACAGCTGTCATTATACCCGCGTTGCCTTTTAAGTCTTCAAATTTGCTCTATAAATAGCCTTTTGGCTTTTTCATATCTCACTATCTTTTTCCTTTTCGAGACAATCTTCTCTGGTCATCATCTCTGCCAACACTTTGAAAAAGGTATATCTTATACTTTTATGCTTTTGCATATTGCATCCCTATCCAACAAATCTTTCCTGACACGTGGTTTTGACCATTCGTACTGCAGATGAAGTTGGAATCATACACGCCCAACCCGACTGTCGACTCGGGTAACCAGTCAATTTCACCAGCCAGCCGGTCAGATTTACTACCGTCATTGTATCATACACCCGGTACAGGGGGATTTTTTAACCAAAAAAGGTTACCTGGAGAAGGTATGAATTTCATCCGACGACCGTTCAATTTTCCTGAAACATTATGGCATTTATATACCATGTTTATTATTTTTGCAGGTCCAAGCTATTCAGCTCCACCATCAAAGCGTGTATGTACCAACCCAGAAGATCTTTCTCAATTAATTCCGAATGTCGATGAACTCCTGAAGGTGTCCCTACCAGCATTCGCCCAACAATTTTCTTTCCTTCAATCGTGTGCCCCCCAGTCATTGATTCAGAAGCTTTCATCTCTTTCTCCTACCGAGGAGCTATATATTGACACACAGTCAACATTATTCAATTTTGAAAAGGATCTCAACCGCTTTCAGCTTAAGTCCACCGCCCTTGCACATCCGTCTCAGCCATCACCCACAGAGGTTATGCTGCAACAGGAGAATGCCAAGCTTACTGCTCAACTTGCGGTTGCTGTGACCGCACACAAGCAGGCTGAGGAGCGAATTAATGTCATGATGTTCAAAAGGAATCAGGAGGAGGATCAGCACATGGATGAGAAGGCTTTCATGGAGTCTGAGATTACAGCCCTTTCTGCGAAGCTTAAGGAGGCAGAAAGCCATGTCGTGTTTCTGAATGAAAACTTCAGGGATTGGATTTCGGCACAGGAGTCCTGGGGTGCTAAACACGGTGTTATTAAAGCGCAACACGACATTCTCCGGTAGGGCATTCCGACAATTGTCCAACACGCTCTCGACTGCAAAGCGGTCGAGCAGCGTTTTGGTGCAGCCATGGTTGCTGCCTGCGCGTATGAGCGTACCCTGTTTTGAAATGTTATTTGACGGGAGATGTGCGTACCTCCAGTAACTCCCCCTAATATTACTGTATTGCTTGTTGATAGGGCTAAAGAAAAGTGTGATGAAGCTTGTTCCCAACTCCAACATATTCCAATCCCCCGTCTTGAAGCTCTTGTTAATGATCCCAGCGTCTCCTCTCAGGAGATAGTGTCCGACAAACTCGATTGAGTTTGTTAAGTCACCTTGGGTGGTTACTTCCTACCACCCATGGTGGCTTATTTTTTGCCAGCGAGGGATGGGCCTTGCAGTCTCGGAGGTTTCGCATCCCTATAATATATTTTCTTTTTTCCATTTACAGCGGGGTATGCGTCTGATCGCTGAGTGCGAGGATGGCATACCCTCCTTAGTGTAGGGCAAACGTTCTCGCCAATTGCCACCCCCTTTTTATTTTTTTATATTTATCTTATAGCTTATATTAGGTTGAATTTTGGTATATATCCCGCTTTTATTCTAAGCGGTTGATTTTACACTCTCCGATTGTAAATGATATCTTTTGATTTAATATAATTTATATTTCTATGACTTTTATGGTTAAGTTGCATTTATTGTGTTTTTATGAAATCAAAATGGCGGTTATAATGATTTGTTACAATATGATGCATTCAATAACTCATATGTAGAATAAATGCCATGATTTCATGACGGGAGCGACCCTTCAATCATTTCATGATCTTTTTACTCTTGCGCCAACAACCCAATGTTGCACGCGTACTAAAGCAAACCAATGCTTATAATTTTTATACTCAAGACTTTTATAAAAAAAAAAAATTATAAGTATGTGCGCATATACAATCCAATGTAACCTACCCGCACTATAGACAAACCAATGTCTATACTCAAGAGTCTTCCGGCCACGCCAATGTCCGGGTTATTCAAACAAGTAACCAAACTTGTAATTTATAGTCTAGACTGTGCAAGTCTCCGTCTTGCGCGGTGTACGAGTGTTTGAAACAAACCAATGTTTTACTACTGTAACCATTAAAAATAGTATTAGTAACCAAACTAAACTATTCCACTTGAGACTCGGAGTGTGTCCCTGTGCAGCTTAAGAGGCATGCAATCAACAAATGTAAAAATACACAAGTTATTGGCTTAAATTGCATAATTCAATTTATTTCAAACATATGTTTTGATCAGCACTTAGCTGTCATGTTTACAATGGAAAAAAGAAAATTCACATGATAAAACCTTTAAACAGTTGTCTGGGGTGATCAATCCCTATGCGAGTTTTTACATGTAGCACCGTTTCAGTGTCTGCGCATGCCAAGTGCGCTTTATTACTCTTCCATCCAAACTTGCTAGTCGATACGCCCCTGTATCGCTTACGCCAATAATCTTGTAAGGTCCTTCCCACTTAGGTCCGAGCTTACCCGTATCTTCTGCCCTGCTTGCTTCGTTTTTTCGCCATACCAAATCATCCAGTTGGAAAGATAATGGTTGAACGCGCTTGTTATAGTAGCTTGCGATTTTTTGCTTTTTGATTGCTTCTTTTATTGCCGCCATTTCTCTGCGCTCTTCAACTAAGTTTAGATTTTCATGCAGTTCTTCGCTGTTGCTACTTTCATCGAAGGAAGCAATGCGCATTGTTGGCACATTTATTTCGGCGGGTATTACAGCCTCGGACCCGTACACCAAACTGAAAGGTGTTTCGTTAGTTGCACCTTTCGGAGTTGTGCGGTGCGCCCACAAAACGTTAGACAGTTCGTCTATCCAACCCCTTCGGCACAATCCCAATCTTGCTTTGATTCCCAAAACGATATCCCAATTCGTAACCTCACACTGACCATTCGCCTGAGGGTGTGCGACTGACGTAAACGTTTGCTTTATATTCAATTCTTGGCACCAGTCACTAAAAGGGTTTTCCTCAAATTGCGTACCATTGTCACTTACTATTTCATTTGGTATTCCAAACCGACAAACAATGTTTTCCCATACAAAATTTCGAATTTGCTTGCCCGAAATTGTCTTTAGTGGTTTGGCCTCTACCCATTTGGTGAAATAATCAATGGCCACTACCAGAAATTTTACACCCCCTGGTCCTGCGGGAAATGGCCATACTATGTCGATTGCCCATTTGCAAAACGGCCATGGGGACGCAACCGGTATCATAGGATGTTGCGGAGCATTTCTTACTGGTGCATGAAGTTGACACGATTGACACTTGCGAATTACCTCTGCGGCATCTCTATACATTGACGGCCAGTAATATCCAAGCCGCATTATTTTAGAAGCGACTGTTTTGTGCCCTGAATGCAAAGCGCACATTCCCTCATGTACTTCCCGTATGATCGACTCCGCTTGAGTTGGATTGAGGCACCGCAAATGAGGCCCCAGAAAAGACTTTCTGTATAGGACTCCCTTGTCTAACAGATACATTGGTGCTTTCATCTTAATCTTTCTTGCTTCACTTGAATCTATCGGCAATGTACCTTTAGTTAGAAATTCTTTTATTGGTGTCATCCAACTTCGCTCTTCTTCTTCAACCGCAGCTGAAACACTATTCTCTTCAATAGATTTTATCTTAACTTCCTCAACCCAAATTTCTTTCTTAAAATGACTGAATGTTAACGCGGCTAACTTTCTTAGCGCATCTGCCTTTTTGTTCAGCGTCCTTGAAATCTGAGTTATCTGGAACAAATTGAAGTCAACTCCTAACTCTTGCACTAGCCTCAAGTATTTTTGCATTGATTCATCATGTGCTTCGAATATTCCCTTAATTTGGTTTGCAACCAACTGCGAATCAACGTATACTGACAATTCTTTAACCTCCAGATGTTTTGCTACCCGCATCCCAGATAACAATGCTTCATATTCGGCTTCGTTACTTGTGACGGGGAAGCTGAATCGCAGTGCGAAGGTATATTCTTCCCCCTCTGGACTTTTTAGGACTATTCCTGCCCCTGCACCTTCTGGACCACAAGCCCCATCTGTGTGCATTTCCCACAGTTGTTTGGGCAGAGGTGGTATTTCTTTTGATTCATGCAAGACTTCGATATCTTCGGCTGTTTTAGCCAGATAATCTGCTAGGACTTGTCCTTTTACCGCACTTCGTGGTGAGAAGCTTATCTCATGTTCTCCCAATTCAATAGCCCATTTGGCCATGCGACCAGAATTTTCTGGCTTATATAGCACCTGCTCAACAAGTATCAGCGAATGTGAATTTGCTAGAACTTATCAAGCAATTTCGTATTTATTAACAACAACAAGTTGTGTGTCATACCTGCTTTATCGGCTGATCTTTTAGAACCCTTATTGGGTACGCTTGGAAATATCTCCGCAAGCGTCTAGCCGTATGCACGAGTGCATAAACTAATTTTTCGATCGCAGGATAATTTAATTCGCTCCCTGTCAAAGCTTTGCTAACGAAATACACAGGCATTTGCACCTGTCCGCATAGCATAATTATATATTTAAATGCCTATTGATTCAAAGTTAGCTATATTTAATTTTATAGTGCGTACCTGTCCTCTGTCCGCTATCAACACTGAACTTATTGCTTCTTTTGATGCCGCCAAGTACAGTATCAACGTTTCTCCAGCAATTGGCGCAGTCATTGTAGGCAGCTCCTTCAGCAATTTTTTCATTTCCTGAAATGCCGTTTCTGCTTCCTCCGTCCACTTGAAATCCGTTTTCTTTAAGCAATTCTTTAATGTCCCAAAAAATGGGAGTGATCGCTCTGCGGACTTTGATTAAAACCTGGTTAGTGCCGCCAGCTTACCTGTTAAACTTTGGACTTCTTTTTTATTTCTTGGTGATGGCATATTCTCAATTGCCTCTATTTTCTTTGGATTTGCACGTATTCCGCGCTCAGTTATTATGTGACCAAGAAATTTTCCTTCTTCTTCTCCGAAACTACACTTCGAAGGTTTGAGCTTCATATTAATCTTTCTTAACGACACGAACGTTTCTAATATATCCTCCAACAGACCTTGTTCTGTTGTGCTTTTTATTACCAGGTCATCAACGTATGCTTCCAAGTTTCACCTAATCTGACCTTTGAAAGCTTCGTCTATTACCCGCTGATATGTTGCTCCGGCATTTTTTAAACCAAATGGCATCTTTGTATAGCAGTATATGCCTTGACTTGTATGGAAAGCAGTTTTGTCCTCATCATCCGCTGCCATCTGTATTTGATGGTATCCTTTGTACGCATCCAAAAAACATTTATATCGGAAGCCGGCTAACGATTCAACCTTCCAGTCTATTTCTGGTAGTGGATAATTATCCTTAGGGCATGCTTTATTGATATCCGTGAAGTCAACACACATACGCCAGGACCCATCGGGCTTTTTTACCAGCACCGGGTTTGCTACCCACATTTGGCACCTTACTTCTCGCAGAATATTTGCTTTGACCAACTTGTCGACTTCTGCTTTCAGCCATTCACTCCTTTCGGGGTCCATACCGCGTTTCTTTTGACGCACCGGCGTCAGACTAGGATTTGCATTAAGTTTATGCTCAGCAATTTCTCTTGGTACGCCCGTCATATCTGCTTCTTTCCATGCAAATACGTCCGTATTGGCGGCTAATATATTACGAAGCTTAAACTTCGTTTCATCAGACAATCCTCCACCAATTTTAATTTTCTGCTCTGGATGATGTGGGTTTGCAATGATCATGCAGCTTCTAAGTTGCTCTGCATGTTCAACGGCTGCAACGCTTGCATCTTGCTTTTCTGACCTGATAGTTGTAATTCCCAATGGTGTTGGGAACTTGATAAGGCCATGTATCGTGGATGGGATTGCCCCTAATTTTTGCAAGGTCGTGCGCCCCAAAAGCGCATTATACTTGGAGTATGAGCTTACGACGGCAAATTCTACCATCGTACTCCTCATTAACTCTTTATTATCATCATCTACCAACTCCAGCTCTAGTTTGATGATCCCAATTAGCCATGCGGACTCGCCAGAGAATCCTGATAACGCAGTATTTGGAGCCACTAGCTTGGCTCGCACAGTCCCTGGCAACAAGCGGAAGCAGTGCTCGTACATAATGTCAACACCGCAACCAGTGTCTACATGTAATCGCTTGATGATATACCCACAACTTGTGACGCGCCCTTTAATTGTGATGGGCGCATCCGAGGGTTCCTGTGCTATAGCTGAGAATGTGATGGGTGTGTTTTCCCATTCTTCGGATACTTCTAACTTGCGCCTCTGATTTGTCCGCACGCTGGTCACCATGTTTATGGTTTTATCCGTTTCTTTTTCATCATTCTTCTTTTTCCACGGGTATTCTTTTTGTTTGTCGCCCTACGATCTTGCACTTTTCTTCAAGTGCTGCAACCTTCCTTTTTTCAGTTCGGCAACCACTCTTTCAATTAAGTGCCGGCATTCGTTGGTCTCGTGGCCGTAATCATCGTGAAAATCACAAAACTTGCTTTTGTCTCTGTTTCCATATTTTGACAAAGGCACTAGGGGGTCGAAGCTCTTGCTCACTGCTTCTGTGACCAAAATTTCTTTTGGTGTTTTTGTGAGGTCTTTTATTAACGCCACATTTTCATTGTGGCCGCTTTTAAACTTCTGGCTTCCTCCCCCTTTATTGTTGTTGAACTTGCGATACTTATCATTGTGATAGGTACCAGCCCTGAGCTGGTCGTTACCGCCATAACGTTTACCCGACTCCGAACCTCTTCCTTGCACCCGATAATAATCATCATCGATGTCCATGTTTGAAGAGGTACCTCCGCAGTTCTGATTTATATCTTCTTGTGCCCGCATGTAATCATGCGTTTCTTTTATGGCTTCCGCGAAAGTTTCTGCCACTCTTCTCCCTAACCGTTGCCATAAAGACAGGTGTCTTTCCGTATCTATGCAATGAATAAAGCCGGATATCTTCTGGCTTTCTGGTAAATCTTGTATCTTAGCCACCTCTTTTGTAAACCTGTCTATTATTTCTCCCAACCTTTCTTTCGATTTTTGCTTAATGTCGTGACATTCGACATGCACTCTTTTACGTGCGCGCAAATTGTGAAAATTTAATAAGAATCTTGAGCGCAAATCTGCAAAGCCCGTAATGCTTTGGGCTGGCAAATTATTGAACCATTCTCTTGCCACTCCTTGCAATACTATTGGTAGCATATGGCATGCTACCGCATCACCCCAACTGTGTGTTCTTGCGGTTCCTTCAAAGTTTTGTAAAAAGTCATCTGGATCTGATAGCCCATCATAACTTCTGAGTGTTAGGGGCAACACTGATGTTATGCGAGGTGTATATAAAATAGCTTATATTTTAGCAGGAAATACTATTAAATATGATACAATTTTACACAAGATATTTATTTATTTATAGAATGAATATACTTAAACCTTGCTACAACACTTATAGGCAGTGTACCTAATCGTACAGTAGTGTAGTTTTTAGTAAGTCCGGTTCGTTCCACAGGGAATCTTTTTCACAAAGCTTAACGCTATATTAGTTTAAATTTATAAAAATACAAATATATATATAAGTAATATTATTATTATAAAGGGGGGTTTTTACCGTTTAATGACCGGTTTGTCGATTTTAAAAACTTTAGTCGCAGTTAAAACCAAATGTAAAATATTAAAAATAAATAAAAGACTTAATTTAAAGCGTAAAGTAAATAACGATAATGAAATTGCGATAAATAAAAGTGCGATAAAATAAACTTGCGATAATTAAAAAGTACGATAATTAAAAGTGCAATTAAATACAATAACAATAAATAAAAGTGCGATAATTAGAAGTGCAATTAAATATAAAATAAAGGAAATTAAATATGAAATAAAAGAATTATGCTTATTTAAACTTCCGTAATCATGATGTTTGACGTGTTGATTTTAGTTTTATGCCCATGGGTTAATTGTCCTTTGTCCTGGATTATTTAATATGTCCGTCTGGTTTTTATCCATAATAGTCCATCAGTCATAAATATAAAGTGCGAGTGTCCTCTTCAAATTATCCTTATACCCGAAGTTAAATATTCCAACTAATTGGGGACTTAAACTGTAACAAGGTTTTAATACTTTGTTTAATAATTATACCAGGATGTTGACTGCGTGTAACCCAAGGTTTTAATACTTTGTTATCAATTATACCAAGTGTCCTTGTACATAATTTCACCCCTGTTTTAATAATTCTAGTGGCTATTAATCTATTCCCGTGTCCGGTTAAATGCTGAATGATAAATGGTGCATATCATTTGTTCATTCCGTCTGTTGTTACATCACATTTATTTGTCATCTTGTCGTCAAAATTAGTAGCTTTTGCTGAACTTAATGCCAGTCTTTGAAAATGCGCTGTTTTACCCTGTTTTGTACAATTTACAATATACATACATACAAATATAAACATGCATGGCAATTTGAAATGGGACTTAATATCCCACTTTCAAATCCTAAATGTGAAATATTAGTACACAATAATAATAAAAATGATAAAGACTACATAAGTATATTCAATAACATAAGTTTAAACATGAATAAGTAAAAAGATAAAAACATAAAAATCATCTAAATAACCAAATGGAACCAAATCAGTCTGGATAGGGGTTCCAGTTCATCTCATCAGGTGGGTTCCATTGTTGGTTATAGGTGTTCTGATAGGCTTGGTTATAGTCATACCGGTTAAAGGGTGGTCGGATATCGGGGCTGTGTGGCGGAAAATGAGCAGGTTGAGTAGGTACATAGTTATTTGGTACCTGATATGATAGCTGGCTCATGATTTGGTGCTGATGAACTACCCAGCTATCGTGTTGGCGTCGCCTATAATCCTCGTATACTCGCTCGGAGTTCCACTGCTCATACATACTATGTCTGGCCGCGTTCGTCATTGCTTCCTCATCTATACGAACGTGGACGTCAAGAATAGCATCTCGAAAGACATCCCTAATGTCTTTTGCCTCCTCCATTTCCTCATCTGAGCCTCTTTCTACCTGAGGATGAGATCCCTCATAGGGTACTGCCTGGTTACGTCTACTTTTCAATACCTTAGCACCCACATAAACTTTCAATCCTAAGGGCTCAACCTATTCTCTACAAAGCTGTAATGGACCCCCTTGGTTCCTATCAACACCTAAATACTCTCCAATAAGAGTAACAAAAATACCTCCTCCTATTATACTCCCGTCCTGCATTCCCTCTACCATTTTAGATAAATAAAAAGCAACACAGTAAGGGATATTGATAAAGCTTCTAGGATCCCAAATACACTTTAGGTAGAATAAATCATGTAAGGTAATTTTTTCTTTATTGTGACCTCTCTGTGTAATTGAGTTAGCCAAAAATCTATGAATAATATGAAGCTCGGCTCTGTCAATATGTGTATAGGAGTGTCCTCCTGCTCGTGTAAAAATATCAAAATGTGACATACGCCTCCAAATGGCGTCAGCGTCAAAGTTACTATCTACCCTTTCACCATAATGAATCAAATTTGTACAATCGGGTAATAGCAACTCACCAGGAGTATATATCTGTAAGGCCCTGGCCATGTCCAGCATGGACATTCTGTACATCCTACCGCCAAGGATAAACCTAAGAAATCTTCTATCATCTATTCTAACTATATTTGTATCAAGTGATACAGTACTCATCAACTCAACATACCATTCCTTATATACAGGTCTACGAATGGTGAAAAGACGTTCCCAATCTGTAAAAGAAGAACTGCCATACCTTTGTACCAAAAGCTGTCTAACACTGTCAGCTAGATGGACCGTTTCCAAAGGGGCCCAATCGATTACCCTTGGCACCTCTACATTTTTTGTTACCAATTTGAATTTGTTCCTTTGATATGTCTCGTAATCTCTCCATCTCCTATCAAATCTTAGATTAGGATGCAGCGTGTGCTCAGGAATCGTTGGGAATTCTACTGGCGGCTGTAGTGACCCGAACTTTTCCATGTTTATATATATTAATTGAGATTGATATTTACATGATTAAATGTTTCCAACATGTTAAGCAATCAAACTTGTTAAGACTTGATTAATTGAAATATGTTTCATATAGACAATTGACCACTCAAGTTGACCGGTGATTCACGAACGTTAAAACTTGTAAAAACTATATGATGACATATATATGGATATATATATAGTTAACATGATACTATGATAAGTAAACATATCATTAAGTATATTAACAATGAACTACATATGTAAAAACAAGACTACTAACTTAATGATTTTTAAACGAGACATATATGTAACGATTATCGTTGTAAAGACATTTAATGTATATATATCATATTAAGAGATATTCATACATGATAATATCATGATAATATAATAATTTAAAATCTCATTTGATATTATAAACATTGGGTTAACGACATTTAACAAGATCGTTAACCTAAAGGTTTCAAAACAACACTTACATGTAACGACTAACGATGACTTAACGACTCAGTTAAAATGTATATACATGTAATGTTTTAATATGTATTTATACACTTTTGAAAGACTTCAATACACTTATCAAAATACTTCTACTTAACAAAAATGCTTACAATTACATCCTCGTTCAGTTTCATCAATAATTCTACTCGTATGCACCCGTATTCGTACTCGTACAATACACAGCTTTTAGATGTATGTACTATTGGTATATACACTCCAATGATCAGCTCTTAGCAGCCCATGTGAGTCACCTAACACATGTGGGAACCATCATTTGGCAACTAGCATGAAATATCTCATAAAATTACAAAAATATGAGTAATCATTCATGACTTATTTACATGAAAACAAAATTACATATCCTTTATATCTAATCCATACACCAACGACCAAAAACACCTACAAACACTTTCATTCTTCAATTTTCTTCATCTAATTGATCTCTCTCAAGTTCTATCTTCAAGTTCTAAGTGTTCTTCATAAATTCCAAAAGTTCTAGTTTCATAAAATCAAGAATACTTTCAAGTTTGCTAGCTCACTTCCAATCTTGTAAGGTGATCATCCAACCTCAAGAAATCTTTGTTTCTTACAGTAGGTTATCATTCTAATACAAGGTAATAATCATATTCAAACTTTGGTTCAATTTCTATAACTATAACAATCTTATTTCAAGTGATGATCTTACTTGAACTTGTTTTCGTGTCATGATTCTGCTTCAAGAACTTCGAGCCATCCAAGGATCCATTGAAGCTAGATCCATTTTTCTCTTTTCCAGTAGGTCTATCCAAGGAACTTAAGGTAGTAATGATGTTCATAACATCATTCGATTCATACATATAAAGCTATCTTATTCGAAGGTTTAAACTTGTAATCACTAGAACATAGTTTAGTTAATTCTAAACTTGTTCGCAAACAAAAGTTAATCCTTCTAACTTGACTTTTAAAATCAACTAAACACATGTTCTATATCTATATGATATGCTAACTTAATGATTTAAAACCTGGAAACACGAAAAACACCGTAAAACCGGATTTACGCCGTCGTAGTAACACCGCGGGCTGTTTTGGTTTAGTTAATTAAAAACTATGATAAACTTTGATTTAAAAGTTGTTATTCAGAGAAAATGATTTTTATTATGAACATGAAACTATATCCAAAAATTATGGTTAAAATCAAAGTGGAAGTATGTTTTCTAAAATGGTCATCTAGACGTCGTTCTTTCGACTGAAATGACTACCTTTACAAAAACGACTTGTAACTTATTTTTCCGACTATAAACCTATACTTTTCTGTTTAGATTCATAAAATAGAGTTCAATATGAAACCATAGCAATTTGATTCACTCAAAACGGATTTAAAATGAAGAAGTTATGGGTAAAACAAGATTGGATAATTTTTCTCATTTTAGCTACGTGAAAATTGGTAACAAATCTATTCCAACCATAACTTAATCAACTTGTATTGTATATTATGTAATCTTGAGATACCATAGACACGTATACAATGTTTCGACCTATCATGTCGACACATCTATATATATTTCGGAACAACCATAGACACTCTATATGTGAATGTTGGAGTTAGCTATACAGGGTTGAGGTTGATTCCAAAATATATATAGTTTGAGTTGTGATCAATACTGAGATACGTATACACTGGGTCGTGGATTGATTCAAGATAATATTTATCGATTTATTTCTGTACATCTAACTGTGGACAACTAGTTGTAGGTTACTAACGAGGACAGCTGACTTAATAAACTTACAACATCAAAATATATTAAAAGTGTTGTAAATATATTTTGAACATACTTTGATATATATGTATATATTGTTATAGGTTCGTGAATCAACCAGTGTCCAAGTCTTACTTCCCGACGAAGTAAAAATCTGTGAAAGTGAGTTATAGTCCCACTTTTAAAATCTAATATTTTTGGGATGAGAATACATGCAGGTTTTATAAATGATTTACAAAATAGACACAAGTACGTGAAACTACATTCTATGGTTGAATTATCGAAATCGAATATGCCCCTTTTTATTAAGTCTGGTAATCTAAGAATTAGGGAACAGACACCCTAATTGACGCGAATCCTAAAGATAGATCTATCGGGCCCAACAAGCCCCATCCAAAGTACCGGATGCTTTAGTACTTCGAAATTTATATCATATCCGAAGGGTGTCCCGGAATGATGGGGATATTCTTATATATGCATCTTGTTAATGTCGGTTACCAGGTGTTCACCATATGAATGATTTTTATCTCTATGTATGGGATGTGTATTGAAATATGAAATCTTGTGGTCTATTGTTACGATTTGATATATATATAGGTTAAACCTATAACTCACCAACATTTTTGTTGACGTTTAAAGCATGTTTATTCTCAGGTGAATATTAAGAGCTTCCGCTGTTGCATACTAAAATAAGGACAAGATTTGGAGTCCATGTTTGTATGATATTGTGTAAAAACTGCGTTCAAGAAACTGATTTCGATGTAACATATTTGTATTGTAAACCATTATGTAATGGTCGTGTGTAAACAGGATATTTTAGATTATCATTATTTGATAATCTACGTAAAGCTTTTTAAACCTTTATTTATGAAATAAAGGTTATGGTTTGTTTTAAAAATGAATGCAGTCTTTGAAAAACGTCTCATATAGAGGTCAAAACCTCGCAACGAAATCAATTAATATGGAACGTTTTTAATCAATAAGAACGGGACATTTCAGTTGGTATCAGAGCGTTGGTCTTAGAGAACCAGAAAATTTGCATTAGTATGTCTTATCGAGTTTGTTAGGATGCATTAGTGAGTCTGGACTTCGACCGTGTTTTCTTTAAAAATGATTGCTTAACATTTTTGTTGGAAACTATATATTTTTAACATATGAATATTATGTGATATATTAATCTCTTAACGTGTTTGATATTATGTGATAGATGTCTACCTCTAGAACAAGTCCCATTGACTCACCTAATAATAATAAAGAGTCAAATGTAAATTGGAATGATTCGTGGACTGATTCACAAGTTTCCGAAGAGGAACCGGAAGAAGAGTCGGAACCAGAAGAAGAATCGGAATCGGAAGAAGAATCGGAACCGGAAGAAGAAATAGAACCGGTGGGGGAAATAATAAAACGGTTAAGTAAAAGAAAATCCTCAACCAACCGACCAAGGTTAATTATGGTCAATGGTGTTTCCGCCAAGGAAGCAAAATATTGGGAGGATTACCAATTCTCCGATGAATCGGATTCCGACGAGAATTCAGATGATGTTATAGAAATTACCCCAACTGAATTTAAAAAGGCAAAAGAAAATAATAAGGGAAAGGGCATAAAAATAGAGAAATCTAATTCCAACCCCGATGAACTTTATATATATCGTCAACCCCCGAAGTCCTTAAGTTGTAACAATGACTCGGGAACCTCTAAACCACCAGGTTTTTCTAAACCAATGTGGATCACGACGGCTCGTATTAGGGGAACATCATATATCCCTAGAAACTTGGCAAAACGAACCAAAACCGAAGAAGAAGAAACAAGCGAGTCGGAATAAGATAGTTGTATTCGTGTGGTGTAATATATGTAATATAGTGTGCTTATGCTTTATGATATATGTAAAAATTGCTTGTATTAATAAGTATATTTTTTTTTTATGAATCTAACTCTTGTCTATTTTACAGTATAGAAACACAAAATGGATAGACAACCCAATATTTTAAGAGACCTACCCGGAGACATGATTGATGAAATCTTGTCTAGAGTCGGCCAGAATTCCTCGGCACAACTATTTAAGGCGAGATCAGTTTGTAAGACATTCGGAGAACGTTCCAAGAATGTCTTGGTTTATAAGAGACTTTCGTTTGAAAGATGGGGGATATCACATTGGGAAACCCATAAGTTACGATGTGTTTACTTTGACGCATATATTGCGGGGAACCCAAATGCTATTTTACGCAACGGGTTAAGAAATTATTTTGACTCAATATATCCGAATATTGGACTTCGTGATTTAGAAAAAGCGGCTAACATGCAACATAAAGAAGCATGTTATGCTTACGGATTAGTAATATTCGCTTCTCACCAAAGTGAGAACAAGAACATCGGGCTACAACTATTAAACAAAATGTTTCCACAAGTGACGGAGTCGGTAATTGGGGTAAGAAATGAGGTTTTTAGATTATTACGGGACTGTTGGACATTACGTAACCCTCGTCCCTTTGATGACGTTACAACACGCTGTCTTATCAACGGCCATAACGGTTATGTTGCACAAGACCAAGGATGGGAAGTAGTCCTAGTAAAACCAGAATGCATGACTTGTTTCTGGACGTATGAATTACGTGTCTTTATTGCCTTTGCTGAACGACTTGTGTACTAGCTAGAATTATCTTCACAACTATCTTGTATCAAAGTTATTGTGTGCTATATTTCATGCTTTATGTAAAATAAGCGGTATTGTAAGTTTGTAAAATATTGTATAAAAGTTTGAACGCGAAATATTATTATAATCAGTTTTTCATATAGAATTGTAGTAGTTGAATTGTATATTAGCTACTAAGTATGAACTTAACGGGTAGGTACTACCCGAATTTAAACTTATAAAACGCTAATATGAAGAAAAAGCTTTTATAAATGAGTTCATATTATGCTACGAAATACTATTAACTACTCTTAATATTCTGTATGATTAACTTGTTCCATTTGACTATTTTGAAGGAAATGGCACCGACTACTCGACACACCGTGAATATGAATGAAGAGGAATTCTGTACTTTTCTAGCTTCAAACATAGCCGCAGTACAGGCTGCGCTACATACCAACAATAACCTTGGATCTAGCAGTACAGGAAATCGTGTAGGATGCACCTACAAAGAATTCACTGCCTGCAAACCTTTGGAATTTGATGGAACCGAAGGACCGATCGGATTGAAACGGTGGACCGAGAAGGTCGAATCGGTGTTTGCCATAAGTAAGTGTACTGAAGAGGACAAATTGAAGTACGCTACGCATACCTTCACAGGTTCTGCGTTAACATGGTGGAATACCTATCTAGAGCAAGTGGGACAAGATGATGCGTACGCACTACCGTGGTCAGCATTCAAGCACTTGATGAACGAGAAGTACCGTCCCAGAACCGAGGTCAATAAGCTCAAGACAGAACTTAGAGGGTTACGAACCCAAGGATTTGATATTACCACGTACGAAAGACGATTCACAGAATTGTGCCTATTGTGTCCGGGAGCATTCGAAGATGAGGAAGAGAAGATCGACGCGTTTGTGAAAGGATTACCGGAAAGAATCCAAGAAGATATAAGTTCACACGAGCCCGCCTCCATACAACAGGCATGTAGAATGGCTCACAAACTCGTGAACCAGATTGAAGAAAGAATTAAAGAACAGACTGCTGAAGAGGCCAATGTGAAGCAAGTCAAAAGAAAGTGGGAGGAAAACGGTGATAAGAATCACCAATACAACAACAACAGCAATTACAACAATAATCGCAACAATTATCCCAACAATCGCAACATCAATCGCAACTACAACAAACGGCCCAACAACAACAACAATAATAACAACAGCAACTACAACAATCATCCCAACAACAATAATAACCGCAACAACAACAACAATCAGAAGCAGCTATGCCAAAGGTGTGAAAAGAATCACTCGGGGTTCTGCACTAAATTTTGCAACAAGTGTAAAAGAAATGGTCATAGCGCGGCGAAGTGTGAGGTCTACGGACCAGGGGTTAATAGAACGAAAGGAACAAATGGTGTCGGAACGAGTAATGGCGGAGCAAGTAGTGTCGGAGCAAGTTATGCCAATGTAGTTTGTTATAAATGTGGAAAACCGGGCCACATTATTAGAAATTGCCCGAACCAGGAGAACACGAATGGACAAGGCCGTGGAAGAGTTTTCAATATTAATGCGGCAGAGGCACAGGAAGACCCGGAGCTTGTTACGGGTACGTTTCTTATTGACAATAAATCTGCTTACGTTTTATTTGATTCGGGTGCGGATAGAAGCTATATGAGTAGAGATTTTTGTGCTAAATTAAGTTGTCCATTGACGCCTTTGGATAGTAAATTTTTACTCGAATTAGCAAATGGTAAATTAATTTCAGCAGATAATATATGTCGGAATCGAGAAATTAAACTGGTTAGCGAAACATTTAAGATTGATTTGATACCAGTAGAGTTAGGGAGTTTTGATGTGATAATCGGTATGGACTGGTTGAAAGAAGTGAAAGCGGAGATCGTTTGTTACAAAAATGCAATTCGCATTATACGAGAAAAAGGAAAACCCTTAATGGTGTACGGAGAAAAGGGCAACACGAAGCTACATCTTATTAGTAATTTGAAGGCACAAAAACTAATAAGAAAAGGTTGCTATGCTGTTCTAGCACACGTCGAGAAAGTACAAACTGAAGAAAAGAGCATCAATGATGTTCCCGTCGCAAAAGAATTTCCTGATGTATTTCTGAAAGAATTACCGGGATTACCCCCACATCGATCCGTTGAATTTCAAATAGATCTTGTACCAGGAGCTGCACCAATAGCTCGTGCTCCTTACAGACTCGCACCCAGCGAGATGAAAGAACTACAAAGCCAATTACAAGAACTTTTAGAGCGTGGTTTCATTCAACCAAGCACATCACCGTGGGGAGCTCCTGTTTTGTTTGTCAAGAAGAAAGATGGTACATTCAGGTTGTGTATCGACTACCGAGAGTTGAACAAACTTACCATCAAAAACCGCTACCCACTACCGAGAATCGATGACTTATTTGATCAACTGCAAGGCTCGTCTGTTTATTCAAAGATTGACTTACGTTCCGGGTATCATCAAATGCGGGTGAAAGAAGATGATATTCCAAAGACTGCTTTCAGAACACGTTACGGTCATTACGAGTTTATGGTCATGCCGTTTGGTTTAACTAATGCACCAGCTGTGTTCATGGACCTTATGAACCGAGTGTGTGGACCATACCTTGACAAGTTTGTCATTGTTTTCATTGATGACATACTTATTTACTCAAAGAATGACCAAGAACACGGTGAACATTTGAGAATGGTGTTAGAAGTATTGAGGAAGGAAGAATTGTACGCTAAGTTTTCAAAGTGTGCATTTTGGTTGGAAGAAGTTCAATTCCTCGGTCACATAGTGAACAAAGAAGGTATTAAGGTGGATCCGGCAAAGATAGAAACTGTTGAAAAGTGGGAAACCCCGAAAACTCCGAAACACATACGCCAGTTTTTAGGACTAGCTGGTTACTACAGAAGGTTCATCCAAGACTTTTCCAGAATAGCAAAACCCTTGACTGCATTAACGCATAAAGGGAAGAAATTTGAATGGAATGATGAACAAGAGAAAGCGTTTCAGTTATTGAAGAAAAAGCTAACTACGGCACCTATATTGTCATTGCCTGAAGGGAATGATGATTTTGTGATTTATTGTGACGCATCAAAGCAAGGTCTCGGTTGTGTATTAATGCAACGAACGAAGGTGATTGCTTATGCGTCTAGACAATTGAAGATTCACGAACAAAATTATACGACGCATGATTTGGAATTAGGCGCAGTTGTTTTTGCATTAAAGACTTGGAGGCACTACTTATATGGGGTCAAAAGTATTATATATACCGACCACAAAAGTCTTCAACACATATTTAATCAGAAACAACTGAATATGAGGCAGCGTAGGTGGATTGAATTATTGAATGATTACGACTTTGAGATTCGTTACCACCCGGGGAAGGCAAATGTGGTAGCCGATGCCTTGAGCAGGAAGGACAGAGAACCCATTCGAGTAAAATCTATGAATATAATGATTCATAATAACATTACTACTCAAATAAAGGAGGCGCAACAAGGAGTTTTAAAAGAGGGAAATTTAAAGGATGAAATACCCAAAGGATCGGAGAAGCATCTTAATATTCGGGAAGACGGAACCCGGTATAGGGCTGAAAGGATTTGGGTACCAAAATTTGGAGATATGAGAGAAATGGTACTTAGAGAATCTCATAAAACCAGATACTCAATACATCCTGGAACGGGGAAGATGTACAAGGATCTCAAGAAACATTTTTGGTGGCCGGGTATGAAAGCCGATGTTGCTAAATACGTAGGAGAATGTTTGACGTGTTCTAAGGTCAAAGCTGAGCATCAGAAACCATCAGGTCTACTTCAACAACCCGAAATCCCGGAATGGAAATGGGAAAACATTACCATGGATTTCATCACTAAATTGCCAAGGACTACAAGTGGTTTTGATACTATTTGGGTAATAGTTGATCGTCTCACCAAATCAGCACACTTCCTGCCAATAAGAGAAGATGACAAGATGGAGAAGTTAGCACGACTGTATTTGAAGGAAGTCGTCTCCAGACATGGAATACCAATCTCTATTATCTCTGATAGGGATGGTAGATTTATTTCAAGATTCTGGCAGACATTACAGCAAGCATTAGGAACTCGTCTAGACATAGGTACTGCCTATCATCCACAAACTGATGGGCAGAGCGAAAGGACGATACAAACGCTTGAAGACATGCTACGAGCATGTGTTATTGATTTCGGAAACAGTTGGGATCGACATCTACCGTTAGCAGAATTTTCCTACAACAACAGCTACCATTCAAGCATTGAGATGGCGCCGTTTGAAGCACTTTATGGTAGAAAGTGCAGGTCTCCGATTTGTTGGAGTGAAGTGGGGGATAGACAGATTACGGGTCCGGAGATTATACAAGAAACTACCGAGAAGATCATCCAAATTCAACAACGGTTGAAAACCGCCCAAAGTCGACAAAAGAGCTACGCTGACATTAAAAGAAAAGATATAGAATTTGAAAATGGAGAGATGGTCATGCTTAAAGTTTCACCTTGGAAAGGCGTTGTTCGATTTGGTAAACGAGGGAAATTAAATCCAAGGTATATTGGACCATTCAAGATTATTGATCGTGTCGGACCAGTAGCTTACCGACTTGAGTTACCTCAACAACTCGCGGCTGTACATAACACTTTCCACGTCTCGAATTTGAAGAAATGTTTTGCTAAAGAAGATCTCACTATTCCGTTAGATGAAATCCAAATCAACGAAAAACTTCAATTCATCGAAGAACCCGTCGAAATAATGGATCGTGAGGTTAAAAGACTTAAGCAAAACAAGATACCAATTGTTAAGGTTCGATGGAATGCTCGTAGAGGACCCGAGTTCACCTGGGAGCGTGAAGATCAGATGAAGAAGAAATACCCGCATCTATTTCCAGAAGATTCGTCAACACCTTCAACAGCTTAAAATTTCGGGACGAAATTTATTTAACGGGTAGGTACTGTAGTGACCCGAACTTTTCCATGTTTATATATATTAATTGAGATTGATATTTACATGATTAAATGTTTCCAACATGTTAAGCAATCAAACTTGTTAAGACTTGATTAATTGAAATATGTTTCATATAGACAATTGACCACCCAAGTTGACCGGTGATTCACGAACGTTAAAACTTGTAAAAACTATATGATGACATATATATGGATATATATATAGTTAACATGATACTATGATAAGTAAACATATCATTAAGTATATTAACAATGAACTACATATGTAAAAACAAGACTACTAACTTAATGATTTTTAAACGAGACATATATGTAACGATTATCGTTGTAAAGACATTTAATGTATATATATCATATTAAGAGATATTCATACATGATAATATCATGATAATATAATAATTTAAAATCTCATTTGATATTATAAACATTGGGTTAACGACATTTAACAAGATCGTTAACCTAAAGGTTTCAAAACAACACTTACATGTAACGACTAACGATGACTTAACGACTCAGTTAAAATGTATATACATGTAGTGTTTTAATATGTATTTATACACTTTTGAAAGACTTCAATACACTTATCAAAATACTTCTACTTAACAAAAATGCTTACAATTACATCCTCGTTCAGTTTCATCAATAATTCTACTCGTATGCACCCGTATTCGTACTCGTACAATACACAGCTTTTAGATGTATGTACTATTGGTATATACACTCCAATAATCAGCTCTTAGCAGCCCATGTGAGCACCTAACACATGTGGGAACCATCATTTGGCAACTAGCATGAAATATCTCATAAAATTACAAAAATATGAGTAATCATTCATGACTTATTTACATGAAAACAAACTTACATATCCTTTATATCTAATCCATACACCAACGACCAAAAACACCTAAAAACACTTTCATTCTTCAATTTTCTTCATCTAATTGATCTCTCTCAAGTTCTATCTTCAAGTTCTAAGTGTTCTTCATAAATTCCAAAAGTTCTAGTTTCACAAAATCAAGAATACTTTCAAGTTTGCTAGCTCACTTCCAATCTTGTAAGGTGATCATCCAACCTCAAGAAATCTTTGTTTCTTACAGTAGGTTATCATTCTAATACAAGGTAATAATCATATTCAAACTTTGGTTCAATTTCTATAACTATAACAATCTTATTTCAAGTGATGATCTTACTTGAACTTGTTTTCGTGTCATGATTCTGCTTCAAGAACTTCGAGCCATCCAAGGATCCATTGAAGCTAGATCCATTTTTCTCTTTTCCATTAGGTCTATCCAAGGAACTTAAGGTAGTAATGATGTTCATAACATCATTCGATTCATACATATAAAGCTATCTTATTCGAAGGTTTAAACTTGTAATCACTAGAACATAGTTTAGTTAATTCTAAACTTGTTCGCAAACAAAAGTTAATCCTTCTAACTTGACTTTTAAAATCAACTAAACACATGTTCTATATCTATATGATATGCTAACTTAATGATTTAAAACCTGGAAACACGAAAAACACCGTAAAACCGGATTTACGCCGTCGTAGTAACACCGCGGGCTGTTTTGGTTTAGTTAATTAAAAACTATGATAAACTTTGATTTAAAAGTTGTTATTCAGAGAAAATGATTTTTATTATGAACATGAAACTATATCCAAAAATTATGGTTAAAATCAAAGTGGAAGTATGTTTTCTAAAATGGTCATCTAGACGTCGTTCTTTCGACTGAAATGACTACCTTTACAAAAACGACTTGTAACTTATTTTTCCGACTATAAACCTATACTTTTCTGTTTAGATTCATAAAATAGAGTTCAATATGAAACCATAGCAATTTGATTCACTCAAAACGGATTTAAAATGAAGAAGTTATGGGTAAAACAAGATTGGATAATTTTTCTCATTTTAGCTACGTGAAAATTGGTAACAAATCTATTCCAACCATAACTTAATCAACTTGTATTGTATATTATGTAATCTTGAGATACCATAGACACGTATACAATGTTTCGACCTATCATGTCGACACATCTATATATATTTCGGAACAACCATAGACACTCTATATGTGAATGTTGGAGTTAGCTATACAGGGTTGAGGTTGATTCCAAAATATATATAGTTTGAGTTGTGATCAATACTGAGATACGTATACACTGGGTCGTGGATTGATTCAAGATAATATTTATCGATTTATTTCTGTACATCTAACTGTGGACAACTAGTTGTAGGTTACTAACGAGGACAGCTGACTTAATAAACTTACAACATCAAAATATATTAAAAGTGTTGTAAATATATTTTGAACATACTTTGATATATATGTATATATTGTTATAGGTTCGTGAATCAACCAGTGGCCAAGTCTTACTTCCCGACGAAGTAAAAATCTGTGAAAGTGAGTTATAGTCCCACTTTTAAAATCTAATATTTTTGGGATGAGAATACATGCAGGTTTTATAAATGATTTACAAAATAGACACAAGTACGTGAAACTACATTCTATGGTTGAATTATCGAAATCGAATATGCCCCTTTTTATTAAGTCTGGTAATCTAAGAATTAGGGAACAGACACCCTAATTGACGCGAATCCTAAAGATAGATCTATCGGGCCCAACAAGCCCCATCCAAAGTACCGGATGCTTTAGTACTTCGAAATTTATATCATATCCGAAGGGTGTCCCGGAATGATGGGGATATTCTTATATATGCATCTTGTTAATGTCGGTTACCAGGTGTTCACCATATGAATGATTTTTATCTCTATGTATGGGATGTGTATTGAAATATGAAATCTTGTGGTCTATTGTTACGATTTGATATATATATAGGTTAAACCTATAACTCACCAACATTTTTGTTGACGTTTAAAGCATGTTTATTCTCAGGTGAATATTAAGAGCTTCCGCTGTTGCATACTAAAATAAGGACAAGATTTGGAGTCCATGCTTGTATGATATTGTGTAAAAACTGCATTCAAGAAACTGATTTCGATGTAACATATTTGTATTGTAAACCATTATGTAATGGTCGTGTGTAAACAGGATATTTTAGATTATCATTATTTGATAATCTACGTAAAGCTTTTTAAACCTTTATTTATGAAATAAAGGTTATGGTTTGTTTTAAAAATGAATGCAGTCTTTGAAAAACGTCTCATATAGAGGTCAAAACCTCGCAACGAAATCAATTAAAATGGAACGTTTTTAATCAATAAGAACGGGACATTTCAGCGGCCTCATTGGGAATACTATGAATTCATCAACAAACTGTACCGGATCATAATAAGGTATGTGCTGATCAGGCTGTTGTTGTGGTTCTTGTTATGGTTCTTGTTCGTGTTGCATTTCTGGTTCTCGTTCTGGTGCTGTGCTGGTCGTCTAGATGATGATGCTCCTGAACCTCCAGTATCGGCTTTCTGCAAAACACATTAAACACAAAATTTGTGCATCCAAATATGCATTAGTGTTAGCAAAATAACAACTTAAAACAATCACTATAACATGTTAAATTAAAATTAAACTTATACACATTTTCACAATTTTTCACAATTCTACACTTTTCAAATAAGCACATATGAAAATGTATACAAAGTTCATAAGCTTTTAACTCAAATAACATGTCAAAATAGTCATTACTAATAATTAAACAAGTCTCAAATGGCAATTACATCAAATTAATCAAGTTCATGAATTTTGGACTTAAAAAGTCCACTTTAATCTCCAAAAATCATGTTTAGGATCAATGTTTAGATCATTTAACTATCTAAAAATGTTACACTACTCAATTTAGCAATAATTCATGACAAAAATCGGCCATAACCTGTTTATATCAAATAGCCCCAAATTGCTCAAGAACACAAACCCTAGATTTCTAAAAATTTTGAAGTTTTTGGCTTCAAATCATGTTAAATAACATCAATCTAGGTTATACATGCATAAAATACTAACAATTTAACACTAATTACACTCGAAATTAACAAAATTGCATTAGGTAAAAAAATTGGTAATTATCACAAAAACTAGGAATTTATAGAGTTTAGGGGTGTAATTTTTACCATTTTGCTGAAGAATGAGAATCTAGGCATGATTAGAGCACGAAAAATGACGAATTACGGTAGAAAATTGCGAATTTTAGAGGGTATTTTGGGATATTTTCGTGTATTTGTGTGTGTTTTGTGTGAAGAACAGCTCTCTGGCTCGTTTGTATCTGGCCTGGATTTTCTCCCCATGCGATGGCATGGCACCAAAGGCCAAACTCCATGCGATCGCATGGTGTCCCGGGTACAGTGTTTTCACCCTTTTTTTTTCTTTTTTAATAAAACCTTATACTTTATAAAACATAAAATTAATTTAAAAATTAAAATTTTGTTTCTTTTTAGGATGAGGGCGTTTCGGATCGATGTCTTAATCCGTCTCTCGACAAAATTTTAAAATTTGTCAAATCAAAGCGTGGTTTTAAAAGTAAAGATTTTTTGGGTTTTTTAATGTTTTTGGCATACTTTAATTCAATAAGATTAAAAATAATGATAATAAAAGTTCTCGTCCCTCCCTCGGGTAAAGCAATTTCGGTTCAATGACCTAGTCTTCAACTCACGACGAATTTTAAAAATCATATTTTTAACTTAGCGAAATAAAGTAAATTTTTGTTTTTAAATTCACACAACTTAAATTTAAAATATGCATAAAATTAAAAATTCACATTTTTTTAAAAAAATTAAAAATTCACACCAAACTTATATTATATTTTTGTTTTTATACATACAAACTTAAAAATATCAATTGTTCAAATATTTACAATTTTAAATATATTAATTTAAAAAGTTTACAATATTGATTTAAGATTTATATATTAATTTTAAAAACATGGTAAAAATAAAATTAAAAATCTTTTTGGTCTTTTATCCCACTTTAATCAATCAAATATTATCAAAAATATGCGCCCCTCTTTTCAGTAAAGTAATTTCAGTTCCATGACCTAATTTAACTCATGACGAATTTTTGAAATATTTTGGGTTGATTGATTAAAGATATTTATACCTTAAGAATAAACGTTAAATTTCACAGTGATGTAATAAATTTTTGTATGATATCAATAATTTCGGTCGCCAAACCTAATTTTATTCAATACCAATTTAATACTTTACAGCGAACAATTTAGCGTTTATTATCAAAAGGTTAAAAATAAAAATAAAAAATAAAAACTGTACAGACTTACCTGTGAGATAGTATTCTTAGTGATATGATCTATCCCATTCATAAGATAGTCGGTTTAATTGGTTTTCCATAGCTACATAGGCGTAACCTCGAGCATTCAGTGTTTTTTCTTCTAAACATATGAACGGTCCGTCTCTGCATAAAGTAACAAATTCGGTGTTTGAATAGGTTTGATTATTTGAACATTTACCTCCATGTGACCATTTTACGCATTTGTGACATCTTTCTAGGTGTCGTGCTCTTCTTTTCGCTGCGAATTTTGATTTTCCTTTACCAAATTGTAACTTATTATCTTCGCATCTGGATTCTTTTCTTACTCCATCCAATCTTTCTCTGATTACAGATACTAGTTCACTCGGAAGTGTGTCATTATTACGTTTAGTGATCAAAGCGTGTAGCATTAGACCATGGTTTAGTTCACAGGAAGTCTTCATTTCCTAATAAAAATAAAAATTCAGAATGGGGGGAGAAGACTAGTTCTTTAGGGTCTGCTAGGGAAAGACCATTCGGATTCCATTTTCGAGAACTACACGAAAACAGACAATCTAACTCTAACAGAAATACATAAAATCCTTAAAAGACTTGATTCTCCCCACACTTAGTTAGCTGTGGTATCGAAATTGTGATTAACTTCGTTGTCGACTTCCATCGGACTATCTATGTAATGTTTAACTCTGTGACCATTAACTTTAAATTCAATTCCATTTGAATTTATTAATTCTATCATTCCGTATGGGAAAACTCTTTTCACTATGAATGGTCCAGACCATCTCGATTTCAATTTTCCAGGAAATAGCTTGAATCGTGAATTGTAAAGAAGAACTCTGTCTCCTTCTTTGAATTCTTTTGAACTTCTGATTCTTTTATCATGCCATTTCTTCGTTCTTTCCTTATAGATTAATGAATTTTCGTATGCTTCATGTCTTAATTCTTCTAATTCGTTTAATTGATTTAACCGTAGACGTCCTGCTTCATGTAAATCAAGATTACATGTCTTCAAAGCCTAAAATGCTTTGTGTTCAATTTCTACTGGAAGATGACATGCTTTTCCGTAGACGAGTTTAAAAGGTGTGGTTCTAATTGGAGTTTTGTAGGCTGTTCTAAAAGCCCAGAGTGCATCCTCCAATTTAATGGATCATTCCTTCGAATTTGATCCTACGGTTTTCTCTAGAATACGTTTTAAAGCTCGGTTGGTATTTTCAACTTGTCCACTTGTTTGTGGATGATATGCGGTGGAGATTTTATGAGTTACTCCATATCTTTTGAGAACTTTCTCAAGTTAATTATTACAGAAATGAGTACCCCGATCACTTATTAAAGCTTTCGGTGTTCCAAACCTTGCAAAAAGACGTTTTAAAAAGTTGACTACAACTCGTGCATCGTTAGTTGGGAGAGCTTGTGCTTCCGCCCATTTAGATACATAATCAATGGCTACGAGAATGTAGAGATTATTATGAGATTTTGGAAATGGACCCATAAAGTCAATACCCTAAATGTCAAATACTTCGCATACTTGAATGACATTTTGTGGCATTTCATCACGTTGACTTATTTTTCTGGCCCTTTGACAAGCATCACAGGATTTGCAAAGAAGGTGTGCGTCTTTGTAAATTGTAGGCCAATAGAATCCAGCATCATAAACTTTTTTTGCTGTTAGTTGAGGCCCATAATGCCCTCCTGTTGGTCCTGTGTGACAATGGTTTAAAATTTTACTAGCTTCATCTCCGAATACACATCGGCGTATTATTTCATCTGGACAACTTTTAAACAGATGTGGATCTTCCCAGAAATAGTGTTTTATATCACTGAAGAATTTCTTTCGTTTTTGGTACGATAATCCTTTTTCAAGGAATCTACATACTAAATAGTTTGCATAGTCTGCAAACCATGGTATTTCATTATAATCTATCTTCAATAGATATTCATCACGAAAGTTGTCTTGTATGGCCGATTCATTTAGAACTTCTAATTCGGGATTTTTAAGACGAGAAAGATGATCAGCGGCGAGATTTTCTGCTCCTCTTTTATCTCGGATTTCAATATCGAACTCTTGTAAGAGTAAGATCCAACGGATTAATCTTGGTTTGGCATCTTGTTTCAAAAATAGGTATCTAAGAGCAGAATGGTCGGTATAGACCACCGTTTTTTCTAGAACGAGATATGAACGAAATTTGTCAAAAGCAAAGACAATAGCAAGGAGTTCTTTTTCAGTAGTTGTGTAATTCGTTTGTGCTCCTTTTAACGTCTTACTAGCATAATATATAGGTTAAAATCGTTTTTCAATTCTTTGTCCTAAAACGGCTCCCATTGCAAAATCACTTGCATCGCACATTAGTTCAAACGGTAGATTCCAATTTGGTGTTATCATGATCGGCGCATTAGTGAGTTTCTCTTTAAGAATATTAAAAGATTTGATGCATTCATCTGAAAAGATGAATGGAGCATCCTTTTCTAGGAGTTTATTCATAGGAGTGGCAATTTTAGAAAAATCTTTTATGAAACGTCGATAAAAACCGGCATGCCCTAAAAAACTCCTAACTCCTCTAACATTGGTGGGATGTGGAAGTTTAGCAATTACATCTACTTTAGCTCTATCCACTTCAATTCTTTCTTTTGAAATTTTATGTCCAAGAACGATACCTTCTTTAACCATGAAATGGCATTTCTCCCAATTAAGAACTAGATTTGATTGTTCGCATCAAATCAGCATTCATTCAAGATTAGCTAGACATGTTTCAAAATTATCACCGAAGACTGAAAAGTCATCCATGAAAACTTCCATGCATTCTTCTATCATGTCGTGAAAAATCGCCATCATACATCTTTGAAAGGTTGCAGGGGCGTTGCAAAGTCCAAATTGCATGCGTTTGTAAGCAAAAGTACCATAAGGGCACGTGAATGTGGTTTTCTCTTGGTCCTCGGGTGTTATTGGAATTTGAAAATATCCGGAAAAACCATCAAGAAAACAATAGTAACTATTTCCGGCTAATCTTTCCAACATTTGATCAATAAAAGGTAAGGGAAAGTGATCTTTTCTGGTGGCGTCATTTAATTTTCTATAATCAATACATACACGCCATCCTGTTACAGTCCTAGTAGGAATAAGCTCATTTTTCTCATTTGTAATGACAGTCATGCCACCTTTCTTAGGCACGCATTGAACTGGGCTTACCCATGGACTATCAGAAATTGGATAAATTAAACCTGCATCTAGCAATTTAATTATTTCTTTTTTAACAACATCTTGCATATTCGGATTTAGTCTTCATTGGCGTTGCACATACGTTTTATGACCTTCTTCCATAAGGATTTTATGTGTGCAATACGAAGGACTTATTCCTTTAATATCATGAATCTTCCATGCAATGGCTGGTTTATGAGCTTTCAACACAAAAATGAGTTGTGATTTCTCATTTTCAGTAAGAGAAGACGATATTATTACAGGTAATTCAGATTCACCATGTAAATAAGCGTATTCCAAATGGTTTGAAAGTGGCTTTAATTCTAATGTCGGTGGTTCTTCTATCGATGATTTATATCGATATATGTCTTCTTCTTTTAGCATTTGAATTTCTTCTGTTGTTAGTTCATATCCATTAGCTATTAGTGTAGCTAACATTTCAGCTTCATCAATTGGTTCATTACTTTCTCCTAAAGAACATTCTCCTGTTCCTTGTAATTCTGGAAATTCTTCCAACAATTCTGCATGTGAATCTATAGTTTGAATATAATAACATGTATCATCTGCAGATTGCGGTTGTTGTATTGCTCTATCAACTGAAAAGGTAACACTCTCGTCCTCTATACTTAGGGTCAGTTTCTTACCAAACACGTCTATCATTGCTTTAGCCGTGTTTAAGAATGGTCTTCCTAATATGAGAGGAACTTGAGAATCTTCTTCCATGTCCAGAACAATAAAATCTACTGGAAATACTAAAGTACCAACTTTAACTAGCATGTTCTCCATTATCCCTCTAGGATATTTTATTGATCTATCGGCTAGTTGTATACTTATTCTGGTTGGTTTCAATTCTCCAAGGTCTAGTTTAGCGTATAATGAATACGGCATTAGATTTATACTAGCACCTAAGTCTGCCAATGCTTCTATTGAACTAAGACTACCCAGAAAACATGGAATTGTGAAACTTCCTGGATCAGATAGTTTTTCTGGTATCTTATTCAACAGCACTACTGAACAATTAGCATTCATAGTAACAGCCGAGAGTTCTTACATTTTCTTTCTATTTGAGATTAGATCTTTCAGAAATTTAGCATATCTAGGCATTCCTGAAATCACATCAATGAAAGGAAGATTTACATTTATTTGTTTAAACATATCCAAGAATTTGGATTGCTCGGCTTCAAGTTTCTCTTTCTTCATTTTACTCGGGTAAGGAAGTGGTGGTTGGTATGGTTTAACATAAGGTTTATCCTTAGCTGTGTTATCTTCATTAACCTTTTCAACTACCGGTTCTTTTTCCTTATCTTGATCAGGTTGTGGTTCTTGTGGAGTAGGAATAGCTTCATCATAAGTTACAGGTATTTCAGGTGGTTTAAGTGTTGTACCACTTCTTGTGGTAATGGCTTTAGCTGTTTCATTTCGAGGGTTAGCATTTGTATCACTAGGTAAACTTCCCGGTTTTCGTTCACCTATTAACCTTGCTAGGTTACTTACTTCTTGTTCCAAGTTTTGAATAGAAGCTTGTTGATTTCTAAATGCTTGAGCATTTTGTTCATTAGTTTGTTTTTGAGATGTGAAAAACTGCGTTTGAGTTTCAACTAGCTTCGTCATCATATCTTCTAAATTTGGCTTTTTATCATCGGTTTGTGGTGGTTTGTTTTGAAAATTAGGTCTTTGCTGATTGTAAGTATTATTGGATACTTGTTGATTGCTAGGACCTTGTTGGTTGTTGTATGGAACATTTCTGTTATAATTCTGGTTTTGATTGTAGATCGGTCTTAGCGGTTGATAATTATTCTGATAATTATTTCCAGGCCTTTGGTTTATGTATGAAATATTCTCTCTTTGTTCCATTGTTAATTAAATACTGAGACAATCTTTTGTTAAATGTGGTCCTCCAGACTGCTCACAACTAATTCGTATTGAGTGGATATCTTTAGTCATCTTTTCCATTCGTCTCTCGACAGCATCTATCTTTGCGGAAATGGAATCTAAGTCATGGCTAGAATCGGCTCTAGCTGCTTTAGATGATCTAACGATATCTTTTTCTTGGTGCCACTCATGTGAGTGGGAAGCAGTGTTATCAATAATTTTGTAAGCATCAGTTTCGGTTTTCTTCATAATAGAACCACCAGCTGCTATATCTATGTCTTTTCTTGTAGTGATGTCGCATCCTTGGTAGAATATTTGTACTATTTGACAGGTGTCTAAACCATGTTGCGGACATCCTCTTAATAACTTTCCAAATCTTGTCCACGCCTCATATAGAGTTTCATTTAGTTTCTGTGTGAACGTAACAATTTCTCCTTGAAGTCTTACGGCTTTAGATGCCAGAAAGAATTGTTTAAGAAATTTTTCAACTAAAACGTCCCATGTATCAATCGCCCCTTCGAGTAACGATTCCAACCAATCTTTGACTTCTCCCTTTAAAGTCCAGGGAAATAACATGAGATATATATCTGTTCATCTTCCACTTCTCGGATTTTAAATAGAGTGCAGATCCTATTAAAGGTACGAAGATGTTCATTTGGATCTTCCTTCGGCGCACCACTAAATTGGCATTGATTAGTCACCATATGTAGAATTTGTCCTTTGATTTCATAATCTGGCGCATTAATGTCTGGATGAGTAATTGCGTGACCTTGGCCAGTGCGTTTAGCTCTCATTCGGTCTTCCATACTTAAAGGTTCCAGATTCTCCATAATTGAATTTGTTGAATCGGAATCACTAGAGGACTCTGATTTAATGGTTCGTTCCTCAACAATCTCTGTTTGAATGATTGGTGGTTCCGGAGGAAAAATTAATGGTTCAGGATCTATGAATCGTCCCTGAATATTCTCCAGATTCTCAATTGTGAGGTCGGTTTCAAAAAATGGATTATCGGAAATTTGAATTGGAGTACTTGGTCGACTGGATGACGATTCTAAAGAAAAATCAACGGCGGTAATATTAGCTAGATGTCTTGATCTAGTTACAGGTGGTGAACGTCTTGCTCGGTGCATTCACTGAATATCCTATTAGTTTTTTAAAAGGAAAGAAAAATTATATAAGTTATCCAATTAATAGACTTTTCTGATTTTGCTCACGTTTTGAATAGCCAAAAGATGCAGCAGAGGGGCAGGATTCGTTTGGTCTCAATATAATTGAGGACTGTTTGGCTCCAATAACCCGGTCCACGTACAAATCCAACTATTACTACGAACCAGAAAATTTTGATGTCTATCAATTTAACCACTTAAAATAAATTTTCGTAATTTTAAGAAATTTAGATAAGAAGTAGAAAAAAATCTATGTCCTAAAACTAGAATAGCGAGAAATAAGAAAGAAAAAGAGAGCGTCAAAAAATAAGGAAGAAAAAGAAAAGAGTTGAAAAATAAAAGGCGTCGAAAAATAAGAAAGAAAAAGAGTGACTTATAAAACTTTAAAATACTCGACTAATCCAACCTTATTACTATCACTAACTTAAAATTAAAATTGCAAATTGAGATTACTAATTGGAGTGATAATTGATACATAGGTAAAAGGCGTCGAAAAATAAAAATAAGAAAGTAGCGCGTTGAAACTTAAAAAGGAACTAAAAAAAAACTAAAAGTCGCGTCTAAAAATATAAAAGCTTACAAGTAAACTATATCCCAAATGGCAATAACTTAAAAAGGTACTAAAACTTAAAAAGGCGTCGCAAAATTCTAAAGCACTTAAATCTTAGTCTAAAGAAAAAGCACTTAAGGGATTTTACGGCAAGGCCTAAAAATCTATAAATAAAAATAACTATGGCAAAAACTATATTTTAAAACTAAAAATGAGCGAAAAATACAAATATTACACTAAAACAATTAAAAAGGGACAAAATATAAAAATATACTAAAAGTTGTAAAAATTACAATTTTTATAAAAATATTATTTTTATATTATTTATTTAATAAAACTATTAATTTTACAATTTAAATAAACTAATTTAACTAAATATAAAATAAATTAAAAACTAAAATTAAACTAAATAATAAAATATTAAAACCTAATTAGGGTTTATTAAATAATAATAATAATAATACACCGTAATTAATGCAGTTAGGGTTTCCTGTTGGCGTGTCAGACACTCTCATGCGATCGCATGAGTTTATGCCTTCGGGCTCATGCGATCGCATGAGCCAGGATTTTGGGCCAGGTTACGGGCTGCTACAGTAGCAGGCCCAGAGTTTATTTTTTTTTTTATATTGCTGTGTTTATTTTTTCTGTTTTAAATATTTATATAATATATTTTTATAAATTAAATAAAACTTATATTTTTATAAAATAAATATAGAGAAACTTTTATAGAACTTAAATATTTAACAAACTCTTAAAAATATTTATATTTTTGTTTTCTTTTTATATTTTCGAATATATTAAAACGTATTTTTTTTACAAAAGCGTATTTTTTTTATAAAAGTAAACTAAAAAGAAAAATCTTTTTTTTTATATATATTAGCGTTGCACTTCCGGCTTTTAAGCTAGATTGTCCCCGACAGCGGCGCCAAAAATGCTTGATGTTATGCGAGGTGTATATAAAATAGCTTATATTTTAGCAGGAAATACTATTAAATATGATACAATTTTATACAAGATATTTATTAATTTATAGAATGGATATACTTAAACCTTGCTACAACACTTATAGGCAGTGTACCTAATCATACATTAGTGTAGTTTTTAGTAATCCGGTTCGTTCCACAGGGAATCTTTTTCACAAAGCTTAACGCTATATTAGTTTAAATTTATAAAAATACAAATATATATATAAGTAATATTATTATTATAAAGGGGGGTTTTTACCGTTTAATGACCGGTTTGTCGATTTTAAAAACTTTAGTCGCAGTTAAAACCAAATGTAAAATATTAAAAATAAATAAAAGACTTAATTTAAAGCGTAAAGTAAATAACGATAATGAAATTGCGATAAATAAAAGTGCGATAAAATAAACTTGCGATAATTAAAAAGTACGATAATTAAAAGTGCAATTAAATACAATAACAATAAATAAAAGTGCGATAATTAGAAGTGCAATTAAATATAAAATAAAGGAAATTAAATATGAAATAGAAGAATTATGCTTATTTAAACTTCCGTAATCATGATGTTTGACGTGTTGATTTTAGTTTTATGCCCATGGGTTAATTGTCCTTTGTCCTGGATTATTTAATATGTTCATCTGGTTTTTGTCCATAACAGTCCATCAGTCATAAATATAAAGTGCGAGTGTCCTCTTCAAATTATCCTTATACCCGAAGTTAAATATTCCAACTAATTGGGGACTTAAACTGTAACAAGGTTTTAATACTTTGTTTAATAATTACACCAGGATGTCGACTGCGTGTAACCCAAGGTTTTAATACTTTGTTATCAATTATGCCAAGTGTCCTTGTACATAATTTCACCCCTGTTTTAATAATTCTAGTGGCTATTAATCCATTCCCGTGTCCGGTTAAATGAACGATTATTCGTACATATAAATACCCCACCCATCGTGTCCGATCGAGTGTATATGGTTATTTATAGGGACGTTCAATTGTAAATCTTTATATTAAAATTAACAAATTATCATTTAGTTAAACAAATATAAAGTCCTTTAATAGCCCATAGTCTAATTTCCACAATTGTCGTTCTTTTGTCCAAACTCCAATTATGGTACAAAGCCCAATTACCCAATTTTAGTAATTAGCCCAACATCATGATTACTTCGTTTTAAATAAGCATAATAATAACTTAGCTACGAGACATTAATGTAAAAAGGTTGAACATAACTTACAATGATTAAAAATAGCGTAGCGTTACACGGACAGAATTTCAACTTACACCCTTACAACATTCGCTAACATACCCTTATTATTAGGATTTAAAATTAAATTTAAAATTAAAATTAAAATATAAATATAAATATTACGTATAGATATATTGAGAGATAGAAAAAGATGTGTTTTTGTGGTGCACCAAAGCTCGATTTTTATAGGCATGTGGGTTGGAACTGTGCACCATGCGATCGCATGGATTTATGCCTTCCAGGCCATGCGATCGCATGGCCAGCTGGGGAGACTCAAAAGTCTTTGTTTTTTTTATGCCGACGGTTTTTAAATATAATATAATATATATATATTAATTTTAAGAATTAATTATATATTATATTATATTCATGTGCATAGTTGACTTGAAATTTTTAGTCCGTTGCGTCGAGCGTTGAGAGTTGACTCTGGTCCCGGTTCCGGATTTTCGAACGTCCTTGCGAATAATTTAATATCTTGTACTTTGCGTTTTGAATCTTGTACTCTTGTAATTTTGAAACGTTTCTTATTAATAATTGGAACCTTATTGATTGTATTTTGTACTTTTGAGCTTTTTGGTCGTTTGCGTCTTCAATTCGTCGAATCTGTCTTTTGTCTTCACCTTTTATTATTTAAACGAATATCACTTGTAAATAGGACAATTGCAACTAAAAGCTTGTCTTTCTTGAGGAATAATGCTATGAAATATATGTTCGTTTTTAGCATTATCAAACACCGGCGTGACTGTGAAGGGATGATTAGCGATGTGCGGTACAAACTTTTCTGTTGTAGGTGCTAACTCAAAACTTTGCTTAGCTTTTTGCCCTTGCATCACTGCAAACCAATTTCTCATGAACTCTTGTACCCGCGCCGGCTCATTGAAAGTGGGTGCCAGGTGTGGTGGCGCGACTTGCTGTAATTGAGATATAAAGCTATTTGGCTCAGGCGCGGCATAGTGCGTTCCGCTGTATTGATTATTTGCAACAGTTTGAACTGATTGCGGAGGCGCACGCGTCGTTGACCTTTGTTATGGTGTCAGCATGATGTATAAACCATCTGGATTTCTCAGACCCATTTGTCTGATTTTTTCCTGAGCTTTCTCGGTTGTGACCCTTTCAATTGGTGCCTCGGGTTCAACTGAGGTGATAATGGGTATTATACCCACACAGGTAGTTTTAACTTTGAAACCTGGTGGAACCGTTTCGCTTGGAAAACCAAAGCTCAGGATTTTTGGTGACAGATCGTCAAATGGCTTAAAACCAGTTCCTGTTTCCAGTGAACTCCCGTCGGGAGTGTACCACCATCCTATAGATGACTCATTCGGGATAGTTTCTAACGTAACTGGCTCTGTTCTAACACTTGGCGTTGATGGAGACTTTGATGTACCTTTAGTTGGTGCTGGCGGCGTCGACGGTGTGTTCGTAACAGACACCGTAGGTGTTTGAAACCCTGGACTTCCTGGAGAGTCCAATCGCCCTTGACTCTTTGCACTCTTACTTCCTCCACCCATTCTTGCTGACAATAGAGAAAAAACCTGAAAGTGACCGATTAGTTAAACAAAAAAGTTTAATGGAAAAAAGAGTACGTATAATAAATCATATACAACGTAAATTCCCATCTTCTTTGTTTCATATAACTGGTCCCACGGATGGCGCCAAATGATCAAGCATATTTTCACGGGGTCAAGGTGAACTTATGCTTGAGTGCAATAAAGGGGGTTTAAGGACTAACAATATTCGAACCTCCGATGCTTAGTCGTGGATAACCCACGTCGGTATCGTTTCGATCCCGACAGGGTGGCCGATTTGACAGTCCACCAACAACCTAGCATACGAGATTGAGTGGCCCAAATACATGAAGGTTTCATAGTTCAATACATACCTGAAAGTCTTAGAGAGATCGTAAGAAGCTTTGTTCGTACGATAGAGATTTTTATGCTTTTAGTTTACGTATCAGTAAACGAATGAATCTATTTAGGGTTTTATGAGCTATGTATTTATAGGCTCACGAATTAGGGTTTTGGTAGAATCCTTTCCCTAATTAAATGCAATCTCATCCTTAACTAACTTTCGTTATGTAAGGAATAGAATCCGTATTGATTATACCATACATTCTTCTAGAATATACCGGACCCATATGCAAGTATACGAAACTCGCATCAGATGGTATAGACGCATGGTGTGCAGCTATACCCGTGACACACGCCTTTGTGTGTGATTTAATGCCTTGGATGCGCATCCGCACAGCCCTGCAGATATGCGTATCATTAAAATGATAAGTAACAGAAATATATATGAAAATAATTTGAATTTACAGTTTAAGTTCTTAAAATATTTATGAATAAGCAAATTTAATTATTATAATATTAATTCTACATGACGACTTCCTCGAGTACCATTATTTTGCTGCAATGACTATCAAGTTTTCTAAAATTAAACTCGCAAGTTACACTTTTATTCAAAAAATAATTGTATATAATAATTCTAATATAATATAACATATACTTTACTAATGGTAAGTTCCATGATAAATTTTAATTGTACTATAAATATTACGTAGTATATAATTTATATATTAAAAAGATATTAATGGTGAGGAAAAAAATTGTAGACATTAAATTACTAACACCATCCAAAATCACTTTTAAAATTTGCCAACACCATGGGTTCTTAAACTCAAAAGAACTTTTAAAATTCGTCAACACCATAGCCTCTTAAACTCAAAACAAAATTTTAAAATTTGTCAACACCACGGGCTCTTAAACTCAAAAGATTTTTTAAAATTTATTAAAACCGCGGGCTCTTAGATAATTTTATCATTTTTCCTATTTTTATGGAATCGTTATTTACATATCAATATGAACTGCAAATTACATTTTTTACACGGTTTTTTACACACTCGTGCAACGCACTAGCTCAAAAACCTAGTGTATATATATATATATATATATATATATATATATATATATATATATATATATATATATATATATATATATACTTTATTTTAAATTTATTTGATATTAATAATATACGTATTAATATTAACAATAATGACAAAGTAAGTAATGATATTAATATTAATATAACAGTTATATATTCAAACTTATAATTATATTTAGTATAATGATATTACATATTATCAATTATGTACTACTTATATTACAATATAACAATATTGAACATTTATATATATTATAACATACATATAAAATTAATTGGGTACAGAATTCATGTATATATTTAAATATTTATTCTACTAACATCTTTATTATTTTACATATTATTATACATATTCAATTCAAATGATTAAATTTTTTTCTATTATTTCAAGTTATTATATATATATACTTATATTTATATTTACATATTTATTTACATACAATTGTTCGTGAATCATCGGGAATGGTCGAAGGTTAAATGGACATATATACAAATGGTTCAAAATTTCTAGATTCATCTTAATGGACTTTGCTTATCGGGTCGGAAGCATATAAAGATTAAGTTTAAATTTGGTCGAAAATTTTCGGGTCATCACAGTACCTACCCGTTAAATAAATTTCGTCCCGAAATTTGATTGGGATGGTAATGGATAACAATAAGAATGTTTTTATGACGAATTTTGGTTGACAAATAGAATTTTATCATCATTAAGTAATATTGATAAAATAATTTGTAGGTATGGAGTTTCGAATGAACATGACAAATGTTCTAAGAGAGAAATTGTAATAGTACGATCTTGATTGATTAAACTACCAAAATTCAAGAGAAAATATAGGACTATCAAGAAAATATGTTCTTGATATGTTTTTAGGTTAGATAGTATGTAAGAGTCGTGTAACATGGCACATGATGACGTTATAATCTGTGAATCATCACGTTTCATTAGAAACTCAGCATGACTTACTGTAACATAATCACGTTGATCAAGTATCATTATATTATACTAACTCATGCTTCAGTTCCCAACACTACTTCAAAAACATTTATATTTTAAACTTGAAAGGTTTACAGAATGTAGAAACTATCAGTTTCTTATATAATGTAATACTGATAGCGCGAAGGAATAAATGATTTCAAATAAGATTAGTTATGAAAATATCTTCAGAAATATCAAGGATATTTATAATGAAAGATATGATAATATCTTAGATTTTCTAGTATCGATGGATGATGAAAAAGATCTATCAGTAAAGATTCAGAGTCAGGAACAAGGTATTCGTTAATAACTTTAACAGATATTGAATCATTTAGATTCTTTGAAGGTAAGTTTAGTTTTTGTGATTTATCCACAGCTTCTTTCATGGTTTACTCAATTCGTTTTCCAGTTTCAACTTTTCTTAGCTTTGCCAAACTATCCTTCATCATCAACCTTCCGACGGTTAAGGTTGTTTATGGTTTTTACTGCTTCATTCAACTTTTTCAACATTCGGAGTATTGGTTCATAGACTGGGTGCTTCTCAGAATTGATGGTCATAATTCTAGGAGGTGAATGTTATATATATACATATAACTGTTGCTGTAGACCTGCTGCGAGATTCAAAATACTGATTGTTGGTTTCCGGTAATTGGCATGGTAGTTCTTGTTATAAGATGTGGATAAGTATATGGTAGGGTTTTGATGAACAATTATAATGGTTTTTCGGAAAGTCAAAGATCAAGGAAGTTGCTGGTAATTTTACTGCTAATGCGGTGGGATATAAACGGTTTTTCGGTAACGATGACGAAAGACAACTTATATAACAAGGTTATAAAAAGGCTAATCTGAATGAAAGTCAAAGTTGTCTTGTTGGAGCTGTGATAAAATTGGCTAATTTGAAAAGGAATTGCAAAGTTATTTTCGGTAATAACAATGCCAAAGGAGTTAGCACATATACGTGTTAAACGTTTACTCAGGTTCCAAGAGTTTTTCAGGTGCACAACTATATGCATCAATCTCTTCTTCCGTAGATGAAGTGCGGTTGGTTCATCGTTTCGATTGAGGTGTTTTTAAGAATTATGAAAGGTTTGAATGCAGATTGTAATTGTCAAGATACAAATGAGGTTTTAAGATGAAATCAAGTGGCAACTTGAAGAATTGTTTAGTTTCATATGTTATAATCAATATTTTAATTCATTTTAATTGTCCAATGTTATTAGTCCACAGTCGATAGTCCACAGTTAACAGTCCAATAATTCATAAATAGTTTAATATATAATATTAGAAATTAATTAATACGTATCGTGACCCGTGTACATGTCTCAGACTCGATCACAACTCAAAGTATATATATTATTTGAGAATCAACCTCAACCATGTATAGCTAACTCGAACATTACTGTATATAGAGTGTCTATGGTGATTCCAAATAATATATATAGATGCGTCGATATGATATGTCAAAATCTTGTATACGTGTCCCGATATTTAAAGTGCGTAAAATAAATAACAGAAATTAAATGACAATAAATAAAATTGCGAGAATTAAAATTGCGATAAATAAAATGTAATACGGAATTAACAGTTAGCTAGGAACAGTTAGCTAGGATTTTGTTAGCGTGGATTCTTGGCAAAATTTTTCATAGTTAATTTGTGTGTTTCTAACAAATTTTATTTTTGTCCAATGTTTTCTTCATTATGCCACTTGTTGGATTCTGATAGATCAAAATCCAAATATGAAATTGAATGAAAAGGGTTATTCTGTGGTGAACGGATACGTATATCGGTGGTTGTAAATAGGATAGTAAATGACTGCTGAATTAGATTTGAAAGAATGTACAGTGTACTTATTAATGTGAAATCTAAATATTCCTCGGTTATTACCTACCCGTTAAAATATTTTCACCATTAACAGTTTATACGAAAGAATTTTTAATTACAATCTTTATGAAAAAATATATATACCTATATATTTTCTTCAGATGTAATCATGGATTTAATGAGTCAATATGATGTTAAACTCATTTGATTTATCATTAGAACAAGAATATATAATCTCTAAAATATTAGAGATTACATAATCGCTATGTCGAACGAAGATAAATGATGTAGAAAATCATGTAGAACGATGATTATACTCGAGGTACAGAATGAGATGTCGAAGCTGGTGACGCGGATGTTGTTGTTGGTGGTACTAGTGTTGTTGGTGCTGAGGCTGGTGATGTTACTGGTGTTGGTGATACTGCTGGTGCTTGCAAATTGTGTACCGTGCTCTCTAAAGTTAACACTCGAGCTCGGAGTTCTTTAACTTCTTCTAATAACCCTGGTTGGTTATCAGTGTGAGGTAGAGGTCGGATATCTTCTCTAGTTCAGTTAATGGTAGCCTCAAGATGAAAAAATCTTGCAAAAAGGGTATAAACGGTGTTGCGAACAGGTTCGCCGGTGAGCGGGTCGAGTACTCCAAGGTTAGGTGGTAGATTCGGTTCATGATATGGAGTACCTTCTTCCCTTCTCCATAGGGTGAGTATGTCGCGAACCCACCCCCATTTTATCCATTAATCACGGTAGTTGATTGGTTGGTGTGCTCCTGTCACGTTGTCTTCGGAGTTAGAGGAACGTGGTCGATTCGTAGAGGCCATCTTACGCTATCACATAAAAGATTTTTGGTATGAAGAGTTTAGTGACAGCAATTGGTAGTTGGATGTATTCTCAATGCATAATATACATAGATATATATATTACCAGGATCCCTTAAATTACGGAGAAATTTACGAGAGATATCAGGCAAGGTTTACAGTAACAGATACGCTAAGATATGAATTGTCAGATACGCTAAGATATGAATTTTGTCTATACACTATTCATGCAGTCAATGCAGTAAAACGTGTCTAGACTAAGAATAATGAGCAGGCAATTTACTAAGGATGATAAGCAGATGATTTCCGACAAAAATGATAAGCAAAACTTTTGACATGCAGACACGGTCGAAGTCCAGACTCACTAATGCATCCTAACGACTATCAGTTAGACACACTAATGCAAGACCCGGTTCGCTAAGACCACCGCTCTGATACCAACTGAAAGAACCCGTTCATATACATTATAAACGATTCACAATAGCTGATTACATCGCGAGGTATTTAACCTCTATATGATACATTTTACAAACATTGCATTCGTTTTTAAAAGATAAACTTTCTTTACGTCGAAAATTGACAGGCATGCATACCATTTCATAATATCCACTATCCAACTATAATTGACTTAATAATAATCTTGATGAACTCAATGACTCGAATGCTTCATCTTTTGAAATATATGCCATGAATGACTCCAAGTAATATCTTTAAAATGAGCAAATGCACAGCGGAAGAATTCTTTAATACCTGAGAATAAACATGCTTTAAAGTGTCAATCAAAAGGTTGGTGAGTTCATTAGTTTTTCATAATTCATCATTTTCAATAATATAATAGACCACAAGATACTCATAATTAGAAAACAATTTGTGCAGGTCTATTCCTGCTGTAAAATCATTCATATGAAGAACACCAGAACCTTTCAAACAACTAACCAACGGTAGCTAATGCGTAGTGCAATGACAAAATCATCTCACTGTGGTAGTTAATACAATATAATTCTTACAACAGGGGCTAATGCGTACGCAATGCAAAATCATCCCTCCGAGGGTAGCTGAAACGGGGGCTAATGCATACGCAATGCAAAATCATCCCTCCGTTACCAACTACAAAGTCGACTATAATACAATACAATACATCGGGGGCTAGTGCGTGCATGCAATGCAAAATCATCCCACCGATGGTAGTTAAAACGGGAGCTAATGCGTACGCAATGCAAAATCATCTCTCCGTTAACTACTAAATCGAACCTCTGAATTCAAATAATTCTATCATAGAATATAGTTTTGAATATTTGTGTCTATTTCGTCAATCATTTATAAAAGCAGTTCATGTATTCTCAGTTCAAAAATATATCTCAAAAGCATTTAGGAAACAGTTATAAAAACATCGTATGTATTCTCAGTACCAAAAATGTAAAGAGTAAAAGGGAATCAAATGAACTCACCATACTGTATTTTGTAGTAAAAATACATATGACGACATTTGTGACGATCGCTCCAAATCCATATGGATGAACACGTCATTCATCGATTTCATTGCGAGGTATTTGACCTCTATATGATACGTTTTGTAAATATTGCATTCTTTTGAAAAGGCACACCATAAATGAATATTTAAATCAAAGGTTTTCGACATCTGATGATTCTATAATAGTTTACAATAGTACTTCCTTTAACAATGCAGTCAAAATAAGATACATGGTGATGACTTGGTGAATGCAATGTTTCCTTGAAAAATATGCCATGTAAGACTCCATGCACATAGCTTGTCTAACATATAAGCAAACAGCGGAAGACTTCTAGGGAACCTGAGAATAAACATGCTAACAAGTGTCAACGCAAAGGTTGGTGAGTTCATAGTTTTAATGTTTTCCATAATCTGTACATAAAGGTGGATCACAAGATTTCAGTTGTTTCATCCAGAAAAGTTTATCAAAATATTCTACAAGATTGAGCACCCTGGTAACTAAGCTTTAACGTTATAATAAGTACCCCTTTTTTAACATACATGCAACCAACATGTACAATACACGCAAACCAACGTGTACTAACCTCAAATAGCATACGTCTATTTTATAGTTCAAGCTAGGGTTTCTATACCTAGAACAGACGGGGATGTCAAGCCCTATGGATCCATATACAACTACTCGCACTCACCAGTTCTTATAACTGGCAGTTACTAGTTACCAAATCTAAGGGATTTTCGGTTCAAACTCAGTGTAGAATTTAGTATGTACTTGTATCCATTGCGTTTAAAATAAAGTGCATGTATTCTCAGCCCAAAAATATAGATTGCAAAAGCAATTAAAAAGGGAGCAAATGAAACTCACCTTAGCAGCACATAAAGTCGTTCACCGAAATGTGACCGAAACTTGGAATACCAAATAACCGTAGATCTCAACCTAGAGAACATATGTTGGTCAATAATTGTCTATCAAGCTAGGTCAGGTCATAGTGTATCACAATCCTAATGCTCGAGATCAATATACAAAAGTTATCCAAAGTCGTTTCAAAAAGTCAATTTTGACAATAGTTCAACAAAACGAGATGTGCCATATATAAGGATTCATTTACTCGGCTGGTAATATTTAAAAATCCAATTTATCAATCTTACATACAAGTTATTTAAATATTATTTGTAGATTCAAACGCAATTTCAATTAACGTCAATCATAATTCAGTTGACCATATCTTTTAATTCGTTCATCGAAATTACGCGATTTCTAAATGAAAAGTTATTGATTTTTCGCCAGCTTTCCAAAAATATGCATATCATATACCTTTTATCAGTAATATATGTATTTAATTCGTAATTCATCATAAACTGTTTAACGACGAAATTTAGTATACAAGCATGCATAAACATATATACTCGAGCACTAGACATGGATACACAATTAATATATAAAAGATAAGATATGAATGCTCACGTATCAATATTGTGATTCAATATTGCAGGAAAGTACGTAGACGCAACAGAGATGATACACACTAGGTTTGACTTGCAAACAATACTCACGAATATTACCCATAACCTCCATAGTTATAAACCATAATTTCCTTAGCTCTATTTCGCTCGAAAACCAGTTTTAAAAGTAACACGCTCAAGACCTGGTCGTAGTATTTTATGTATAATACTAATAATAACGATATACAAATACTAATAATAATAAGATTAATAATAATAATATTAATCTTTAATAATAATAATAATAATAATAATCTTTAAATAAAAAATAAATATTACGGAGTATGTGTGAAGATCAGAGAGATAGATGAATGAATTTGAACACAAACTGATCGAGCTTTATAGTGTTTTCTGAATCCAGACCCCATGCGATCGCATGAGCTCTGTGCCTATATGCCATGCGATCGCATGGCTACTCCTGCCAGCTCACATTTGTTTTGTAATTTATTTCGTCGACATATTAATATATTATATAATATATATAATTCATATTATTTAATTATATATTATATTATATTCTCGTGCATAGTTAATTTGTAATTTTTGTTCCGATAAGTCGTACGTCGTCACTCGACTTATGTCCTGGTTCCGGTTTTTCGATCGTCCTTTCGTACGCTGAGAAAACTTGCATTTTTCGTTTCGTGACTCGTACCTTTGTCAAAATATAGATTTAAATTATCCATAACTATGTCACTCGAAGTGTAGCTTTAATCAATTAAGTTTTTTGGTCATTTGCTTCTATAAATCATCGTCTCGTAGTATATACATATACATATATACATTTTCATTTTGAAATAGTGTTTTACTGTAGCAAAGTTACTGTAGCAAGTTTTTTTACTGTAGCAAATAGTGATTTTTGAAAACGCTGTAACTTTTCGGGTATTGTAGCAATTCGAAAATACTGTAGCTAATTAGTGTTTTACTGGTTCATCTTAAACGTATTAGTTAACTTATCTAAATATCAATCGAATCAATAATCGAGTTTACTAAATAACTTGAAATCACATATATATATATATATATATATATATATATATATATATATATATATATATATATATATATATATATATATATATATATATATATATATATATATATATATATATATATATATATATATATATATATATATATATATATATATATATATATATATATATATATATATATATATATATATGCACATCAAGTTATATATATATTGTTCGTGAATCTTCGAGAACAATCAAAGAATAATTGATTACATGAATATAGTTCCAAAACTTGAGACTCAACATTACAGACTTTGCTTATTGTGTCGAAAACATTAAATCATTTAAAGATAAAGTTTAAATTTGGTCAGAAATTTTTGGGTCGTCACAGTACCTACCCGTTAAAGAAATTTCGTCCAGAAATTTGAGTGAGGTCGTCATGGATAACAATAAAAATATTTTCATGACGAATATGAGTTGATAATTAGAGTTTTATCACCGTTGAATAATATGGATAAAACAATCCAATTACGAGAAGCGTATGAGAGAAATTATCGTAAAAGAGTGAAATGAAGGAATAGATATTCGTCTTAATTTTTGACGTAGTAACGATTGATTTTCGAAATTTAAGGAATAGAAAATCTTCATATTCTAAATAAGATTTGATTCTTCGGGAATTAAGGAGATTAAGATCTTCTTTAATTAAATGTGTAATCTGCCTTGATTGCTATGTCTGATATTTCACTACAAATTGACCTCTTCCGTTTCATTTATTTTCACCACTCCTATAAGCTTCTTCCTTATTTCATACTTCCTAATAGATTGTGATAATGCTTAATCCAGTTCTGATTCTTTATATTTTCTTGGCTATCGTATCCTTCATTCTTTTTTTTCATCTGCCACCAGAGGAGGTTATTTTCTTCTACTATTACCTTGGGGTTAAAGTGTTTTTCATTCTCCCGTGTCTTTATATTGCTATACATATTGATATACACGGTTTGTAATTTTGGGGTTTTTATCGGGCTTTTTATTCTCCATTATATTTCGGAGCTTCATGCTTTTGTTTTCTCTTCCCGACCTTAAGTCAAGCGGATAATGGTCCAGAATTCATAGATATGGAGTTTTGGATGAACATAGTTAATGTTCTAAGAAGGTAATCGTAATGGCACGATCTTGATTTGTCAAATTACCAGAATATCCGGAAAGATAGAACTATCAAGAAGATATGTTCTTAATATGTTTGGAGATTGGGTAGAATGTAAGAGTCGTGTAACATGGCACATGATGACGGTATGGACTGTGAATCATCATGTTTCATTAGAAACTCAGCATGACTTACTGTAATATAATCACATTGATCAAGTGTCATTATATTATACTAACTCATGCTTCAGTTCTCAACATTACTTCAAAAACATTCATATTTTAAATTTGAATTTTTCAGAATTTAGAAACTAACACAATTTCTTTTATATTGTAACGCAGACATTGTGAAGAGATGAATGATTTCAGATAAGAATAGTTATGAAATATCTTGAGAAATATCGAGGATATTTATAATGAAAGATACGATGATATCTTAAAATCAAAGTGTGATGAAGAAATTCATTCACTATGATGTAGAGCAATTTAAGGAGTAAGGTATTCGCTAAAGACTTCATCAGAAATAGAATCATCATGATTCTTTAAATACAGAGTTTAGTCCTTGTATTTGTCCTTGGTCTCTTTTATGGTCTCCTCAATCCGTTTTCCAGTTCCAAACCTTCTCTTTTTCTCAGCTTTACCACCATACTATTCTTTATCATCAAACTTTTGACTGTTAAGGTCGTTTACAGTTTTTGCTGCTTCATCAGCATTTTTTTTCCAATTTCTGAGAACTAGTTCACAGTTTGAGATATTTTTCAGAAACTTCACATTCGAAGTCTGTAAGTCTTGGAGGTAGAAGTTATATGCATACATATAACTGTTGACGTAAAATTACTGCGAAATTCAAAATACTGATTGCTAATTCCCAGTAGTTGGTATGGAAATTATTGTTACAGGATGTAGGTGCGTACATGATGGGGTTTCATGAATAATATAGATATTTTTTAGAGAGACTAAAGCTGAAGTTGCTGGTACATCTGCTGATAATATAGTGGAATATAAAAGGTTCTCCGATAACGATGGCAAAAGAGCAACGTATATATCGAGGTTATAATAAGACTAGTCCGACTGACGAGTCGAAGTTGACTTGCTAGAGCTGTTACGAAACTGGCTACGTTGAAAAGGAATTGCAAGGTTATTTACAGTAAAAAACAATGCTGAAGGATCTTGCACAGTTTTGAAGTCAAAGTATTGTTTCGAAATATGTAAGGATCTAAGAGTGATTTTTGATTGTATCTCGACTTGGATTCTGATGTGTTAAAATCAGAATATGTAATTGAATTTGAATGAGTATGGTTGCCCAGATTTTTTTTATGAAGGAATGTATATCGTTGTGAAAGTAGTGATTATAGTTAATGATTATTGAATAATCGAATGATGTACCGTATAACATATTAATTGTGATCTCCAATATTTCTCAGGTATTACCTACCCGTTAAAAAAAATTTCACAATTAATATTTCTGTACAATAGAATTTTATTACAATCTTTATGAAAATATGTGTATGTATATTTTCTTCAAATGTAATACAGATTTAATGAGTTGATATTGTTTTAATCTCATTTGATTTTCGGATGGAATTAGTAATGAATAATCTCTTATAGCATTAGAGATTACATAATCTTTGCGGAGTATTTCACTAATGTAATCAATACTTCATTGTTTATTGATATCCATTGGTGAAGGATGTTGATGTTCGTTGATTTCTTGCAAACTTCGCAAGGTGCGAATGATGTTTTCTAGAAAGTTTTGGATATATCGAAAGTGTAAAATCAAACATGTGATTGAATAACATACTTGGTTTGTTATGGAATGGAATTCTTTGAGTTGAAACACATATTGTAGTTAACGATGGTTAGGTTGTTAACGAAGGATGTACATCATAGCATATTAGTAATATGAACTAATCTAGTAGTATCTACCCTTTTTCAATTCATACTTAATAGCTGAGTACGAAAAGATTTATTTTGATCCCAAAATTCATATATATATATATATATATATATATATATATATATATATATATATATATATATATATATATATATATATATATATATATATATATATATATATATAATTCCTTCAGAGGGAATGAGTTAATACTTCATAATTTGTTGATACAATATACGCGTTGTTGATTTGTGATGATGTTGGTGATTATGGAATAGGCGGTGCTTGTAGTGCTTCAGGTTTTGCCGGTGTTGATGATACTGATGGTGATGCTGATGGTACTACCAGTGGCGCTTGTATAACCAATCTAGCTTGTAAATTACGCACCATCTTTGTCAAGGTTTCTATTCTTCCTTCTATCATTTCTGTCCGCTTATCTGATTTATGATTAAGGCTGAAATAGATAATCTCTAAGATTTTAGAGATTACGTAATCACCGCAGAATATTTCTCCGATGAAGTTATGAATCAATACTTCATCATTTGTTGTTGTTGGTATTTCTTGGTATCTACGGTGCATATGATGCTGATATCTGAGGAACAGATTGTGATGTTGAGGCATATGATACGGATGTGATTGTTGGTGGTGGTAATGATACTGTTGGTGTTGATGATGGTGGTACTGGTTATGCTGGTGTTGCTGCTAGTGTTTGTAATCTTTGCAACATATTCTCCAAAGCCACTACCCGAGCGCGAAGCTCGTTGACTTCTTCTATTATACTGGGATGATCGGTGGTTCGGACGATCAGTTAAATAATATTTAGAATATGGGATAGTATATAATTGTGACGAGATACTCGGGAAATGAGAGAGAAAATGGTGTTTCGAATAGGTTCGCCGGTAAGTGCTTCAGGTTCTTCGTCAAGAGGGGAATGTGGTGGATGGAAGGGATCACCTTCTTCTTGTCTCCAATGATTATGTAGACTACGAACTCATCCCCAATTCATCCAGAATAGGTGATGGATGATTGGTTGATCCATTCCGGTTACACTGTCTTCGGAATTCAGGTGAATATCTATATCGGAATAGCTGTCAGAGTTTAATGAATTTGAACTAGATACGGGATCCATCTTGTATAATTAGGGAGATGAATTTTGATATGAATTAGATTATAGAATTTAGTTTGGTATTCTTCAATATATAATTTACATATGTATATATAATACCAAATTCCATAAATCACGGAGAAATTTTTGGAAGATGTCAGGAAAAGTTTACAGTAACAGATACGCTAAGATATGAATTTTTGTCTATACAATATTTATGCAATAAATGCAGGAAAACGTGTCTAGACTTAAGAATGATAAGCATGTAATTTCCGACAAGAAATGATAAGCAAAACTTTTAACATGCAGACACGGTCGAAGTCCAGACTTACTAATGCATCTTACCAACTATCAGTTAGACACATTCATGCAAGACCTGGTTCGCTAGGACCAACGCTCTGATACCAACTGTGACGATCACTCCAAATTCATATGGACGAACACGTCATTCATCAATTTCATTGCGAGGTATTTGACCTCTATATGATACGTTTTGTAAATATTTCATTCTTTTGAAAAGTCACACCATACATGAATATTTAAATCAAAGGTTTTCGACATCTGATAATTTCTACATATAGACAATCACCATAATATAATAGTTTACAATAGTACTTCCGTTGACAATGCAGTCAAAATAAGATACATGGTGATGATTTGGTGAATGCAACGTTTCCTTGAAAAATATGCCATGTAAGACTCCATGCACATAGCTTGTCTAACATATAAGCAAACAGCGGAAGACTTCTAGGGAACCTGAGAATAAACATGATAACAAGTGTCAACACAAAGGTTGGTGAGTTCATAGTTTTAATGTTTTGCATAATCTGTACATAAAGGTGGATCACAAGATTTCAGTTGTTTCATCCAGAAAAGTTTATCAAAATATTCTACAAGATTGAGCACCCTGGTAACTAAGCTTTACCGTTATAATAAGTACCCCTGTTTTAACATACATGCAACCAACATGTACAATACACGCAAACCAATGTGTACTAGCCTCAAATAGCATACGTCTGTTTTATAGTTCAGGCTAGGGTTTCTATACCTGGAACAGACGGGGATGTCAAGCCCTATGGATCCATATACAACTACTCACGCCCACTAGTTCTTATAACTGGCAGTTACTAGTTACCAAAGCTAAGGGATTTTCGGTTCAAACTCAGTGTAGAATTTAGTATGTACTTGTATCCATTGCGTTTAAAATAAAGTGCATGTATTCTCAGCCCAAAAATATAGATTGCAAAAGCAATTAAAAAGGGAGCAAATGAAACTCACCTTAGCAGCACATAAAGTCGTTCACCGAAATGTGACCGAAACTTGAAATACCAAATAACCGTAGATCTCAACCTAGAGAACATATGTTGGTCAATAATTGTCTATCAAGCTAGGTCAGGTCATAGTGTATCACAATCCTAATACTCGAGATCAATATACAAAAGTTATCCAAAGTCGTTTCAAAAAGTTAATTTTGACAATAGTTCAACAAAACGAGACGTGCCATATATAAGGATTCATTTACTCGGCTGGTAATATTCAAAAATCTAATTTATCAATCTTACATACAAATTGTTTAAATATTATTTGCAGATTCAAACGCAATTTCAATTAACGTCAATCATAATTCAGTTGACCATATCTTTTAATTCGTTCATCGAAATTACGCGATTTTTAAATGAAAAGTTATTGATTTTTCGCCAGCTTTCCAAAAATATGCATATCATATACCTTTTATCAGTAATATATGTATTTAATTCGTGATTCATCATAAAATGTTTAACGATGAAATTTAGTATACAAGCATGCATAAACATATATACTCGAGCACTAGACATGGATACACAATTAATATATAAAAGATAAGATATGAATGCTCACGTATCAATATTGTGATTCAATGTTGCAGGAAATACGTAGATGCAACAGAGATGATAAACACTAGGTTTGACTTGCAAACAATACCCACGAATATTACCCATAACCTCCATAGTTATAAACCATAATTTCCTTAGCTCTATCCCACTCGAAAACCAGTTTTGAAAGTAACACGCTCAAGACCTCGTCGTAGTATTTTATGTATAATACTAATAATAACGATATACAAATACTAATAATAATAAGATTAATAATAATAATATTAATCTTTAATAATAATAATAATAATAATAATAATAATAATAATAATAATAATAATAATAATAATAATAATAATAATCTTTAAATAAAAAAAAATATTACAGAGTATGTGTGAAGATCAGAGAGATAGATGAATGAATTTGAACACAAACTGATCGAGCTTTATAGTGTTTTCTGAATCCAGACCCCATGCGATCGCATGGGCTCTGTGCCAATATGTCATGCGATCGCATGGCTACTCCTGCCAGCTCACATTTGTTTTGTAATTTAGTTCGTCGACATATTAATATATTATATAATTTATATAATTTATATTAATTAATTATATATTATATTATATTCTCGTGCATAGTTAATTTGTAATTTTTGTTCCGATAAGTCGTACTTCATCACTCGACTTATGTCCCGGTTCCGGTTTTTCGATCGTCCTTTCGTACGCTGAGAAAACTTGCATTTTTCGTTTCGTGACTCGTACCTTTGTCAAAATATAGATTTAAATTATCCATAACTATGTCACTCGAAGTGTAGCTTTAATCAATTAAGTGTTTTGGTCATTTGCTTCTATAAATCATCGTCTCGTAGTATATACATATATACATTTTTCATTTTGAAATAGTGTTTTACTGTAGCAAAGTTACTGTAGCAAAGTTTTTTTACTGTAGCAAATAGTGATTTTCGAAAACACTGTAGCTTTTCGGGTACTGTAGCAATTCAAAAATACTGTAGCAAATTAGTGTTTTACTGGTTCATCTTAAACGTTTTAGTTAACTTATCTAAATATCAATCGAATCAATAATCGAATGTTACTATCGTTTACTAAATAACTTGAAATCATATATATATATATATATATATATATATATATATATATATATATATATATATATATATATATATATATATATATATATATATATATATATATATATATATATATATATATATATATATATATGCACATTAAGTTATATATATATTGTTCGTTAATCTTCGAGAACAATCAAAGAATAATTGATTACATGAATATAGTTCCAAAACTTGAGACTCAACATTACAGACTTTGCTTATCGTGTCGAAAACATTAAATCATTTAAAGATAAAGTTTAAATTTGGTCAGAAATTTCCGGGTCGTCACAACATTTAACAAGTGTAGGGTTGACCTCGGATTCACGAACCTATATAATTTATATATTTATTAATATACATAGTTGTAATCGAACAAATATATATAAATTAATTAGTTATATCATTTTTATATTAATAATATATATGTTTCTTATATTCGTTTTGTTATAAAAAATATTAATCTTATTATGTTATATGTAGTGAATAAATTTTTAGTATATATATATATCATTTGTATATTAATAATAATAATAGTCAAAATGATATTAATAGCGGTAAAAATGATAATGATTATAATACTTAATATTACTAATAAGATAGTAATGTTATTAATTCTATTAATGATAATAATAATGATATTAGTAATTATAATTGTAAAAATATTAATTTTTCTGTTAATGATAGTTATGATACTGATTTTAGTAATTACATAATAATAATACTCCTGGTAATAAAAATAATAATACTTATGTTAATATTAAGAATTCTATTATTTATAAAAAGATACTAATACTAATATTTACGAAAATAATAATAATTTGTATTATTTTCATAGTGGTAATAATCATAATCATAATTTTGATAATAATACTGAAATGGTAAAAATTATGTTTTTAGTAATGCTTATAATAATACTAATGATAATATCAATAACATTACTATTTAATAATAATATTGGGGATGATAATAATATTAGCAATAACGATAATACTAATAATAGTAATCCTACTTGTAATTACAATTATGATAACAATAATAAAAAGGAATCTACTACTTTTATTACTAAAAACATTAATACTAATAACTAATATACTAATATTAATAACAATAATAATAACTAATAATAACAATAATGATAATAATAATAATAATAATATAATAATAATAATAATAATAATAATAATAATAATAATAATAATAATAATAATAATAATAATAATAATAATAATAATAATAATGAAAATAGACTACCTCATAAAGTTTTAAGAAAAACAGCCCATGTAGGGACTCGAACACGAGACCTCACGCTCACCCGATTCATCCCCTAACCATCCATCCATAACAGCTTTTCTGATTTTTATTTCCCATTCACATTATTTAATCCGGTTTTCTATTATCTCCTCTTTTCTCCTTCTGCTTCATCTTATATACCAACCCAGGATCGAATCCAGCCTATTAGCTAATTAATACATTAACTTAGGATTTATAAATGATACAGAATTTCCTAGTAATTGATTAAGTTAATTAAAATAAAATAAAAATTAAAAAAAAATAAAGAAAAGAGCTGAACCATTTTTCTGATGAACACGAGTGACTCATCATCAATTTTCGAAATCTAGGATGTTTTAGACCACGAACCCAACATGAAATACGTTTTAAATCATCTATAGAAACTTTAGAATTCATTAATTTCTCCAGAAACAACACCTACAACTTTAATTTAATTGAAGAACCACGTTTGACTTTTAAATTTACAAACTTTGACTTAAAAATTAGGATTCGTTATTAGGATTTGAAAGCTCACTCTTTGCAGAAAGATCAATAATAGAATCCTAACAAAACTACATTTACACTTTTTGAATTTTATTTCAAAATCGAACCTTTTAAAATTTTTCATACGAACAGAGCAGTTTGACTGGGTATCTTCAGTTCTTGTTTTAATTAAGTAATTTGAAGGCTGAAAAAGGTATTTGTAATTGATAATTGATAGTGTGAGGTCGTATCGTCTCAGATAACAACTTGAATTGATCGTGTTATATATTAATTCAGAGTCAACAGGATTTCATTGTCAAGAACAGCAAAATAAATAATAAAAAATAAATAAAAGTGAATCAATTCCTAACTGAATTTGTCACAATGTGTAAAAGGTTGATTCGTGATATCTAATGATTTGGAGACAGAAGACAAAACTGAATGACGCTGGATGGTGATGTCTAACAGAAGCGATTCTTCTTCTTTTTATTTATTTATTTATTTATTTTTTTATCAGTATTCTAAATAATAATATAACATTAATAATAATAATTTTATTAATATTAATAAGAGTAACTGATAATAATAATGATAATAATCATAATAATTTTTAATAATAATAATAAAGATAATAACAATATGAATATAACAATAAGGATAATGATACTTTTATTTACTAACAATGATAATAATAATAATATATATGATAATACTAATCCTATTATTAATAATAATATTGGTATTATTAATGATAATAATAATATCATCACTTTTACATATAAAATTTGGTATATATATATATATATATATATATATATATATATATATATATATATATATATACTTTATTTTAAATTTATTTGATATTAATAATATACGTATTAATATTAACAATAATGACAAAGTAAGTAATGATAGTAATATTAATATAATAGTTATATATTCAAACTTATAATTATATTTAGTATAAGGATATTACATATTATCAATTATGTACTACTTATATTACAATATAATAATATTGAACATTTATATATATTACAACATACATATAAAATTAATTGGGTACATAATTCATGTATATATTTATATATTTATTCTACTAACAACTTTATTATTTTACATATTATTATACATATTCAATTCAAATGGTTAAATTGTTTTCTATTATTTCAAATTATTATATATATACTTATATTTATATTTACATACAATTGTTCGTGAATCGTCGGGAATGGTCGAAGGTCAAACGGACATATATGCAAATGGTTCAAAATTTCTAGATTCATCTTAATGGACTTTGCTTATCGGGTCGAAAGCATATAAATATTAAGTTTAAATTTGGTCAAAAATTTTCGGGTCATCACACGTAAATTGTTGTTGGATCATGTACTTGTTTTGGGCCATCAAATTCTTTTCAAAAACCTGCTACCGTAGCTGTTTCTACTTCGATATTTTTTTTTCTTCACGAATATAGTTATGAAGGGAGATGGTAAACGAGGTCGTGATAAATGAGTGATAAATGAATACGATGATGATACAGATGCAAGTATGATAATTATATTAGTAATGCATGATTAATGATTATGATTTGGTAGTGATATATGAAATAACGATAATAATAAATATGGTTATGATGATCGGAATGATTAGATGATGAGGTTTGATTATGCTAATGATGACGAGAATGATGGTTATGATTATGATTATGGGATGGTAAAATAATGATGATGAGTTGTAAAGAAAAGAAAATGGATAATAGATAGATTTAGGTTATATAATTAATTCGGGGTATTAAATCAGAAAAGGCAAAGATGGAGGAGTGGTTAAGGATGTTATCGGGTTAGCGGGAGGTCACGGGTTCAAACCCGGACTTGGGCATTTTTTTAGGGGATACTCCTTTGAGGTAGTTTACTTACTACTCATTATTATTATTATTATTATTATTATTATTATTATTATTATTATTATTATTATTATTATTATTATTATTATTATTATTATTATTATTAATAGTATTATTATTATTATTATTATTATTATTATTATTATTATTATTATTATTATTAGTAGTAGTAGTAGTAGTATAAGTATTATTACTAATATTATTATCATTAATATAATTATCATTATTAGTATCATTATTATTATTATTATCATTCCTGATATTACTAACATCCTTATTATTTTTATAAAAACCATATTATCATTATTATCAATATTACAATTAATATTATTATTATTATTACAATTAAAGTTGATTATATAAAAATATACTTAATAAAACTATATTAATACTTTATAAATTTTTATATAAATATATTTAAGTTAATAATGAAACACTTAAATTATTAAAATAACACTTATAACACTAATAATTATATATATAAATTTGTTCGTTTACAATGTGTTAATATACATAATTGATATAGGTTCGTGAATTCGAGGCCAACCCTGCATTGTTCAGTTGTTCAATGTCGTCATATGTATTTTTACTACAAAATACATTATTGTGAGTTTCATTACTCCCCTTTTAAATGCTTTTGCAATATATATTTTGGGACTGAGAATACATGCGCTTTTATAAATGTTTGACGAAATAGACACAAGTAATTGAAACTACATTCTATGGTTGAATGATCGAAGCCGAATATGCCCCTTTTTGCTTGGTAGCCTAAGAATTAGTAAACCAGTCTACTAATTGACGCGAATCCTAAATATAGATCTATTGGGGCTAACAAACCTCATACGTTGTAGCGGATGCTTTAGTACTTCGATGTTGTTTTATCATGTCCGATGGATGTCCCGGAATGATAGGGGATATTCTTATATGCATCTTGTTAATGTCGGTTACCAGGTGTTCAATCCATATGAATGATTTTTATGCATGATATTTATGAGAAATGAAAATATTGTGGTCTATAAAAATGATGGAAATAATTATTTATGTTAAACTAATGAACTCACCAACCTTTTGGTTGACACTTTAAAGCATGTTTATTCTCAGGTATGAAAGAAATCTTTCGCTGTGCATTTGCTCATTTTAGAGATATTACTTGGAGTCATTCATGACATATTTCAAAAGACGTTGCATTCGAGTCATCGAGTTCATCAAGATTATTATTAAGTCAATTATAGATGGATATATTATGAAAGGGTATGCATGCTGTAGTGACCCGAACTTTTCCATGTTTATATATATTAAATGAAATTTTTATTTACATGATTAAGTGTTTCCAACATGTTAAGCAATCAAACTTGTTAAGACTTGATTAATTTAAATAGGTTTCATATAGACAATTGACCACCCAAGTTGACCGGTGATTCACGAACGTTAAAACTTGTAAAAACTATATGATGACATATATATGATTATATATATAGTTAACATGATATTATGATAAGTAAATATCTCATTAAGTATTTTAACAATGAGTTATATACATACAATTGAGTTTACTGAATTAAGAAACTCGAAACGATATATATAACGATTATCGTTATAACAACGTCTTACTAAAAACATATGAATCATATTAAGATATTGATACACTATGTTTAATCATGATAAATGATAAGTAAATATGTCATTAAGTGTATTAACAATGAACTACATATGTAAAAACAAGACTACTAACTTAATGATTTCGAAACGAGACATATATGTAACGATTATCGTTGTAACAACATTTAACTGTATATATATCATACTAAGATATATTAATATATCATAATATCATGATAATGTAATAATTTAACATCTCTTTAGATATAATAAACAATGGGTTAACAACATTTAACAAGATCGTTAACCTAAAGGTTTCAAAACAACATTTACATGTAACGACTAACGATGACTTAACGACTCAGTTAAAATGTATATACATGTAGTGTTTTAATATGTATTCATACACTTTTGAAAGACTTCAAGACACTTATCAAAATACTTCTACTTAAAAAAAATTCTTACAATTACATCCTCGTTCAGTTTCATCAACAATTCTACTCGTATGCACCCGTATTCGTACTCGTACAATACACAACTTTTAGATGTATGTACTATTGGTATATACACTCCAATGATCAGCTCTTAGCAGCCTATGTGAGTTACCTAACACATGTGAGAATCATAATTTGGCAACTAGCATGAAATATCTCATAAAATTACAAAAATATTAGTAATCATTCATGACTTATTTACATGTAAACAAAATTACACATCCTTTATATCTAATCCATATACCAATGACCAAAAACACCTGCAAACACTTTCATTCTTCAATTTTCTTCATCAAATTGATCTCTCTCAAGTTCTATCTTCAAGTTCTAAGTGTTCTTCATAAATTTTATAAGTTCTAGTTTCATAAAATCAAGAATACTTCCAAGTTTGCTAGCTTACTTCCAATCTTATAAAGTGATCATCCAACCTCAAGAAATCTTTCTTATTTACAGTAAGATATCATTCTAATACAAGGTAATACTCATATTCAAACTTTGATTCAATTTCTATAACTATAACAATCTTATTTCGAGTGAAAATCTTACTTGAACTTGTTTTCGTGTCATGATTCTGCTTCAAGAACTTCCAAGCCATCCAAGGATCCTTTGAAGCTAGATCTATTTTTCTCATTTCTAGTAGGTTTATCCACAAAACCTGAGGTAGTAATGATGTTCATAACATCATTCGATTCATATATATAAAACTACCTTATTCGAAGGTTTAAACTTGAAATCACTAGAACATAGTTTAGTTAATTCTAAACTTGTTCGCAAACAAAAGTTAATCCTTCTAACTTGACTTTTAAAATCAACTAGACACATGTTCTATATCTATATGATATGATAACTTAATGATTTAAAACCTGAAAACACGAAAAACACCGTAAAACTGGATATACGCCGTCGTAGTAACACCGCGGGCTGTTTTGGGTTAGTTAATTAAAAAACTATGATAAACTTTGATTTAAAACTTTTTCTTCTGGAAAAATGATTTTTCTTATGAACATGAAACTATATCCAAAAATCATGATTAAACTCAAAGTGGAAGTATGTTTTCCAAAATGGTCATCTAGACGTCGTTCTTTCGACTGAAATGACTACCTTTACAAAAATGACTTGTAACCTGTATTTCTGACTATAAACTTATACATTTTCTGTATAGATTCATAAACTTAAGTTCAATATGAAACCATAGCAATTGGATTCACTCAAAACGGATTTAAAACGAAGAAGTTATGGGTAAAACAAGATTGGATATTTTTACTTGTTGTAGCTACGTGAAAATTGGTAACAAATCTATATTAATCATATCCTAGCTAACTTATATTGTATAATACATATATTCTAATATGTTATGTAATCTTGGGATACCATAGACACGTATGCAAATGTTTTGACATATCATATCGACCCATCTATATATATTATTTGGAACAACCATAGACACTCTATATGCAGTAATGTTGGAGTTAGATATACAGGGTTGAGATTGATTCCAAAAATATAAATACTTTGAGTTGTGATCTAGCCTGAGATGTGTATACACTGGGTCCAGTGTTGTAAATCTCCTTATTTCTCCCCGAGATCTCCCCGAGATATCATTTTTAGAAGGCAACCGAGACGAGATGTCCATCTCCCGAGCTTTCCCGATCAACGGGGTCAAACTTGGTCAAAGCCATGATTTCTCGAATTTTCTCACTCATTTCTCGGATTTTCTTGTAAAATCTCGTAATTTCTCGGATTTTCTTACTCATTTCTCGAATTTTCCTGTAAAATTTCGTAAAAATGTATATAAATATACATATATTTATTTATGTATATAAATTTATACTAAAAAAACTAAAAAGTCAACGTAAGTCAACGTCCGAGATCTCCCCGAGATTTTTCCGAGATGCCGAGATCTCCTCAAAAATGTCCAAACTAGATCTCCCCGAGATCCGAGTTTTCCAACCTTGACTGGGTCGTGGATTGGGTCAAGATAATATATATCAATTTATTTCTGTACATCTAACTATGGACAACTAGTTGTAGGTTACTAACGAGGACAGCTGACTTAATAAACTTAAAACATTAAAATGTATTAGAAATGTTGTAAATATATTTTGAACATACTTTGATATATATGTACATATTTGTTATAGGTTCGTAAATCGACCAGTGGCCAAGTCTTACTTCCCGACGAAGTAAAAATCTGTGAAAGTGAGTTATAGTCTCACTTTTAAAATCTAATATTTTTGAGATGAGAATACATGTAGCTTTATAAATGTTTTACAAAATAGACACAAGTACATGAAACTACTTTCTATGGTTGAACGATCGAAGCCGAATATGCCCCTTTTACTTGGTAACCTAAGAATTAGTAAACCAGTCTACTAATTGACGCGAATCCTAAAGATAGATCTATTGGGCCCAACAAACCCCATCCGTTGTAGCGGATGCTTTAGTACTTCGAGTTTTTATATCATGTCCGATGGATGTCCCGAAATGATGGGGATATTCTTATATGCATCTTGTTAATGTCGGTTACCAGGTGTTCACCGTATGAATGATTTTTATCTCTATGTATGGGATGTATTGAAATATGAAATCTTGTGGTCTATTATTATGATTTGATAATATATAGGTTAAACCTATAACTCACCAACATTTTTTGTTGACGTTTTAAGCATGTTTATTCTCAGGTGATTATTAAGAGCTTCCGCTATTGCATACTAAAATAAGGACAAGATTTGGAGTCCATGCTTGTATGATATTATGTAAAACTGCATTTAAGAAACTTATTTTTGATGTAATATATTCATATTGTAAACCATTATGTAATGGTCGTGTGTAAACGGTATATTTTAGATTATCATTATTTGATAATCTACATAATGCTTTTTATACCTTTATCGATAAAATAAAGGTTATGGTTGTTTTAAAAATGAATGCAGTCTTTGAAAAATGTCTCATATAGAGGTCAAAACCTCGCGACGAAATCAATTAATATGGAACATTTATAATCAATATGAACTGGACATTTCAGTTGGTATTCGAGCATTGGTCTTAGAGAACCAAAAATTTGCGTTAGTGTGTCTTATCGAGTTTGTTAGGATACATTAGTGAGTCTGGACTTCGATCGTGTTTTCTTTAAAAACGATTGCTTAACACTTTTGTTGGAAACTATATATTATTAACATGTAAATATTATGTGATATATTAATCTCTTAATGTGTTTGATATTGTGTGATAGATGTTTACCACTTGTACAAATCCAATCGATTCACCTAATATTAATGAAGAGTCGAATATATTTTGAGAAGATTCACAAATTCCCGAAGAGGAACCGGAAGAAGACGAACCGGAAGAGGAGGAACCGGAAGAGTCGGAACCGGAAGAAGAGGAACTGGAAGAGGAGGAACTGGAAGAAGAAGAGGTTCCGGAGGAAGAAATATTGATACCTATAGTAAATCGATTAAATAAAAGAAAATCCTCAACCAACGGACCAAAGTTAATAATGGTCAATGGTGTTTCCGCCAAGGAAGCAAAATATTGGGAAGATTATCAATTTTCCGACGAATTGGATCCCGATGAGGATTCTGATGATGTTATAGAAATTACCTCGACCTAATTTAATAAAGCGAAAGAAAATAATAAAGTAAATGGTATAAAAATAGAGAAACCCGATTCCAACCTCAATGAACTTTATATGTATCGGCAACATCTGTATTTCCTAAAATGTAACAATAACCCGGGAACCTCTAAACCACCAGGTTTTTCTAAACCATTGTGGAAAACGACAGCTCGTATTAGAGGAACACCATATATTCCTAGAAAATTAGGAAAACGAACCAAGTCCGAAGAAGAAGAAACCAGTGATTCAGATTAGAGGGTTGTAATCATGTTATGTATTATATGTATTGTAGTGTGCTTGTACTTTTATGTTCTATGTAAAAATTGTTTGTATTGTTTGTTAATTATCTTTTACGAATCTAACCCTTGTTTATTTTACAGTATAAAAACAAAATGGACGTTAAGGGTAAACAACCGAATATTTTACAAGACCTACCAGAGGATATGATTGATGAAATCTTGTCTAGAGTCAGTCAGAATTCATCAGCACAATTAGTTATGGCGAAATTAACTTGTCAAACATTTGAAAGACTTTTCAGAAATGCCTTAGTTTATAAAAGGTTTTCCTTTGATAGGTGGGGTATATCACATTGGGGAGACCGTAAGTTACGCCGTGTTTTTTTTAAAGCGTTAAATGCAGGGAACCCAAATGCAATTTTACGCTACGGGTTAAGAACCTATTTTGACTCAACATATCCCAACATAGGATTTCGTGAATTAGAAAGAGCTTCTAACATGTAACATAAAGAAGCATGTTATGCTTACGGGTTAGTGATGTTCGCTTCTTACCAAAGTGAGAAAAAGAACATCGGATTGCAGCTTTTAAATAAAACCTTCCCACAAGTGACGGATTCAGTAGTTGGGGTGAGAAACAAGGTTTTTAGATTATTACGGGGTTGTTGGACATTACGAAACCCTCATTCTTTTAACGACATTACAACATGCTGCCTAGCCAATGGTCATAACGGTTATTTTCTACAAGATCAAGGATGGGAAGTCGTCTTAGTAAAACTTGAATGCATGACTTGTTTCTGGACTTATGAATTACGTGTCTTTATTTCTTTTGCTGAACAACTTGCGTATTAACTAGAATTGCCTTCATAGCTGCCGAGTAGCAAAGTTATTATGTGCTATATTTCATCCTATATGTATTATAGCGGTATTGTAATTTTGTAAAATATTGTATAAAGTTTGAACGCGAAATATTATTGTAATAAGTTTTTCATATAGAATCGTAGTAGTTGAATTGTATAATAGCTGCTAAGTATGAACTTAACGGGTAGGTACTACCCGAATTAAAACTATAAAATGCTAATATGAAGAAAAAGCTTTTATAAATAAGTTCATATTATGCTATGAAATACTATTGACTACTCTTAAATTCTATATGATTAACTCAATTCTTTTGGCTATTTTGAAGGAAATGGCACCGGCGACTCGTCAGAACTTGAACATGAGTGAGGAAGACTTCCGTGTTTTCCTTGCTGCGAACATAGCCGCAGTGCAGGCTGCAATGCAAAATAACAAGAACTCTGGATCTAGCAGTGGAACTAATTCCGCAAGAAATCGTGTAGGATGCTCCTACAAAGAATTCACTGCCTGCAAACCTTTGGAATTTGATGGAACCGAAGGACCAATTGGATTGAAACGGTGGACCGAGAAGGTCGAATCGGTGTTTGCCATAAGTAAGTGTACTGAAGAGGACAAAGTTAAGTATGCTACGCATACCTTCACAGGTACGGCGTTAACGTGGTGGAATACCTATCTCGAGCAGGTAGGACAAGATGCTGCTTACGCACTACCATGGTCAGCATTCAAGCAATTGATGAACGAGTAGTATCGTCCCAGGAACGAGGTCAATAAGCTCAAGGTAGAGCTTAGAGAATTACGAACGCAAGGTTTCGATATCACCACGTACGAAAGACGATTCACAGAATTGTACCTATTGTGTCCCATAACGTTTGAAGACGAAGAAGAGAAGATCGACGCATTTTTAAAAGGGTTACCGGAAAGAATTCAAGAAGATGTGAGTTCACACGAGCCCGCCTCCATACAAAAGGCAAGTCGAATGGCTCACAAATTAGTGAACCAGATCGAAAGAAAGATTAAAGAGCAGATGACCGAAGAGGCTAACATGAAACAAGTCAAGAGAAAGTGGGAAGAAACCAATGACAAGAGTCACCAATACAACAACAACAACAACAATCACAACCAAAATCGAAACAACTATCCCAATAACCGCAACATCAATCGCAACAACAACTTCAACAAACGTCCCAACAACAACTACAATAACCGGCCCAACAACAATAACAACAACAACAATAACAATCCCAACAACAATCTCAATAACAACAATGGCAACAAAAACCAAAAACAGCCATGCCAAAGATGTGAAGAGCATCACCTGGCGTTCTGCACGACATTTTGCAACAGGTGTAAAAGAAATGGTCATAGCGCGAAGAAGTGCGAAATCTACGGACCAATGCATAACAGAACTAAAGGAACAAATAATGTCGGAACAAATAATACCGCCATAGTTTGTTTTGGATGTGGAAAACCGGGCCACTTTAGTAGAAATTGCCCGAATCAGGGGAATACTAATGGGCAGAGCCGCGGAAGAGTTTTCAATATTAATACGGCAGAAGCGCAGGAAGACCCGGAGCTTGTTACGGGTACGTTTCTCATTGACAATAAATCTGCTTATGTTTTATTTGATTCGGGTGCGGATAGAAGCTATATGAGTAGAGATTTTTGTGCTAAACTAAGTTGTTCACCGACGCCCTTGGATAATAAATTTTTACTCGAATTAGCAAACGGTAAATTAATTACAGCAGATAATATATGTCGGAATCGAGAAATTAAACTGGTTAGCGAAACATTTAAGATTGACTTGATACCAGTAGAGTTAGGGAGTTTTGATGTGATAATCGGTATGGACTGGTTAAAAGAAGTAAAAGCAGAGATCATTTGTTACAAAAATGCAATTCGCATTATACGAGAAAAAGGAAAACCCTTAATGGTGTACGGAGAAAAGAGCAACGCGAAGTTAAATCTTATTAGTAACCTGAAGGCACAAAAACTAATAAGAAAAGGTTGTTATGCTATGCTAGCACACGTCGAGAAAGTCAATTCCAAAGAAAAGAACATCAATGATGTTTCAGTCGCAAAAGAATTTCCCGATGTATTTCCGAAAGAATTACCGGGACTACCTCCACACCGATCCGTTGAATTTCAAATAGACCTTGTACCGGGAGCTGCACCAATAGCTCGTGCTCTATACAGACTCGCACCTAGCGAAATGAAGGAACTTCAGAGCCAATTACAAGAACTTTTAGAGGGTGGTTTCATTCGACCAAGCACATCACCATGGGGAGCTCCTGTTTTGTTTGTCAAGAAGAAGGATGGTACATTTAGGTTGTGTATCGACTACCGAGAGTTGAACAAACTTACCATCAAGAACCGCTACCCACTACCGAGAATCGATGACTTATTTGATCAACTACAAGGCTCGTCGGTTTATTCGAAGATTGATTTACGTTCTGGGTATCATCAAATGCGGTGAAGGAGGATGATATTCCAAAGACTGCTTTTAGGACGCGTTACGGTCATTAAGAGTTTATGGTTATGCCGTTTGGATTGACAAACGCACCAGCTATGTTCATAGACCTCATGAATCGAGTGTGTGGACTATATCTTGACAAGTTTGTCATTGTTTTCATCGATGACATACTTATTTACTCGAAGAATGATCAAGAGCATGAAGAACATTTAAGAAAAGTGCTAGAGTTGCTGAGAAAAGAAAAACTGTACGGTAAGTTTTCAAAGTGTGCATTTTGGTTGGAAGAAGTTAAATTCCTCGGTCACATAGTGAACAAAGAAGGTATTCAGGTGGATCCAGTAAAGATTGAAACTGTTGAAAAATAGGAAACCCCGAAAACTCCGAAGCATATACGCCAATTTTTAGGACAAGCTGGTTACTACAGAAGGTTCATCCAAGATTTTTCCAGAATAGCAAAACCCTTGACTGCATTAACGCATAAAGGGAGGAAATTTGAATGGAAGGATGAACAAGAGAAAGCGTTTCAAATGTTAAAGAAAAAGTTAACTACGGCACCTATATTGTCATTACCTAAAGGGAATGATGATTTTGTGATATATTGTGATGCTTCAAAGCAAGGTCTCTGTTGTGTATTAATGCAACGAACGAAGGTAATTGCTTATGGGTCTAGACAGTTGAAGATTCACGAGCAGAATTATACGACGCATGATTTGGAATTAGGCGCGGTTGTTTTTGCATTAAAGACTTGGAGGCACTACTTATATGGGGTCAAAATTATTATATATACCGACCACAAAAGTCTTCAACATATATTTAATCAGAAACAACTGAACATGAGGCAGCGCAGGTGGATTGAATTGTTGAATGATTACGACTTTGAGATTCGTTACCACCCGGGGAAGGCGAATGTGGTAGCCGACGCTTTGAGCAGAAAGGATAGAGAACCCATTCGAGTAAAAGCTATGAATATAATGATTCACAATAACCTTACTACTCAAATAAAGGAGGCGCAACAAGGAGTTTTAAAAGAGGGAAATTTAAAGGATGAAATACCTAAAGGATCGAAGAAGCATCTTAATATTCGGGAAGACGGAACCCGGTATAGGGCTGAAAGAATTTGGGTACCAAAATTTGGAGATATGAGAGAAATGGTACTTAGAGAAGCTCATAAAACTAGATACTCAATACATCCTGGAACGGGGAAGATGTACAAAGATCTCAAGAAACATTTTTGGTGGCCAGGTATGAAAGCCGATGTTGCTAAATACGTAGGGGAATGTTTGACGTGTTCTAAGGTCAAAGCTGAGCATCAGAAACCATCAGGTCTACTTCAACAACCCGAAATCCCGGAATGGAAATGGGAAAACATTACCATGGATTTCATCACTAAATTGCCAAGGACTGCAAGTGGTTTTGATACTATTTGGGTAATAGTTGATCGTCTCACCAAATCAGCACACTTCCTGCCAATAAGAGAAGAGGACAAGATGGAGAAGTTAGCACAACTGTATTTGAAGGAAGTCGTCTCCAGACATGAAATACCAATCTCTGTTATCTCTGATAGGGATGGCAGATTTATTTCAAGATTCTGGCAGACATTACAGCAAGCATTAGGAACTCGTCTAGACATGAGTGCTGCCTATCATCCACAAACTGATGGGCAGAGTGAAAGGACAATACAAACGCTTAAAGACATGCTACGAGCATGTGTTATTGATTTCGGAAACAGTTGGGATCGACATCTACCGTTAGCAGAATTTCCTACAACAACAGCTACCATTCAAGCATTGAGATGGCGCCGTTTGAAGCACTTTATGGTAGAAAGTGCAGGTCTCCGATTTTTTGGAGTGAAATGGGGGATAGACAGATTACAGGTCCAGAGATAATACAAGAAACTACCGAGAAGATCATCCAAATTCAACAGCGGTTGAAAACCGCCCAAAGTCGACAAAAGAGCTACGCCGACATTAAAAGAAAAGAAATAGAATTTGAAATTGGAGAGATGGTCATGCTTAAAGTTGCACCTTGGAAAGGCGTTGTTCGATTTGGTAAACGAGGAAAATTAAATCCAAGGTATATAGGACCATTCAAGATTATTGATCGTGTCGGACCAGTAGCTTACCGACTTGAATTATCACAACAACTCGCGGCTGTACATAACACTTTCCACGTCTCAAATTTGAAGAAATGTTTTGCTAAAGAAGATCTCACTATTCCGTTAGACGAAATCCAAATCAACGAAAAACTTCAATTCGTCGAAGAACCCGTCGAAATAATGGATCGTGAGGTTAAAAAACTTAAGCAAAACAAGATACCAATTGTTAAAGTTCGATGAAATGCTCGTAGAGGACCCGAGTTCACCTGGGAACGAGAAGATCAGATGAAGAAGAAATACCCGCACTTATTTCCAGAAGATACGTCAACACCTCTAATTGCTTAAAATTTCGGGACGAAATTTATTTAAAGGGTAGGTACTGTAGTGACCCGAACTTTTCCATGTTTATATATATTAAATGAAATTGTTATTTATATGATTAAGTGTTTCCAACATGTTAAGCAATCAAACTTGTTAAGACTTGATTAATTTAAATAGGTTTCATATAGACAATTGACCACCCAAGTTGACCGGTAATTCACGAACGTTAAAACTTGTAAAAACTATATGATTACATATATATGATTATATATATAGTTAATATGATATTATGATAAGTAAGTATCTCATTAAGTATTTTAATAATGAGTTATATACATAAAATTGAGTTTATTGAATTAAGACACTCGAAACGATATATATAACGATTATCGTTATAACAACGTCTTACAAAATACATATGAATCATATTAAGATATTGATACACTATGTTTAATAATGATAAATGATAAGTAAACATGTCATTAAGTGTATTAACAATGAACTACATATGTAAAAACAAGACTACTAACTTAATGATTTCGAAACGAGACATATATGTAACTATTATCGTTGTAACAACATTTAACTGTATATATATCATACTAAGATATATTAATATATCATAATATCATGATAATGTAATAATTTAACATCTCTTTAGATATAATAAATAATAGGTTAACAACATTTAACAAGATCGTTAACCTAAAGGTTTCAAAACAACATTTACATGTAACGACTAACGATGACTTAACGACTCAGTTAAAATGTATATACATGTAGTGTTTTAATATGTATTCATACACTTTTGAAAGACTTCAAGACACTTATCAAAATACTTCTACTTAACAAAAATGCTTACAATTACATCCTCGTTCAGTTTCATCAACAATTCTACTCGTATGCACCCGTATTCGTACTCGTACAATACACAGCTTTTAGATGTATGTACTATTGGTATATACACTCCAATGATCAGCTCTTAGTAGCCCATGTGAGTCACCTAACACATGTGGGAACCATCATTTGGCAACTAGCATGAAATATCTCATAAAATTACAAAAATATTAGTAATCATTCATGACTTATTTACATGTAAACAAAATTACACATCCTTTATATCTAATCCATATACCAACGACCAAAAACACCTACAAACACTTTCATTCTTCAATTTTCTTCATCAAATTGATCTCTCTCAAGTTCTATCTTCAAGTTCTAAGTGTTCTTCATAAATTCTATAAGTTCTAGTTTCATAAAATCAAGAATACTTCCAAGTTTGCTAGCTTACTTCCAATCTTGTAAAGTGATCATCCAACCTCAAGAAATCTTTCTTATTTACAGTAAGATATATTTCTAATACAAGGTAATACTCATATTTAAACTTTGATTCAATTTCTATAACTTTAACAATCTTATTTCGAGTGAAAATCTTACTTGAACTTGTTTTCGTGTCATGATTCTGCTTCAAGAACTTTCAAGCCATCCAAGGATCCTTTGAAGCTAGATCTATTTTTCTCATTTCCAGTAGATTTATCCACAAAATCTGAGGTAGTAATGATGTTCATAACATCATTCGATTCATATATATAAAACTACCTTATTCGAAGGTTTAAACTTGAAATCACTAGAACATAGTTTAGTTAATTCTAAACTTGTTCGCAAACAAAAGTTAATCCTTCTAACTTGACTTTTAAAATCAACTATACACATGTTCTATATCTATATGATATGCTAACTTAATGATTTAAAACCTGGAAATACGAAAAATACCGTAAAACTGGATATACGCCGTCGTAGTAACACCGCGGGCTGTTTTGGATTAGTTAATTAAAAAATTATGATAAACTTTGATTTAAAAGTTGTTATTATGGGAAAATGATTTTTCTTATGAACATGAAACTATATCCAAAAATCATGATTAAACTCAAAGTGGAAGTATGTTTTCCAAAATGGTCATCTAGACGTCGTTCTTTCGACTGAAATGACTACCTTTACAAAAACAACTTGTAACCTGTATTTATGACTATAAAATTATACTTTTTCTGTATAGATTCATAAACTTAAGTTCAATATGAAACCATAGCAATTGGATTCACTCAAAACGGATTTAAAACGAAGAAGTTATGGGTAAAACAAGATTGGATATTTTTACTTGTTGTAGCTACGTGAAAATTGGTAATAAATCTATATTAATCATATCCTAGCTAACTTATATTGTATAATACATATATTCTAATATATTATGTAATCTTGGGATACCATAGACACGTATGCAAATGTTTTGACATATCATATCGACCCATCTATATATATTATTTGGAACAACCATAGACACTCTATATGTAGTAATGTTGGAGTTAGCTATATAGGGTTGAGGTTGATTCCAAAAATATATATACTTTGAGTTGTGATCTAGCCTGAGACGTGTATACACTGGGTCGTGGATTGGGTCAAGATAATATATATCAATTTATTTCTGTGCATCTAACTATGGACAACTAGTTGTAGGTTACTAACGAGGACAGCTGACTTAATAAACTTAAAACATTAAAACGTATTAGAAATGTTGTAAATATATTTTGAACATACTTTGATATATATGTACATATTTGTTATAGGTTCGTGAATCGACCAGTGGCCAAATCTTACTTCCCGACGAAGTAAAAATCTTTGAAAGTGAGTTATAGTCCCACTTTTAAAATCTAATATTTTTGGGATGAGAATACATGCAGCTTTATAAATGTTTTACAAAATAGACACAAGTACATGAAACTACTTTCTATGGTTGAACGATCGAAGCCGAATATGCCCCTTTTACTTGGTAACCTAAGAATTAGTAAACCAGTCTACTAATTGACGCGAATCCTAAAGATAGATCTATTGGGCCCAACAAACCCCATCCGTTTTAGTACTTCGAGTTTTTATATCATGTCCGATGGATGTCCCGGAATGATGGGGATATTCTTATATGCATCTTGTTAATGTCGGTTACCAGGTGTTCACCGTATGAATGATTTTTATCTCTATGCATGGGATGTATTGAAATATGAAATCTTGTGATCTATTATTATGATTTGATAATATATAGGTTAAACCTATAACTCACCAATATTTTTTGTTGACGTTTTAAGCATGTTTATTCTCAGGTGATTATTAAGAGCTTCCGCTGTTGCATACTAAAATAAGGACAAGATTTAGAGTCCATGCTTGTATGATATTATGTAAAACTACATTCAAGAAACTTATTTTTGATGTAATATATTCATATTGTAAACCATTATGTAATGGTCGTGTGTAAACGGTATATTTTAGATTATCATTATTTGATAATCTACGTAATGCTTTTTAAACCTTTATCGATAAAATAAAGGTTATGGTTGTTTTAAAAATGAATGCAGTCTTTGAAAAACATCTCACATAGAGGTCAAAACCTCGCGACGAAATCAATTAATATGGAACGTTTATAATCAATATGAACGGGACATTTCACATGCCGTCAACTTTCGATGTAAATGAAAGTTTGTCTTTTAAAAACGAATGCAATGTTTGTAAAGTGTATCATATAGAGGTCAAGTACCTCTCAATGAAATCAACTATTGTAAATCGTTTATAATGTATATGAACGGGTCCTTTCATTATATTCATCTGTCATAGCTTGTTTCCAGTTAGGGTCCCGATGGGCTTCGGGGTAGGTGTGAGGGATAGGAGAGATGACAGAGGTGTGAAGGTTAAGACGAATGACGGGTTTGGTGGTACCGACGCGAGTGCGGGTGATCATAGAGTGAACAGAGGTAGAAGCGGTAGTCTCAGTCGGAGGAGGATGTGTCTCCGTGGTAGATGTTTGGGTGGTATTAGGGAAGGTAGCCTCAATAGGAGGAGGCTGAGTCTCCGGTCGTGGAGTAGGAGGAGAAGTGTCAGCGGTAGCCTCAGGCGGAGGAGGCCGTGTCTCCGAGGAAGGGTTAATAGTAGGATAGTGTAGGTTAGGAAGGTGGAAGGATCGGGAGAAAAGACTTGGTGGGGGTTCAAGGAAGTCATATGATGGGGGTTGAGTGGGTGTCATGGAGCCAAAAGGAAATGACGTCTCCTCAAAGGTGACATGACGAGAAAGAAGGATCATGTTAGAGGTAAGGTCAAGGCAACGATACCCTCGGTGATTGGAGGGGTACCCGAGAAAAATGCAGGGGGTAGAGCGCAGTACCAGTTTGTGAGTGTCGAGTAAGTGAGGGTAACAAAGGCAACCAAATACACGGAGAGTTGAGTAATCGGGTTGTTGTTGGTACAAATGGTAGTGGGGTATTTCGTGATTAATGGAGGATGAAGGAAGAATGTTAAGAAGATGGGCCGCCATATGTAGGGCTTCGACCCAGTAGGTAGGCGGAAGGTGAGCCTGAAAAAGAATGGTGCGAATGAGATTATTAATGGTACGTAGCATACGTTCTGATTTCCCATTTAAGGTATAGGGGCAAGAAAAGCAGAATTGGATTCCATTGGTTTGAAGAAGATTGTGAAAGGTCGTGTTGTCGAATTCACTGCCATTATCACACACACACACACACACACACACACACACACACACACATATATATATATATATATATATATATATATATATATATATATATATATATATATATATATATATATATATATATATATATATGTTTAAATTGACTGCGTACAAATGATCGAAAATTAATGAAAGTTTTAAGTACATTAGATTTGTTAAGTAGCGAAAAAACCCAAACATAATGAGAATAATGGTCATGAAATATGACATAATACTTTAAAGCACTAAGACTAGGCACATGAGAAGTCCATAAATCCGAATAATAATATCAAAAGTAGCAGTTACATTAGAACTAGAAACAGAAAAAGGCAGTCGCACATGTTTTCCAAGTTGACACGCATGACAAAATAAAGGTGACGACATTTTATTACATATGATATCTTTATTAGAAATAAGTCTGCGAACAACATCGTGTCCAAGATGACCAAGACGTTGATGCCAAGTGACAGGACTGGTAACAAAAGCTTGCGGAGAGGTAGAGCTGGATGTTGTGAAGGGGTAGAGATCTCCGGTGCTATCACATCGGAGCAGAAGACGGCGTGTCAGGTAGTTCTTCACAGAAAAACCAAACGGGTCAAATTCAACGGATACAATATTATCACGAGTAAAATGACTCACAGATATGAGGTTTTTAACAATATTGGGAGTTACAAGGATGCTATTTAGGTATAAAGGATGATGATTGGTAGGTAACAAGCTATTGCCAGTGTTGGTGACGGGAATTGTATTCCAGTTACTAACGGCGACAGATGAATATTTGCATTTATTAGATACAGTACTAAGGTTATTAACACAAGAGGTAAGGTGAGAAGTCGCACCAGTATCCATGTGCCATCCGGCAGCTCCGTAATCCTGAAGAGTCATGGCACTGAAGGTGCTGGGAAGAACAGTTTCTTGAGTTTGAGTCCGTGGGTCAACAGTGAAGGTACCGTACGAGTTGGGCTGGGCAGTGTAGTTAAACCCGTGAGTGTTGGGCTGTCCAGAATAGTACACCTCGGGCCCAGTAGTGTAAGCGGGCTGAGGCTGCTGGCTGTTGGGCCTGGAAAAGCTCGGTGGACTGGGTAAAATACCCGGCTGAACAGCAGACCTATTCGGTCCATAACCAGCAAAAAAAATTGGTGTTGCTGGACCCGATAGGATTGAAGGGAGCTCGATGATTTGTGTACTGTGCAAGTTGGTATTGCTGGGCCGCAATAAGCTGCAACAGTTAGGCCTGGCTAACACTATTATTGGGCCGATTATTTTGAGTCTGATAACTAGAATTAGAATTGGTCCTTCTGCTATTGTGATTACCCTGATGTAAGTAGCGCCACTTATTCTCAAATCGACAGAACCCACGTGAAAAATTTCGGCAAACTTCCGGCTGAGCAGGCGGCGGTGGTGGGGGTGTGGACGCGACAAGAGCCGTCGGGCTGGAAGCGATTAGTTGGTGATTGGTTGCAGATCGTTGCTTGCGATTGAGAGAAATTTCTTCCATAAGAAATATGGATCGAACCATGTTCAGATCCGAAAACTTTTCACGATGAATAATAATATGAGAGGCATGCTAGTATTTGTCGTTCAATTCATTTACTGCATACATAACCAAATCTTTGTCCTCAACCGTGGACCCTAGGTTTCGTAAATGAGCGGAGATCTTATAACTCTTTCGAAAGTATTCTTCATTGGACAAAGAACCGATATCAAGGTCTTTCAACTCAGCATTTAATTCCATTGTTTTTGATAGCTTGTTGTCTTGGAATATTTTTTCGAGAAAAACCCACGTCTCATGTGCAGTCTTTGGTTCGCCATTAAGAACACGTTCAAGAAGAGGCTCAGAGATGGTGTTGAAGATCCATGTAGAGACAACGGCATCGACCTTGATCCACTCCGGTGTGGCTTGTTCTTAGAACGTAGACGAACTGTCTAGGAATTTCATAACTTCAAAACCATTACAGTGAGTTGTAAATAATGTTTTCCAGTGGGAGTAATTTAGTTTTGTGAGGTCAAGTTTAATGGGTATGATGTGGTGAACGGAGGTAACCGTGTAGATTTTTTCATAGTTAGCAACCATGATGAAGAAAATAGGGTTGCAGGTTGATCGAGAAAGGAGGCTGGAGGGTTTTTTGTTTTTTTTTTTTTTTGGCGATGAAAAAGAAATTAGGGTTGGGAATGGTACAGCTGGCTCGATACCATGTTATAGATCATAATGTGTTGTATATTATTGTGTGTACTGCATTACAATAGAAGTGGCATTATATAGCCATGACACCCTACGCAAGGACTAGGGCTTGGCCCAACATACATGACATAATGATAATAATATTAAGCTCAATAGTCTAATAATCTAACAGTGCCAATCCACTATATTTTTGCAAATTTGATCCACTCGAAAGTTTTGGTTTGAACTTCGTTGACAATCTTAAAGGAAGCCCAAGCATCTTTTGAAACACTGTAATAATTATATAACTATAGTAATAAGAAATGTGAACTTTGCAACAAACCATAATTCAATAAATTATCACGCTTGTTAGATATCTTATTTCTAGCATGTGATATCTGTATACACACTAATTGCTAGTTGTAAGTAAATAAAGGACTTGATTGGCCAATTTTTAAGGTGATGAAATCTTTTCCCCTTTTCAGTTAATTATGTGAGAATATTTTAAATCTTTCTGTGTTTAATATATATATATATATATATATATATATATATATATATATATATATATATATATATATATATATATATATATATATATATATATATATATATATATATATATATATATATATATATATAAAGGATTTTACATATAAATTAATTAGTAAAAAAAGGTATAAAAAAAATAGAAGATTTTTCCATGTTCGGGCTACCCGAGAGGGCGAGTAATCCGGCATCATACTATGATGTACGCAACCCAGCAGGATTACTATCTGGCTGTTTTCAACCAATCTCTGGCCACCACTATATATTCGTCCTAGACAAGATTCGAACCTGAGACTAGGGGTGTGCACCATTTGGTTTCAAACCGAGTAAACCGAATATCGAATCGAATCCAAAAAAAAAAAAATCGAATTTCTTAAACGGTTTTCAGATCGATCGAAACCGAAACCGAAACCGAAATCTTAATTCGGTTTTTGGTTTGGAAAATTTTAAATTTGGTTAACCGAAAACCGAATTAAAAATCGAATTCAAATTAATAACATATTAAAACATATTTATAATTATAATATTTATATTATATTTGATGTATTATTACATTTTTACTAAAAATAAACATATTATATACCATGTACTCTTAAATTAATTTCACAACTGTTATTCCTAATTTATATGTAAGTTTATGCAGGTTAGGATTTTTATTTTTATTGATTTTCGATTTTAACCGAAACCAAACCGAAATCAAATTCGGTTTTTGGTTCAGTTTTGGTTATGGTTTTGATATTTTAATTTGGTTTCGGTTTGATTTTCGGTTTGAAATTATAAGTTTCAAAACCGAAAAAACCGAACCGAATAAACCGAAAAACCAAAAATCGAACCGATGAACACCTCTACCTGAGACCTCTTGCAAGAAATTCATGGCCGAATTTATTTATTAATATAATTAATTAGTAGTTTATTTTATAGTTCATAATTATAATTATATATTTTTTTCTTATTATTTTTAATGATAACCTATTATATTATATGTTAATGTGCATAAATGAGTTATACGTAACAATTACGTAGTATTATTTACTTTTATTATGAAATCCTTACTTTTTTCCATCTCGATTGTACTAATTATTCTTTTGTGATAACATTTTAAACAACTCAATTATGTAGATTTGATTGGTTAAATCATGAAGAAAAAAAATATGCTACACATTGGGTTGGTTTAATTATTGATTTTTTTTAAAACCATATTAGAATTAGATATTATAATGGGAACATATAGTTTTGTAAAGCGGTAATTATCCTACCAGCAACAATGTACTTTGGTGCAGCTAAGCGGACCGGCCCATATTCTAGTTAAACTCTATGATACGTTTAACGTAGGGTGTACGTTAGGTGGAGAATTGAGGGTTCATATTTTTATGTCGTGTAATATGGTGAGATCTATATGGCATCATGTCGGTTCTTATGTGGTTTTCGCGATTGTCGGAGCTACCATGTGGCATATTTGGAGATTTCGCAATGTGTCCTCTACGGTGAGCCTCGTATGAAGAAAGTTATGTTGTTCGACTCTATAAGGAATTTTTCTTTTAATTGAATTGTTAGTAGAAGTGAATTTAATTGTAATTGGAACTCTTGGCTTGTCAAGCCATTGTAATCGTTTTTTGCCCCCTTCCTAGTGAAATGTCCCGTTCTTATTGATTAAAAACGTTCCATATTAATTGATTTCGTTGCGAGGTTTTGACCTCTATATGAGACGTTTTTCAAAGACTGCATTCATTTTTAAAACAAACCATAACCTTTATTTCATAAATAAAGGTTTAAAAAGCTTTACGTAGATTATCAAATAATGATAATCTAAAATATCCTGTTTACACACGACCATTACATAATGGTTTACAATACAAATATGTTACATCGAAATCAGTTTCTTGAATGCAGTTTTTACACAATATCATACAAACTTGGACTCCAAATCTTGTCCTTATTTTAGTATGCAACAGCGGAAGCTCTTAATATTCACCTGAGAATAAACATGCTTTAAACGTCAACAAAAATGTTGGTGAGTTATAGGTTTAACCTATATATATCAAATCGTAACCATAGACCACAAGATTTCATATTTCAATACACATCCCATACATAGAGATAAAAATCATTCATATGGTGAACACCTGGTAACCAACATTAACAAGATGCATATATAAGAATATCCCCATCATTCCGGGACACCCTTCGGATATGATATAAATTTCGAAGTACTAAAGCATCCGGTACTTTGGATGGGGTTTGTTAGGCCCAATAGATCTATCTTTAGGATTCGCGTCAATTAGGGTGTCTGTTCCCTAATTCTTAGATTACCAGACTTAATAAAAAGGGGCATATTCGATTTCGATAATTCAACCATAGAATGTAGTTTCACGTACTTGTGTCTATTTTGTAAATCATTTATAAAACCTGCATGTATTCTCATCCCAAAAATATTAGATTTTAAAAGTGGGACTATAACTCACTTTCACAGATTTTTACTTCGTCGGGAAGTAAGACTTGGCCACTGGTTGATTCACGAACCTATAACAATATATACATATATATCAAAGTATGTTCAAAAATATATTTACAACACTTTTAATATATTTTGATGTTTTAAGTTTATTAAGTCAGCTGTCCTCGTTAGTAACCTACAACTAGTTGTCCACAGTTAGATGTACAGAAATAAATCGATAAATATTATCTTGAATCAATCCACGACCCAGTGTATACGTATCTCAGTATTGATCACAACTCAAACTATATATATTTTGGAATCAACCTCAACCCTGTATAGCTAACTCCAACATTCACATATAGAGTGTCTATGGTTGTTCCGAAATATATATAGATGTGTCGACATGATAGGTCGAAACATTGTATACGTGTCTATGGTATCTCAAGATTACATAATATACAATACAAGTTGATTAAGTTATGGTTGGAATAGATTTGTTACCAATTTTCACGTAGCTAAAATGAGAAAAATTATCCAATCTTGTTTTACCCATAACTTCTTCATTTTAAATCCGTTTCGAGTGAATCAAATTGCTATGGTTTCATATTGAACTCTATTTTATGAATCTAAACAGAAAAGTATAGGTTTATAGTCGGAAAAATAAGTTACAAGTCGTTTTTGTAAAGGTAGTCATTTCAGTCGAAAGAACGACGTCTAGATGACCATTTTAGAAAACATACTTCCACTTTGAGTTTAACCATAATTTTTGGATATAGTTTCATGTTCATAATAAAAATCATTTTCTCAGAATAACAACTTTTAAATCAAAGTTTATCATAGTTTTTAATTAACTAACCCAAAACAGCCCGCAGTGTTACTATGACGGCGTAAATCCGGTTTTACGGTGTTTTTCGTGTTTCCAGGTTTTAAATCATTAAGTTAGCATATCATATAGATATAGAACATGTGTTTAGTTAATTTTAAAAGTCAAGTTAGAAGGATTAACTTTTGTTTGCGAACAAGTTTAGAATTAACTAAACTATGTTCTAGTGATTACGAGTTTAAACCTTCGAATAAGATAGTTTTATATATATGAATCGAATGATGTTATGAACATCATTACTACCTCAAGTTTAGTAGGTAAACCTACTGGAAGTGACAAGAAATGATCTAGCTTGAAAGGATCTTGGATGGCTTGAAAGTTCTTGAAGTAGGATCATGACAAAAAAACAAGTTCAAGTAAGATTTTTACTCGAATTAAGATAGTTTATAATTATAGAAATTGAATCAAAGTTTGAATATAAATATTACCTTGAATAAGAAAGATAACCTACTGTATATAACAAAGGTTTCTTGATCTTAGATGATTACTTGGAATGGATTAGAAAGCTTGGAAGTAAATTAGTAAACTTGAAGGGATTTTTAGAGTGTTCTTGAAGTGTTCTTCCTATGATGATTATAGCTTGATTCTTGAAGTGATTTTTGATGAAGATGATGATTAACTACTGGAAAAATACGTTCATAATAGTGTGGGTGTGTTGAGAGAGAATTAGAAAGAGAATTGGAAGTGAAATGGAGTGAATGATGAGTGGTAATTGGTGAGTGTTGAGTGGGGTTAAAAGGAGTTCTAGTTAGTTGACTAGCTCATGGTAGAAGTTAAAATTGATTAGTCATACATGACATAATCAAGAGTGGAATCCCATGCTAGTTCCTATTGGTATATACCCATAGTAAGTACGTTTTGAAGCTGTGTATAATACGGGTAAAAATACGACTAGAATTCTTGATGAAAGAAAAGAATGGGAAAGTAACTGTAACCATTTTTGTTAAGTATGAGTGTTTTGATATATGTCTTGAAGTCTTCCAAAAGTATTTTAATACATCTAAATACACTACATGTATATACATTTTAACTGAGTCGTTAAGTCATCATTAGTCGTTACATGTAAGTGTTGTTTTGAAACCTTTAAGTTAACGATCTCAATTAATGTTGTTAACCCATTGTTTATTATATCTAATGAGATGTTAAATTATTATATTATCATGATATTATGATATATTAATATATCTTAATATGATATATATACATTTAAATGTCGTTACAATGATAATCGTTACATATATGTCTCGTTTCGAAATCCTTAAGTTAGTAGTCTTGTTTATATGTATATAACTCATTGTTAATATATTTATGGAGATACTTACTTATTATAATCTCATGTTAACCATATGTATATCCATATATATGTCGTCATGTCGTTTTTACAAGTTTTAACGTTCGTGAATCGCCGGTCAACTTGGGTGGTCAATTGTCTATATGAAACATATTTCAATTAATCAAGTCTTAACAATTTTGATTGCTTAACATGTTGGAAACATTTAATCATGTAAATATCAATCTCAATTAATATATATAAACATGGAAAAGTTCGGGTCACTACAGTACCTACCCGTTAAATAAATTTCGTCCCGAAATTTTAAGATGTTGAAGGTGTTGACGAATCTTCTGGAAATAGATGCGGGTATTTCTTCTTCATCTGATCTTCACGCTCCCAGGTGAACTCGGGTCCTCTACGAGCATTCCATCGAACCTTAACAATTGGTATCTTGTTTTGCTTAAGTCTTTTAACCTCACGATCCATTATTTCGACGGGTTCTTCGATGAATTGGAGTTTTTCGTTTATTTGGATTTCATCTAACGGAATAGTGAGATCTTCTTTAGCAAAACATTTCTTCAAATTCGAGACGTGGAAAGTGTTATGTACAGCCACGAGTTGTTGAGGTAACTCAAGTCGGTAAGCTACTGGTCCGACACGATCAATAATCTTGAATGGTCCAATATACCTTGGATTTAATTTCCCTCGTTTACCAAATCGAACAACGCCTTTCCAAGGTGCAACTTTAAGCATGACCATCTCTCCAATTTCAAATTCTATATCTTTTCTTTTAATGTCAGCGTAGCTCTTTTGTCGACTTTGGGCGGTTTTCAACCGTTGTTGAATTTGGATGATCTTCTCGGTAGTTTCTTGTATAATCTCCGGACCCGTAATCTGTCTATCCCCCACTTCACTCCAACAAATTGGAGACCTGCACTTTCTACCATAAAGTGCTTCAAACGGCGCCATCTCAATGCTTGAATGGTAGCTGTTGTTGTAGGAAAATTCTGCTAACGGTAGATGTCGATCCCAACTGTTTCCGAAATCAATAACACATGCTCGTAGCATGTCTTCAAGCGTTTGTATCGTCCTTTCGCTCTGCCCATCAGTTTGTGGATGATAGGCAGTACTCATATCTAGACGAGTTCCTAATGCTTGCTGTAATGTCTGCCAGAATCTTGAAATAAATCTGCCATCCCTATCAGAGATAATAGAGATTGGTATTCCATGTCTGGAGACGACTTCCTTCAAATACAGTCGTGCTAACTTCTCCATCTTGTCATCTTCTCTTATTGGTAGGAAGTGTGCTGATTTGGTGAGACGATCAACTATTACCCAAATAGTATCAAAACCACTTGCAGTCCTTGGCAATTTAGTGATGAAATCCATGGTAATGTTTTCCCATTTCCATTCCGGGATTTCGGGTTGTTGAAGTAGACCTGATGGTTTCTGATGCTCAGCTTTGACCTTAGAACACGTCAAACATTCTCCTACGTATTTAGCAACATCGGCTTTCATACCCGGCCACCAAAAATGTTTCTTGAGATCCTTGTACATCTTCCCCGTTCCAGGATGTATTGAGTATCTGGTTTTATGAGCTTCTCTAAGTACCATTTCTCTCATATCTCCAAATTTTGGTACCCAAATCCTTTCAGCCCTATACCGGGTTCCGTCTTCCTGAATATTAAGATGCTTCTCCGATCCTTTGGGTATTTCATCCTTTAAATTTCCCTCTTTTAAAACTCCTTGTTGCGCCTCCTTTATTTGAGTAGTAAGGTTATTATGAATCATTATATTCATAGATTTTACTCGAATGGGTTCTCTGTCCTTCCTGCTCAAGGCATCGGCTACCACATTTGCCTTCCCCGGGTGGTAACGAATCTCAAAGTCGTAATCATTCAACAATTCAATCCACCTACGCTGCCTCATATTCAGTTGTTTCTGATTAAATATGTGTTGAAGACTTTTGTGGTCGGTATATATAATACTTTTGACCCCATATAAGTAGTGCCTCCAAGTCTTTAATGCAAAAACAACCGCTCCTAATTCCAAATCATGCGTCGTATAATTTTGTTCGTGAATCTTCAATTGTCTAGACGCATAAGCAATCACCTTCGTTCGTTGCATTAATACACAACCGAGACCTTGCTTTGATGCGTCACAATAAATCACAAAATCATCATTCCCTTTAGGCAATGACAATATAGGTGCCGTAGTTAGCTTTTTCTTCAATAACTGAAACGCTTTCTCTTGTTCATCATTCCATTCAAATTTCTTCCCTTTATGCGTTAATGCAGTCAAGGGTTTTGCTATTCTGGAAAAATCTTGGATGAACCTTCTGTAGTAACCAGCTAGTCCTAAAAACTGGCGTATGTGTTTCGGAGTTTTCGGGGTTTCCCACTTTTCAACAATTTCTATCTTTGCCGGATCCACCTTAATACCTTCTTTGTTCACTATGTGACCGAGGAATTGAACTTCTTCCAACCAAAATGCACACTTTGAAAACTTAGCGTACAATTCTTCCTTCCTCAATACTTCTAACACCTTTCTCAAATGTTCACCGTGTTCTTGGTCATTCTTTGAGTAAATAAGTATGTCATCAATGAAAACAATGACAAACTTGTCAAGGTATGGTCCACACACTCGGTTCATAAGGTCCATGAACACAGCTGGTGCATTAGTTAAACCAAACGGCATGACCATAAACTCGTAATGACCGTAACGTGTTCTGAAAGCAGTCTTTGGAATATCATCTTCTTTCACCCGCATTTGATGATACCCGGAACGTAAGTCAATCTTTGAATAAACAGACGAGCCTTGTAGTTGATCAAATAAGTCATCGATTCTCAGTAGTGGGTAGCGGTTCTTGATGGTAAGTTTGTTCAACTCTCGGTAGTCGATACACAACCTGAATGTACCATCTTTCTTCTTGACAAACAAAACAGGAGCTCCCCACGGTGATGTGCTTGGTCGAATGAAACCACGCTCTAAAAGTTCTTGTAATTGGCTTTGTAGTTCTTTCATCTCGCTGGGTGCGAGTCTGTAAGGAGCACGAGCTATTGGTGCAGCTCCTGGTACAAGATCTATTTGAAATTCAACGGATCGATGTGGGGGTAATCCCGGTAATTCTTTCGGAAATACATCAGGAAATTCTTTTGCGACGGGAACATCATTGATGCTCTTTTCTTCAGTTTGTACTTTCTCGACGTGTGCTAGAACAGCATAGCAACCTTTTCTTATTAGTTTTTGTGCCTTCAAATTACTAATAAGATGTAGCTTCGTGTTGCCCTTTTCTCCGTACACCATTAAGGGTTTTCCTTTTTCTCGTATAATGCGAATTGCATTTTTGTAACAAACGATCTCCGCTTTCACTTCTTTCAACCAGTCCATACCGATTATCACATCAAAACTCCCTAACTCTACTGGTATCAAATCAATCTTAAATGTTTCGCTAACCAGTTTAATTTCTCGATTTCGACATATATTATCTGCTGAAATTAATTTACCATTTGCTAATTCGAGTAAAAATTTACTATCCAAAGGCGTCAATGGACAACTTAATTTAGCACAAAAATCTCTACTCATATAGCTTCTATCCGCACCCGAATCAAATAAAACGTAAGCAGATTTATTGTCAATAAGAAACGTACCCGTAACAAGCTCCGGGTCTTCCTGTGCCTCTGCCGCATTAATATTGAAAACTCTTCCACGGCCTTGTCCATTCGTGTTCTCCTGGTTCGGGCAATTTCTAATAATGTGGCCTGGTTTTCCACATTTATAACAAACTACATTGGCATAACTTGCTCCGACACTACTTGCTCCGCCATTACTCGTTCCGACACCATTTGTTCCTTTCGTTCTATTAACCCTGGTCCGTAGACCTCACACTTCGCCGCGCTATGACCATTTCTTTTACACTTGTTGCAAAATTTGGTGCAGAACCCCGAGTGATTCTTTTCACACCTTTGGCATAGCTGCTTCTGATTGTTGTTGTTGTTGCGGTTATTATTGTTGTTGGGATGATTGTTGTAGTTGTTGTTGTTGTTGTTGTTGTTGGGCCGTTTGTTGTAGTTGCGATTGATGTTGCGATTGTTGGGATAATTGTTGCGATTATTGTTGTAATTGCTGTTGTTGTTGTATTGGTGATTCTTATCACCGTTTTCCTCCCACTTTATTTTGACTTGCTTCACATTGGCCTCTTCAGCAGTCTGTTCTTAAATTCTTTCTTCAATCTGGTTCACTAGTTTGTGAGCCATTCTACATGCCTGTTGTATGGAGGCGGGCTCGTGTGAACTTATATCTTCTTGGATTCCTTCCGGTAATCCCTTCACAAACGCGTCGATCTTCTCTTCCTCATCTTCGAATGCTCCCGGACACAATAGGCACAATTCTGTGAATCGTCTTTCGTACGTGGTAATATCAAATCCTTGGGTTCGTAACCCTCTAAGTTCTGTCTTGAGCTTATTGACCTCGGTTCTGGGACGGTACTTCTCGTTCATCAAGTGCTTGAATGCTGACCACGGTAGTGCGTACGCATCATCTTGTCCCACTTGCTCTAGATAGGTATTCCACCATGTTAACGCAGAACCTGTGAAGGTATGCGTAGCGTACTTCACTTTGTCCTCTTCAGTACACTTACTTATGGCAAAAACCGATTCAACCTTCTCGGTCCACCGTTTCAATCCGATCGGTCCTTCGGTTCCATCAAATTTCAAAGGTTTGCAGGCAGTGAATTCTTTGTAGGTGCATCCTACACGATTTCCTGTACTGCTAGATCCAAGGTTATTGTTGGTATGTAGCGCAGCCTGTACTGCGGCTATGTTTGAAGCTAGAAAAGTACGGAATTCCTCTTCATTCATATTCACGGTGTGTCGAGTAGTCGGTGCCATTTCCTTCAAAATAGTTAAATGGAACAAGTTAATCATACAGAATATTAAGAGTAGTTAATAGTATTTCGTAGCATAATATGAACTCATTTATAAAAGCTTTTTCTTCATATTAGCGTTTTATAAGTTTAAATTCGGGTAGTACCTACCCGTTAAGTTCATACTTAGTAGCTAATATACAATTCAACTACTACAATTCTATATGAAAAACTGATTGTAATAATATTTTGCGTTCAAACTTTTATACAATATTTTACAAACTTACAATACCGCTTATTTTACATAAAGCATGAAATATAGCACACAATAACTTTGATACAAGATAGTTGTGAAGACAATTCTAGCTAGTACACAAGTCGTTCGGCAAAGGCAATAAAGACACGTAATTCATACGTCCAGAAACAAGTCATGCATTCTGGTTTTACTAGGACTACTTCCCATCCTTGGTCTTGTGCAACATAACCGTTATGGCCGTTGATAAGACAGCGTGTTGTAACGTCATCAAAGGGACGAGGGTTACGTAATGTCCAGCAGTCTCGTAATAATCTAAAAACCTCATTTCTTACCCCAATTACCGACTCCGTCACTTGTGGAAACGTTTTGTTTAATAGTTGTAGCCCGATGTTCTTGTTCTCACTTTGGTGAGAAGCGAACATTACTAATCCGTAAGCATAACATGCTTCTTTATGTTGCATGTTAGCCGCTTTTTCTAAATCACGAAGTCCAATATTCGGATATATTGAGTCAAAATAATTTCTTAACCCGTTGCGTAAAATAGCATTTGGGTTCCCCGCAATATATGCGTCAAAGTAAACACATCGTAACTTATGGGTTTCCCAATGTGATATCCCCCATCTTTCAAACGAAAGTCTCTTATAAACCAAGACATTCTTGGAACGTTCTTCGAATGTCTTACAAACTGATCTCGCCTTAAATAGTTGTGCCGAAGAATTCTGGCCGACTCTAGACAAGATTTCATCAATCATGTCTCCGGGTAGGTCTCTTAAAATATTGGGTTGTCTATCCATTTTGTGTTTTTAAACTGTAAAATAGACAAGAGTTAGTTTCATAAAAAAATACTTATTAATACAAGCAATTTTTACATATATCATAAAGCATAAGAACACTATATTACATATATTACACCACACGAATACAACTATCTTATTCCGACTCGCTCGATTCTTCTTCTTCGGTTTTGGTTCGTTTTGCCAAGTTTCTAGGGATATATGATGTTCCCCTAATACTAGCTGTTATTTTCCACATTGGTTTAGAAAAACCTGGTGGTTTAGAGGTTCCCGGGTCATTGTTACAACTTAAGGACTTCGGGGGTTGACGATACATATAAAGTTCATCGGGGTTGGAATTAGATTTCTCTATTTTTATGCCCTTTCCCTTATTATTTTCTTTTTCCTTTTTAAATTCAGTTGGGGTAATTTCTATAACATTATCGGAATTCTCGTCGGAATCCGATTCATCGGAGAATTGGTAATCCTCCCAATATTTTGCTTCCTTGGCGGAAACACCATTGACCATAATTAACTTTGGTCGGTTGGTTGAGGATTTTCTTTTACTTAACCGTTTTATTATTTCCCCCACCGGTTCTATTTCTTCATCCGGTTCCGATTCTTCTTCCGGTTCCGATTCTTCTTCCGGTTCCGACTCTTCTTCCGGTTCCTCTTCGGGAACTTGTGAATCAGTCCACGAATCATTCCAATTTACATTTGACTCTTCATTATTATTAGGTGAGTCAATGGGACTTGTTCTAGAGGTAGACATCTATCACATAATATCAAACACGTTTAGAGATTAATATATCACATAATATTCATATGTTAAAAATATATAGTTTCCAACAAAAATGTTAAGCAATCATTTTTAAAGAAAACACGGTCGAAGTCCAGACTCACTAATGCATCCTAACAAACTCGATAAGACACACTAATGCAAATTTTCTGGTTCTCTAAGACCAACGCTCGGATACCAACTGAAATGTCCCGTTCTTATTGATTAAAAACGTTCCATATTAATTGATTTCGTTGCGAGGTTTTGACCTCTATATGAGACGTTTTTCAAAGACTGCATTCATTTTTAAAACAAACCATAACCTTTATTTCATAAATAAAGGTTTAAAAAGCTTTACGTAGATTATCAAATAATGATAATCTAAAATATCCTGTTTACACACGACCATTACATAATGGTTTACAATACAAATATGTTACATCGAAATCAGTTTCTTGAATGCAGTTTTTACACAATATCATACAAACTTGGACTCCAAATCTTGTCCTTATTTTAGTATGCAACAGCGGAAGCTCTTAATATTCACCTGAGAATAAACATGCTTTAAACGTCAACAAAAATGTTGGTGAGTTATAGGTTTAACCTATATATATCAAATCGTAACCATAGACCACAAGATTTCATATTTCAATACACATCCCATACATAGAGATAAAAATCATTCATATGGTGAACACCTGGTAACCAACATTAACAAGATGCATATATAAGAATATCCCCATCATTCCGGGACACCCTTCGGATATGATATAAATTTCGAAGTACTAAAGCATCCGGTACTTTGGATGGGGTTTGTTAGGCCCAATAGATCTATCTTTAGGATTCGCGTCAATTAGGGTGTCTGTTCCCTAATTCTTAGATTACCAGACTTAATAAAAAGGGGCATATTCGATTTCGATAATTCAACCATAGAATGTAGTTTCACGTACTTGTGTCTATTTTGTAAATCATTTATAAAACCTGCATGTATTCTCATCCCAAAAATATTAGATTTTAAAAGTGGGACTATAACTCACTTTCACATATTTTTACTTCGTCGGGAAGTAAGACTTGGCCACTGGTTGATTCACGAACCTATAACAATATATACATATATATCAAAGTATGTTCAAAAATATATTTACAACACTTTTAATATATTTTGATGTTTTAAGTTTATTAAGTCAGCTGTCCTCGTTAGTAACCTACAACTAGTTGTCCACAGTTAGATGTACAGAAATAAATCGATAAATATTATCTTGAATCAATCCACGACCCAGTGTATACGTATCTCAGTATTGATCACAACTCAAACTATATATATTTTGGAATCAACCTCAACCCTGTATAGCTAACTCCAACATTCACATATAGAGTGTCTATGGTTGTTCCGAAATATATATAGATGTGTCGACATGATAGGTCGAAACATTGTATACGTGTCTATGGTATCTCAAGATTACATAATATACAATACAAGTTGATTAAGTTATGGTTGGAATAGATTTGTTACCAATTTTCACGTAGCTAAAATGAGAAAAATTATCCAATCTTGTTTTACCCATAACTTCTTCATTTTAAATCCGTTTCGAGTGAATCAAATTGCTATGGTTTCATATTGAACTCTATTTTATGAATCTAAACAGAAAAGTATAGGTTTATAGTCGGAAAAATAAGTTACAAGTCGTTTTTGTAAAGGTAGTCATTTCAGTCGAAAGAACGACGTCTAGATGACCATTTTAGAAAACATACTTTCACTTTGAGTTTAACCATAATTTTTGGATATAGTTTCATGTTCATAATAAAAATCATTTTCTCAGAATAACAACTTTTAAATCAAAGTTTATCATAGTTTTTAATTAACTAACCCAAAACAGCCCGCAGTGTTACTATGACGGCGTAAATCCGGTTTTACGGTGTTTTTCGTGTTTCCAGGTTTTAAATCATTAAGTTAGCATATCATATAGATATAGAACATGTGTTTAGTTAATTTTAAAAGTCAAGTTAGAAGGATTAACTTTTGTTTGCGAACAAGTTTAGAATTAACTAAACTATGTTCTAGTGATTACGAGTTTAAACCTTCGAATAAGATAGTTTTATATATATGAATCGAATGATGTTATGAACATCATTACTACCTCAAGTTTAGTAGGTAAACCTACTGGAAGTGACAAGAAATGATCTAGCTTGAAAGGATCTTGGATGGCTTGAAAGTTCTTGAAGTAGGATCATGACAAAAAAACAAGTTCAAGTAAGATTTTTACTCGAATTAAGATAGTTTATAATTATAGAAATTGAATCAAAGTTTGAATATAAATATTACCTTGAATAAGAAAGATAACCTACTGTATATAACAAAGGTTTCTTGATCTTAGATGATTACTTGGAATGGATTAGAAAGCTTGGAAGTAAATTAGTAAACTTGAAGGGATTTTTAGAGTGTTCTTGAAGTGTTCTTCCTATGATGATTATAGCTTGATTCTTGAAGTGATTTTTGATGAAGATGATGATTAACTACTGGAAAAATACGTTCATAATAGTGTGGGTGTGTTGAGAGAGAATTAGAAAGAGAATTGGAAGTGAAATGGAGTGAATGATGAGTGGTAATTGGTGAGTGTTGAGTGGGGTTAAAAGGAGTTCTAGTTAGTTGACTAGCTCATGGTAGAAGTTAAAATTGATTAGTCATACATGACATAATCAAGAGTGGAATCTCATGCTAGTTCCTATTGGTATATACCCATAGTAAGTACGTTTTGAAGCTGTGTATAATACGGGTAAAAATACGACTAGAATTCTTGATGAAAGAAAAGAATGGGAAAGTAACTGTAACCATTTTTGTTAAGTATGAGTGTTTTGATATATGTCTTGAAGTCTTCCAAAAGTATTTTAATACATCTAAATACACTACATGTATATACATTTTAACTGAGTCGTTAAGTCATCATTAGTCGTTACATGTAAGTGTTGTTTTGAAACCTTTAAGTTAACGATCTCAATTAATGTTGTTAACCCATTGTTTATTATATCTAATGAGATGTTAAATTATTATATTATCATGATATTATGATATATTAATATATCTTAATATGATATATATACATTTAAATGTCGTTACAATGATAATCGTTACATATATGTCTCGTTTCGAAATCCTTAAGTTAGTAGTCTTGTTTATATGTATATAACTCATTGTTAATATATTTATGGAGATACTTACTTATTATAATCTCATGTTAACCATATGTATATCCATATATATGTCGTCATGTCGTTTTTACAAGTTTTAACGTTCGTGAATCGCCGGTCAACTTGGGTGGTCAATTGTCTATATGAAACATATTTCAATTAATCAAGTCTTAACAATTTTGATTGCTTAACATGTTGGAAACATTTAATCATGTAAATATCAATCTCAATTAATATATATAAACATGGAAAAGTTCGGGTCACTACACCTAGTGCCTTGCTAGGAGGGTGTGGTTGTGTGTTAATATATTTTTTGCAGTTCCAAAAAAAATCATATCGGTTCTTGAGTCAACATGACATGCTTGACTTTGATTGTGTGTATGAGATGTTCGTTTGGATGCATGTACGTTCTGAAAAGTTCTGTTAATAAGGGACGTCTATATTGCATTGTTGTTTTTATAATTTGGCTAAAACTAAAATAACTTCTAGTAGGAACTTATGGCTTCTTAATCCCTTAATAAGCTTGCATCTTATCTAGCTCTTTGCTAGTCCTTTTTTTAAAAATAAAAGAACATTGTTGTAGAAGATAAATACGATGAATCCACTTAATTGTATAGTTGTATCAATTTATTCGTAAATCGTACGTTATACTACGCTTATAACATGATATTATTTGATATCATATATATAGATATAGATATAGAAGTCGACGAAGTTTTATTTAAATTAGTCGGAGAAAGTAAATATTTTTTATTTAAAGGTACATGTTTAAATTATTTTCAACTCATTGTGGTCACACCAAAATGTGCGATAAATGATCCCTAAACTTGAAACAAGACATCTAAAGTCTTTTAATGTTACATTTGAAGGTAAACTTCCAAAATTATACGGAGTATATTTTTATTCGAATTTAAAGCTAGGCCCAAACACCATGTAAGTATGTTATCAAGTTAGCATTTGGCCCAAACGCCATGAGAACGAATGAACATTACCCGTGAACAAGATGGACATAAAACATTGTATTCAACTTCTCAAACTTTATTAGCCATATAAATGAGCTTCAGTAATAAAAATTTATAGCAACAGCAATGCTTCATATATCTTCAACATGGATTAAACCATTCTCTCACCTATATACTACAAGAAATAGGAAATTTAAAGGAGTTTTAACAACAATTCTCAATCACTATATCGAGCCGAGGTAGGCATCCGGATCAACCAAAAAATATTGTATTTAACGATGAATTTGTAAACCTTCTTCAAAAACCCGAGATCTTATTATAAATACTGGGAGTGAGAGGCAGCAAGAAGAGCGGCACCAATGCCAGATCCATCGTTTGAATGTATAAGTTTAACGTGTTTTGCAAGTTCGTCTCCAACCAAATCATGCAAACTATTTTCAAGACAGTTTCTGTATTCGGTGTAGTGTTCGTATAACCCTCCGTCCATGGCAATGGTCGTTTTCGGGATCTCTCCGTCTCTAATGGTATCTTTTCCGGTTTTCTTTAGGATACCTAAACTACCGGCAGCAGCAAGGCGGGCCCCTCTTGTGGCAAGGATATTGCATATCTCAACCACAATCTTTCTTGTTGACAAAGGTGTATCGGATATCTACAAATTAAGTGAATAATTTAGTGTTGACAAACAAATGGAGTCAGTAAACGGGTCGAAGTAGATAAGTATTAAGATAGGATGGGTTGTAACGGTCATGTTGGGTTAAGCCAATGACCTCAACTTTTTCTATAATTCTTACATATGTTGATTCAGATCCTAAACATATAGCAAATTTGTTACTTGTTTAATCTCATTCTTCTATTAAATACGTTGAATTGGGTTATTTTTAACAGGTCAGGTCAGATGGATTGAACTGAAAATTACTTGTTTTAGCCTAGACATGAGTTGCACTTCCCCCTATTCATTTTCCACCATTTAATAACTAAAACTATGTATAAAGACAATGTACCTCCAATACATCTTTTAATGTGTTCCCTACCACCTTGAGATCAGGAGATGTGTCGTGATGCATTGCCGACATTTCAGGTGTCCTGCAATTTACAACACAAAGAAAATAAGCTTCTAACATGAAACTAGGAGGATGGATGCGCAAAAAAATGTAAATTTTTTATTTTATCATATAGATCTGCGTTTCACTAATTTGACGAGTTAGATATGAAATAATAAGCTAAACCAACCATTTGTAAGCAGTAAATGGGTTGAAATAGTCACGTACGGGCGGAATTAGGATTTTTTTTGCAGGGGGCAAAAAAAATTTAAAACCGTAGCAATTTTTTTGGGCAAATTATGGAGGTTTTTGGACAAAATTTGAAGATTTTTGAGCAAAATTTGAAGGTTTTGTGGCAAAAGTTGGAGAATTTTGGGCAAACCCTGAAGGTTTTGGGGCAAAATATGTAGGTTTTGTGGCAAAAAAAAAATCCACATGGGGCAAAGTCGAAAAACCCAAAATTTTTACACTGAAAATTGCAAATCAACTGGGCGGGGGCGCCCCACCCTGCCCCTAAATAGTTTCGCCCCTGCGTATGGTTAACACGTAGCCTATAGCAATCAAAAGGCTTTGAATAATACCTTAAAATGAATTGAGTTTTTAGTTTGGGAGGAATGGTTTCACCAAAAAGGGCCGCTTCATCAGCCATCCTAAATAGAACTCTGCGAAGAAGTTCTCCAAGATACATGCCAGAAATCATTTTTTCAAATATCTGCAAAAGTACGGATAAGAAATCGATACGTACGGATTTTGAACAAATTAAATAGTATATGGTTAAATGGTTACCTGTTCCCCTGGGTTTAAGCTTTCAGCATCTAGAGCGTTATCATACTCGGTTAAGGGAAGATGCGAGGACCTGAAGTTACCCCATTCCATGTTGATGACCTATACTCGAAATAAAAAATACGTTTTGTTATGTAAGGTTCTCAAGGTTATGTTTCTTTCGGATATGCCTCACTACATCCTCTGTAATTCATAGATGTAGCGGTTTTCACCCATGCACTTACCAATGAATCGATTCCAGATTAAGTTTATATCCATTCGATCAACAGATAAAAAGTAGCTTAATAGCAAACAGGTCAAATGGGGGGTAAGTGTATTTTTGGTACTTAATACCTACTAAACCATTTTAAGCACAAAGCTAAATACTTATTGACATCATTAACATTTTGTCATCATATTTGACGACTAAACTTTAGTTCTTGAAAAAATGCCGATCAGTCAATAGGCATTATAGAAAATACAGCCACCTAAAACACTGTATCCTAAAGGATGTACTACAATGGAAAGAACACAATGTTGTGCAATCCATGTTTTACAAGAAAACCATTTTGCGTGTATAATGTTTCGGATCAACAAAACTCGACCATACCCATTTTGACACGCAACCCACCATTTAACTCTCTTTATTTACTACTTAAAAAATAGTAACATTATAAAAGGAACTGCAAAGTCGTGAGAATTTGCTCACCATCTCTCCCGATTTAGGGTGTGGGCCATGCCATTTGGGTATAGCTTGAGCTCGTTCCACATAAGCTGCATTACTTCCGGTACCCAAGATCACCGCTACCACAACATCTTGATCGTCATATCTACCCCCAGCTAGCGTTCCAACTGTATCATTTACCTACATCCAACAATATATATGTAGTTTGTAAAAAGTTCATCTAACAACTGCAATTAGTAAAAAAGAAACTTTTTTCCCAAATGAACTTACCAGCGCAGAAACACGCATATCAACACCTTGTCGTTTCATCGCTGTTTGTAATTCTGCAACAACGTCTTTGCCGACCTTAAAACAAAAATATAGATTCAGAACAAAATGTCACCAACTTGAGATTATTCATGAACTGTGAATGGTTTCAAATGTGTTATAAGGCAGTTGAAGCAATTAGATTAGATTACTGTATTTAATTACCATTTCCTCAATAGAGAAGCCTTTTGTCCATCGAATAAGAGTCCCTGAATCGATAGACAATTGCATCACGGGGAACGAGAAGGTGAAACCTAATTCCCTTTGCCGGCCTGGAGCAAGCTCAAACTTTTCCCCTTCATCATTTACAAATTTAGCAAGCTCGGCTGCAATATAGTCAAAAAGTGCCTGTGCAAAACTAATATTCAAATATTAGAAATCGCGTATGTGGTAAGTCTCATATATGAAAGCAAGAGGCGGCAATCTCAACCCATTTATATGAAAAAAGGAAAGTTTTGAAATATTTAGCCCGTTCAACCATTTATATGAACACGGGTGGATTGTGACCCATTTAGCCTGTTCGGTACATTAAGTGAAAACGGGCAATTTTGACCCATTTAGTATGTTCGACCCGCGTAAATAAAAAAAGGTGGGTTTTAAACCATTTAATCAGCTCGATCCATTTTTATAAATATGAGTGGGTTGTTTTAAATAAATAACGGGTGCTAGCTAGGTCAAATATTGTCTAACATATATTCACATATTGAACATATTCCTAAATCATTTATCTTATTATTTCAAAAAATGTATTTCCTCTTATCATATTTAACGCGTTAAATATGAAAGATACACAGAACTGTTAGAAGGTCAGCAGTCTAGACTCAACTTGTTATTGACCCGCACCCACTTTGACCCACGAACGTAATGCACAAGTCTTAAGAGAAAGAGAAACTTACTTCTGGAGTTCCAACCATTAACTGAGGAGGAATGGAGACTTCTTCAAACTCTTGGTATTCAATACCAGAGTGCCCAGTCAGCTGCACACGCAAAACACGGAAATTTGTTCCACCTAGATCCAACGCATAATACACTCCTTCCTCATCGCTAATAAATTAGAAAATAAAAAAATAAGTAATTTCATACAAACAAACTATATTCAACCCATATAGTTAAAAAATATTGAAAGCAACTACTCAAGATATATACCAAGGACTTCATAGTTCATACTGAATATATACTTCAGGCACATAATATAGAAAATATATAACCATGTAACACATATTCTAATATTAGTACCAATTACTGTACACACGACATCATTATCGATAAGTTAGTAGCATGTAAAGGTGGCAAAATAGGCGAGTTGTTCAGTTTGAGGAGACCCGAGACATTAGTTATCCTAAACATCTGATATAACCCCAAAATCAATACTAGAATTTTAAACATATATGCGCTAAAAACACACTTTGGGTGACATAATACAACCTATTTGACCTGTTAACCGATTTGTCCTGTATATAGATAAAACATGATCCAAAAATTAACCCATAAGTAATATGGGTTGAAATTTCCACCTCCAGTAATACGCAAAGGAAAAGGCTATAGAACCATATCAAATTAATTGATCTCAGATCCAACAAAAACAAACAAAATAGCATGTCACACAGTGTACCACAATACCATAACAAATATTAATCAAAATATATACGGAGTAACATCAAACACAGATACAATAAAATAAAAAAATAGGAAATAAATAAAAAATAAATTTACCCTGTAGGAAGATTATCAACATAACTAATGAGCATCTTAAGTTTACTTCCACCTTCAGATGCAAGTCCAGCATGCATCTCAACCGTCATCGCATCTGCAACCTGTCGTAATTTCGATAAAGGCGTTGCGCAATTTTCCTCTAATTCTTTCAATATATCAGCAGCTTTCACACACCGTTTCGTACTACGTACACGGTGACGTACAACCAATGCCGCGGCTGCACATACGGCCGCGGCACTGACCACCGCCACTCCGACCGTTACTTTTCCCATTGATCGAATGAATGATGAATCAACAAATTGTTAATGTGATTTGAAAGTGCAACGTAAATTAAAACTAAATTATGGATGGATTGATATGAAAAAGAGGAAACCTGAGATTGGGGGAGGAGCTGAAAACAATGAGAGAGGGAGGGTTGAATGAATTTGAGTTCCAGAAAATATGGAGGTTTTGGATGGCAGGTGGATGTTTAGTATTATTATTATTATTACTCCGTATTATGTTATTTATATGGGATGATTCTCTATACACCACAGTATTATTATATTATTAGAAGAGTAAAAGGTTAAAATAGGTGTGTGAGGATCAAAAAAGTGTGTGTGAGAATCATCTCCTTGATATATTGATTGATATATTTATAGATAGAGAAAAAAAAAAAAATCCACATGGCAAAAGGACACTTTGCATCTCAGTGCTGTTCGTTTGTTTCGTGGGCCCTACCCAACTATATCACCGTCAAGTAATATATTCCGTAATTATTAGTATTATTAATTATTAATTATAATATAATATATGATATAATATATAATAATATATAATACTATTAATTAATACGGAGTAAATAATAAATAAATAAATTATTATAACAAGATACTCGTATAAGACATTGTAATAGTATTAAAATTAGAATTTCCTTACATTGGATATTGATTGATTGATTAATATTAATATTTATAGTACTCGTGATATTTATATGCATTGAAAATTCAAGTTCAATACTGTACATGGTAACTTTTTAAAGTTTTTATTTATTTATATCTTATCCATCAGATAAGATAGAGATAAGGTATAAATTAAGATTTAGAATTCAGTAACGTATTTTAAAGCGCGAAAATTTGTATTTATCCAATTTCCCTTTTGTTCGAGAAATATTTTATCTAATCTTGTCTTGCAAGAAATATTTAATCTAATATTATTTTGTAAGAAAAAAGCAAAACAAATAAAAAAATTGATTTATTTAATTTTAATATGTATTGCAGTATGATTGCTCGGTATATTATTTACATTAACCTCTTAGAGCCTAGATTGAATGTGCAGGATTTAAAACTCACAGAAATTTGATTTTACCATTTTTATGGCGTCTCGTGTTTTATTTTTTATATTTTATATTAATTTTTTATAAAAAAAATTTCCTACTTATTGGCCGGAGGTCCATTCGGAAGCAATCTCTTTATCCGTCGAAGAGAGAGGGGAAGGATTTTCTCTACTTTTTAGAGTGTATCACTATAGGTGGAGAAATAACTTCTCTTTATTCAAAGATAGTGGAAGGATTGTCTACATCTCACCTCCTCCATACATCACACATGTGGTATTGAGTGTTGTTGTTGTATTAGTGTCTTTGAGGGTCTCGTAGGCGAAAAGAATCATCATCACAATTCACAACACCCAAATTATAAATTATATTATGATATATATATATTCCGTTTCAATATAGCGCATTTTTCACTTTAAAATTTACATTTTTCAAATTTAGTTTTGATATACTTTTAATAATGATTATAACTTTATATAGAGTAGGTTTCAAATCTGTTTATTTTTTTCCTTTTTAAGACAAACAAAAATATTTAAAAGCAAAATTAAAAAAATATATATATCAAAACTCAAAAGGGAACAATTATTTTAAGACCAATTGAGCAAGACCGGTAGTAACAGAAGCGCCGTTGGAGCTTCCTTCCCCAAAGCCGTTGAAAAACTCCAATACTAGCAAGCTTCTTCACCAAGTCGTCGAATGACCGTGCTTCATATTGTCAGTTGGACAGCATATTCAATCAAGGAGCATATAACTTTAATTTGTTGTACTTTACCCATTATAAATGGTACATTGTATTAATTAATTAAGTGAATCCATTTTAAGGTAAAGAGGTATGTCCCAATCATATGGCCAACTCAATTACATTTCTAGATGGTAATTTTTCATTTTCATTTTGCACGATCCAATATCAATACGCATTCCAACAAAATTGTGAAGAAGGTTCGTGTCATTTCAGTACAACCAACGTTCCAAACATTACAATGCCAAATAGGGAAAGAACAAAAACAGCATCCACTACTACCAATGCTTAACCTCTAATCGAAATCGCTACCCATTAGTTTAACACCCAATGAGGTTTACATCAACAACAGAACTAGTGGTTTCAACCAAAGCTAGTTGAAACCACTGCTCTCATTCCTATAAATGCCATTAGCAGCGCGCGCACACACACAAAGAAACTTTACAACAGAAACAGACTCATAACTCTCGCCTTCATCCCCATCTCAAATAGAGAAATTGTGCAACCTAAAAGCTCTTTGAACTCCAGATGCTTGCTTGCAACACAAGAAACGTTCATGGCTGGTAAATTAACAAGTGAAAACCAGCAAACAGAGCATAATACTTACCACCACTGCAGACTTCTGATCATCTTTAAGGTAGAAAAGCACCCTAATCGTCTCTCAAGCAGTCGTCCACACCCCTAACCTGTTGCAAAAACCAGTATACAACAGTCTGCAGCAAAGCAGTATAGATTCGTATAGGTGGGAAATGGGTAATTCGCATGATGGGTTAAACAGAACATTTACTTATTTTTGATTGAAATTGGCCAATTCAGCTTGTTTTTTTAACTTACTATATGAAATACGTGTAAACTATGGTCAAGTAAATATTAGAAGAAAAAACTAGATTCTTTGATAATAAAGGAGTTTAGTAGGGCTCGTATGCCTCAGAACTTAGAAGATACACTTAGAAATTAAAGATACCTTTCAATCAGTTTCATGCCTTCAACCCATAATAACCCACAGCAGAAAGTAAATGAGTTTAAATTGCCATCGCTATTTTTTTGAAACATGCCAAATGGGTAACAGCCTGACCCATCATCACTTCTTTTGTACTTTGTTCAGATTCATAAAAATTGATCTAAGATAAAATTAAAATAAAAATAAAAATAAAAAAAAATTCTAAAATTGGCCATTTTTGGGTAAAACGAAAAAAGGTACAAGTCGTAACAGAATTCAACCCATATTTCTTTCTAACTGGATGCAATTGAATAATAGGGTAAAACCATAAAACCAAAATTGACTAGATTTCATATAAAGAGGTTGAAATGCCCTCATCTTGGGGATAGCATTAATGAAGTTGCTATAATACAGAATACAAATACAAATACAAATTTCACAAACTTGCCTCATAATCGTGTTTGGCTCTAAGTCAACTGCCCCCATGGAAGTAAGTACCATCCCGAGTTCAGCATTTGCCTTCATAAAACAAAAACAACCAAGAAAGGACGTATTAGATCAAGTATACCAGCTTACGTTCCAAAGCTTAATAATTGACTTTTGATTCAACGAAAACCAATGAATAAAAGGCTTCCTGTTCAATGAGAACTCAAAAACAGCCGTTCTCATCTTCTTGACATCACATATGCTGCGAATATATTTTTTTAACTGAACATATTTTAAATCTTGAATAACGAATAATTTTTGAAATCAAAACAGAAACCTCAACTTCAAACACCTGTATTTTATCACCCGATACTTCATCCAGAGCCGACTGAAAATCCGCCTCGTTTGAACTCCCCGGCAAAGACTGCTGACTACTGGTTTCTGAAACAAGGCCCGATTTTTTTAACCCCAACTCCTCATTGGGTCTAACTTCCACCCTTGTCATGGTCCCGTTAACAAATATGTCGGGTGAATCTGAACCACACCTTTGTGGACTCGGGCTCATTGATTGTCTTCTTTTAGGACTCTCAACCTCCACATTACTTCCATCTTTTCTCTTTCTATCGACAGAACCGGGATTAGGAGCAGGTTGCTGATTCACAACCCTGGGAACACGGATCCGTTTATATCCATCTGGAAACACGTATAACGGGATTTGCTTTCTCCGAACATGAGAAACGTAGATCTCCATCCCGGGCCTCCAACACATATACATATTGACTGAATGCCTAAACGCATCAACAGTACCACGGATATCGAATTGTTGACCTTCTTCAACTATTTCACCTTGTTTTCTTTGTAATCCCATAAAGAAAGCACTGTGTGAACACTGCTTTGATGGATCAACATATTCATGAGGATAAGGATGGCATTGCAGCTTACCATGCGTGTCACGCTCAATCTGTATAGTCAAATCAAAATACATAAAATAAAAAAAGAAAAAAGGCTAGAACGTTATTGATTCACTTGTAAAATTATATCAAATATGAAAAGAATTTTACCATCAAGGTCAGTTGCCTTAGACGAGACTCAACCCATCCTTTCCAAGTACGTAGATCATCTGGGTCAGCAGCAACTATGTCAACCTGCAAATAGTTCTTGTAGCTCTTGAAGAACAGGTACGGCTCAAAAAGCGCAGGCCACTGGGCTTTATTAATTTCTATCTCCTGAGAATGACAACAAAACATGAACCAGTAACCGTTTACTTAGGTATGTGTTTATTTAAATTGAATTAAAAAATCAAAAAAATATATATTTAAAAGTAGCTCTTGCTGAATGAGACGTCAAACGGGTTCAAAGCCCAAAGTATACTTTTAATGCATAAAACCTCCTACATCGTTTTATTTATGGGTCAAAATTACTCGAGTGATATTACTGTTTTTGGTGCAATACATAACACGGTTTTTTTTTAACAATACATAACACATTAATAATATATTTGAAAATCGATGCACAACTGTTATCTCAACACTTACAGAACAGATAAATTGTTTCAACCCAAACAGGTTTTACCTGGTAGCCAACCCACCCATCTTCCCACCTCTAGTAAATACAGAGCATTGGCAGTATCTTACCTCACATATCTGATTACCAAATATAAATTGCTCTGTCATAACACGAAGTGTGCTAGTTGAGACATTATAACTAGAATTCATGCATGGGTAGGCAGGCGTTATAATCGGCATATGGTGCGTTTTGTCCTTAGGATTCTTACGAGGATCCCATATGGTAAAGCCAAGTTCATCTTCCTGAATAGCACAAAGCATGACCGGATTTGGCCACCGCCACTGTGTATAAACCCTAAAAAATCGAGAGACCAGCATACTAGGAACTGCATTTGGATAAAATTGACAAACCCGTGCAACAAGAATGGCCCAGTTCACGCCACCAAGAAAACCAGTCACCTGATGAAAATAGACAAGAAAACCGAGCAGATCATATAAACTTTTGAATCAAAGGTGTCCATCAATTTGCATTATGGTGATGAGTCTAATAATTGTGAATATGGGAAAAGAAAGTCACAGTTACGAGTTTAGAATGTCCGTTATCTGCTTCTGATTATCTACTATATAAGGGTCTAATAGTTAGTTTCACAGTTACTTATTTAAACTTTTAACCTACTTTGAAGACCTTTATTTCTATTTCAACATAAGTAATTTCATTTTTGAACAATGTTACCAAATAACATCTTTTATGATCAGAACTTGCCAAGCAATCAAAAATTTGGTTAAATGATTGATTACAACCTTGAAAAACAAAAGCACATCCAAACACTAAATCCTATTGCGTAATCACTTTCATAAAGCACACTCAAATACCACCTACACATTTATCACAATTCAAAGGTTAAAATGTAAAAAACCTGCTAGCAAAACCGACTTACATTTGAATAGACGCCGCGCCTTTTAGCCCAAAACTTTATGCAACGAAGAGTTGTTCGAAAATGCTATAAATTCATTGATACAGATAAAACATTGAATATAAAACAAATGATACAAGTAAAAAAAAAATCAATCAATGGCAAACAACCAAAAGTCACCTCAACATTTGGAACGTGCTTAAGAATTTGATCAGCAACCCTGCAACCATTAAGACTACGAACTGTTGGCTCGTCAACATTATACAGCACTGAAACATCGGAAATGTCCAAGTCCTGTTGAACAACATCCAAATTGGGTCATGGCTTAAAATATGGTTCAAATTTCATACTTGTTGCCCCAACAATCACCCCTAACTCGAGTACTATATGCAACAAACAAATGTGATCATAGGAGTTGAACCAAGATATACCAGTTAGAGTTTGCGTTGTATCTAGACAGAAACGACAACAAATACCAAGTTTTAGATGGAACTTGCGCACCAAAGATATATGTTTCTTTTGAGACCATCAACACTATCAACACTGTATATTTCATTGAAAAGGTATAACATCCTCAGACATCATAAACTAGACCAATACCTACGCATCAACAATTTATGAAGCATAAATGCTGTTGAACAAAAAAATGTTTTTTACTGTTATTAAATACCACAGAAGATAAGCAGATCGGGTAACAGATAAAATGGGTTCCAATCTGAACCCCACCCACCCTCACCATTCTTTGTTCCTCAATATTTAAATTTGATAAAAAGTAAGAAACTAACCTAAGAATTAGAATAAGCAACTTAATGAGGCCATAAGAAGTTCATAATACTTCGAACAATTTTGACCGGTTTCATTTTCATATGTTTCTTTAGAAATTTAGCCATTTGACCCATTCAATATAAATAATTAAAACCCAAATTAACACGTTCCAAAGTAAACGGGACAAAATTAACAACTCTAATAACATGTATTTTATGCAGAATACATAACCGAACCAACTTACTTCTGGAACGACTAAACGAGAAACGCTAGCATAAAGAAGATCAATAGATATCCCATCAAACTTAAATTTCATAACTGGTACATGAGCACTTGGAACTGGTTGAAGTTCGGTAACTTCCTCTATCTGTGTCAACATTTCATGCAGAACAAAGAAGAAGTCTTCCTATAACATTGAAAGACAAGATATAGTAATGTTAAAAATTTATATGTATATATGCAACCCCCAAAACAGATATATATTAAAACACACATCTCGATTCACATAGGATGGCCCAACGCATAATGTGTCAATATCTGCCCCAGGACCATGAACCTACAAACAAATAAGTAAACATGTATAAAAATATAAATATAAAATGAAGATAATAGACATAAGGTCTTGGTTACATCTTTAAACTCGGCATACTACTATTAAACAAAACAAACAAACGACAAGCTTCGTAACAAAAGTCAGATATACTTTCATACCCCAAGTCGATAAGAGCCAAAAGTAAATATGACAGCATTTGCATCCTCCACCATCTGATCCGAGTACCCTCGAAGACGTGTAAGTTCCTTCACCCATTCAATTACAATCTATACCAAATCAACGTGCAAAACATAGTCACATCAGCACCGTGTAATCTCAAATGAACCATTAAAATATATTTAAATGCCTACTGATCCACAAGATAGTTGTAGGAAAAAGCACAAAGAAAGAATATAATCAATACCAAACATGTAAAACAGACATCTTTTAAAAAAACCATACCAAATAGAGAAGAGTTATGAAGTCACAATAGGGTCTCAACTTCATATCTTCACTCTACTTCCTTTTATTAGAGGTGTAATTGATAACCTTTAAGCTAACTAAATTCAACTACATATATAATTATATGTCACCGATATTTATGTTGAAAATTTGAAATGCAGGGTAGAGTTTATTTATTTATTATTACTACTTATGCAATATGTAAAACTAGATACTCTACCCTCTACATCAACTTCATAGATTATTTGTATCAGTGTGTGTTACTTATCATGTTCAGTGCATCACGAGCTTTAATAATTAATCTCACTGGACTCTAGATGTATAACCAAAATACCATAAACAACTAACTAAAGGTGTTACAACCCATCATCAAAAGAGGTTAAAAGATCAAGTTCCAATACTCTTTCAAAGATTCCACTATATGATCATCAATGCACGAAACAATGAGCACATGACAATGCAAAATGAACCTCGGCGTTTTGAAATTCATTGATTAGACGTTACAAATAATCAAGATACTTCATATCTCGCCAATCAATTCTCCTCCACATAGTACTTATATGTACAGATCATATATAATATATAATAAAGAGCAATGTTGGCAAATGGTTAACCATTTTGGTACTCCTGCTGATGAGATGTGATGTGTTTAGCTGCTATTAGTACCAAAAAGCGTTTTTTCATAAGGCCAAGACTTATTCATGATCCCAACGTCTCCCAAGTTAACGTGTGACATATTAACATCTATGCATTAATCCAGTATTTCCTACAATGCATACTCATATAGTGTGCTATTAACAAACTGTTTAACCGGAATTGCAATAATTACATCATATCATAATATCGATAAAAATCATAAACAAACCTTCTTAATTTGTCCAAGAACCTTGGCTCTCTTGGCTGCCTCTTCTTCACTTTCATAAAGTCCAGAATCTACCAAAAACTACAATAAAAACAAAAAAGTATATGAAAATTACAACCGACCGAATCATAAGAAACATAATTCTATACAAATACACATGTACATAACATATACTCTTGTGTGAATTGGGTTATATAATCGTTTGCTTTTCAAAAAAAAAAACTCTTGTGTGAATTTAAGGATAAAATATGAAACCCTAACCTTATTTAATTTTTGAGTTCTGAGTAAATCAGAATCAGAAGGACCAGCAAGAGACAACGGTTTAGTAACTCCATGCTGTCTAGGTGAAATTAAACCCTCAGAACCCACCATTACTAATCCTAATTTTGATAAAATGTACGGAAACCCTAAATTTGGAAAAAATTAAATTGTACGGAAACCCTAATTCTAACCTAGCCGATCAGGTTAAATAAATGAAATCTTTTTAAGTGAGATCCGAAAATTAAATTAAATCCAAAATTGAAAGATATGAAGTGATGGATTGGGGACGATTTAACGAGATTTTTGGAATTTGGAGAAATTGAGATTGAGATGTAAAATTGGGGGTTTGATCGCAACGCGTCTTCTCTCTATCTCTCCGTCTGTCTCGCACTTTCACCAATAGTTGACCCTTAATAGTTGACCTTTCAAGAAACATGATACAACCCTAATTTGTATTTGTATATATTAATATATATTAATATTAATATTAATATAATATTAATATATTAATATGATATGATGATGTGTTTGTTACAAATACGAAAGGTTCATAATGATTTAAACAAGATTTGGGTCAACCACGCTTTGCGACGACGGACCTCATATTTTTTATATAACATAATTATTTATCATTTCGTTGTATATAATTTATCTTTTAATTAAATAATTAAACGTTAATAACCCTAATAAAATTAAAAAGAAAATATGTTTCAAATCAATAATTAAAATAGTTAAAATCAATATATTTTTGAATATTCTTTTTAATTTTAACAGTAAAAGTGTTGAGTTGAAAAAAAATTATAAAGAAAAGAGAACAAAAGTAAAAAAATAAAAAAGATTTTAAGTAAAATAGTAGAAAAAAAGTGGTTAATAAAAATTAAAAAAAAAAAATCATACAATATTGTAAAAATGTTAAATAAGAAAAATAAATAAAAGAATGAGAGTGAGAGTGGGAGGATTAAATCTAAAATTAAATAAACATCAAGGGTGCATAATGAAAAGTAAAAAAGAAAAAGGGAAATAATGTGTAATAATTGAAAAATAATAAAGGAAAAAAGGAAAGGTTTATTCAAGAATTGAACCATGACCATTTTATGAAATATATGAGTGCTCAACCACTGCTCTGTGTTTACATTGTATTAAAATACGGCATTAAATATATTAAGAGTTAAAAACATCGATATTTAAGTTGGATTTCAACTGAAAATTACTGTTCATTAACTTCTAATTGATATTTAAGTTGGATTTCAACTGAAAATTACTGTTCATTAACTTCTAATTGAATGTATATATAATATAATATAATATAATATAATATAATATAATTAAATGTTTGTTTAAAACTATAATATGTTTGATAATCAGAGGTAAAATAATCATATTAACGTTTTACATGAATAAATAAAATAATATAATTGTTTAATAATATAATTTGATAATTTAATAATTAATAATCTTCTATATAAACTATTAATTAAAATTCTACAATGATGATATCATTATTAGACTAATTTATTTATTAAGAAAAAATCAAAAAAAAATAACAAATTAAGCCCTTAAAGTGATGTCATTAATCTAATTAATGACTAATTAAATTAAATCTACATATTTATTTATTTCATGTTTTTCGGGAAAAAAAAATCACTCTCATTAATTATTAATTATTATTATATTATTATTATTCAAATTTCAAATATGAGTTCTCTTTACGATATTAATTAAGTTATATATGTATGCGAAATACACGTCTCAATAAAAGGTTCTATTGTAGGTTTTTATGACAAGAAAAATAGTAATTGTGATAAAAATTAGAAGATGATGGTGAGAGAATAAATGTAGTTCATTACAATAAGAGGACGAGCTTCCCTTCTACCACCGAAAAGAGGAAGCTATCGAGAGAGTACCGAATGCTGACGATAACGAAGGTTCTCGAGCCGGTGTGGCCGGTTACCGGGAACCACTTGGTTCCCGGGAAACTACGTTCCCTTTGTAAAGTAGGCCTTTTTATAACTAATTAGAGTTGACATGAAATAGATCACGGAAGAAGACATAAAAGATGAATGAATGATTCAATCTCTTCCCACTCACACGGGTTCTTCTATTGAAGAGGTTCTCGGGCGTACATAAGCCTTTTACCTATGCCATGATCCTCATGGGCAGCTCATCTCTAATTGGATTTCCTTTTCCAACTGGATTTTATTCCAAAGATGTGATCTTAGAGCTCGCTTACACTAAGGGTGCATTTGTTTACCTCTTAATGGAATGGTTCAGCACTGAATGCTGAACCATTCAGCATTCAGTGCGTTTGTTTCTGACCTCTGAATGAGATATGGTGCTGAATGGTTCATTATTCAGTACTGAACCATTCAGAGTCAAAACACTCTCTTAACCATTAAGAGGCTAAATTTATGTAATATTCTTCTTAAATCGTATCCAGTACACTTATCAAATATGTATATTGAAGTTTTTGTTAATGTTAAACGATAACAAGTTGATTTAATTGATTCATATTGTTTATTCAAAATGATTATCAAACAGCTTATTGTCATTCAGAACTAAATTCATTAAGAGACTCTGAACCGTTCAGATTATGAATCATTCAGTGCTAAATCATTCAGTTTTATCAAACGCACCCTAAGTATACCATCAGCGGTAACTTTGCTTTCTAGTTGGGAAGTGTCTCTGTCCTTTTCACTTCTTATTACTCTTTTCGTTCACTTATTATAACATTTTTAAGACCAACCAATTCATTCGGGCGAGACATCTTACGATGTCATGATGCGCCCATTCCTATGGCCATTTCTTTAATACTCTGGCTCTCAGGAGTCTCTTTGTAGGATACTTGGCCAAAGTGTGACCTGTCATTATTAGGCTAATTTATTTGTTAAGAAAAAATCAAAAAGAAAAAAAAAATCTAAGCCCTTAAGGTGATGTCATTAATCTAATTAATGACTAATTAAATTAAATCAACTTATTTATTTATTTCATGTTTTTCGGGAAAAAATTCACTCTCGTTAATTATTAATTATTATTATATTATTATTATTCAAATTCAAATATGAGTTCTCTTTACGAGATTAATTACGTTATATATGTATGAAAATACACGTTTCAATAAAAGATTCTAATGTAGACTTTTATGACAAGGGAAATATTAATTACGATAAAAATTGGAAGATAATGGTGAGAGAATAAATGTAGTTCATTTATTCCGAACAAGTTAAGCACATCTATGTGTTTGTTAAAAACAACGAGAAGTTTCTTAGTCGGAATCCTTCGGGTCATTGAACTAAATGACTTTAGCGTTTAAATTCACTTAATACCTAAAATATAACATTAAACTGTTTCGTTTAAACAAACATGTGGTTCCACGGGTCATTTCACTAGTAATAATGATATGATAATGATATTAAAAGAAAAAAATTGTTTAATGCCTAACAAATAAGTTTAACTCTGAATGGCTAAGCAGGTATATTTGTTGCATTCAGAACAAGTTGTAATTCAGAGTTTATAAACAAACGCGATAAATGTTAAACAATTCTGTAATTAGCGCTGAATCATTCCATTAAAAACAACCAAACACATTGGCCCATCTAGTGGGGCTACAAATGATACTTGAACAACATACATGGACCCATCTAATACTAATATACATGCAAGACTGACATACATGACCGACATGAAACATACATACACAATACTGAAAACAAACACTTATGCAACAAACGATGCAACCCAAGTGAAATACAAGAATGTTTAAGGTTACATGAACATCTGCTAATGCTACAATAATACTTTTTGTTTAAGGGTTAAAGTCATAAATAGGCTATATATTTTCATTTTTGTTCCAATGTAGGCTATATACTCATAAAAATACCAATGTAGACTATATACTCTTAAAAGGTGTATCGATGTATACCAACAAAACTTAAAAACCTGCTAACATCATCATCTTCATCGTATCAACATCATCATCTAATCGGAGCTTCAAATTACTTGAAAATGATGCCAATAGCATCGACTAACAGCTTTTGTGAAGTATTAAGATTCAAAATCCACAGCGATTTCACAATTCAATGAAGAACAAGAGCGGTTTTCATGAAGAACACTAAAATTGTGTTTTGTTGACATAAGTACACTTTTTGAAAGTATATAGCCTACATTGGTATTTTTTGGAGTATATAGCCTACACTGGAACAAAAATGAAAGTATATAGCCTATTTATGGAAGAATAAGTTGCAGGGTTTTTTTTCCACGCCATATTTTTAAAAGAAAAAAATCCACATTATCATTTTAACCGATTTAGCCGGTAGCAAGTCATTTTTGTTGACATGAGTACACTTTTTAAAAGTATATAGCCTACATTGGAACAAAAATGAAAGCATGTAACCTTTTTATAGCTTTAACCCTTTGTTTAAACGTTTGTCATATAAAAGAAAAGCTCTGTTAAAATTGGTCGAGTGTTTTGGCTTTTCAACAAAAATTGGTCGAGTGTTCAATATTGTGGAAAAACAAAAAGTACTACTCCTATTTTATATTACACTTCAGTTAATGTTGAAGTAGTTTGAACTAAAACGGAACAATTGATGTTGATTACAGCCACAGGTACATCTGCAAATTCTACAACAATACTCTTTGTTGTATATTTTTTCCCCAAACACAAATTAAATTTTGAATAGATCACAAAATATAAATGTGTTACAATTGAGTAATCCTTACCTTTGATTGAAAGATTTTACGATGTTTGTTATAACAGTTAACCTAGACCCTACTCTCTTGATGTTTATTTAGTTTCATAGGTAATTAGTATAGTATGAAGGTTGATTAGATAAATTTCCCCTGCATATACCAAAAAACAAGTTAATCGAAATGAACATATGAGTGAAGTGTTAACCCATTCAATCTACTTTGGTGCATTAGGAGAAGTGATTTTTATACGTAGAACCTGCGCCTTTCACCATGTACGCGCTGTTTGCACCGTATGTGTAACCATCAATTTAGTTTTAGCTACGTGTTACTCAACTAACTACCACGAAGTACGAACTGAAATTTAACTCAATTAAACATGTTTTTTGGAAAATTCGTAGCAACTGTTTGACGCAGAGAAAAAAAGAGTCGCATACTCGCATAATCGCATTACTACCATTCACTCTCATGTAACTACCATTCACACTCATGTATTGTCATGAAAATGATAAAATAACAGAAGAGTTGCATTTTAATATAACAAACAAATTGCATCACCAAAACTAAAAATCAATCACTGAGATCTCACACTTATAATGGTCAAAACACAGATGTATGCCTAATGATACAACATGCACAGATGTATGCCTAATGATACAACATGCATCTAACATACCAAAATAACCCTCTAAATCAATTGCTCTACCAGAATCAGATTCAGAGCGGAATATTCATTTTATTCATTATATCTAACGGTAGTTGCGATATTTGGGGCTGTACATGCAGCTCTCAGCATATGCAACAAGATTTTCGGGATGGGGAAGACGAGTTGCCAAACCTACAGAACCCAAAAAGGTAATGAAAATGTAAGCCTTGTGATTTAGCACAAGCCATTGTAGGTTTAAACTAAATAACGGCGATGTTAAAATTCAAACTGGACCACATCAAAAACAAACCAGAAAAAATATAAAATAAGAGATGGATACTGATACTGAATTCGGACCAGCCTATACCGTTTCAGTACTGGTTCTGGTTTAATTCTAGGTCGGTTCCAGTTCCAGACCTAACTGAGAACTGGTTTTTGAAATACTATAGAACCAAAATCCGGTTTGATAGAATGTCCCAAGCCAGTAGCCGAACCAGACATAGCTGAATCTGGACTGATCCTGGTTCTGGTGCTGACTCGGGTTTTTTGGTTTTGTCAAGTACACAATGATGGAAAGAGATCTTACCAAGTTCATATACTTTGGCCGCCACCTTGGCTGCAATATGAGCAGAAATCTTGCGGATGTTAGTGAACGGTGGGTAAATTAGCCCATTGTCAAAATGCTCCTGAGTAACCTGTTCAGCCAGTGCCTCGGCTATTTCATATAACAAAAATTAAGTAATTATTAAATTAAATTCCAATATGATAAAGTAACAATTACTAAACCACGCATACAAGTTATCTTACCAAGACAAATGTCATCAGATATAGCAAATTGAGGGGGTCTGGGGGATTGAATAATGGGTCAAATATGGGTTTGGGTCAAACTGTTGATATTTAAACACTGGAGATAGCTGGGTTTATCTACCAAAATTTTTTTTCATCAATGTTATGAAAAATCGATGTATTGAAAGAAATGTCAAAACTATTATATATGATAATTATTCAATTTATTCTTCTAAAAAAAGATTAAGAAAAATGTAACAATCTTAAATAAGCTTTGGACGGCATTCTACCCAATCTTTACTGCCAATTTTATCTAGTTTAGCTGCTTGACACTTCAGCAACATAATAAGATTCATATTTAGTGGATAGGTTAAAATTAACATGTCATAATATGTCATTAATCAGTTGGTGCATCAGTTCAGTTAGCACCGAAACTGTCAACTTACAGGCTGCTAAAAGCATGTCATCATGAACACGGATTGCACCAGAAATTATCAAACCCAGACCAAAACCAGGGAAGATGTAGGCATTGTTGGACTGAAATGAAGAACAGAAAAAAATAATCAAATCTTTGTAAAATTTTTTAAGAAAATTATAGAGCTTATGTATCAATTTATAGGTTCAAGAAACCGAGACCTGGCCGGAGACATAGACCTTTCCATTGTATTCAACAGGTGCAAATGGACTTCCACTGGCAAATATGGCACGACCCTGTAATAGACACAATAGATACAAGAAAATGTAATGTTTATCACCCTGAGTTCAACTGACAATAAAGAGGCAGACATACAACATATCATGTTTCACACACACAGTTAAAGAGGTGTTTAGTTTGTGCAGGCTATGTACAATGTAGATAGAACATTAGAAGGATAGTAATTATACCTCACTCCAGGTATAAGCTTGCTCAGCTGTACATTCTGATTGTGAAGTCGGGTTGGAAAGAGCCAGAATAATAGGTTTCTGCAAAAGCCACTTGGTCATCGAGCATTCTCTTTCTTATTGTTCTTGAGGCAGTCAATTTAATTAAATGTTCATGTTGATGTACGAGTAAGTTACCTCATTGAAAGACGACATAGCTTCAACAACCTCTTTAGTAAATGTTTGCCCTGCCCCTGATGATCCAATCAACACCGTTGGCCTGATTGTCTGGTTACACAAGAAAAGAGAAATTAACATGAAACCAGACCACCATCCCCCCCCTTTTTTTTTAATAAAAACGTGAAAATTGTAGGCAAATCACCTTGAACCGACCCTCTAAATTTGCCACACACACAAACGCACGCACGCGCACGCGCGCGCACACAGAGAGAGAGAGAGAGAGAGAGAGAGAGAGAGAGAGAGAGAGAGAGAGAGGGAGAGAGAGAGAGAGAGAGAGAGCTAGACCTTGACAGCATCCAAAAAATTCTCAACGGGTTCATGATCATGGGCCCATGGCTTCTTGAAATGTTGAAGTGAATCTAAGCGAGATCTAACGATCAACCCCTACATAATTATAATTATGTAACCAAAAGAAAAGCTATTATTGGTCATGCGAGGAAATAATACTAATAATAAGAAATAAATGATGCAGTCATTTCATATTTATTACCTTTGAATCCACAAGCCAAACCTTTTTGCGGGTCTCCTCCAATGGAACATTGGTCTGCATAATAATTGTAATATACGATCCATTATATAACCTCTCCATTAATATTCTACCTTCTTACTTTGGTATCAGTGTGCCCTTTTGTGAGCCGTAGGTTACAATATAAGAGTTTTCTAACCTGTTTTGAAATTTCAAGAGCTATGAGTTCAGCAATCCCTGTACCAGCCTGCATTGTAAATTAGCCAAAATTAAGAGACAGTGGAAAAAATAGGAAACAAGTAGAATGAAGTGGCAAAAGAAAATTTGTTATAAAAGAAGCATGGCTGACCTCTCCAGCTCCAAGGAAAAGAAACTTATGATCTGCCAAGGATCCACCAACTAAATTTAGTGCAGAAATAAGCCCTGCAAGCACCACTGACGCCGTACCCTAAAACAAAATGAAAATGATTGTATCTTAAACATATGAAAAGCATGTATATATGAGTACAAGTACCAACTTTAGTCCATTTATTTATGTTATGAACGGGTTGGTTCGGGTTATATTTAGCTCTTCAGTGTTAAGCAAAACAATTAGCTAAAAAGTAAATGGGTCAATTGGATTGGAAGTCGACCAAAGTGTGTAACTCTTTATCCATAAGGCCTCCTTATTCTCTTTGATAAAACGATCCAGATTTTTCTTTAATATATGTTTTTATATTTTGTAAACGCTTACAAATAGAAAAAAAAATATAAGAAAAAATATTTCAGAATTTAAGGTCAACGGATCCAGCTCATTCAGCCCATACCACTACCCATTACCCAACCTACCAGATAGCCCCGTTACTCCACCACTAAATTTATTAAATATCAATACTTTATTTATATACCTGTATATCGTCGTTAAAAACAAGGTGGGTGGTTCTATACTTTTCAAGTAGATCAAAGGCGTTGTGGTTTGCAAAGTCTTCAAACTGCAAAGAGAAGATAAACAGAGGTTAAGAATACCATCTCTCATATGTGATAATGAACCACGAGGGACATTTCTAACCTGAATAAGGACTTTTTCCCCATAATTCTGCTTGATAGCAGACATGAATTCACTCATAAGTTCGGCATATTCCTGAAATTTTTAGAAACATAACTGACTTGGTACACAGCTTATTCCAAAAAAAAAAAAATTAATGTTAAGACTCAGAAAGCTAGTTAACCTGTCCACTCGCCCTCCTTTGCCTTAGACCGATGTAGAATTCATCGTTCAACATCTTCTCATTGTTGGTGCCCACATCAATAGTTATTGGTAAGCACTGCAGATATATAAGATATTATTACAATTTGTTACACTATTGCAAAAATATAAACAACAACAACAACAACAACAAAACCCAATACCACATAAGTGGTGTATGGGGAGGTGAGATGTAGACAATCCTTCCCCTATCCGAGAATAGGGACAAGTCATTTCTCTACCCAGAGTGAAAACACTCTCAAAAGTAGAGAAAGTCATCCCTCTATTCGACGGATAGAGAGATTGCTTCCGAGTGGACCTCCGGCCAATAAGTAGGAAAAAAATTTTAAAAAATAAAATAAATTTGAGACGCCATGAAAATGGTAAAATCAAATTTCCATGGGTTTAAAATCCTGCCTGAAATTTACTTTAAGCTCTAAGAGTCAGTCAAGTCGCCAATAAATCGACGCTTGCTGTCGACTCAAAAACTAGAGCCGTATATTGCAAAAATATAAGAAAAGCTGAAAAGGGATAAAAAAAAGAGGTGGCCATTTCGACCCATTGACTTATGAAAGGGTCAATTTAGGTTCTGCTTTATATTTTAAGGTGAAAAGAAATAAAAGTTGAGAAAAATTAGATGGGTAAAAGGTTAACGGATCGAAGAATAGTATATGTGTGTGTATGTATTTAATGCATAAAACCCCCTATTTCATTTCATTCAAAGAATAAAATTATTGTAAAACAGAAAGGAAATATGTAATCATATCTGAGATAATAATTATTAATGAAAAATTTTAACTTTGTGAGGGCACCCGTTCTGGGCCATTACCAAACCCATCCAATTTGCCACCTTAATTTTAACTGAAAAATAATAACAGGAAGTTCAAAGATCTTGGTCATTTCAGATTGTCTAGGTAAGTCCCGCCTTCCAAATTTAGATTCTTGTGCAAGCATACATTTGCCATATTATATCGGGACCGTTTCCGACCCTTTCACTAGCCACCCCAAGTACCACTGGGCTAATTTGGTATGGTTACTTTTTCCAAAAAATGATTTGGTCAAAGCATTTAAGAACGTAGTAGCTAGCATTGAGGTTTAAGCTAAGGACTATCAAACAAAATAAAGTCGTGTGTAACATAAGGCTAATAATAGTCAGTGGCGAGCCCAAGTGTATAGCCATGGGGTCCTATGACCCCACATGTGTAAATTTTTTTTTTTAATAATCTATTCTCCAATTTATATAGGACACCACTAAATTTAAGTATAGGACCCCATATATATTCAGGATTTATAGATTTTTAAAGGTAAATGACCACTAAAATACCCTTGAAATATAATTTGTATTGGGAAAAAAATTCGGGACCCCATTGGGTTTTGATCCTAGATTCGCCACAGATAATAGTCCCATAAACATTCAATATACTTACAGCAGAAGGACGAATTCCTCCAAGCGCTGTGTAGAGAGAGAGCTTTCCAACGGGTATACCCATTCCCTGTTAAGTGCATGTAAGAATAAGATTTGTAAATAAATCACCAATAAGATTGGTTCATCTTGAATTAACATGCTTATTATTACACTAATGAGCAAAGATAAACAGTACAAGCATATCACTGTCACAAAACCACAAGGCTAATTATACAATCGTATCAACTGGTTACAGTTCTAGCACAAAGAGCTAGCTAGAGAAAAGAGGTGCTATATCAAACCATTATCCAACCCACAACCTTGCAAGACACAAAGTCTAAGAAGCATATATAAACAACAAACTATTATGAAGAAACCATTTACCTGGCAGCCCAGGTCTCCGAGGCCCAAGATTCTTTCACCATCTGTGACAACAATAACTTGAATTTTTTTCTGGGGCCAATTCTTCAAAATCTCAAGGATCTTCCCCCTATGAATACAATTATTAGCTCATTGAATCAATAAAAGATTAAAGAGTGTCCATAAACGGATAAAAAACAATGGTGATGGAAACTTGCTTGTCTTTTAAACTAATAAATAGACCCTGTGGGTGCTTAAAAATGCTCCCATATTTTTGGCAAGCTTCACCGACAGTTGGAGTATATACAATTGGGAGAAGCTCCTCAACGTTTTCAATAAGTAGCTTGTAGAAAAGCCTTTCATTTCTCTCCTGCGGACCAGCATCATAGTTACATACACAATTAGAGCAGATAAGAAAGCAAAGCAATTATTTACAAAAAGGTGCAAAAACCCTTGACATACCAAGGGGATATCAATAAAACCTATATGAGATATTCATTCATATACAGAAATGAATAATTTGCAAGATTTACCTGAAGATCCATCATAGCTTGGTACTGTTGCAGAGGTATTTGATATTGGCGGATATTATGCATCATCTTTTTTACCTGTTTATCAGCATTTTGAAGATAAATCTTCTGAATATATTGGCATATTCAACTAGAAGAGACAAAATGGATATGACGCGCAGGTTCGGTAATGGGTCAAAACGGATGACTTGACCTTTAGTGGGCATCCAGTTGGTTTGTTTCAGCCAAAACACTTGTTCGATTTATTTATTATAAGAAAAGAAGGGTAGTGTGACAAATAGAGTTACAAAAACCTTATCGACACAAAATAAGCTACTAATTTCAGTAAAACAATTTAGAAGGTTGTATGCATTTTAAACACTCTATGGGCCACTATAAACCCATTTGGGCTATTTCCTTTTCACTAATAACTTGAGCCACAATTTGACCCGTTAAAGATCAGACATCACATGTAGATGGGTCAAAAGTGGATGATAAGACAAAGGCAAACAAATTTAATTACCTGGAGATCGTGATTGACAACAACCGGAGGAAGAAGACCACGTAAATAATGGGCATCTCTTTCTTTCTCAGTAAATGCCAGACCTTTGTTGTGGTGTGGGTCTCGCAACAATGAATAGCCACTACATAAAAGAGATAATGTTACCCATCACTTATGGATTTAACTATATGACAAAATACCATTTTGACATCTTTGGCACGCTCAATATCAAAACTATCAATATTTCGAACAACAACAAATTGACTACAAGAAAAGCTCTCAATATGCCATATACCATTATTTGGAATTTTGGAATCTTCATAATTTAGGAGAGTCAAATAATAAAAATCTGGCCTATCCCCTACAGTTTTTTTTTTTTTTTTTATTCAAATAAACGGTCCTGCCTTGTTTTCTCAACTTCCTAAATAAAGATTGTGTTGTCTATACTCTATAGTAGCCTAACATGAAGCCCCTTTGTTCCTATCGAATGTTTTACAATTACAATTAATTTAATACAAAAACACATAAATTAAAGAGTCCACCTACCCACCAACCAACCCACATAAAGAAGTAGTAATCCACTTGCAAATTTTGCCACGAGCGATATTTCTCTAGATTATACAAAGAAATATTACAAACATACACAACCTCCTTTTCTTATCTGTTAAACAACCTTTTGGGTAAAAAGTTGATAAGAAATATGCAAAGAATCGTTCACCATTAACAAACTTAAACCTAATTATTATTAGTTCTACTCCTAAAAATAGAACCCATATTTAAACCAAAATCTACTTTTTCATCTGTATTTTAATGCATTATTACACATCACCACACAACTAAATACATACATATATATACATATACATAAAATAATATTATAATATACATATACATAAATAATATTATTAATATACATAAATAAATAAAATAGAATAAATTATTTGAAGTACAAAAAATGAATAAACAAATATATAGAGCATAGATATCATCGAGACGAGTTGTTACCTAGCAACCGAAACAGACCAAGGAGTAATAAAATGCTCCTCGGTGGCACTATCTTCACCGTACACATCTTCAACACCACCACCAACACCCGTACTCCTTTTATTACTATCAATTTCAGTAGCTTCAACAGCTACCGGAGCATTCATTTCCTTAACAGCACTATCCACCGAAACATCGATATTTCGATTACTTGAGTTCATCATAGCAACCACCGTGCTCCGCCTCACCGGTAACCTAATCGACTGCGATTGCGTCCTCGATTTACCGTAAATTGAATTCCTCTACAAAATCAAATCAATAACAATCACAACTTATCATCAATCAATTCGTAACGAATTATAAGAAAAAAGTTGATCTGAACATCGGAGCTGTGAACGTTAAAACATTTTAAGATATCAGTACAGAATAACAGAAATTTGTATATGCACATATATAATCGATGCAACCGAAAAATGTTGATCTGAAAATTGAAGCTAATAACGTTGAAATTAAAAGGTAAGAATGAATATAAATTAAAACTGAAACGTGAATTGAAAAATTACCACAAAAGAGGAAGAATTTAGGGACATCATGGCGAGAGAGGTGAGTGAATTAGGGGAAATTATTTATGAATGTATAAATGATAATCTTCTGTATATGTATATATATAGATATATAGATTTGTTGAATGAATGAATGAATGGAACAATGAATGTATGGGGGTGTGTGAGAGTGTTGAAGGGTTTTTTGTAAGTGCCAAGTTGAAGTTGTCAAAAAATTTGGGGCAACTTATGATTCTCCGCACCTTCCCCTTCCTTCAAATAGCTAGCTAGCTAGCTACCTTGATTTTGATTGTATATTGATTTTTTTTTTTTTTTATATGTTTTTATATTTTATATATAATATAATATAAATCATTTTACATTATTAATTACTCCGTATGAAATAACGTAATTTTGCGTAAATTAAGAATTTTTAATCATAAACATTAAATTAAAGTGTAAGCGAAGGAGTCTTTCACGGTTAGAACCACTTTTGTAAAAAACCTGATTACTCTCCGATTAATCTATGATTGCTCATTTTAAAGAGTAGTCCGTTCCGACTTCTCAAAATCTGTTTAATTAATCGGTCAATGCCGATTGATGGATTAAAATCGAATTTGTTATCAAAGTCAGCTAAAGTTAAAATTAGTCAACATTTTAACGTGAATTTATAGAACTTTAGAGTTTTTAAACAAAATAAACAACTATAAAAAAATTATGTTAAAGTTTATGTTTATATTTATAGTTTTCCTATATAATTACACATATAATTTTTAAAAGTTAATAATTAAATGTATACAACACAATCCAATTAATCCCCGAATTTTCGATTAATCCTTCTAAAACCCCGACCGATTAACCCCCGAATAGCGAATTTTTCAACCTTGATTAGAACATAAGGCCATTGAACATATATTGAAAGTTTAAAGGGTTCCAAAAATTTTATAAATATTTTTTATATATACTTCTTTTGCTATCAGTCTAAGTTGATAAGGGAATGCTTCCCCCAACCATTAAAGGAAAGGCTCGACGAAGGGAGGGAGATGCGGCAGGGGAAGGAAGAGGCTTTCGGAGATCGATATTTTCTTGACTCCTTTTCAATAGAAAAGAATAGCCAAATTAACCCAGCTGGCTGGTCAATCTCAGAAAGAAGATGGGCCGACAAACCGGAGACGTACGACCACGGTCTCGACATAAATTACAGTTATTATTATTTTTATTTTTTTGAGAAAATTACCCGTAGCTAAGAGTTTTTTTGTTTAACACATCTCGAAAACAATGACCAATTGTTTTATTGTTCATAATAATAACTTATTAGTTGTATTACCTTTTTATATAAATAAAAAAAAATTAACGTTTATATTGACTCGTTTTTATTTATATATCTAATATTGACTAACAAAATAATGAAACGGTCACATGTTTAGGTGAGTAAATATATAACTCGATAAGAGATGATCCATGTATGTGTTATGAGAAATTGATACGCTTCATACATTAATATTAATAACTACAATTAAAATATCAACATTTTGTCTCTTTTCTAAATGAAATTTAAAAGATAATTGTATAAACAAAAAAGTATCTCTCCATTTCAAAAGTAAAAAAACCCCTAGATCTAAACACAAACCGCCGCCACCATTGCTCTCTTTTCCGACCACCGGCTTTTACGCCGGTGGTCCGGCTTGTCTTCTCCTCCATTCGCCTTCTTTTTTCTGTTTTTTCTTCATTCATTGTTTCGTGTTCGCCGGAGCTCTGCCTCCGTTTGGGTGCTTTGATTTAGGCCCAACCTTCCTTCTAACGCATCTGCTTGACTTATTGTTTCCTCCGTCGTGTCGGTGTCCTTTTCGGTTGAATCTTACTTTCAACGCTGTTGGATGCTGCGTTTTATTATCCTACGTTTGTGCTTGTTTACAACTTGGTCGTGATATTTTGCTTTGATGGGTTTTACTTACTTTCCAGCGGAGATGTCATATGCTATTATTTTGAGGTAAGTTCGTGGCTTAGTTTTTAAGTTTAGGCTCGTGGTTGTGGATTTCGTGGTTGTGATTTTCGTGATTGCGGATTGTGTCGGTTCGTGGTTGTCGTTTTGTGAATGTTGATGACCGATCCGATGAGCAAATTAGAGGAAAACAATGGCCAAAACATTCATGACACATGTGAATGTACATTATGAGAGGAGTATAGCCAACCACCAAATGCCGATATGAAGCTTATACATTCCAGCTCGCATTAACTCACAATTATTGACGATATACACATACTTTATACAACTCACAATTTATTTCCAATTAAAAAAAATTTGTGATTTAGTTTCGTGGTTTAGGTTCGTGATTGTGGGTATCGTGGTTTAGGTTCGTGATTGTGTGTGACAGCCCAGCACAGGTAACACGTTCCCCGTAGCATGATATTGTCCGCTTTGCCCGTAGGCGCACAGATTTTCTTGGCGACCAAACACGACGAGCACTTTCCCAGAAGGTCACCCATCCTGGTAGTGCTCACGCCTAAGCATGCTTAACTGTAGAGTTCTCATGGGATCTGCTGCGCTTGTGGTCCCAAAACGCGTTATGCTGGGAAAGGTCTCCACACCCATATAAGGCATGCTTCCTTCCCCTCTCCAACCGATGTGGGACGGATGTAACACGGATGTTACAATTCTCCCCCTAATGGGACACATCGTCCCCGCTGTGCACGTTGATCCGGGGCCTGGCTCTGATACCATATGTGACAGCCCAGCCCAGGTAACACGTTCCCCGTAAAATGATATTGTCCGCTTTGCCCGTAGGCGCACGGATTTTTCTTAACGACCAAACACGAAAAGCACTTTCCCATAATGTCATCCATCCTGGTAGTGCTCTCGCATGAGCACGCTTAACTGCAGAGTTCTCATGGGATCTGCTGCGCTTGTGGTCCCAAAATGTGTCATGCTAGGAAAGGTCTCCACATCCTTATAAGGCATGCTTCGTTCCCCTCTCCAAACGATGTGGGACGGATGTAACACGGATGTTACATTGTGGGTTTTGTGGTTGTGGATTTCGTGATTGCGGGTTGTGTTGGTTTCGTGATTGCGGGTTGTGTTGGTTTCGTGATTGCGGGTTAGTTGTTGTCGATTCGTGGTTACAGCAGGTTTTGTTTGTATGTTCGTTGTGAAGGTTCTTATGATTACAAGTGATTCGAGGTCCCCTTTTGATGGTTCAAGTGAGTGCATACCGTTTGGTTTAATTCGTGATTGGGAGTATATGTTTCTTCACGTGGTGGTCATTCCATTAACCATATTGACATATTATATTATCACCACTCGAATTGATTGTGTGAACGGATTTTTCGATTATATTTGTGGGTTTGGTGGTGTGGTTTTCGGGTCGTATCCAGTATGTTATGTTTTCATGCTTTCATTCAAGTACTTGCCTTGAAGTGGTCATGTGATATGTTTTGGTTATTGAGGTGGCTTCCTTTGATGATTGATCCTCCATGTGTTGTATCTATCTTATGTTTCGAGTGTATCTATCTTATGTTTAGATTAGTGTGTTAGAGTCAATTCGAGTTGAAGTCATTGCGGTGTAGGAGGTTTGGCAGAGGGTCATCGTGATATGTGATATTTTTGTACTTTCTAGCATCTTGCTAGTTTTTATTAATATAATAATTGCCTTTCAAAAAAAAATTGTACTAAAGTTTAAAAAAGGGTGAAATAACTGAGATTAAAAAATAAAAATAGAATGATTTAATAATAACAAATATATATAAAAAATAAAAATATAAAGATTTAATAATTTAGTTCGTACTATAGTAAACTTATCAACATGATGTAATCTGAATTAAGTATGTTTAGACATGTGTTAAACATTAGTAATAACAAATATATAATGATTGGAAATATATATATATATATATATATATATATATATATATATATATATATATATATATATATATATATATATATATATATAATGATTGTATTGTTACCTGTAATACTGCATATTACACCACAATTTATTTGATTACGTAATATATAATTATATATATATATAATTTAAAAATATATATTAGAAAGTGTAACATTGCTTTATAATTTTATTTTAAGGCTTGGAAAAAAAAAATCAAAAATGATTTTGAAAATTGATAGTACTATATCAGAAAATGTTGAAAATGAGATGTTTGATTTTTTATTTTTTTTTTATTTATTTTTTTTTTTTGAAAAGCAAGATGATATATATAGATATTAACAGAATACAAGTAAACGGCTATGACCAACAAAAATTGAGTCAAGCCATGAGTTCACGAATACATATATAGGGTGCAAAGTTTGCGACCCACTCGAACCTAACAATTAACTATCTCGATAGAAAGATGGATTAATAATCCAATTATGCCAATCCACACTAAGGCCTTTTATCCTAGTAGAGATCCATTCAAGAGACTTTACTTGGACATCATTAACCACGACCGGTGCAATACTTCCTCTGTCTTGAAAAATCTTCATATTCCGATTCCTCCATAAAGAGTACATACATGTCCAAACCACGGCTTGCCAAATTTTCAAACCGATTAGGGACATAGTATGGGACGAGTTGCCACGAAGGAGATCGGGCATAGAGTTAATGGAAGTAGTCGAACAATTCCACCACTTGAAAATACGAGACCAAACATCCTTAGAGAATTTGCAATCAAGGAGTACATGATACACCGATTTGAGACCATCATCACAAATTGGGCACCGAACACTATGAAGATCAATGCCACGTTTATCTAATTCGGTACGAACCTGTAGTCTTTTCCTCAACGCCCTCCATACAAAGATTTTGATCTTTTTTGGTACCAAATTGTTTCTCAACGTTTTTTGCAAGGGTTGATTTGTCGAGTTAACACCAAGTAGTTCTTTATCGATAAGATGAGATAGCCTTTTAACTGTGAAGATGCCGTCTAAAGCGAGGGACCATTTCCACGATGCAGGAGCATTAAAATCAAAAGCAATAGAAAACAGAAGATTAACAAGTTCGGTTAACTCAGTAGTGGTTCAACCAGTTGGGTTTCGCACCCAATTCCATTGAAAGATGCCTGTTGGAGCTGCTGCTGCACCTGCTGTAGCATTTCCTTGACCACAAGTATCCCTAGGTTATGAATCCGAAGCAAACAGGCTGGATAGAGAAGCAATCAGCCCACCAGAGTTTGGGCCTGGACTTGAAACGAGGCCTACTGGGCTGTTGTCACCACCACCTGCACAGTTTATGTTACCCGATAACACCAAATTGGGAGCTAGCACACGATCGCTGACCAACGCTTCTTTGTTGAGCTCGAGTCGATACAAATGCGGGAACAAATTCTTAAAACAATCCGACCCACACCAAATCTCATTCCAAAACGAAGTTGACCGTCCATCGCCAATAGTCTTTATGAAGGAGTTCTTGAACGGGATCTTTAGCTCTTCTAAGTGGTTACCTGCAAATATAATATTTCGCCACACGTCCGAGTACGGAGGATGAGGGAACCCATGAACCGAACCCAAGCCGCCGTCAATTCCATAAATATTTCGAATAATTTCGGTCCACAAACAATTGGTTTTGGTTTTAAACCTCCAACACCACTTGCCCAAAAGAGCAAGGTTTTTGCCTTTAAGGACCCGATATTCAACCCTCCCAACCCGTAAGGCAAACATGTGGTTTACCATTTAACCCATGAGATTTTTGAACCCGAAAGATCCCCATCCCCCAAAAGAAAGTACGTCTCACACTCTCAAGAAGATTTAGCACGCAAGTCGGGGCTCGAAAGAGCGCGAAGTAATAAAGAGGGAGACTATTAAGAACCGATTTTAACAAAACTAGCCTTCCACCAAAAGACAAAGTTCTCATCTTCCAATCCGAGAGCCTTTTTTTGAATTTATTAATAACCGGATCCCAATTACTTAGTTTTTTCATTTTAGCACCAATCGGAAGGCCAAGGTACATAAAAGGGAAGTTACCGGCTTGACAACCCATACGACTAGCCAAATTCAATACATCCACCGAGCTAACACCCACACCATAAATGCAACTCTTATGAAAGTTCAGCTTCAAACCCGAGGCCAATTCAAAACACTTGAGGATATTTATGAGGTTTCGGGCATTTATCCTAGACCACTCACCGAAGAACATAGTGTCATTGACATATTGTAAATGCCAGACGAGGATTTTATCATTACCAATTTCAACACCTCTGAATAATCCCCGGTTGATGGCGGCTTTGGTAAGAATGTTGAGACCTTCTGCGGCTAAGATAAATAGGAAGGGGGATAGCGGGTCCCCTTGACGGACACCACGGCTAATGGAGAATTCACGAGTAAGAGACCCATTAATAAGAACGGAGATACTTGCCGAACTCAAGCAAGCAAGGATCCATTTACGCCATTTTCACCCAAATCCCATACAATTCATTACCTCCATGAGAAAATCCCAATTCAAGCAATCAAATGCTTTTTCAAAGTCCACCTTAAAGATAAAACCTTTTTTGTTATTCGCTCTCATAAAATCAATTGACTCATTTGCAACAAGTACCCCGTCAAGAATATATCGTTCTTTCAAGAAAGCGCTTTGCTCCGAACCCACAAGAGAGGGAATTACTTTTTTAAGCCTATTCGAGAGAATCTTAGCCACAAGCTTATATAAGCTACCTATGAGGCGTATGGGTCAGTAGTAATTGAGCGTAATGGGATCACTTTTTTTTGGAACCAAGGTGATAAAGGAGGCGTTGCAACCCCTGGAGAACTCACCTTTTTCCCAAAACCACGAGATGGCGTTTACCACATCGACTTTGATTGTATCCCAAAATTTCTTGAAGAATCTAAGGTTGAAACCATCCGGGCCCGGAGCTTTCGAGCCACTACAATCATTAAGAGCTTTAATAATCTCCACTTCACTAACCGGCAACTAAAGGTCCGAGGCCTCCTTACAAGAAAGCGTAGGATATGTTAGTCCATCCAAACTAGGTCTAGAACCTGGTGGCTCCTTAAAGATGCCCTTAAAGTGATTAAATGCCGCTTCCTTAACCTTTATTGGGTCTTCACACCATTCCCCATTGATAGTCAAGCCCCTAATATTATTCTTATTGTAGCCTCTCTTGATTACCGAATGAAAATACTTTGAATTTTTGTTACCCTCAATTACCGAACGAACTCTCGCCTTCTATTTCAACATGTTAGACTTGGTTTTTTCCCTTTGATGCCATTCCTTTCTAGCCTCTAACCATTGTTTTCTTTCATCATTGCTTAGAAGACCCATCTCAGCCCGAAGTTCTAGAGAATTGGCCACTGTCTTGAATAACTGGATTTCACCCTCTAAATTCCTGAATTTTTGAGAACTTTTCGCCTTAAGCACAAGTTTCGTTTTTTTAGCTTATTTCTCAAACGACAGTCTAATCGTGAACCACCACCTACATATTCATCCCAGGCTTCTTTAATAGCGTCACTAATACCATCAATATCAAGCCAATCATCGAACACCTTTATAGGTTTAGGACCGAAATTTTTTACATCATCTTTGATTATGATAGGATAATGATCCGAGCGACCACGATCAAGGGCAACCACCGACAAGCAGGACCATAAGTTATGAAATGAATCGTTAACGAGAAACCTATCGAGTTTACTGAATTTGAGCCCATCATCACTAATTCGTGTAAAGATCCTACCACCTATTGGAATATCGATAAGCTTCGATTTATCAATAAATTCATTGAACCTTTTTGATCTACTTTCAATGAACTCACAATTAAATCGTTCCTCAGCCTTCCTAACTTCATTAAAATCACCACCAATAATCCAAGCCTCATCACTGTGTTCTGAGACTAAATTATGCAAAAAAATCCCATAGTTTCGCCTTGTTTTGGTCGTCATGGGGATCGTAAACATTGATGACATTAAACTCCTTCCCCGTACTTGTCCACTTTCCTTGCACCCCCATAAAATAATCAGAGACACAAGAGTTAGAAACATCAAAAACGGTCGAATCCCAAATAATAAGTTTCCCTCCCGAATTCCCAACCTTCACTTTTTGAATGAAGTTGCAGTTATTATTCCCCCACAGAGACCGAATCCAATTAAGGTCAATCAGGTTTAGTTTAGTTTCTTGCAGCATGATTAAATTCGGTTTCTCGACCCGAATAATACTTTTAAACCAACCAATTTTACTTTCCTTACCAACCCCGAACCCCCGAATATTAAGAGACAATATTTTCATAATGACAGAAATAGGAAACGAAGGAAACAGTCACCAGAATACTACTTGGTGGATTTCTCCACCCATTTCAGACCTAATTGATGGCCAAATTCTTTCAACCCTTCATCAGAGACTGAGAAAGAAGAGTTACAGGAATCCAAAACTTGCCTGGATGATGATGCTGATTCAGAATTGCGTTGTGTGTTCCGAGCACAAGATGAGCAAGTGGATCTAATGGGTCTCTTTGACGTTTGATCACGCCTGGCCGCTACTTTTACCTTCATAATCCTGGATGAGGCTTTCCAATTTCTCAATTTAGTAAGGCAGCAATCGTTCTTCTTCGGGATCTTAGGGATACGTTTTTTTCTGTCTCGCACAGATCTATCTGGTAACGCACTTGATGACTTAACCGGTTGTTGAGCAACCCTTACAGGTACGCTAGCAGGCTTAGTAGCTGGGATGGCCTGCAAGTCCTTGTTTAATTTAGTTCTAATTGGGCTGAAGTCCTCATTATTATCGTGGCCCAATCCTGTTACCACATTTTCACCATCACACTCCTGGTGTGTGATGACCCGGGAATTTCTGACCAAATTTAAACTTGATCTTTATATGTTTTCGATACGATAAGCAAAGTCTGTTAAACTGAATTTCAAAAACTTGGAACTGTGTTTAATATAATCATTTGACCTTTGACTATTCCCGACGATTCACGAACATTAATTGTAAATAAATATGTATATATTATATAAATATAATTATAAGAGTATATAATATTTTGATTTAATAAAGTATACTTTTAATAATTGGAATTTAAAATCTAATATAACAATTTAAATAATTAAGTATTATTAATATATATAACTATGTATATATTATTAAAAATCTATTATTTGTATTATATATATATATATATATATATATTTTATATATATATATATATAAAATATATATTAACTATTTATTGAATGTCATCATATAATATAATATTACATAAATAATAAATGAAATTACATTAAATTACAAGGTTGAATATAACTGATATATTAATATTATTAACATTACTTTTATTATTATTATTATTATTGCTATTAAAATTTTTATTAGTAATATTATTATGTATAAAATATGATATGTCTAAGTTGTTATATTATTATTATTAATATTATTATAACTAATAATATTGTTAGTATCATTAAAAAGATTATTATTATCATTATCATTATTACTAACTAAACTATTAAAATTTTCATTATCATAATATTATTTATCATTTAATATACTAGTCTATTAACAATAATATTATTATTATTAATAATATTGTTAATTATAAAATTAAAAAAAAAAAACTTATGAAGGATATATATACATATAAACCCATATATATAAATAGATATATGAAAATTAGATAAACATATAAAATACGATTTGTATATATATATAAATTAATATAGCAAATTATATATATAATAAAATTATATACCGTTATATATGTGAGAAAAATACGGTTTCTGTTTTGCATACCATCTAAACAGTGACAATATCTCGTTCTATCTCTAAAACACGACATCAGATGTAAACAAATTTTAAATAAAACCAAAATCAGTTGAAGGTCACTTTCTCTTTTATTTTTTTTTCTATTCTTTTGTACTAAACGAATATTTTCCTGTCTAACTAATGTCGATGATATTTTTTTACATAAACCGATTCAATCCAATTGTCAGAGAGAGCATTCAACCTTTCCCATTATCTTTTATCAATTATATTACCAATTAAATAGAATTAGTTAGCAGAAGATGAAGAAAACGCATAACAAGTACCCTGTTCTTGAACGATTTCAACCATAGTTCAATTTCGAATTCCATTTCAAAATCTATAAATGCTGTCATGTTAGGAATCATCCAACTAAACTATGTAAGATCCTGTTTTCTTTTTGGGTTTGGACGCCGTCCAAACATTTGGGACACCGTCCCAGTTTGAAGACCTGGACGCCGTCCAACATTTTGGACGCCGTCCAGAATGGCTGGCAGGCATGTCTTTTTGCTATTAATTATTTTAGATGGGTATTTTGGTAATTTCACTTCTTGGATGAATTTTAAAGCCCTAGATCAGTTTTGGGAGTCTCATTACTCCATTCACAACCACCAAACATCATCTACTTTAATTCTAGAGAGAGAGTGCTCTTAAGTGTGAGAAAGCTCAAATAGGAGAGGAAGAAGCTTGTTTCGGGTTCTAGCTCGAGCATTGAAGTTGTTCATCTCCTCGTTAGCTTCGTTTTGATTGTGGTGGTAAGCCCTAAAATTGATTTCTCTAGTAAATATGTTTAAGGGTTAGGGTTTGGGTTAATGTTGTACATAAAACCCATGTATGAGTGATTTGGGGGTTTTGGGTAAGTTTGGGTCATGAAGACCCAAATGGTGACTAACTTAGGGTTTTGAAATGTTGAAATGTGTAAATGGGTCTTAAAGGCCTAATAGATCACTAGTACACCTATAGTTAGTGTTAGTGGGAGTCATTTGGGTTGTGGGTGACCCAAATGGGTATGTTGACCTTGAAATGGGTCAAATGGGTCTTTGATGACCTAGGTTGTCTTGCATGCGTGAAAATGAGTCAACTTGGTGTTTAAATGCGTGTTAAGACCTTAAATGGCTAGAATTAGGGTTTTTGGTGAAGTTAACCCATTATTAGGGTTAAAGGTGCAAAATGGGTCGGGATTGCACTTAGGGTCAAAAGACTCTAGATTGTTGAGTGAGTTGCTTGACCGACTTGAGTTGTGAATTGATTATGTGCTAAAATGTAATAGGTACGTTACTTTGAGGTTTCGCAAGCTCGGGTATCTTTTCACAAGACTTTGAGGTGAGTGGAATAATTATATGCGTATGTATATAATGTATCTATTTGTTGTAGCGTGAAAGGTGTAGTGTCGAGGTGTTAAGACACCACGTTTCACGTGAAGAGTGTAGCATCGAGGTGTTAAGATGCCACTCGGGTGTAGCATCGAGGTGTTAAGATGCCACCTAGGAGTGTAGTGTCGAGGTGTTAAGACACCACTCCGTAAAATAATGAGTGTTGCATCGCGGTGTTAAGATGCCACTCGGGGTGATGTGCCGAGGTGTTAAGGTGCCACCCTAGGGGTTAGTGGTGCGAGGTGTTAAGTGCCCTAACGGATGTTGTGAACACCGATGGCGTTTTTACGAGCGCCGTTCCCTTGTACTATTGGTTAACCATGGTTATTTGTGTTGTAAGCATATTATATTATTCGAGTTATATTTATATGCGGTTGTTATGCTAGCTTGGGGGTATTGGCGAATTATAGCTTGTTATTGCGACGATAAGCTAATGTTGTTTGCTAGCATGTTTGCGGTTGTGTAAGTGTATGCAAGTAGGTATAATTATATATGTATTCGTATAATTATTGCATTCACTAAGCTTTCCTTACCCTCTCGTTGTTTACCTTTTTTTATAGGCTCGGGCGTTGACAAGGGTAAGAGCGTTCAATTGGATTAGTGATCTCCCGCTTGTTTTGTTAAGGGATGCTTTTAGGTGTTAGCTTTTGGAGTTCGACCGAGATTGGGTAGTTTAACCCCAAACACCATGCTCTAGTGTCGTTTGGAACTTAAACTTATATTTGGTCGAAACTTTTATTTTTGAACGAAACTCGTAAAATGGGCGATGTGGGCCCGTTGATGTAAAAGTTGATTTGATGATGAAAATCTCTTAGTTTCACTTATATTGACTTGTGGTAAAAAGGTTTTCATTTGAAAGTGTCGGGAAGCGGGTTTTCCGCTCGTGTGAGTTGGACCCGTGATCAGTAGCTGGAAGGCCATTGGGACGCCGTCCCAATTGATTGGACGCCGTCCCAGTTGTGTTGAGCTGGACGCCGTCCCAAACTTTGGACGCCGTCCCATATTTTTGAGCTGGACGCCGTCCAGATGCATTGACATACAATTTTTTTTTTTGGGTACGCGTTTTGAGTTTATGAAGTCGGGTTGTTAAAAGTGGTATCAGAACATGGTCTAAGGGATTTACGCGACTTGAGATAGGTGCCTAGACTTAGACTTTATTGTGTGATCGCTTTATGCGGGACTTGTTGGACTTTGGGTCTAATCGGGAATGGTTAGTGCTTTGGTTTATGAGAATTAACCTTGTGCTAATTGTTTTGTGTTGTGTTTAGCAATCATCAAGCAAGACGGATGTTGTACTAGCAAGTTAATGCGACGTGCTCGCGTAACAACGATTAGCTACTGTTGTTATGGGTGCAAATCGTGTTAAACAAGCGATGTACAACGATTGTTGAGCGAGATGGAGTAGTGTGGCATATATGTATATACATATGTAATTTGTCCTTTCGTTTTTGTGGTTTAACCTATTTCATTTTATAGAATGAAGACGAGAAACGGTCCCGATCATGATAACGGAAGTACAAGCGAGGACGCCGAGTTTTCGGCCAAGGTTGAGGCCGTCTTTAAAAAGTTAAAAGCGGATTTTCTTACGGACGTCCGAAAGGTCTTTCAAGATTCGGTCGATGGGCAGGTGACCGATTTGATAAATGAACGAATGAAGGCCACTATCGAAGGGGCCCTTGATGCTAGAAACATTTATCCTCGTGGTGAAGGAGGTGAAGGAAGGCGGGACTTCCACTACAAGAATTTCAAGGACGCTCAACCCCCGATGTTTAATGGGGTGCGGGATCCTTTAAAAAGTACATGTTGGATCTCCGATATTGAGGGAGCTTTCCGTACCTCGGAATGTCCTCCCGAGAAGAAGGCGAGGTATGGCTCTAGCATGCTACGAGAAGAGGCTAAGTTATGGTGGGATGATAAAATCAACTTGTATGGTGAGGAACAATGTATGGGCTTGACGTGGGAAGAGTTTAAAAAGGAGTTTTTCAAGGAATACCGAACTTCTTCCGATCTCGATAGAATCTGGGACGAGTTGCACCATTTGCAACAAGGCTCAATGGACTTAGTTACTCTTAAGTCTACCTTCTTGGCAAAGACTCGTTTTTGCCCGGAGTATGTTGGTGATGATCACAAGCTAATGAAGGATTTCTACCGCACTTTAAATGATGAGTACAAGAGTAAGATTAGTCGGGGTATGGCTAAGTCTTTTGACGAGTTATTTGAATTGGCTCGGGGTTTTGAACCGGAGGTTCCGAGGAAGAGTGATTTCACTTTTTCAAAGAGAAAGTTTGAAGGTTTTAGTTACTCTAACTCTTCAAACAAGAAGAACAAGAACAAGAAGGGTTCTGAAAGTGTCAATAGCGTGAAGAAGGGCGCTATCGGTGGTTTTTCTTATGCGTGCTACAATTGTGGGCAACCGGGTCATATGGCTCGTGAATGTCCGAAACCATTTTCCGGAAACAAAATCACTTGTTTTAATTGCGGAAAAGAAGGGCATAAGAAGCCGGAGTGTCCCGACTTGCGCAATGATAATGTTAAGCGGTTAGAGAAGGCGGCGGGTACGGCAAGGGGTCGAAATTATTTGATGACCAATGATGAAGCCAAGCAATCAAACGAAGTTGTCTCAGGTACTTTCGTGGTTAATTCTAATCCGGCAAGAATTCTATTTGATAGCGGTGCAAATTTGTCGTTTGTGTCTCCTAAATTTGTGCCTAAACTTGGTAGACCGTTAGCTAAGTCGTCCGGTAGAAGTCGAAATAGCGGACGGCAAGACGGTGCTAGTGGTTGATGTGTGTGAAAATTGTGATGTTGTTTTCGGTGCCGAAACCTTTAAAATTAATCTCATTCCCATGACCTTGGGCGATTTTGATATTGTCGTTGGTATGGATTGGCTCGATCGTTATAGAGCCGATATTGCATGCCATGATAAGTTTATTCGTGTAAAGACCCCAAGTGGGGGAGAGTTGATTATTCATGGTGATAAGCGAAGGAGACCGGTGCCGATATGCACTTTTGCACGGGCACGTCGTCTCGTTGTTACCGGTGGCATGGCTTTCCTTGCTCATGTTGTTGATACTCGTAATGAGCCACCACCCATTCATGAAATTCCGGTGGTTAGTGAATTTAAAGACGTTTTTCCGGATGAATTACCGGGTGTTCCGGCGGAAAGACAAGTTGAATTTCGCATTGAGTTGGTTCCGGGGCTACCCCCATTGCTAAAAATCCTTACCGTTTAGCACCAACGGAAATGCAAGAGTTGTTAAATCAAACCAAAGAGTTGCTTGAGAAGGGTTTTATCCGACCGAGTGCTTCGCCATGGGGTGCTCCGGTGTTATTTGTGAAGAAGAAAGATGGTAGTATGCGTATGTGCATTGATTACCGCGAGTTGAATAAAGTGACGATCAAGAATCGTTATCCGTTACCTAGGATTGACGATTTTTTTGATCAACTTCAAGGTGCAACGTATTTCTCAAAAATCGACCTACGGTCCGGCTATCACCAAATGCGGGTCCGCGAGGAAGACATTGAGAGAACGGCTTTTCGAACGCGTTATGGGCATTTTGAGTTCGTGGTTATGCCTTTTGATCTTACGAATGCACCGGCGGCATTCATGGATCTTATGAACCGAGTGTGCCAACCTATGTTGGACAAGTCGGTAATAGTGTTCATTGACGACATACTAGTCTACTTGAAAAGCATGAACGAACATGAACGTCATTTGCGTGAAGTATTAAAGATGCTACGAAAGGAGAAGTTGTATGCAAAGTTCTCCAAATGTGAATTTTGGCTAAGGGAAGTTCAATTCCTTGGTCATATTGTGAATGAAAACGGTATTCAAGTAGATCCGGGGAAGATCGAGACGGTGAAGAGTTGGGGACGACCGACTACGCCTACGGAAATCCGAAGTTTTCTCGGATTGGCCGGTTATTATCGTCGGTTTATCCAAGACTTTTCTAAGATTGCTTCTCCATTGACGAAGTTGACGAGAAAGAATGCTAGGTTTAATTGGGAGAACGAGTAAGAGATTGCTTTTCAATTGTTAAAAGAGAAGTTGTGTCAAGCTCCGGTGTTAGTGTTGCCAGAAGGGGTAGAGGATATGGTGATTTATTGTGATGCTTCCTTAAATGGTCTCGGGTGTTCTAATGCAAAGAGGTAAAGTCATCGCTTATGCCTCTCGACAATTAAAGGAACATGAAACGAGATATCCGACTCATGATCTTGAGTTGGCGGCGGTTGTGCATGCATTGAAAATTTGGAGCCATTACTTGTATGGTGTCAAGTGTACGATTTATTCGGATCATAAGAGTTTGAAACATCTCTTTAATCAACGAGATTTGAATTATCGCCAACGTAGGTGGATGGATGTGGTGAAAGATTATGATTGTGAGATACTTTATCATCCGGGTAAGGCGAATGTTGTCGCGGATGCGTTGAGTCGAAAGAGTCAATATCCGGCGATAAAAGTAGGATCATTACGTTTGATTATTACTAATGATTTTCTTGTGAAGCTTGGTGAGATTCAAATAGAGGCTTACGTTCACAACAAGCATGCGGAACGAATCGTGGGCCAATTGGAGTTCATTACTATGGGCTCGCGTGGTTTGTTGTCCTTTCAAGGAAGGGTGTGGGTGCCTAATATGGGTGATTACCGACAGGTGCTACTTGATGAAGCACATAAGTCAAAATATTCCATTCATCCGGGCGCGACAAAAATGTATCATGACTTGAAGAAAGATTATTGGTGGCCGGGCATGAAACGTGATGTTGTGAAGTATGTTGAGTAATGTGTCACGTGTTTACAAGTAAAAGCCAAACACCAAAAGCCGTTTGGTAAGTTGCAACTGTTAGAAATCCCGAAATGGAAATGGGAGCACTGATAATGCTAAAAACGAACATATATTTCATAGCATTATTCCTCAAGAAAGACAAGCTTTTAGTTGCAATTGTTCTATTTACAAGTGATATTCGTTTAAATAATAAAAGGTGAAGACAAAAGACAGATTCGACGATTTGAAGACGCAAACGACCAAAAAGCTCAAAAGAACAAAAGACAATCAAAAAGGTTCCAATTATTGATAAGAAACGTCTCAAAATCACAAGAGTACAAGATTCAAAACGCAAAGTACAAGATATTAAATTGTACGCGAGGACGTTCGAAAATCCGGAACCAGGACCAGAGTCAATTCTTAACGCTCGACGCAACGGACTAAAAATTACAAGTTAACTATATATATAAATATAATATAATATATAATTAATTATATTAATTATATATATATTATATATATATATAATAAAAACCGTCGGCAGCCAAAAACTCCAAGGGTGTGAAATGAAAATACCTCTCCGCGACTCGCGGAGTTTAAAGGGGTTTTTGCCGCGAGTCGCGGAGCCCCAAAAATCATTCCTGGCTATAAATCAACCCGAATTCTGATCAAAATCATCATCATTTTTTTCTTCTCTTCATACGAAGTAATATATATTTATATTTATAATTTATATTTTAATTTTAATTATAATTCTAATAATAAGGGTATGTTAGCGAATGTTGTAAGGGTGTAAGTCGAAATTCTGTCCGTGTAACGCTACGCTATTTTTAATCATTGTAAGTTATGTTCAACCTTTTTATATTAATGTCTCGTAGCTAAGTTATTATTATGCTTATTTAAAACGAAGTAATCATGATGTTGGGCTAATTACTAAAATTGGGTAATTGGGCTTTGTACCATAATTGGGGTTTGGACAAAAGAACGACACTTGTGGAAACTAGACTATGGGCTATTAATGGGCTTTATATTTGTTTAACTAAATGAAAGTTTGTTAATGTTAATATAAAGATTTACAATTGGGCGTCCCTATAAATTACCATATAAACTCGATCGGACACGATGGGCGGGGTATTTATATGTACGAATAATCGTTCATTTAACCGGACACGGGAATGGATTAATAGCCACTAGAATAATTAAAACAGGGGTGAAATTACATTCAAGGGTAATTGGTGTAATTGTTAACAAAGTAGTAAAACCTTGGTTTACACGCAGTCGATAACCTGGTGTATTCATTAAACAAAGTATTAAAACCTTGTTACAATTCGAATCCCCAATTAGTTGGAATATTTATCTTCGGGTATAATAATAATTTGTCAAGGACACTTGCAATTTATATTTATGACTGATGGACTGTTATGGACAAAAACCAGACGGACATATTGAATAATCCAGGACAAAGGACAATTAACCCAAGGGCATAAAACTAAAATCAACACGTCAAACATCATGATTACGGAAGTTTAAATAAGCATAATTCTTTTATTTCATATTTTATTTCCTTTATTTTATATTTAATTGCACTTCTAATTATCGCACTTTTATTTATTGTTATTTTATTTTATCGCACTTTTAATTATCGTACTTTTTAATTATCGCAATTTAATTTTTATCGCATTTTTATTATTCGCAATTTCATTATCGTTATTTACTTTACGCTTTAATTTAAAGTCTTGTATTTATTTTATATTTTACATTAGGTTTTAACTGCGACTAAAGTTTTAAAATCGACAAACCGGTCATTAAACGGTAAAAACCCCTCTTTATAATAATAATATTACTTATATATATATTTGTATTTTTATAAAAGTAAACTAATATAGCGTTGAGCTTTGCTTAAAGATCTCCCTGTGGAACGAACCGGACTTACTAAAAACTACACTACTGTACGATTAGGTACACTGCCTATAAGTGTTGTAGCAAGGTTTAAGTATATCCATTCTATAAATAAATAAATATCTTGTGTAAAATTGTATCGTATTTAATAGTATTTTCTGCTAAAATTATAAACTATTTTATATACACCTCGCGAGACATCAAGTATTTTTGGCGCCGCTGCCGGGGAACGACTCTTAAAAGCCGGAAGCGCAACGCTAATAAAAAAAAAAAAAAAAAAAAGATTTTTATTTACTTTTATTAAAAGTCGTTTTTGTAAAAATTACGTTTTAATCATTCAAAAATATAAAAAGAAAAACAAAAATATAAGTATTTTTAGGATTTTGTTAAATATTTAAGTTTTATAAGTTTCTTTATCTTTATTTTAATTTATAAAAATATAAATTTTATTAAAAATCGTTTATTTAAATTAAAAACAGAAAACAGAAAATAATAAAAAAAAAAAAAAAATAAAGAAAAACGCGTAAAAACAAAACCTGTCAACTGAATTCCTGAACCCCGCGACCCGCGGGGTTTTCCTCTTTATTCACCGCAACTCGCGGAGGGTTTCTGACACACGGACAAAAACCCTAAAACCGCATTAATCACGGGTTATTATTTATTATTATTATTTAAACATTATTATTATTATTATTATTATTAGTTTTAAGTTTTATTTTTATTTATATTTATGTATTTAGTTTTAATAAGTTTTTATTAAATTGTAAAATTAATAGTTTAGTAAAATAAATAATATAAAAATAATATTTTTATAAAAATTGTACTTTTTACAACTTTTTGTATATTTTTATATTTTGTACCTTTTTAATCGTTGTAGCATAATATTTGTATTTTTTTAGCTCATAATTAATTTTAAACTTAGTTTTTGCTATAGTTATTTTAACTTTAGATTTTTAGGCTTTGCCGTAGAATTCCTTAAGTGCTTTTTCTTTAGACTAAGATTTAGGTGCTTTAGAATTTTGCGACGCCTTTTTAAGTTTTAGTTTCTTTTTAAGATATTTCCATTTGGGATTTAGTTTTTCTTGTAAGCTTTAATATTTTTAGACCTTTTACTATGTATCAATTATCATTTCAATTAGTAATTTCAATTTGCGATTATAATTTTAAGTTAGTTGTAGTAATAAGATTAAATTAGTAAAGTATTTTTAAGTTTTTATAAGTTTCTTTTATTTTTCCGTCACCTTTTATTTTTCAACCATTTTTCTTTTTCGACATTTTTCGACGCGCAATCTTTTTCTCTCTTATTTCTCGCCATTCTAGTTTTTAGGACTTAGAATTTTTTCTACTTCTTATCTAAATTTCTTAAAATTACGAAAATTTATTTTAAGTGGTTAAATTGATAGACATCAAAATTTTCTGGTTCGTAGTAATAGTTGGATTTGTACGTGGACCGGGTTATTGGAGCCAAACAGTCCTCAATTATATTGAGACCAAACGAATCCTGCCCCTCTGCTGCATCTTTTGGCTATTCGAAACGTGGGCAAAATCAGAAAAGTCTATTGATTGGATAACTTATTATAATTTTTCTTTCCTTTTAAAAACTAATAGGATATTCAGTGAATGCACCGAGCAAGACGTTCATCACCTTTTGTACGTTCACCACCTGTAACTCGATCAAGACATCGTTTAACAAATATAACCGCCGTTGATTTTTCTTTAGAATCGTCATCCAGTCGACCAAGTACCTCAGTTCAAATTTCCGATAATCCATTTTTTGAACCAAACCTCACAATTGAGAATCCAGAAAATATTCAGGAACGGTTCATAGATCCTGAACCATTAAACTTTCCTCCGGAACCACCAATCATTCAAACAGAGATTGTTGAGGAACGAACTATTAAATCAGAATCATCTAGTGATACCGATTCAACAAATTCAATTATGGAGAATCTGGAACCTTTAAGTATGGAAGACCGAATGAGAGCTAAACGCACTGGCCAAGGTCACGCAATTACTCATCCAGACATTAATGCGCCAGATTATGAAATCAAAGGACAAATTCTACACATGGTGACTAATCAATGCCAATTTAGTGGTGCGCCGAAGGAAGATCCAAATGAACATCTACGTACCTTTAATAGGATCTGCACACTATTTAAAATACGAGAAGTGGAGGATGAACAAATATATCTCATGTTATTTCCCTGGACTTTAAAGGGAGAAGCCAAAGATTGGTTGGAATCGTTACCTGAAGGGGCGATCGATACATGGGATGTTTTAATTGATAAATTTCTTAAACAATTCTTTCCTGCATCTAAAGCCGTAAGACTTCAAGCAGAAATTGTTACGTTCACACAGAAACCAAATGAAACTCTATATGAGGCGTGGACAAGATATGGAAAGTTGTTAAGAGGATGTCCGCAACATGGTTTAGACACCTGTCAAATAGTACAAATATTCTACCAAGGATGCGACATCACTACAAGAAAAGACATAGATATAGCAGCTGGTGGTTCGATTATGAAGAAAACCGAAACTGATGCTTACAAAATTATTGATAATACTGCTTCCCACTCACATGAGTGGCACCAAGAAAAAGATATCATTAGATCATCTAAAGCAGCTAGAGCCGATTCTAGCCATGACTTAGATTCCATTTCCGCAAAGATAGATGCTTTCGAAAGACGAATGGAAAAGATGACTAAAGATATTCATGCTATACGAATTAGTTGTGAGCAGTGTGGAGGACCACATTTGACAAAAGATTGTCTCAGTATTGAATTAACAATGGAACAAAGAGAGAATATTTCATACATAAACCAAAGGCCTGGAAATAATTATCAGAATAATTATCAACCGCCAAGACCAATTTACAATCAAAACCAGAATTATAACCGAAATATTCCATACAATAACCAACAAGGTCCTAGCAATCAACAAGTATCCAATAATACTTACAATCAGCAAAGACCTAATTTTCAAAACAAACCACCACAACAAACCGATGATAAAAAGCCAAATTTAGAAGATATGATGACGAAGCTAGTTGAAACTCAAACGCAGTTTTTCACATCTCAAAAACAAACCAATGAACAAAATGCTCAAGCATTTAGAAATCAACAAGCTTCTATTCAAAATCTGGAACAAGAAGTAAGTAACCTAGCAAGGTTAATAGGTGAAAGAAAACCGGGAAGTCTACCAAGCGATACAAACGCTAACCCCCGGAATGAAACAGCTAAAGCTATTACCACAAGAAGTGGTACAACACTTAAACCACCTGAAATACCTGTAACTTCTGATGAAACTATTCCTACTCCACAAGAACCACAACCTGATCAAGATAAGGAAAAAGAACCGGTAGTTGAAAAGATTAATGAAGATAACACAGTTAAGGATAAACCTTATGTTAAACCATACCAACCACCACTTCCTTATCCGAGTAAAATGAAGAAAGAAAAACTTGAAGCCGAGCAATCCAAATTCTTGGATATGTTTAAACAGATAAATGTAAATCTTCCTTTCATTGATGTGATTTCAGGAATGCCAAGATATGCTAAATTCTTGAAAGATCTAATCACGAATAGAAAGAAAATGGAAGAACTCTCGGCTGTTACTATGAATGCTAATTATTCAGCAGTGCTGTTAAATAAGATACCAGAAAAACTATCTGATCCAGGAAGTTTCACAATTCCATGTTTTCTGGGTAGTCTTAGTTCAATAGAAGCATTAGCAGATTTAGGTGCTAGTATAAATCTAATGCCGTATTCACTATACGCTAAACTAGACCTTGGAGAATTGAAACCAACCAGAATAAGCATACAACTAGCCGATAGATCAATAAAATATCCTAGAGGGATAATGGAGAACATGCTAGTTAAAGTTGGTACTTTAGTATTTCCAGTAGATTTTGTTGTTTTAGACATGGAAGAAGATTCTCAAGTTCCTCTTATATTAGGAAGACCATTCTTAAACACGGCTAAAGCAATGATAGACGTGTTCGGTAAGAAACTGACCCTAAGTATAGAGGATGAGAGTGTTACCTTTTCAGTTGATAGAGCAATGCAACAACCACAATCTGCAGATGATACATGTTATTATATTCAAACTATAGATGCACATGCAGAATTATTAGAAGAATTTCCAGAATTACAAGGAACAGGAGAATGTTCTTTAGGAGAAGGAAATGAACCAATTGATGAAGCTGAAATGTTAGCTACACTTATAGCTAATGGATATGAACCAACAACAGAAGAAATTCAAATGCTAAAAGAAAAAGACAGATATCGATATAAATCATCGATAGAAGAACCTCCGAAATTAGAGTTAAAGCCACTTCCAAACCATTTGGAATACGCTTATTTACATGGTGAATCTGAATTACCTGTAATAATATCGTCTTCTCTTACTGAAAATGAGAAATCACAGCTCATTTCTGTGTTGAAAGCTCATAAACCAGCCATTGCATGGAAGATTCATGATATTAAAGGAATAAGTCCTTCGTATTGCACACATAAAATCCTTATGGAAGAAGGTCATAAAACGTCTGTGCAACGCCAACGAAGACTAAATCCTAATATGCAAGATGTAGTTAAGAAAGAGATTATTAAACTGCTAGATGCAGGTTTGATATATCCAATTTCTGATAGTCCATGGGTAAGCCCAGTTCAATGCGTACCTAAGAAGGGTGGTATGACTGTCATTACAAATGAGAAAAATGAGCTTATTCCTACTAGGACTGTAACAGGATGGCGTGTATGTATTGATTATAGAAAATTAAATGACGCCACCAGAAAAGATCACTTCCCCTTACCTTTCATAGATCAAATGTTGGAAAGATTAGCCGGAAATAGTTACTATTGTTTTCTTGATGGATTTTCCGGATATTTTCAAATTCCAATAGCACCCGAAGATCAAGAGAAAACCACATTCACGTGCCCTTATGGTACTTTTGCTTACAAACGCATGCCATTTGGACTTTGTAACGCCCCTGCAACCTTTCAAAGGTGTATGATGGCGATTTTTCACGACATGATAGAAGAATGCATGGAAGTATTCATGGATGACTTTTCAGTCTTCGGTGATACATTTAAATCATGTCTAGTTAATCTGGAACGAATGCTAATTAGATGCGAAAAATCAAATCTAGTACTTAATTGGGAGAAATGCCATTTTATGGTTAAAGAAGGCATCGTTCTTGGACATAAAATTTCAAAAGAAGGAATTAAAGTGGATAGAGCCAAAGTAGATGTAATTGCTAAACTTCCACATCCCACAAATGTTAGAGGAGTTAGGAGTTTTCTAGGGCATGCCGGTTTTTACCGACGTTTCATAAAAGATTTTTCTAAAATTGCCACTCCTATGAATAAACTCCTAGAAAAGGATGCGCCATTCATCTTTTCAGATGAATGTATCAAATCTTTTAATATTCTTAAAGAAAAACTCACTAATGCACCGATCATGATAACACCAAATTGGAATCTACCATTTGAACTAATGTGCGATGCAAGTGATTTTGCAATGGGAGCCGTTTTAGGACAAAGGATTGAAAAACGATTTCAACCTATATATTATGCTAGTAAGACATTACAAGGAGCACAAACGAACTATACAACTACTGAAAAAGAACTCCTTGCTATTGTCTTTGCTTTTGACAAATTTCGATCATATCTAGTTCTAGCAAAAACGGTGGTCTATACCGACCATTCTGCTCTTAGATATCTATTTTCAAAACAAGATGCTAAACCAAGATTAATCCGTTGGATCTTACTCTTACAAGAGTTTGATATTGAAATCCGAGATAAAAAAAGAGCAGAAAATCTCGCCGCTGATCATCTTTCTCGTCTTGAAAATCCCGAATTAGAAGTTCTGAATGAATCAGCCATACAAGACAACTTTCCTGATGAATATCTATTGAAGATAGATTATAAAGAAATCCCATGGTTTGCAGACTTTGCAAACTACTTAGTTTGTGGATTCCTTGAAAAAGGATTATCGTACCAAAGACGAAAGAAATTCTTCAGTGATATAAAACACTATTTCTGGGAAGATCCACATCTGTATAAAAGTTGTCCCGATGGAATAATACGCCGATGCGTATTTGGAGATGAAGCTAGTAAAATTTTAAACCATTGTCACACAGGACCAACAGGAGGGCATTATGGGCCTCAACTAACAGCAAGAAAAGTTTATGAAGCTGGATTCTATTGGCCTACAATTTACAAAGACGCACACCTTCTTTGCAAATCCTGTGATGCATGTCAAAGGGCCGGAAGAATAAGTCAACGTGATGAAATGCCACAAAATGTCATCCAAGTATGTGAAGTATTCGACATTTGGGGTATTGACTTTATGGGTCCATTTCCAAAATCTCATAATAATCTATATATACTCGTAGCCATTGATTATGTATCTAAATGGGCGGAAGCACAAGCTCTCCCAACTAACGATGCACGAGTTGTAGTCAACTTTTTAAAACGTCTTTTTGCAAGGTTTGGAACACCGAAAGCTTTAATAAGTGATCGGGGTACTCATTTCTGTAATAATCAACTTGAGAAAGTTCTTAAAAGATATGGAGTAACTCATAAAATCTCCACCGCATATCATCCACAAACAAATGGACAAGTTGAAAATACCAACCGAGCTTTAAAACGTATTCTAGAGAAAACCGTAGGATCAAATCCGAAGGAATGGTCCATTAAATTGGAGGATGCACTCTGGGCTTTTAGAACAGCCTACAAAACTCCAATTGAAAACACACCTTTTAGACTTGTTTATGGAAAAGCATGTCATCTTCCAGTAGAAATTGAACACAAAGCATTTTGGGCTTTGAAGACATGTAATCTTGATTTACATGAAGCCGGACGTCTACGATTAAGTCAACTAAACGAATTAGAAGAATTAAGACATGAAGCATACGAAAATTCGTTAATCTATAAAGAAAGAACGAAGAAATGGCATGATAAAAGAATCAGAAGTTCAAAAGAATTCAAAGAAGGAGACAGAGTTCTTCTTTTCAATTCACGATTCAAGCTATTTCCTGGAAAATTGAAATCAAGATGGTCTGGACCATTCATAGTAAAAAGAGTTTTCCCATACGGAACGATAGAATTGATAAATTCAAATGGGATTGAATTTAAAGTTAATGGTCACAGAGTTAAACATTACATACAGGGTCCGATGGAAGTCGACAACGAAGTTAATCACAATTTCGACACCACAGCTAACTGAGTGTGGGGAGAATCAAGTCTTTAAAGGATAATATGTATTTCTGTTAGAGTTAGATTGTCTGTTTTCGTGTAGTTCTCGAAAATGGAACACGTATGGTCTTTCCCTAGCAGACCCTAAAGAACTAGTCTTCTCCCCCCATTCTGAATTTTTATTTTTTTTAGGTTTTTACAAAATGAAGACTGCCTGTGAACTAAACCATGGTCTAATGCTACACGCTTTGATCACTAAACGTAATAATGACATACTCCCGAGTGAATTAGTATCAGTAATCAGAGAAAGAATGGACGGAGTTAGAAAAGGATCCAGATGCGAAGATAATAAGTTACAATTTGGTAAAGGAAAATCAAAATCCGCAGCGAAAAGAAGAGCACGACACCTAGAAAAATGTCACAAATGCGGAAAATGGTCACATGGAGGTAAATGTTCAAATAATCAAACCTATTCAAATACCGAATTTGTTACTTTATGCAGAGACGGACCGTTCATATGTTTAGACGAAAAGACAATGAATGCTCGAGGTTACGCCTATGCAGCCATGGAAGACCAATTAAACCGACTATCTTATGAATATAATAGATCATATAACTAAGAAATCTATTTCACAGGTATGTCTGTACAGTTTTTATTTTTATTTTTATTTTTAACCTTTTGATAATAAACGCTAATTTGTTCGCTAAAAAGTATTAAATTGGTATTAAATAAAATTAGGTTTGGCGACCGAAATTATTGATATCCTTCAAAAATTTATTACATCACTGCGAAATTTAACGTTTATTCTTAAGGTATAAATATCTTTAAACAATCAAACCAAAATATTTCAAAAATTCGTCATGAGTTAAATTAGGTCTTGGAACCGAAATTACTTTACCGAAAAGAGGGGCGCATATTTTTGATAATATTTGATTGATTAAAGTGGAATAAAAAGACAAAAAGATTTTTAATTTATTTTTACCATGTTTTTAAAATTAATATTTAAATCTTAAATTAATATTGTAAACTTTGTAAAAACAATATATTTAAAATTATAAATATTTGAAAAATTAATATAAGTTTGGTATGAATTTATAAATTTTTAAAATAAGTTTGGTATGAATTTATGAATTTTTAAATTAAGTTTGGTGTGAATTTTTAATTTTTAAAATATGAAATTTTAATTTTATGCATTTCAAATTTTAAGTTTGGTGTGAATTTTGAATTTTTAATATTAATTTTGAATTTTATATTTATGTTGTGTGAATTTAAAAACAAAAATTTACTTTATCTCATTAAGTTAAAAATATGATTTTAAAATTCGTCGTAAGTTGAAGACTAGGTCTTTGAACCGAAATTGCTTTACCCGAGGGAGGGACGAGAACTTTTATTATCATTATTTTTAATCTTATTGATTTAAAGTATGCCAAAAACATTGAAAAAACCCAAAAATCTTAGCTTTTAAAACAATCGCTACAAAAAGACAAATTTTAAAATTTTGTCGAGGGACGGACTAGGACATCGATCCGAAACGACCTCGTCCTAAATAACAAGGGAAACAAAATTTTAAAATTAATTTCTTAATTGTTTTATAAGTTAAAGATTATATATAAAAAAAAAAAAAAAAAAAAAAAAAAAAAATAACTCCGCGACTCGCGGAGTTTTGAGTGAAAACCTCCGCGACTCGCGGAGGGACAAAATTACAGAAAAAAAATAAAACTAGCTGCTCGATCAGATAACTCTCACACACACATAAACACCCAAATAACAGCGAAACTGCACCCGAAAACCCACGAATTTCACCCCCAAAAATCTCAATTTTTAACCGTTAATCACCAAATTTTTTGCTAAAATCATGTTGAGAAGGATGATATCTAGGAACTACTCAAGAAAACAGGTACAATTACACCCCAAATCACCTTTAAATCCGAATTTTAGTGTGTTCTTGAGCATATTTTCATAATTTGAATTTTGTTAATTTTTAGTGTAATTAGTGTTAAATTGTTAGTATATTATGCATGTATAACCTAGATTGATGCTTGTTAACATGATTTGAAGCCAAAAACTTCAAAATCTTTAGAATCTAGGGTTTGTGTTCTTGAGCAAATTTGGGGCTTTTTGATATAAACAGGTTATGGCCGATTTTTGTCATGAATTGTTGCTAAATTGAGTAGTGTAACATGTCTAGGTAGTTAAATGATCCAAACTTTGAGCCTAAACATGATTTTGAGAATTAAAGTGGACTTTTTCAAGTCCAAAATTCATGAACTTGATTTTTGAAAGATAATGCCATTTGAGACTTGTTTATTTGCTAGTAATGATTATTTTGACATGTTATTTGAGTTGAATGCTTATGAACTTGGCGAAAATTTTCGTATATGCTTATTTGAAAAAGTGTAGATTTGATAAAAATGTGAAAATAAGCTTAAGTTTGATATAAATTGATAATGTCATTGTAATTATTTTGATTGATGATTTTGCTGACACTAATGCATATTTGGATGCACAAAATTTGTGTTTGATGTGTTTTGCAGACTGAAAGGGGTGAATCTTCATCCCAAGCCCGCCATGCTCCTGCTGAGAACTTGGAACAACAGGAGGTAGATAACTACTACAAGCAGGATGTACCTCATCCAGTCATGACCTTTTCAGATATGCACTTGGAACAGTTGCACCCGAACTTGCGATTTGACAGACTTTGGATAGATTATCCAAAATATCAACGGGGTTTGCATACTCTTCACTCTAAGGTTGTTGAGGTACCAAGGGTCATAGAATGGGGACCCTTGGAAGCTGTAGAATTGGCCGGGCCAATTAGGGAATTACTGGTACAGAGGTATGGTAATTCTTATTTTAATGACTGGATATGTTTATTCACCATACGCAGACCTGTATATAAAGTATGGTGTGAAGAGTTGTTATGTAGTATAGAATTGAATGATCGGGTAGCTAGTTTAACCGATCGTTCTTTTATTAGATTTTTGTTAGGCGGTTCGATGCGCCACATGTCTTTACTAGACATGGCTCAGGCTTTACGTATATATACGCCTGAGGAATTAGCGTCTGCCGATTGTAGAGGATTGATACTAAACGGTAGGAAAATAGATGAGAATTTTGATACACACGGTGTGTGGAGTCAAATGACAAGCCACCACCGTTTTAAAGGGGGAAACTACTCTTATTTGGATATAGATAGAGCCGAATTAAGAGTAATACATAGGTTTTTAGCTAACTCGATTACACAAAGGGGTAAAAACAAAGAAAAGGTAAATGAACAAGATTTGTTTTACCATATGTGTATTCGAGACCCACACAGCGCTGTAAGTATACCATATTGTGTGGGTTATTATTTATCAGCTATGGTTCGGGGGATGCGTCCACATAGCATAATAGGAGGTGGTATTTTTATTACTTTGATTGGTGAATATCTCGGTGTGGATATAAGTCGGGGGGGATTATTAGTAGAAGAGCCGGAACCCCGCGACACTATAGGTTTAAATGTATACCATGGTGCGAAAGTGTTGAAGCGGCGAAATAACGCCGCAGTACGATACAATGGTAGACATCCACAGGTAGAGAGAAACCAGGAACAAGGTAATGTAGGAGGGGGGAACCAGATGCAAGAAATGCAAAGGTTTATAGCTTCTCAGGAATACGAAAATGCTAGACAGAGAGCATTTGAAGATTGGCAAGTTCATCAGAACCAGATCATAGCGCATTGCCAACACATAGGTAGAAACTATATTCCTACACCGAAACCCGTCTTCCCTCCTTGGTCGATAGAGATGCAGCCACCATATCCTACGTATGACCCTGCCGAAGCATTCTATAGCACTTATGGTTATGCGTGGAACCCCTATTGGTACCAATATCATCCTTAGTTTACTTATTTTTTTTATTATTTTGTAATTTGTAATTATTGATATATTTAATATTTTTGTTAATATTGTAATCATTTTTATAATTATCTAACTTTTATTCTTATATTTTAATAATTTTTGAATGTGGGGTAATAAACCAAACTTCAAAAATATGTATATATGTTTGCAGTTTATCTTATGTACACAACAGGGTAAAACAACGCATTTTCAAAGACTGGCATTAAGTTCAGCAAAAGCAACTAATTTTGACGACAATGATGCAAAATATATGTGAAATAACAACAAGACGGAATGAACAAATGACGTGCACCATTTATCATTCAGCAAACAAACGCCAATATATTTGGAAACTTTGGTAAAAATTTAATCATTTTCACACAAATCACCCTCAATAATTTAAATTGTTACTGATTTCTTGCAAATGAGGGCATTGCAAGATCTTAAGTGTGGGAAGGGGTTAAATTCTTTCGGATTTTAAAATTTTTTATATTAAACACTTGGTTACCATTAAAAATACTAGTAAAGCAGTAGTTGTATTAGAATCTAGTGCTCTCTGATAAAAAAAAGAACAGCCCTAGTCTTATATACTGACTACCCAATTCTAGTAAAATTTTCAATTAAATGAATTCAAATCATGTTTATACATATTTATGAACGATAAAACTAGGTTTTAACACCGAAATTATTGTCACCTCGGAAAGGACATAAATTGAGAAACAAACGAAAATGTTAAAATTCATTTAAAATGGAATAGAAGACGATAAAAAGAAAAATAAAAAGCCAAGTGTGGGAAAATTTACCAAGTTATTTTAAACATATGTCACATATATTTGTAACAAATAACTGAAAATACTTTTGCTTTGAACTAAACTAAACTGTTTTACCCGATGAAAGAAAAGAAGAGATGGATCTACACGATGAATCAATTCCATCATTAAAAGGAAGTAAAGTCTTCCGAAAAAGACACGCGCTTCTTGATTTAGGTCATGAAGTTGTCGTCCAGACCAGCTGTAGGTTGACGAAAAATCTAGAAAAGTCATCACTAAAATCAGCAGGAAATCCACGGACCTCAGCATTAAACAGGGTCGCCAAGTGGTCAGATTTATCCTAACCATGAGAAGGATTTATCTCGTACAGTGGGGAGGCACCGTGCAAATTAGCTGGATAAGACTAATGAATCAGATCCCCAGAAAGGATAATCTCCTTAAAGATTAAAAATCAGCTTTTAAGACTGATATTACTCAATCCTAGAGATTGACCTTAAAGATTGAGAATTACAAACTCATGGAATTCAATGATATCTAAACTCGAGCTTAAACGAGAAAATATTTTGATCAAAAATACAAACCGATTTGTTTTCTGAAAACCCTATTTTCAATGCGTTCATTACCATTGAACGTAAAATCCTAGGAATTCACCTGGAATTCATTAGGTCACCTGAACTAAATCGGGTGTCAACCGTAAGAACGGTGGTTGCATAACATGGTCAAAGACAGGACCTTGTGCCAGACCGAAAAATTATAAGGGTGAGCTTTACTATTGCTCCTACCAAGGATAGTAATTGCGTCCGACACGTTATAGACCATAATCAAAAGCATGTCACGGGACATTGCCTTAAACAGTTGCTTGTTCAACGCTTTCCTTTACAACCGGACGGTAGTTTGCCGAAAGGTAATATACGGAACAAGTAAACTGGACGTGTTGCTTTCCAAATACAAGGTTAGCAAGTGGGTGACACAAAACCGCAAGTTTTGAGCTAAAATTTTCAAATCTGAAACCCACCAAACCCACAAAAATATTTTGCAAACACCGGTAAAGGGTTATTCCGGAAAACTTATCTAGGGTAAAAACTAGATTTAATTTTCAAAAGATCAAATGTTTTAATAAAGATCCAATTTCCTTAATGGATCTAAATTTTTATAGTCATGTGGGACTGTAAACCATATCGTTACTACCATTGTTTATACCGCCATATAGAAATCACTGATGTACAAAGTGTGAAGAATAAAGAAGTGATTCTAGTATTTCAAGACGATATTGCTTGAGGACAAGCAACGCTCAAGTGTGGGAATATTTGATAATGCTAAAAACGAACATATATTTCATAGCATTATTCCTCAAGAAAGACAAGCTTTTAGTTGCAATTGTTCTATTTACAAGTGATATTCGTTTAAATAATAAAAGGTGAAGACAAAAGACAGATTCGACGATTTGAAGACGCAAACGACCAAAAAGCTCAAAAGAACAAAAGACAATCAAAAAGGTTCCAATTATTGATAAGAAACGTCTCAAAATCACAAGAGTACAAGATTCAAAACGCAAAGTACAAGATATTAAATTGTACGCGAGGACGTTCGAAAATCCGGAACCAGGACCAGAGTCAATTCTTAACGCTCGACGCAACGGACTAAAAATTACAAGTTAACTATATATATAAATATAATATAATATATAATTAATTATATTAATTATATATATATTATATATATATATAATAAAAACCGTCGGCAGCCAAAAACTCCAAGGGTGTGAAATGAAAATACCTCTCCGCGACTCGCGGAGTTTAAAGGGGTTTTTGCCGCGAGTCGCGGAGCCCCAAAAATCATTCCTGGCTATAAATCAACCCGAATTCTGATCAAAATCATCATCATTTTTTTCTTCTCTTCATACGAAGTAATATATATTTATATTTATAATTTATATTTTAATTTTAATTATAATTCTAATAATAAGGGTATGTTAGCGAATGTTGTAAGGGTGTAAGTCGAAATTCTGTCCGTGTAACGCTACGCTATTTTTAATCATTGTAAGTTATGTTCAACCTTTTTATATTAATGTCTCGTAGCTAAGTTATTATTATGCTTATTTAAAACGAAGTAATCATGATGTTGGGCTAATTACTAAAATTGGGTAATTGGGCTTTGTACCATAATTGGGGTTTGGACAAAAGAACGACACTTGTGGAAACTAGACTATGGGCTATTAATGGGCTTTATATTTGTTTAACTAAATGAAAGTTTGTTAATGTTAATATAAAGATTTACAATTGGGCGTCCCTATAAATTACCATATAAACTCGATCGGACACGATGGGCGGGGTATTTATATGTACGAATAATCGTTCATTTAACCGGACACGGGAATGGATTAATAGCCACTAGAATAATTAAAACAGGGGTGAAATTACATTCAAGGGTAATTGGTGTAATTGTTAACAAAGTAGTAAAACCTTGGTTTACACGCAGTCGATAACCTGGTGTATTCATTAAACAAAGTATTAAAACCTTGTTACAATTCGAATCCCCAATTAGTTGGAATATTTATCTTCGGGTATAATAATAATTTGTCAAGGACACTTGCAATTTATATTTATGACTGATGGACTGTTATGGACAAAAACCAGACGGACATATTGAATAATCCAGGACAAAGGACAATTAACCCAAGGGCATAAAACTAAAATCAACACGTCAAACATCATGATTACGGAAGTTTAAATAAGCATAATTCTTTTATTTCATATTTTATTTCCTTTATTTTATATTTAATTGCACTTCTAATTATCGCACTTTTATTTATTGTTATTTTATTTTATCGCACTTTTAATTATCGTACTTTTTAATTATCGCAATTTAATTTTTATCGCATTTTTATTATTCGCAATTTCATTATCGTTATTTACTTTACGCTTTAATTTAAAGTCTTGTATTTATTTTATATTTTACATTAGGTTTTAACTGCGACTAAAGTTTTAAAATCGACAAACCGGTCATTAAACGGTAAAAACCCCTCTTTATAATAATAATATTACTTATATATATATTTGTATTTTTATAAAAGTAAACTAATATAGCGTTGAGCTTTGCTTAAAGATCTCCCTGTGGAACGAACCGGACTTACTAAAAACTACACTACTGTACGATTAGGTACACTGCCTATAAGTGTTGTAGCAAGGTTTAAGTATATCCATTCTATAAATAAATAAATATCTTGTGTAAAATTGTATCGTATTTAATAGTATTTTCTGCTAAAATTATAAACTATTTTATATACACCTCGCGAGACATCAAGCACATTACCATGGATTTCATTACAAAGTTACCTAAAACGGCGAGAACCCAATTCGATTCGATTTGGGTTATAGTTGATCGATTGACAAAAAGCGCTTTGTTTCTTCCCATTAAAGAAGCGATATCGTCAGAGACCTTGGCTAAGTTGTTTATCAAGGAAGTGGTCTCGCGACATGGGGTTCCTATATCTATTATTTCGGATCGAGACACCCGTTTTACATCTCGATTTTGGGAAAAGTTTCATGAAGATATGGGTACGCAATGGAAGTTGAGCACGGCGTATCATCCTCAAATGGACGGTCAAACCGAACGTACGAATCAAACTTTGGAGGATATGTTACGGGCGTGTATTATTGATTTTGGTGGTAGTTGGGACGAGCACTTACCTTTGGTGGAATTCTCGTACAATAATAGTTATCATACTAGTATCGGGATGCCTCCATATGAGATGCTTTATGGGCGTAGGTGTCGAACCCCAATTTGCTGGGGTGAAGTGGGACAAAAGGAAATCGGGAGTACCGATTTGGTTTTGGAGACGAACAACAAGATTGATATTATTCGGGATCACTTGAAGAAGGCTCAAGATAGACAAAAGTCGTATGCCGATAAACGTAGACGAACGATCGAATTTCAAGAAGGTGACATGGTGATGCTTAAGGTTTCGCCATGGAAAGGTATTATTCGATTTCGAAAACGGGGAAAGTTAGCTCCTCGGTTTATTGGGCCATTCAAAGTTTTAGCTCGTGTTGGCGAAGTTGCTTATCGTTTGGAATTACCCGAAGAACTTGCGGGGATCCATAATACATTTCATGTTTCCCATCTCCGTAAGTGTCTTGCGGATGATTCTTCGTGGGTGTCGTTAGACGAGATTGAGCTAAATAATAAGTTAGAGTATGTTGAGGAGCCGGTTGCTATACTTGATGAAAAGGTTAAGAAATTGTGAAATAAGGAGGTGACGACTTTTAAAGTCCAATGGCGTCGAAGTATAGGCTCCGAGTTTACTTGGGAGCCCGAAGAGTTTGTTTTGGTTTATCTTCCTGCTTGTCATGCGGCGATGATTGCGAGGTGTCAATCCGGTTCAAGTGGGGGAGAGTTGTAAGATCCTGTTTTCTTTTTGGGTTTGGACGCCATCCAAACATTTGGGATGCCGTCCCAGTTTGAAGACCTGGACGCCGTCCAACATTTTGGACGCCGTCCAGTATGGCTGGCAGGCATGTCTTTTTGCTATTAATTATTTTAGATGGGTATTTTGGTAATTTCACTTCTTAGACGAATTTTAAAGCCCTAGATCAGTTTTGGGAGTCTCATTACTCCATTCACAACCACCAAACATCATCTACTTTAATTCTAGAGAGAGAGTGCTCTTAAGTGTGAGAAAGCTCAAATAGGAGAGGAAGAAGCTTGTTTCGGGTTCTAGCTCAAGCATTGAAGTTGTTCATCTCCTCGTTAGCTTCGTTTTGATTGTGGTGGTAAGCCCTAAAATTGATTTCTCTAGTAAATATGTTTAAGGGTTAGGGTTTGGGTTAATGTTGTACATAAAACCCATGTATGAGTGATTTGGGGGTTTTGGGTAAGTTTGGATCATGAAGACCCAAATGGTGACTAACTTAGGGTTTTGAAATGTTGAAATGTGTAAATGGGTCTTAAAGGCCTAATAGATCACTAGTACACCTATAGTTAGTGTTAGTGGGAGTCATTTGGGTTGTGGGTGACCCAAATGGGTATGTTGACCTTGAAATGGGTCAAATGGGTCTTTGATGACCTAGGTTGTCTTGCATGAGTGAAAATGAGTCAACTTGGTGTTTAAATGCGTGTTAAGACCTTAAATGGCTAGAATTAGGGTTTTTGGTGAAGTTAACCCATTATTAGGGTTAAAGGTGCAAAATGGGTCGGGATTGCACTTAGGGTCAAAAGACTCTAGATTGTTGAGTGAGTTGCTTGACCGACTTGAGTTGTGAATTGATTATGTGCTAAAATGTAATAGGTACGTTACTTTGAGGTTTCACAAGCTCGGGTATCTTTTCACAAGACTTTGAGGTGAGTGGAATAATTATATGCGTATGTATATAATGTATCTATTTGTTGTAGCGTGAAAGGTGTAGTGTCGAGGTGTTAAGACACCACGTTTCACGTGAAGAGTGTAGCATCGAGGTGTTAAGATGCCACTCGGGTGTAGCATCGAGGTGTTAAGATGCCACCTAGGAGTGTAGTGTCGAGGTGTTAAGACACCACTCCGTAAAATAATGAGTGTTGCATCGAGGTGTTAAGATGCCACTCGGGGTGATGTGCCGAGGTGTTAAGGTGCCACCCTAGGGGTTAGTGGTGCGAGGTGTTAAGTGCCCTAACGGATGTTGTGAACACCGATGACGTTTTCGCGAGCGCCGTTCCCTTGTACTATTGGTTAACCATGGTTATTTGTGTTGTAAGCATATTATATTATTCGAGTTATATTTATATGCGGTTGTTATGCTAGCTTGGGGGTATTGGCGAATTATAGCTTGTTATTGCGACGATAAGCTAATGTTGTTTGCTAGCATGTTTGCGGTTGTGTAAGTGTATGCAAGTAGGTATAATTATATATGTATTCGTATAATTATTGCATTCACTAAGCTTTGCTTACCCTCTCGTTGTTTACCTTTTTTTATAGGCTCGGGCGTTGACAAGGGTAAGAGCATTCAATTGGATTAGTGATCTCCAGCTTGTTTTGTTAGGGGATGCTTTTGGGTGTTAGCTTTTGGAGTTCGACCGAGATTGGGTAGTTTAACCCCAAACACCATGCTCTAGTGTCGTTTGGAACTTAAACTTATATTTGGTCGAAACTTTTATTTTTGAACGAAACTCGTAAAATGGGCGATGTGGGCCCGTTGATGTAAAAGTTGATTTGATGATGAAAATCTCTTAGTTTCACTTATATTGACTTGTGGTAAAAAGGTTTTCGTTTGAAAGTGTCGGGAAGCGGGTTTTCCGCTCGTGTGAGTTGGACCCGTGATCAGTAGCTGGAAGGCCATTGGGACGCCGTCCCAATTGATTGGACGCCGTCCCAGTTGTGTTGAGCTGGACGCCGTCCCAAACTTTGGACGCCGTCCCATATTTCTGAGCTGGACGCCGTCCAGGATTCTGGACGCCGTCCAGATGCATTGACATACAAATTTTTTTTTTTGGTACGCGTTTTGAGTTTATGAAGTCGGGTTGTTACAAACTATCTGTAAGTTTTCAATCATTAATTCCTTCTGTTTTTTCCAAATTTTGAAGTCAAACATTTAATTCAAAAAGTCAAATAGTCTGTTCATCTTAAAATTCGAATTCCGTTTGATGTTTATGAATCAATTGACAATCCAGAAAGATTATATGGATGATTTAAAATACAATTCATGTTAAAATTTTAATCTAAAACAACCTAAAATTTGAAATTTGATCAGAGGTTCATCGTGTGCTTGACAGCGTATAGCAACAGATCAAATTCGAATTTTATTTGAAAATCTTTAAATGCAATTAAGTTTGTAATATCCAACGCAAACTATCTGAAGAATTTCAAATTTCAATTGTCGATAACAAGTGTGAATTTTGGAGTCAAATTCAATATTCAAAAAGTCAAACAATTGTATTTGATAAAAATTCGAAGTCATATTTAAAATTCAAAATAAATTTATAATTCAGAAAGTTTCTTAAGATTATTTGGAACTTATTTCATGTTGAGATCATAGTCTAAAACTGTCTCAGATTCAAATTGGGTGTTTTGGGTTCAAACGTGTTACACAGGTCCTACTGTGTGTGTATATATATATATATATATATATATATATATATATATATATATATATATATATATATATATATATATATATATATATATATATATATATATATATATATATATATATATATTTTTTTTTTTTTTTTTTGATTTGTTTGTTGATCCCAATCATCAAAACAAGTGTATCTGTTTCTATTATATTACTTAAACCAAACAATTTAATTATCTGATAAAATGATTATAACCACGATTAATTGTTTTGGTGTTAAAGAAGAAAATATAAACTGAAATTAATTACGAGTTATATATAAATGGATCCATGACTTTATCAGAAATGCAAGGACAGACGGATGGTTGTGAGCGTTTTGGTTTAACGAGAGGTCGAGGGTTCGAGTCCCGTCATGGGCAGTTTGATATTTTTTTGAGGCCTTTAAGGTAGTAATCATTTTTATTACATTTATTATTATTATTATTATTATTATTATTATTATTATTATTATTATTATTATTATTATGTTGATTATTATTAAATTTCATCATGTATGCATTATAGCTATTGTTATCGATATATGTATTAATATTATTATGATTAGAGTTATTATTATTATTGTTATTCATAGCAAAAATCAATAAAAGTATTTTTGTTAAAACATTAGAACTACTAGTATTATTGATTAATATAGGTATTACCATTTATTATTATGATTATCATAACCCTAACTACAATTATAAATTATGATTATTATTAATGTTAATACTAGAATTAGTATTAATAAAAGTATTATTACTAAGTAATATGACTACAAATATTATCATTATTAATAAGATCTCTATTATTATTATTATTATTATTATTATTATTATTATTATTATTATTATTATTATTATTATTATTATTATTATTATTATTATAAGAATCAGTATTAACATAAATATCATTCCTAACAATATCATTATTATTATTAAACTTATTATCATTATTATCAATCACATAAATTTATTATTTCGTTATCACTAAAACTATCAATATTATCATAAAAAGATATTTTTATATAAAATACATTATGTTATACTTTTATTACTAAAAAGATATTAGCTAAGCTATACCAATTAATATATAAATATATACTAAACCTTAATATATAGTGTTTATTATTAATGATAAGTAATAGTTATATAAACTAAATATATTAAATTTATCTAAATAATATATAGTATAACAAGTATATTATTAATAACAAAAATATATATATCATTGATCGATTATGATTACGTGTATTAATAGATCCACAAATGATATAGGTTCGTGAATCCGAGGCCAACCCAGCATTGTTCAATATAGTCATATGTATTTTTACTACAAAATACATTAGGTGAGTTTCATTTGCTCCCCTTTTACTCTTTACATTTTTGGGGCTGAGAATACATGCGCAACTTTTATAACTGTTTTATGAAATAGACACAAGTACCTTAACTGCACTCTATGATAGAATTATCTGGGATTGGGAATGATTATTATGACACGCATTAGCCCCGGTTTCCGTTAGAGCGTATGAGCTCTCGAGCCGGGTGGATGGTTTATTATTTATGACATTTTGGCACCGGTTGTCCTATATTTTATAAACATGTGTTCAGCCGTGGGGTGTAAAGACCGGCACAGAGGTTCTATATTTTGAAGGCACATGTATTCAGCCGTGGGGTGAAAGACCGGCACAGATGGTTACTATTATATTTTGAATTCTCACCAGGTGTTCTTCATATGAAAGATATTTTTTGTGCAGTTGGAATGGGACTTCTGCACGTTTTATAATATTTAAAATCTTGTGGTCTATTAAAAATGATAAAAATGAAATGATTACTATAAACTAATGAACTCACCAACATTTTGGTTGACACTTGAAAGCATGTTTATTCTCAGGTTTGAAAGAAATCTTCCGTTGTGCATTAGCTCATTTTAAGGATATTATTTGGAATCATTCATGACATATTTCAAAAGACGTTGTATTCGAATCGTTGGAGTTCATTAGAGATTACTATTAAGTAAATGATAGATTAGGTCATTTATAGTTTGGATATTATGAAATGGTATGCATACCTGTCAATTTTCGATGTAATGAAAGTTTGTCTTTTAAAAACGAATGCAATGTTTGTAAAATGTATCATTTAGAGGTCAAGTACCTCGCGATGTAATCAACTATTATGAATCGTTTATAATCAATATGGACTTCGTCCGGATGGATTAGGACGGGGCGTTTCATGGTGAGCTAAGTCCTCCGGATGGGCCTGATCTGCTGCATTAATCTTTTGGCCCAACAAAGGCCCACTATCTTCCACATCTAAATCATCCGAATTTCTGTCACCCTGGCCCACTTCCACGATATCAGCCTTAGGCATGCATCTCGAGCTGTTTTCAGAGTAACCGTTTTTTTCTTTTGGGGAACACACAAAATTATTTTCCCCATTGAACGAGGCACCTTTTTCATGATTATCATTAATGCCTTTTCGATCCCCAATATCGGACCCTTCATTTTCTGCAATCGGAAAATTCTTTTTGCCGGAATCTATTACCGGCGAACCACGATCGGAAATTTTGATGCAAGAATCTTCCCCCACTATCGTGCAATCATCATCATCCGAGTCTTCAAATGTATCATTAACGAAATCCTCATCAGAATCTTTGTTACTATCGTTAACTTCATTATCTTGCATTGGGCAGGTCGCACCCTCCAATTCAGGCTCTAGGTCAATACACTTGTTATGGCATTCACGTACAGATGCATAGATGAAAGTAAGATTATCAATGACAACTTTAGCGCTACCATGCACATGGTCAAGATCACCCTTGTGAATTAGGAAAAATCCAGAGGTTAAGTTTTGGTTATCGTTGGTGATAGAACAATTCTCCATCTCAATAACTCGCCCCCATTTAGCAGCAATCTCGTAGAACACATGTTCATTCCAACAAGTTACCGGAACCCCTTTGATATCGAGCCAAAAAAACCTTCCTGCTGAGGGCCAATAATTCAGCCCTAGTCGTTTCATGTTATTACACCACTTATTAATCGAATGTTCGTTCGGTTTGAGGAGATTTTCAGCAGCTTCTTTGGACTTACACAATAGCATGATCTCCAATCCACCTAGATACTTGATAGAAAATTCGAACAAACATTCAGCTTTGCAAAGGGAATCGAATTGATTGAGGAGGCCAATCGACTTGAGTTCCACCACAATACTTTTATCAAGTAAATCGACATTACAATCTCTTTTGTTTACTGCAATTTCTCGAGTGTCTTCCACATCATCTTCGCCCTCATCTTTACCCAGTACACCTTTTTCAGGAATATGTTTGTTATTCCCAAGAGATTTTCTCAAGTCTTCCTTTTTAGCATTAAGATTGAATCTTAAATCGTTTACGTGGTTCCTAGTGACATTACAGAACCTACGTCCATCCATGAATGAGTTAGATGCATAGCAAGTGTCTGCACCAGAACCATGATGTATGTTATTCACATTCTGCCAAAAACAAACGTCATCCTTGTTCTTACTTTGTTTATTAGCCTTGAAAACCCTAATAGGGTTACCATCGAACCTAATACCCTCTAATGATTTTAGCAATCTGTCGATATTCCCCACATCACCATAGCGTACGAAAGCAAATCTTTGCCCGTTACGAAGCCTCCTCCTAACCATATAGATATCCTTCAAATTTCCTTAGGGTTTGAAGACCCTCCAAAGATCAGCCATGCTCCACCTCTCCGGATAGTTAAAAAACATGAACGAAGTCCAATGGTTTCTAACTAGCCTTGGAAAACCGTCTAAAGATCACTCCCTGTATTGCTTCTGCTTCGAATCGTAACCCCGGTTGAAACTTGCGTGCTTAGTCCTAGCATTTTCTCTTGTGATGTCCCGTACAAAATCATCGTGTACGAATCATCAACAACAGGATCATTACAAGGTCAAATACTATATGCGGTTTCAAAGAAGTTTGCATTCGTGAATAAAGGTGATGTCTTAATCAACATCAAATGTCTTACAACAAAAGTTTGCTTCAATGAACAGAAGCAATTAGTAATAGTACGTGACCCAATGGTCGTTACAAATCATTGTTTCAAAAGGTAACATAGTTTGAATGCAAATAAAATGTTTCATGCAGTGACAACTCTAACAAGCGCAGCGGGTGTCTGCAAAGCATGACTAGTACAACGAAAGCAAGCAAACCTTAAGCACCTGAGAAAAACATGCTTAAAAATGTCAACACAAAGGTTGGTGAGCTATAGTTTAAGTATAACAGTAATGTAAGGTAGGCCACGAGATTTCAGTGCTTCAACAGCGTTTCAAAACAGTATGAAAAGTATATGTATAACCGTGGGCACTTGGTAACTAACTTAACGTTTATCTCCTCCTAAAAGTACACTTGGCGAGTGCGTATGTTTATGAAGTATTAAACACCCGTTAAATGCTAGCACTACTAGCCCGAGTGGGGATGTCAAACCCTATGGATCCATATCTAAGATTCGCGTTCACCGGTTCAAAGACCAATGACTAAACGTTACCGAGCTAAGGGGAAAGTTTATGCTGTTGTATAACCCACACATATATAAAGTTTAAGTACTCGTGCCTAGTATCTAAAATGTAAAATGCGCATGTATTCTCAGTTCCCAAAATAGTTAAAGTAAAAAGGGATGCTATAACTCACAGTGAAAAGTAGTAGTAAAGTTGACACGGGAAAAGTAAGCAAGTATGTTGTCCAAAAGGTCCTCAACCTAAGTCAAAAGTTACTAACTCAGTAAATCGTTCCCAAAGGTTTAAAAATATGTAAATTAGGTCTTAAGTACCATCATCATTCATCATTAAACAAAAAGTATAAAGTAAGTTTCATTCTAGAAAAGAGTTTAAAACAAAGGCTGACTTCGATCAGTCGCCACGGCCTCTATACAAACTGAATTGAGGTGGGACCAGTGGCCATGGCTCCGTATATGAGTCCTTTAGTTGCTGTAAAAATTCCAAAACCGAACTCGTCTTCGTTTGACCGTGGAGATGGTTTAAGTGCGAGTAGGTCAGAATTTTCAGCACAACGTTAAAAGGACATAGTGACGTTCGGAGGGCCATAGATCCTAAACCATAACTCGAATTAAGACGAGTCTTAAATGAAAAGTTATCTAATCGAATAGAGCTAACTGAAAATATACTTTAAAGTAGCCCAGGTATTCTTATCAGACCCGAAAAATAGTAGGTTTAGTGTTCCGGTGGGTTCTTGGTGCTCGATGCTCATCACGGTTCTCATCCTTGATGCATATAGCTTCAAGTGTACAACTCGTTGATGTGTTTGCATCATTTTTACCAAGTTTTGACCATCATAACACAAGTTTAAGTCTAAGATAAGTAGCACAACTCAATTAAGTGTTGCAAGTAGTTTGATGAACCAAAGTTACATCAAGATCTTAGATCCGACACATACATGAACTCTAAAAGTAATATTAAGCTACAAACTTGAAAGTAAACTAAATAATCAAGATCATAATTGTAGAACATAGTTCTTAGTTAGATCTTGAAGATCCAAGACCCAAAAGTCTTGATCTAAAGTTACTAAGTTAAATCCTAAGTCATAACACTTGAATCTTTACTTTAATGAAACCATAAGTTATGAAACTTAGATTCTCATCTTGTAAAGTGTATGTAAGCTTACAAGCTCTTGTTTACAACAAAATAAGAAGACCATAAGCTATAGAAACTTGGATCTATCAAAAGTATATGAAGTTGTAACTAGAAAGTTAAACTTCCATGTTCTTAAACTTACAAAGTTAACTTTGGTTCAAGAAAAATGAGATCAAGATTAACTAGTAATACTTGACCATGCTTACAACAATCACAACTTTAAAGCATGAACAAAAGGAAGAAATAAACTAATCTACAAGTTACAAGTCCATGGTTGTTCATACTTTAAAGATTCAAGGCAAGGCTTTGATCTTTAAGAAAGTAAACCTTAAGTTTACAACATGAACACAAGTATGGTTTTACAACTCATGAACTTTAAATCTTTAAAACATTAAGTGTAGAATCATAAACTAGAAAGTTTAGATTCTTTGTTCTTGGTTCTTTACAACAAAAGATGAAAGTAACCAAGATTAGATGAAGATACAAGTTATAGAACTTGATCTTTAACAAAGATAAACAACAAGTAAGTAATCAACAACAAAGAACAAGTAATCAAAACAAGCAAACGATGATGATGTATATGTATATATTTCAGTTTTAAGACAAGAAGAAGAGAAGAAGAAAAGCTCATGTTACTTACAATATTTGAGAGAAAATGAGAGAACAAGGAGAAGTATGTTTGTGTGTGTGTAAAAATGAGATGAATACATGTAATAAGTAATCAAAAAAAAAAAAAAAAATTGAATCCCTCTGTGATGACCCGGGAATTTCCGACTAAATTTAAACTTAATCTTTATATGTTCTGACATGGTAAGCAAGGTCTGTAACGTCGAGTCTTAAAATTTTTGAACTATTTTATATATTCAGTTAACCTTTGACTATTTCCGACGATTCACGAACCTTTAATGTAGATATAAATGATTATATATGTAAATAGTTATATATATAATAAATTAAATATGTTACTAAACTATTATAAGATAACTTAATATAACCAGAACTTGTTATTTGAATATGTAGAGTATATCGACTATAAATGATTTCGAAAATGATTCTATGAATAAACGTATATTGTAATACGTATATATATATATATATATATATATATATATATATATATATATATATATATAGTGTATAAATGTTAAATTTTAATATAAAGTTAATAAATCTTACATAACTAATAAATGGTAATATTAATATATAAAATATAATTGCAAGTTAATTCTAAATGTTATATTATTATTATATACATTATTATTTAATATCAGTAATATTGATATTACTACAATTTATAAAATAAAATTTATACATTTGATCTGCTATGTTATTGTTATTATTAATATTATAATTATCAATGTTAATATCATTATTATTATATAACTAATAATAAAATTATAATTTTTGACATTATGACCATTATTAGTATCATTATAAATTTAATTATTATTATGGTAACTAAAAGTATTAGTAACTTGATTACTAAAATTATCATTTTAGTATTGTCATTATTCTTATTAGTATTATTATGATCTTAACATCATTAATATTATTATTTTCTCTATTAGTTATTATTATTATTATTATTAGTTTTGTTATTATTATTATTAATAATGTTAAATATTAAAGTTGTATTATAGATAATATTATAACTCATGTAAAAATACAGATATAAATATGGATGTATATATATATATATATATATATATATATATATATATATATATATAAATACATATATAGATGTATAGATATATATTAAGGCAATTAAATATATAAATACTGGATAAATACCGTATTCAGTTTCACATAGCTTTCAAGACTGTAGAAAAATTTTGTTTTCAATCTCAAGAAGTCGTACCAATCAATCTCATAAAGATTGGAAGCTGTTAGCAATCGTAATCAGGTTTATAATTTTATTTTTTTATTGTCCTTGAAGAATATAGCTGTCGACCATTAACCTGTACTTAAGGAACGAATTCTTCAGTAATATAGTTTAAATCTTTCAGTCTTTCCATCATCCTTATCAAACATCAACCTCCAGTAACCCAATTTATAGAATTTAAAACAGAAAAAATAATAAAACTTACAGCTCGCTGCTCTGTTCCTTGTTCAATTTGTCAAAAACTCGAAATTGAATTGTTTTTCAAAATGTAATAATGTAGTCTTGTTAGAATTCTTATACTCAATCTTTCTGCAAATTCTCAGAATTCAATTCGTTATATCGATCCTAAATTTTACGAGTCAAAGTTTCGAGTCAAAAGGTCAAAGCTTCTGTTCTTCACGAAATTCAAGTTCAAGGTAATGTTTTTGGATCGATTAAGGATTTAGATAGGTTTTAGGAGTGATTTAACACACAATTCATGTTTTAACTTCTGTCTAAAACATCATCAATTGCTAAATCAAATATTTATTTATTTTTTTATTTTCAGACGCTGAACACAGCATTTTTATTTTTATTTTTTTTAAAACAAAAGAATTCATTAAAAGTCTTTTATATGTAGGTTTCAAGTTTAATACAACTCTTAATTGTTATTGAACTCTGTTCGATTAGCATAAACTGAAAAAGAAGCAAAGTAATCGACTGGTTCTATTTTGCAGAAGATGAGCAAGTATTATACAGTTTAATAAAATATAAAAGGGGTAATATATTAGAAAAGTAAAGAGCAACAGGATGGTTTATGAGGGTGTGAGGGTAACGAGAGGACTCAGTTTCGATTCCAGGCTGGGTCAGGATATTTTTTTTGATCCTTTCTAAGGTAGTTTTTCATTTATTATTATTATTATTATTATTATTATTATTATTATTATTATTATTATTATTATTATTATTATTATTATTATTATTATTATTATTATTATTATTATTATTATTATTATTATTATTATTATTATTATTATTATTATTATTATTATTATTATTATCATTATTATTATTATTATTGTTGTTGTTATTATTATTAACGATTATTATTAATACAAATATTATAGATATTATTATTATTATTATTACTAAAAAAATAGGTATTAATTATCTTTTACTATATTATCACAATTATATTTACAAATATGATTATTGTTAATATTATTGTGGTTACTAATATTAATATCATTTTAAATCTTATTTCAATTATCTTAATTATTGTTATTATTGATTATCATTTATAACCATTATTATTATTAACATAATAATTAGTATTGTTATTAGTAAATTTATTATCACTATTATATTCATAGTTGCTATTATTATTATTAGTATTATTATTATTACTATTGTTATTATTATCATTCTTATCATTACTAGTATTATTACAAACGGATATTTTTTTATATAAAAGTATAGTACAATAATATTAAAATTACATATTACCATACTGGTATTATTAAAATGATGATTACTAAACTATATATATATATATATATATATATATATATATATATATATATATATATATATATATATATATATATATATATATATATATATATATATATATATATATATATATATATAAAATGTATCAGATATTACGTAAATATATATTGTTATCATATATAAACCCTAATATATATTTTAAAATATTACAAAGAACGATAAATATTAATTATACTATATATATAAAGTAAATATATTAAATTGATCTAAATAACAAATACTATAACAAGTATATTATTAATAATAATTTATATAAACCTACTCGATTACGATTACATATTTTAATAAATATACAATTGATATAGGTTCGTGAATCCGAGGCCAACCCTGCATCATTCAATATAGTCATATGTATTTTTACTACAAAATACAGTAGGTGAGTTTCATTTGCTCCCTTTTTAAATGCTTTTGCAATATATATTTTTGGGACTGAGAATACATGCACCGTTTTTATAAATGTTTTACGAAATAGACACAAGTGATCAAAAACTACATTATATGGTTGGATTATTAACCGAATATCGCCCTTCAAGTCTGGTAACCTAAGAATTTAGGAAAATGGCCCCTGATTGACGCGAATCCTAAAGATAGATCTATGGACCTTGACAAGTCCCATTCGGGGTATGAATGCTTTAGTACTTCGAGATTATTATTATACAGACGAGAGGTTCTGTTTGGGGATATTCTATGCATTAAGTTAACGTCGGTTACCAGGTGTTCAATCCATATGAATGATATTTTTGTCTCTATGCATGGGACGTTTATTTATGAGAACTGAAAATGGAAATCTTGTGGTCTATTAAAATATTGAAATGATTATTTATGTTAAACTAATGAACTCACCAACCTTTTGGTTGACACTTTAAAGCATGTTTATTCTCAGGTATGAAAGAAATCTTCCGCTGTGCATTTGCTCATTTTAGAGATATTTCTTGGAGTCATTCATGACATATTTCAAAAGACGTTGCATTCGGGTCGTTGAGTTCATCAAAATTATTATTTAGTCAATTATAGTTAGATATATTATGAAATAGTATGCATGCCGTCAACTTTCGATGTAAATGAAAATTTGTCTTTTAAAATAAATGCAATGTTTGTAAAATGTATCATATAAAGGTCAAGTACCTCGCAATGTAATCAACTATTGTGAATTGTTTATAATCGATGTGGACTTCGTCCGGATGGATTAGGACGGGTCATTAGACCCTCCTTACTCCACCCTAGGCCGACGGTCAAGGGGTTCCCAAAGAGGCAAGTCACATGCTAAACTTTCAAACATGGGGAGGTGGTGAGAGCTTGGAATGGAAATAAAGCTAAATGGTGTTGGAACAGGGTGTAAGGATACAAATAACTAGATTCCTTCACTAATTAATCCTTGATTAAGTTTAATAAGTCATTAATATAATGTTGGGCTCTTAATTAATCCATTAAGATAGGTAGGGTGGGCTTCTAAGTCCATTAACACAAGCCCAAGTCCAATAAAGCAATAAACTAAATAAAAGCCCAAGTAATTAACTAGTAACCTTAGTTAATTAAAATGATTAATAAAAAAATTAATCATGAATGTAAATAATATTCTAAATATTATTCGTGTAATGTACGTGTGTCATAAAGACGATTTGGGCCATGCAAAGTCATGTACGGTAACAAGTAAATGCATAAAAATACATTTATTAACACGCAAGCATTAATAATAAATATTATTAATTAAATGTTGGAAAATCCAGGGTCGTTAAATTACCCACCTGTTAAAGAAAATTTCGTCCCGAAATTTTAAGCTGAGGTAGATGGAGGAGTCAGAAAAAGGTGAGGATACTTCAGCATCATTTGATCCTCTCGTTCCCAAGTAAACTCAGGTCCTCATTTGGAATTCCATCGAACTCGGACGATCGGAATCTTGTTGCATTTCAAAGTTTTGACCTCACGGTCCATAATCTCGACAGGTTCTTCCACGAAGTGGAGTTTGTCATCAATTGTAAGTTCCTCCAAAGGTATGACATGTTCCGGTTCAGCAAGACACTTCTTCAAATTTGATACATGAAAATTAGGATGAACATAGCTCAATTAAGTTGGAAGATCTAGACGGTAAGCAACGGGTCCAACACGCTCCAAGATTTCGAAAGGACCAATGTATCACGGGTTTAACTTTCCGTGCTTTCCAAAACGAATCACACCTTTCCAAGGTGCAACCTTCAACATTACCCGATCGCCCACGTTGAATTCAAAGTCTTTACATTTAAGGTCGGCATAACTCTTTTGACGGTCACGGGCCGTCTTAAGTCTCGCTTGAATTTGGGCAATCTTCTCCGTTGTTTCATGGACTACCTCGGGTCTGGTGATTTTCTTTTCACCTACTTCGGCCCAACAAATAGGAGATCGGTACTTGCGGCCATACAACGCTTCAAAAGGTACGACATTAATACTCGAATGATAACTGTTGTTGTAAGAAAATTCAACTAGCGGCAAATGCCTTTCCCAGGCCTTTCCGAAATCAATGACACACGCACACAACATGTCCTCCAAAGTCTGAATCGTGCGTTCACTTTGTCCGTCGGTCTGTGGGTGATAAGCAGTACTCATGTCGAGACTAGTTCCCAAGGCTTCTTGCAAAGAACGCCAAAATCTAGAAGCAAAACGGGGATCGCGATCTGAGATGATCGATAAAGGTACACCATGACGAGATACAACCACTTTGATGTATAGTTGAGCGAGTCTCTCCATCGTATCCATTTCCTTCATAGCTAGGAAGTGTGAAGATTTGGTAAGACGGTCAACGATAACTCAGATGGTATCGTATCCACCCACCGTCTTTGGTAGTTTAGTAATGAAATCCATTGTTATCCTTTCCCACTTCCATTGTGGGATTTTCGGTTGTTGAAGTAATCCAGAGGGCCTCTGATGCTCGGCCTTTACTTTCGAGCAAGTCAAACATTTCCCAACATAAGTTGCAATATCCTTCTTAAGATTCGGCCACCAGTACTGTTCCTTAAGATCATGGTACATTTTGCCCGCTCCAAGATGAATCGAATATCTTGACTTGTTGGCTTCATCTAGTATAAGGTTCCGTAGATCTCCATAAAGAGGTACCCAAATCCTTCCGGCAAAATATCGAAGTCCAGTCTCCTTAACCTCGAATCGAGAGATGAGAATGTTCAAGTGTTCATGAGATATATTTTCCTCCTTGAGAGCCTCATCTTGGGCTACTCGGATCTGGCTGTTGAGATTGAATGAATGGTGATATTCAGTGCCCGAATACGAAGAGGTGTCATCCTCTCCTTTCGGCTCAAAGCGTCAGCTACAACATTGGCCTTGCTAGGGTGATAACGAAGTTCACAATCATAGTCGTTCAGCATCTTGATCCATCGAAACTGTCTCATATTTAGTTGCTTCTGATCGAAGATGTGTTGGAGGCTTTTATGATCAGTGAAAATAGTGCTCTTTGTTCCATAAAGATAGTGTCTCCACAGCTTTAATGCAAAGACAACGGCTCCAAGCTCGAGATCGTGCGTTGTGTAATTTCGCTCGTGAATCTTCAGTTGACGATAGGCGTAAGCGATAACCTTTGTTCGTTGCATCAGTACACAACCCAAACCACTTTTCGAAGCATCGCAATAATCGACGAAATCGTCACTGCCTTCAGGAAGTGATAAGATAGGTGCGGTGGTTAACTTCTTCTTCAAGGTTTGAAATGCAGATTTCTGTTCGGGTTCCCAAATGAACTTCTTCCCTTTGTGAGTCAGCGCGGTCAAAGGACGTGCAATCAGAGAGAATCCTTCAATAAATCTTCGGTAGTAACCGGAAAGACCTAAAAATTGGCGGATATGAGTCGGAGTAGTGGGGGTCTCCCACTTGTTGATAGCTTTAATCTTTGCGGGATCAACTTTGATACCCTGGTCGCTCACAACATGACCCATAAATTGGACTTCCTTCAACCAAAATTCACACTTGGAGAATTTGGCATAAAGTTGCTCTTGTCTCAAGAGTTCAAGCACTAATCGAAGATGTTGCTCATGCTCTTCTTCGCTATTGGAGTAGATGAGGATATCATCTATGAAGACGATAACGAACTTATCCAGGTATGGCTTGCAGACATGATTCATGAGATCCATAAACACGGCAAGTGCGTTGGTTAAACCGAATGGCATCACGAGAAACTCATAATGACCATAACGAGTTCTGAATGCAGTCATCATCACATCGCTCTCTTTCACCCTCAACTGGTGATAACCGGATCGCAAATCGATCTTAGAGTAAACGCTCGATCCTTGTAGTTGATCGAAAAGATCGTCAATTCGGGGAAGAGGATACCGATTCTTGATCGTCAATTTGTTGAGTTCCCGGTAGTCGATACACATGCGGAATGATCCGTCCTTCTTCTTCACAAATAAAACAGGTGCGCCCCAAGGTGAGAAACTTGGTTGGATAAATCCACGGTCCAGCAGTTCTTGTAATTGGCTCTGCAACTCTTGCATCTCGAAAGGTGCGAGTCGATAGGGTGCGCGAGCTACAGGTGCAGCTCCTGGCACTAAATCGATTTGAAACTCTACTGCTCTCGGTGGCGGTAATCCAGACAATTCTTCCGGAAAGACATCGGAAAATTCGTTCACAATTCGTACGTCATCCACGCACTTCACCTCGGTTTCTAACGTTTTCACATGTGCCAAAACAGCAAGACGTCCTTTCTTCATGATCTTTTGCGCTTTCATGCAACTAATGAGATTCAGTTTTGAGCTACATCTCTCTCCGTAAATAATCAGTGGCTCACCGTCTCCGTATGGTATACGAAGAGCTTTATCTCCACAGATAATGTCGGCCCTTATCTTGGTCAACCAGTCCATACCGACAATAACATCAAAGCTTCCCAACTTAATGGGTATCAAGTCAATCTCGAAATCCACACCAGCTATATTGATAATAGCTCCTCGGCTAATTTGGTCAACTTTTTCAAGTTTTCTGTTGGCTACCTCTACAAGCATACTCTCCTTTGAAGGAACTAACGACCAATTTATCTTATTGTAAAAGTGTCTACATACATAACTTCTATCGGCACCAGTATCAAATAGGACAGAAGCTAATAGATTGTTGATAGTGAATATACTTGTCACCAAGTCAGGGTTTTCACGAGCATCCCTTGCATTTACATTGAAAGCTCTGCCACGCGGTGGTCCGCAGTCTTTTCGCTTGTTGGGACACTCATTTCTGAAGTGGCCCGTCTGTCCGCATTCATAACACTTTCTCGGTCCATTGGGGTTCGGCTTCCCAGTCATGGTGGTGATCTTGCAGTCCCTGCCAATATGCTCGGTCTTCTTGCATTTTTCACAAACAACGTTACAGTACCTGGTATGGTGCTTGTAGCATCTCTTGAACTGTGGTAGAGTACCCTTGTAGTTGGGGTTTGAGCCAGTGTTCAGGTTGGGGTTCCCACCGTTGTTGTTTCCTTTGAAACCCTCATGTCGCTTCGCTGGGTTTTGATCATAGGCTCTACACTTGTTGTTATCCCACTTTCACTTATCACTACCACCCGCTTCAGATTTTTCCTTTTCCGGTTCATCGATGATGATTTGGTTCATTAAGGTATGCGCCATGCGCATTGCTTCCGGGACATTGGGTGGCTTAGACTAGGTGACATTTCCCTTAATAGACTTAGGAAGTCCTCACAAGTACCTTTCTATACGCTTAAACTCCGGGGTAACCATGGTAGGACACATCAGGGCTAATTCTAGATACCCACGGTTGTATCCATCGAGGTCGTTTCCCACAACCTTCAACTGCATAAACTCAATCTCCATTTTCTGAATCTCGGTCCTAGGGCAATATTCCTCAATCATGGCCCCTTTGAGTTCCTCCCATGGTGTAGCATACGCCTCATCAATACCCTTTGCTTGAGCCAAAGTGTTCCACCAAGTTAGTGTGCCGTCTGACAGCGTACATGAAGCATACTTGGTTTTGTTCACCTCTGAGCAGTTACTAACTCAAAACACAGATTCTAATTTCTCAAACCACCTAGTGAGACCAACTGGCCCTTCAGTTCCACTAAAGTTGTGGGGCTTGCAGCTTTGAAACTCTTTGTATGTACACCCATTACGAATGGGCTGGATAACCGGTGGCGGTGGAGCTTCAGGGTTCATTTCCGCTAAAGCTGCGGTGACTCGTTCATTGATTATTTCCTCGATTTGGGCTGCGGTTGGCGTTGATCTTCCGTTGGCCATTGATGTTCTAAAAAAATGTTGACTCAAGTCAAAATCCAGTATTTAAATAATAGTAATACAGTATATGGTAACCAGCATGGAATCAACACAACACATGCTAATTAAGTAACACAAATAGATTCAGATACCACAAGATCATCATACAGTAAAGTAAATAGAACACCGTGCACAAAGTTCCATTCATTAATAATAAGTTGCATACATCCGCATAGGTTCGTACAATACATAAGTAAAATATAAAACTACAAATGAGATTATATAATGAAATCTACTACAAATGTCCTATGGTGATGGTGGGTGTAGGATGTCCATTACGTGGGATATCTGGTCCTCGAGCTCAGCTACCCGAGCACGGAGGATCTCCACCTCTCTCGTTAGTTCCTCGACAGAGGGGGATGGTGGGGCAGGCGGTGAAGTCGGTACGGGTGGTGCTGGTGGAGCTGGTGGTGCAGACGGTCCAGCTCCAGAAGTAGAGGCTGCGTAGCGGTAAGGCTTAAGGATGAAGGGATCAGCCGGATACGGCACAAGCCGCTTTCGGACGGTAACCCTACGACGCCGACCATGAGCATCAACGAATGGTCGACCTCCATTAATCCCTGGAATGATGGTACCATCGAAACGGTACCGCTTCTTCGACGGGGTGGAGGCTGGCTGTACAGGTGCATCATCAGGGTCCTCATCTGAATCCTCGTCACTAGAGTTGTCAGAGGATGAGTCGTCGGATGAAGAATCGGCAGATGATGGGTCGTCTAAATCGGTTGGGGGTGGCTGCACGGGTTGCTCTCCTCAGGCGGCCATCATCTGTCAATATCTGCCGGGTCCGATCGGCACGAGACGTCCATCAGGAAGGCGTCGACACCAATGGTTATGCTCATTACGGACCGGACCTTCCCCAAGATCCGCGGGAATCACAGTACCACCGGGATAGTGCTGTGGCTCCGGAGGTCCTGGGGCAAGTGGAGATGGAATCTCCGGTGGGTCCTCGGCTCCGTCTGAGGTAATCACTGGGCCGGGTGCATGGCTACTAGTTCCGGAGGACGAAGCGCCTGAGTCACTAGAGGGTGTCGATGACGGGATCTGAGAATCGGCAACGATGGCAGGTGAGGTGGTTGATGAGTCTGATTCGCTCTCCAAAATGATAACAGGTGGAATATCCGACATCTGAACAAGGAAAAATAACTTTTTCCATGTCAGTAAGTCATAAAGCAAGCACGTATTAGGCAAAGTAACTACGACAGTCTAGATCATCTATAACAGTAAGTAGCATGGAAATAACGACAAGTATCATGCAATCGAAAACAGATAATAGCATGCAATAGTGAAATCATGTAGTAGCATACGGCATATAGCAGTAAAAGTAAGCAGCATCATGCAGTAAGTTCCGCAGAAACAAGTAAACTAGCAAGTTGTAGATTAGTCCTATTAGTGAATCCTACTCGGTCGGTTCAGACTCACTAATGCAACCTAATTCCCTACAACCAATGCTCTGATACCAAATGTGATGCCCCGTACAAAACCATCCTGTACGAATCATCAACAACAGGATCATTATAAGGTCAAATACTGTATGCGGTTTCAAAGAAGTTTGCATTCGTGAATAAAGGTGATGTCTTAATCAACATCAAATGTCTTACAACAAAAGTGTGCTTCAATGAACAGAAGCAATTAGTAATAGTACGTGACCCAATGGTCATTACAAATCATTGTTTCAAAAGGTAACATAGTTTGAATGCAAATAAAACGTTTCATGCGGTGACAACTCTTGTAGAGACCCGTCCTAATCCATCCGGACGAAGTTCATATCGATTATAAACGATTCACAACAGTTGATTACATCGCGAGGTACTTGACCTCTATATGTTACATTTTACAAACATTGCATTTTTTTTTTTTGAAAAGAGAATCTTTCATTACATCGAAAGTTGACGGCATGCATACCATTTCATAATACATCTAACTATAATTGGCTTAATAATAATCTTGATGAACTCAATGACTCGAACGCAACGTCTTTTGGAATATACCATGAATGACTCCAAGTAATGTCTCTAATATGAGCTAATGCACAGCGGAAGATTTCTTTCATACCTGAGAATAAACATGCTTTCAAGTGTCAACCAAAAGGTTGGCGAGTTCATTAGTTTAACATAAATAATCATTTCATAATTTTAATAGACCACAAGATTTCATATTTCCATTTCTCATAAACATACGTCCCGTGCATAGAGACAAAAATATCATTCATATGGATTGAACACCTGGTAACCGACATTCACAATATGCATATAAGAATATCCCCATCATTCCGGGATCCTCCTTCGGACATGATATAAATTTCGAAGTACTAAAGCATCCGGTACTTTGGATGGGGCTTGTTGGGCCCGATAGATCTATCTTTATAGTTCGCGTCAATTAGGGTGTCTGTTCCCTAATTCTTAGATTACCAGACTTAATAAAAAGGGGCATATCCGATTTCGATCATTCAACCATATAATGTAGTTTCAATTACTTGTGTCTATTTCGTAAAACAATTATAAAAACAGCGAATGTATTCTCAGTCCCAAGAATATATATTGCAAAAGCATTTAAAAAGGGATTAATGAAACTCACTATACTGTATTTTGTAGTAAAAATACATATGACGACATTGAACAATGCAGGGTTGACCTCGGATTCACGAACCTATATCATTTGTATATATATTAAAATATATAATGAAAACCACATAATTTTATTTATTAATATATATATTATTTATATATGTTTGTAGTTATTTAGGGTTTATATTAGATTCTATTTAAAACAAATATTTATATTATATTTCAAATTATATGTTATATATTTATTTTGTATATATATTTTAAAATAATTAATATCTATTCATTTAGTAATATTAATATGTATATTCATATATATATATATATATATATATATATATATATATATATATATATATATATATATATATATATATATATATATATGTATATATACATATTTATTATTATGTTTGAAAATCAATAGTTTGATACATATAAATATTTATCTATATAATGTTAATATATAGTTATATGAGATATTAATATCGTTATAGTATATGTACTAAATACATTTTGTATACAAAATACTTATTTGTTAAAGATGATAGTTTTGATATTAATGAGTTTCTAATAATAATAACCTTATTAATAATGATAATACTAATAATAATAATGATATCGTTAATAATGATAATTATAAAAATGATACAAATTAAAGATAATAATAATTTTATTGTTTACATATTAATGATAATAATAATAATCCTAAATATGTTACATATTAATTTTTGTAATAACAAATATATATATCATTGTAATCAAAATTTCGATAATAATTATTAATGGTAACTATACTTTCATTAGAGAAGATAATAGTACTAATAACCATACAATAACAATAACAATAACAATAATAATGATAATAATAATCATAATAATAATGGAAATAGGAATAAAAGATTATACCCTCTTAAAAAGAAATACTTCAAACAGGACTCGAACTCGAGACCTCTTGCTCACCCATAACACTCCTAACCATTCCATCAAATTCGTTTTTCTTATAAAACTCATGGTCAATTTTATTTAACCATTACCGTAAAAATAGATATAGTGCGTTCTTGTTTCGGTCCATGATTAATTCGGCCCAACAGGCCCAATAAACGAAACCCATTTAATCAACCCGATAATTATAGCCCAACTTTGTTAAGTGATACATTTATCTCCATCATTGATCCAGTAAAAAAAATAATCAAACGTCCACTGGTAGTAGCCGTTTAACATATCATCATCGAGTCATCTTCATCAACGAATTCGTGTAGTAGTAGGTATCATCATACTTTAACAAAAAAAAAAAATATAATTACTCACCACTTTATAAAATCCTTGTCGGCCATCCATTAGTTCCACTATCAATTCCTACAATCAAGTTGCCAACACTAAACATATTCTATACTTTTTATCCTATTCTAATATTTTATAGTTTCATAACCGGGCTTTCGATAGGTTGTGATTTGATCCAAAAAAAATATATACCATCAGGTATTCCGTATAGCATCAGATTTAGTGGTCTGAGGGTTTGGTCTATTTGCAACCGAGAAAAAAATGTATCAGCTCAAGTGCCAGCAACAATTACAGTCGTATATCCTTGGATTTATGGGGTTCGTTCGAAAATAAAAACAGAAGCAAAAAGTTTCTTGAGTTAGTTCTTAACTCATCAAAAGTCTATATGATCATGTGGCCCAAAGAAAATCATGAGATCGCGATGTAACAGTGGTATATAATAACCTTCGGTTTATCTTCTCGTTTCATTTGTTTTACTAATATTCACCTCATGTACCCACTAGCAATTGTTTTGGCAAGTGGAAGATATTGTTTTATCGGCCAAGAAAAAGAGGATAGGTGTTGGTCATAAACAGTTAACAAGATATTGAAGATAGTAATGATGGTTTTGCGAACGAGGAAAATATGATGATGGTTATTATGATGGTGGTTTGATTATTGTTCTAACGAAGGTGGTTTATAGAGATCATGGGTTATGATGGTGGCAGTTACCGACTGTTGTAGGGTGGTTAGTGTGGTGTCGTCAAGAAGAGAAAGAAAGAATGAGGTGGCGGTGTTTGTTTAAGGTTTTCAAAGTGGTGCTCGGTGGGTTGATGATGATTGAGTTCGAGACTGATTGCAGGTTGGTGGGTTGGCGGTTGTGATTTAGTTTATGATGGTAGTGGTGAGTGTGGATGGTTTGGCCGATGGTCGTTCTCGCTTGTAGTCTCTAAAGGTGGTGATTTGATGAAGACGAAACTAAAAGTATCAACTGTCGAAGAGAGTTAGTGAGTGGAAGGGAGATGGGGACGGTGATGGATGGGGGAAGTGGGTTGATCGAGCATATGCATGTATATGTATATGGGTATGATTATGAATGCAAGATTGTAAACTTTAAAAGGAATATAATCAATATGTACAGAGAAATAGATAGGGGATAAAGAGAGCTGGTGGGTTGATTCTCAATCTCATCTCAATATCTCAATCTCAATCTCAATATACATAAAAGTAAAAGTAGAATAGCAAGGTAAATTAAATGGTGGGGTTTTGGGTTGATTCCTTGCTCGACAGAAACAACTATAAAAGAAGCAATAATGGTTGCAAGTGGGCAATAGGTTGATAATATATATTATATATGTAAATATATATATATGTTCAAAAACGAGTTTGATGGTGGAAACAAACAAAACGCACAGTACCCAATCTCGTGAATGTTGAATTCTCTTAACCATCTGTATATATATTATATTATATTTAGTAAAGATGTAGTGATAATTAAATATTAGACTAATTTTAAACTAAATAAAACGTAGGCTATGAAATGAACAAACACAGTTACAATTTCGAATAATATAGCATTCATCTCTATTTCTACCAACATTTTTAATTCGGGTATTGAATCGTGCTCCGTTGATAATCAGTGGCGTATAAAAGTCTCAGAAAAATTCTAAAATTTTATATTAGTTATAATTATCTATCCTGATCATTATGGTATAAAATTGGTTATTAATTTATTAAATTAAAATTTCATCAACTGTCCTTCTCATTTATGGGTGAAATATAAAAAGTGTTAAAATTTAACAAGTAGTTCCTAAATACATTTTTAATAAGCCTAAAGTTTATAGAACTCATTTTCGTATCACCGTTTATTTTAAAATTACATAAGTTTGAATTTAACTTGCTTAATATCAATCAAACATGAAACGAGTATTACAATCATTTAATATTTATTTTTAATATACCTTATTTATATATATAGATATATTTTAAATAATTATTTATTATAATATCCTATTTTTATTTTATTAATTTTTAAAAAAATTAACATATAATACTTCAAATTATATTTCGAATTATTATATATATATATATATATATACATATCAAATTACAATTAATTGTTCGTGAATCGTCGAAACTGGTCGAAGGTCAAATGATTATATGAAACAGTTCAAACTTTTTGAGACTCAACATTACAGACTTTGCTTATCAAGTCGAAACCATATAAGGATTAAGTTTAAATTTGGTCAGAAATTTCCGGGTCGTCACAACTGTAGTGACCCGAACTTTTCCATGTTTATATATATTAATTGAGATTGATGTTTACATGATTAAATGTTTCCAACATATTAAGCAATCAAACTTGTTAAGACTTGATTAATTGAAATAGGTTTCATATAGACAATTGACCACCCAAGTTGACCGGTGATTCACGAACGTTAAAACTTGTAAAAAAACTATATGATGACATATATATGGTTATATATATAGTTAACATGATATTATGATAAGTAAACATATCATTAATTATATTAACAATGAACTACATATGTAAAAACAAGACTACTAACTTAATGATTTTGAAACGAGACATATATGTAACGTTTATCGTTGTAACGACATTTAATGTATATATATCATATTAAGAGATATTCGTACATCATAATATCATGATAATATAATAATTTAAAATCTCTTTTGTTATTATAAACATTGGGTTAACAACATTTAACAAGATCGTTAACCTAAAGGTTTCAAAACAACACTTACATGTAACGACTAACGATGACTTAACGACTCAGTTAAAATGTATATACATGTAGTGTTTTAATATGTATTTATACACTTTTGAAAGAATTCAATACACTTATCAAAATACTTCTACTTAACAAAAATGCTTACAATTACATTCTCGTTCAGTTTCATCAACAATTCTACTCGTATGCACCCGTATTCGTACTCGTACAATACACAGCTTTTAGATGTATGTACTATTGGTATATACACTCCAATGATCAGCTCTTAGCAGCCCATGTGAGTCACCTAACACATGTGGGAACCATCATTTGGCAACTAGCATGAAATATCTCATAAGATTACAAAAATATGAGTAATCATTCATGACTTATTTACATGAAAACAAAATTACATATCCTTTATATCTAATCCATACACCAACGACCAAAAACACCTACAAACACTTTCATTCTTCAATTTTCTTCATCTAATTGAACTCTCTCAAGTTCTATCTTCAAGTTCTAAGTGTTCTTCATAAATTCCAAAAGTTCTAGTTTCATAAAATCAAGAATACTTTCAAGTTTGCTAGCTCACTTCCAATCTTGTAAGGTGATCATCCAACCTCAAGAAATCTTTGTTTCTTACAGTAGGTTATCATTCTAATACAAGGTAATAATCATATTCAAACTTTGGTTCAATTTCTATAACTATAACAATCTTATTTCAAGTGATGATCTTACTTGAACTTGTTTTCGTGTCATGATTTTGCTTCAAGAACTTTGAGCCATCCAAGGATCCATTGAAGCTAGATCCATTTTTCTCTTTTCCAGTAGGTTCATCCAAGGAACTTAAGGTAGTAATGATGTTCATAACATCATTCGATTCATACATATAAAGTTATCTTATTCGAAGGTTTAAACTTGTAATCACTAGAACATAGTTTAGTTAATTCTAAACTTGTTCGCAAACAAAAGTTAATCCTTCTAACTTGACTTTTAAAATCAACTAAACACATGTTCTATATCTATATGATATGCTAACTTAATGATTTAAAACCTGGAAACACGAAAAACACCGTAAAACCGGATTTACGCCGTCGTAGTAACACCGCGGGCTGTTTTGGGTTAGTTAATTAAAAACTATGATAAACTTTGATTTAAAAGTTGTTATTCTGAGAAAATGATTTTTATTATGAACATGAAACTATATCCAAAAATTATGGTTAAACTCAAAGTGGAAGTATGTTTTCTAAAATGGTCATCTAGACGTCGTTCTTTCGACTGAAATGACTACCTTTACAAAAACGACTTGTAACTTATTTTTCCGACTAGAAACCTATACTTTTTTTGTTTAGATTCATAAAATAGAGTTCAATATGAAACCATAGCAATTTGATTCACTCAAAACGGATTTAAAATGAAGAAGTTATGGGTAAAACAAGATTGGATAATTTTTCTCATTTTAGCTACGTGAAAATTGGTAACAAATCTATTCCAACCATAACTTAATCAACTTGTATTATATATTATGTAATCTTGAGATACCATAGACACGTATACAATGTTTCGACCTATCATGTCGACACATCTATATATATTTCGGAACAACCATAGACACTCTATATGTGAATGTTGGAGTTAGCTATACAGGGTTGAGGTTGATTCCAAAATATATATAGTTTGAGTTGTGATCAATACTGAGATACGTATACACTGGGTCGTGGATTGATTCAAGATAATATTTATCGATTTATTTCTGTACATCTAACTGTGGACAACTAGTTGTAGGTTACTAACGAGGACAGCTGACTTAATAAACTTAAAACATCAAAATATATTAAAAGTGTTGTAAATATATTTTGAACATACTTTGATATATATGTATATATTGTTATAGGTTCGTGAATCAACCAGTGGCCAAGTCTTACTTCCCGACGAAGTAAAAATCTGTGAAAGTGAGTTATAGTCCCACTTTTAAAATCTAATATTTTTGGGATGAGAATACATGCAGGTTTTATAAATGATTTACAAAATAGACACAAGTACGTGAAACTACATTCTATGGTTGAATTATCGAAATCGAATATGCCCCTTTTTATTAAGTCTGGTAATCTAAGAATTAGGGAACAGACACCCTAATTGACGCGAATCCTAAAGATAGATCTATTGGGCCTAACAAACCCCATCCAAAGTACCGGATGCTTTAGTACTTCGAAATTTATATCATATCCGAAGGGTGTCCCGGAATGATGGGGATATTCTTATATATGCATCTTGTTATTGTCGGTTACCAGGTGTTCACCATATGAATGATTTTTATCTCTATGTATGGGATGTGTATTGAAATATGAAATCTTGTGGTCTATTGTTACGATTTGATATATATAGGTTAAACCTATAACTCACCAACATTTTTGTTGACGTTTTAAGCATGTTTATTCTCAGGTGATTATTAAGAGCTTCCGCTGTCGCATACTTAAATAAGGACAAGATTTGGAGTCCATGCTTGTATGATATTGTGTAAAAACTGCATTCAAGAAACTTATTTTGTTGTAACATATTTGTATTGTAAACCATTATGTAATGGTCGTGTGTAAACATGATATTTTAGATTATCATTATTTGATAATCTACGTAAAGCTTTTTAAACCTTTATTGATGAAATAAAGGTTATGGTTTGTTTAAAAATGAATGCAGTCTTTGAAAAACGTCTCATATAGAGGTCAAAACCTCGCAACGAAATCAATTAATATGGAACGTTTTTAATCAATAAGAACGGGACATTTCAGTTGGTATCCGAGCGTTGGTCTTAGAGAACCAGAAAATTTGCATTAGTGTGTCTTATCGAGTTTGTTAGGATGCATTAGTGAGTCTGGACTTCGACCTTGTTTTCTTTAAAAATGATTGCTTAACATTTTTGTTGGAAACTATATATTTTTAACATATGAATATTATGTGATATATTAATCTCTTAACGTGTTTGATATTATGTGATAGATGTCTACCTCTAGAACAAGTCCCATTGACTCACCCAATAATAATGAAGAGTCAAATGTAAATTGGAATGATTTGTGGACTGATTCACAAGTTCCCGAAGAGGAACCGGAAGAAGAGTCGGAACCGGAAGAAGAATCGGAACCGGAAGAAGAATCGGAACCGGATGAAGAAATAGAACCGGTGGGGGAAATAATAAAACGGTTAAGTAAAAGAAAATCCTCAACCAACCGACCAAGGTTAATTATGGTCAATGGTGTTTCCGCTAAGGAAGCAAAATATTGGGAGGATTACCAATTCTCCGATGAATCGGATTCCGACGAGAATTCCGATGATGTTATAGAAATTACCCCAACTGAATTTAAAAAGGCAAAAGAAAATAATAAGGGAAAGGGCATAAAAATAGAGAAATCTAATTCCAACCCCGATGAACTTTATATGTATCGTCTACCCCCGAAGTCCTTAAGTTGTAACAATGACCCGGGAACCTCTAAACCACCAGGTTTTTCTAAACCAATGTGGAAAATTACGGCTCGTATTAGGGGAACATCATATATCCCTAGAAACTTGGCAAAACGAACCAAAACCGAAGAAGAAGAAACAAGCGAGTCGGAATAAGATAGTTGTATTCGTGTGGTGTAATATATGTAATATAGTGTTCTTATGCTTTATGATATATGTAAAAATTGCTTGTATTAATAAGTATTTTTTTTATGAATCTAACTCTTGTCTATTTTACAGTTTAAAAACACAAAATGGATAGACAACCCAATATTTTAAGAGACCTACCCGGAGACATGATTGATGAAATCTTGTCTAGAGTCGGCCAGAATTCTTCGGCACAACTATTTAAGGCGAGATCAGTTTGTAAGACATTCGAAGAACGTTCCAAGAATGTCTTGGTTTATAAGAGACTTTCGTTTGAAAGATGGGGGATATCACATTGGGAAACCCATAAGTTACGATGTGTTTACTTTGACGCATATATTGCGGGGAACCCAAATGCTATTTTACGCAACGGGTTAAGAAATTATTTTGACTCAATATATCCGAATATTGGACTTCGTGATTTAGAAAAAGCGGCTAACATGCAACATAAAGAAGCATGTTATGCTTACGGATTAGTAATGTTCGCTTCTCACCAAAGTGAGAACAAGAACATCGGGCTACAAATATTAAACAAAACGTTTCCACAAGTGACGGAGTCGGTAATTGGGGTAAGAAATGAGGCTTTTAGATTATTACGGGACTGTTGGACATTACGTAACCCTCGTCCCTTTGATGACGTTACAACACGCTGTCTTATCAACGGCCATAACGGTTATGTTGCACAAGACCAAGGATGGGAAGTAGTCCTAGTAAAACCAGAATGCATGACTTGTTTCTGGACGTATGAATTACGCGTCTTTATTGCCTTTGCTGAACGACTTGTGTACTAGCTAGAATTGTCTTCACAACTATCTTGTATCAAAGTTATTGTGTGCTATATTTCATGCTTTATGTAAAATAAGCGGTATTGTAAGTTTGTAAAATATTGTATAAAAGTTTGAACGCGAAATATTATTATAATCAGTTTTTCATATAGAATTGTAGTAGTTGAATTGTATATTAGCTACTAAGTATGAACTTAACGGGTAGGTACTACCCGAATTTAAACTTATAAAACGCTAATATGAAGAAAAAGCTTTTATAAATGAGTTCATATTATGCTACGAAATACTATTAACTACTCTTAATATTCTGTATGATTAACTTGTTCCATTTAACTATTTTGAAGGAAATGGCACCGACTACTCGACACACCGTGAATATGAATGAAGAGGAATTCCGTACTTTTCTAGCTTCAAACATAGCCGCAGTACAGGCTGCGCTACATACCAACAATAACCTTGGATCTAGCAGTACAGGAAATCGTGTAGGATGCACCTACAAAGAATTCACTGCCTGCAAACCTTTGGAATTTGATGGAACCGAAGGACCGATCGGATTGAAACGGTGGACCGAGAAGGTTGAATCGGTGTTTGCCATAAGTAAGTGTACTGAAGAGGACAAAGTGAAGTACGCTACGCATACCTTCACAGGTTCTGCGTTAACATGGTGGAATACCTATCTAGAGCAAGTGGGACAAGATGATGCGTACGCACTACCGTGGTCAGCATTCAAGCACTTGATGAACGAGAAGTACCGTCCCAGAACCGAGGTCAATAAGCTCAAGACAGAACTTAGAGGGTTACGAACCCAAGGATTTGATATTACCACGTACGAAAGACGATTCACAGAATTGTGCCTATTGTGTCCGGGAGCATTCGAAGATGAGGAAGAGAAGATCGACGCGTTTGTGAAAGGATTACCGGAAAGAATCCAAGAAGATATAAGTTCACACGAGCCCGCCTCCATACAACAGGCATGTAGAATGGCTCACAAACTAGTGAACCAGATTGAAGAAAGAATTAAAGAACAGACTGCTGAAGAGGCCAATGTGAAGCAAGTCAAAAGAAAGTGGGAGGAAAACGGTGATAAGAATCACCAATACAACAACAACAGCAATTACAACAATAATCGCAACAATTATCCCAACAATCGCAACATCAATCGCAACTACAACAAACGGCCCAACAACAACAACAACAACAACAACAGCAACTACAACAATCATCCCAACAACAATAATAACCGCAACAACAACAACAATCAGAAGCAACTATGCCAAAGGTGTGAAAAGAATCACTCGGGGTTCTGCACCAAATTTTGCAACAAGTGTAAAAGAAATGGTCATAGCGCGGCGAAGTGTGAGGTCTACGGACCAGGGGTTAATAGAACGAAAGGAACAAATGGTGTCGGAACGAGTAATGGCGGAGCAAGTAGTGTCGGAGCAAGTTATGCCAATATAGTTTGTTATAAATGTGGAAAACCAGGCCACATTATTAGAAATTGCCCGAACCAGGAGAACACGAATGGACAAGGCCGTGGAAGAGTTTTCAATATTAATGCGGTAGAGGCACAGGAAGACCCGGAGCTTGTTACGGGTACGTTTCTTATTGACAATAAATCTGCTTACGTTTTATTTGATTCGGGTGCGGATAGAAGCTATATGAGTAGAGATTTTTGTGCTAAATTAAGTTGTCCATTGACGCCTTTGGATAGTAAATTTTTACTCGAATTAGCAAATGGTAAATTAATTTCAGCAGATAATATATGTCGGAATCGAGAAATTAAACTGGTTAGCGAAACATTTAAGATTGATTTGATACCAGTAGAGTTAGGGAGTTTTGATGTGATAATCGGTATGGACTGGTTGAAAGAAGTGAAAGCGGAGATCGTTTGTTACAAAAATGCAATTCGCATTATACGAGAAAAAGGAAAACCCTTAATGGTGTACGGAGAAAAGGGCAACACGAAGCTACATCTTATTAGTAATTTGAAGGCACAAAAACTAATAAGAAAAGGTTGCTATGCTGTTCTAGCACACGTCGATAAAGTACAAACTGAAGAAAAGAGCATCAATGATGTTCCCATTGCAAAAGAATTTCCCGATGTATTTCTGAAAGAATTACCGGGATTACCCCCACATCGATCCGTTGAATTTCAAATAGATCTTGTACCAGGAGCTGCACCAATAGCTCGTGCTCCTTACAGACTCGCACCCAGCGAGATGAAAGAACTGCAAAGCCAATTACAAGAACTTTTAGAGCGTGGTTTCATTCGACCAAGCACATCACCGTGGGGAGCTCCTGTTTTATTTGTCAAGAAGAAAGATGGTACATTCAGGTTGTGTATCGACTACCGAGAGTTGAACAAACTTACCATCAAGAACCGCTACCCACTACCGAGAATCGACGACTTATTTGATCAACTACAAGGCTCGTCTGTTTATTCAAAGATTGACTTACGTTCCGGGTATCATCAAATGCGGGTGAAAGAAGATGATATTCCAAAGACTGCTTTCAGAACACGTTACGGTCATTACGAGTTTATGGTCATGCCGTTTGGTTTAACTAATGCACCAGCTGTGTTCATGGACCTTATGAACCGAGTGTGTAGACCATACCTTGACAAGTTTGTCATTGTTTTCATTGATGACATACTTATTTACTCAAAGAATGACCAAGAACACGGTGAACATTTGAGAAAGGTGTTAGAAGTATTGAGGAAGGAAGAATTGTACGCTAAGTTTTCAAAGTGTGCATTTTGGTTGGAAGAAGTTCAATTCCTCGGTCACATAGTGAACAAAGAAGGTATTAAGGTGGATCCGGCAAAGATAGAAACTGTTGAAAAGTGGGAAACCCCGAAAACTCCGAAACACATACGCCAGTTTTTAGGACTAGCTGGTTACTACAGAAGGTTCATCCAAGACTTTTCCAGAATAGCAAAACCCTTGACTGCATTAACGCATAAAGGGAAGAAATTTGAATGGAATGATGAACAAGAGAAAGCGTTTCAGTTATTGAAGAAAAAGCTAACTACGGCACCTATATTGTCATTGCCTGAAGGGAATGATGATTTTGTGATTTATTGTGACGCATCAAAGCAAGGTCTCGGTTGTGTATTAATGCAACGAACGAAGGTGATTGCTTATGCGTCTAGACAATTGAAGATTCACGAACAAAATTATACGACGCATGATTTGGAATTAGGCGCGGTTGTTTTTGCATTAAAGACTTGGAGGCACTACTTATATGGGGTCAAAAGTATTATATATACCGACCACAAAAGTCTTCAACACATATTTAATCAGAAACTACTGAATATGAGGCAGCGTAGGTGGATTGAATTATTGAATGATTACGATTTTGAGATTCGTTACCACCCGGGGAAGGCAAATGTGGTAGCCGATGCCTTGAGCAGGAAGGATAGAGAACCCATTCGAGTAAAATCTATGAATATAATGATTCATAATAACATTACTACTCAAATAAAGGAGGCGCAACAAGGAGTTTTAAAAGAGAGAAATTTAAAGGATGAAATACCCAAAGGATCGGAGAAGCATCTTAATATTCGAGAAGACGGAACCCGGTATAGGGCTGAAAGGATTTGGGTACCAAAATTTGGAGATATGAGAGAAATGGTACTTAGAGAAGCTCATAAAACCAGATACTCAATACATCCTGGAACGGGGAAGATGTACAAGGATCTCAAGAAACATTTTTGGTGGCCGGGTATGAAAGCCGATGTTGCTAAATACGTAGGAGAATGTTTGACGTGTTCTAAGGTCAAAGCTGAGCATCAGAAACCATCAGGTCTACTTCAACAACCCGAAATCCCGGAATGGAAATGGGAAAACATTACCATGGATTTCATCACTAAATTGCCAAGGACTGCAAGTGGTTTTGATACTATTTGGGTAATAGTTGATCGTCTCACCAAATCAGCACACTTCCTACCAATAAGAGAAGATGACAAGATGGAGAAGTTAGCACGACTGTATTTGAAGGAAGTCGTCTCCAGACATGGAATACCAATCTCTATTATCTCTGATAGGGATGGCAGATTTATTTCAAGATTCTGGCAGACATTACAGCAAGCATTAGGAACTCGTCTAGACATGAGTACTGCCTATCATCCACAAACTGATGGGCAGAGCGAAAGGACGATACAAACGCTTGAAGACATGCTACGAGCATGTGTTATTGATTTCGGAAACAGTTGGGATCGACATCTACCGTTAGCAGAATTTTCCTACAACAACAGCTACCATTCAAGCATTGAGATGGCGCCGTTTGAAGCACTTTATGGTAGAAAGTGCAGGTCTCCGATTTGTTGGAGTGAGGTGGGGGATAGACAGATTACGGGTCCGGAGATTATACAAGAAACTACCGAGAAGATCATACAAATTCAACAACGGTTGAAAACCGCCCAAAGTCGACAAAAGAGCTACGCTGACATTAAAAGAAAAGATATAGAATTTGAAATTGGAGAGATGGTCATGCTTAAAGTTTCACCTTGGAAAGGCGTTGTTCGATTTGGTAAACGAGGGAAATTAAATCCAAGGTATATTGGACCATTCAAGATTATTGATCGTGTCGGACCAGTAGCTTACCGACTTGAGTTACCTCAACAACTCGCGGCTGTACATAACACTTTCCACGTCTCGAATTTGAAGAAATGTTTTGCTAAAGAAGATCTCACTATTCCGTTAGATGAAATCCAAATCAACGAAAAACTCCAATTCATCGAAGAACCCGTCGAAATAATGGATCGTGAGGTTAAAAGACTTAAGCAAAACAAGATACCAATTGTTAAGGTTCGATGGAATGCTCGTAGAGGACCCGAGTTCACCTGGGAGCGTGAAGATCAGATGAAGAAGAAATACCCGCATCTATTTCCAGAAGATTCGTCAACACCTTCAACAGCTTAAAATTTCGGGACGAAATTTATTTAACGGGTAGGTACTGTAGTGACCCGAACTTTTCCATGTTTATATATATTAATTGAGATTGATGTTTACATGATTAAATGTTTCCAACATATTAAGCAATCAAACTTGTTAAGACTTGATTAATTGAAATAGGTTTCATATAGACAATTGACCACCCAAGTTGACCGGTGATTCACGAACGTTAAAACTTGTAAAAAAACTATATGATGACATATATATGGTTATATATATAGTTAACATGATATTATGATAAGTAAACATATCATTAATTATATTAACAATGAACTACATATGTAAAAACAAGACTACTAACTTAATGATTTTGAAACGAGACATATATGTAACGTTTATCGTTGTAACGACATTTAATGTATATATATCATATTAAGAGATATTCGTACATCATAATATCATGATAATATAATAATTTAAAATCTCTTTTGTTATTATAAACATTGGGTTAACAACATTTAACAAGATCGTTAACCTAAAGGTTTCAAAACAACACTTACATGTAACGACTAACGATGACTTAACGACTCAGTTAAAATGTATATACATGTAGTGTTTTAATATGTATTTATACACTTTTGAAAGAATTCAATACACTTATCAAAATACTTCTACTTAACAAAAATGCTTACAATTACATTCTCGTTCAGTTTCATCAACAATTCTACTCGTATGCACCCGTATTCGTACTCGTACAATACACAGCTTTTAGATGTATGTACTATTGGTATATACACTCCAATGATCAGCTCTTAGCAGCCCATGTGAGTCACCTAACACATGTGGGAACCATCATTTGGCAACTAGCATGAAATATCTCATAAGATTACAAAAATATGAGTAATCATTCATGACTTATTTACATGAAAACAAAATTACATATCCTTTATATCTAATCCATACACCAACGACCAAAAACACCTACAAACACTTTCATTCTTCAATTTTCTTCATCTAATTGAACTCTCTCAAGTTCTATCTTCAAGTTCTAAGTGTTCTTCATAAATTCCAAAAGTTCTAGTTTCATAAAATCAAGAATACTTTCAAGTTTGCTAGCTCACTTCCAATCTTGTAAGGTGATCATCCAACCTCAAGAAATCTTTGTTTCTTACAGTAGGTTATCATTCTAATACAAGGTAATAATCATATTCAAACTTTGGTTCAATTTCTATAACTATAACAATCTTATTTCAAGTGATGATCTTACTTGAACTTGTTTTCGTGTCATGATTTTGCTTCAAGAACTTTGAGCCATCCAAGGATCCATTGAAGCTAGATCCATTTTTCTCTTTTCCAGTAGGTTCATCCAAGGAACTTAAGGTAGTAATGATGTTCATAACATCATTCGATTCATACATATAAAGTTATCTTATTCGAAGGTTTAAACTTGTAATCACTAGAACATAGTTTAGTTAATTCTAAACTTGTTCGCAAACAAAAGTTAATCCTTCTAACTTGACTTTTAAAATCAACTAAACACATGTTCTATATCTATATGATATGCTAACTTAATGATTTAAAACCTGGAAACACGAAAAACACCGTAAAACCGGATTTACGCCGTCGTAGTAACACCGCGGGCTGTTTTGGGTTAGTTAATTAAAAACTATGATAAACTTTGATTTAAAAGTTGTTATTCTGAGAAAATGATTTTTATTATGAACATGAAACTATATCCAAAAATTATGGTTAAACTCAAAGTGGAAGTATGTTTTCTAAAATGGTCATCTAGACGTCGTTCTTTCGACTGAAATGACTACCTTTACAAAAACGACTTGTAACTTATTTTTCCGACTAGAAACCTATACTTTTTTTGTTTAGATTCATAAAATAGAGTTCAATATGAAACCATAGCAATTTGATTCACTCAAAACGGATTTAAAATGAAGAAGTTATGGGTAAAACAAGATTGGATAATTTTTCTCATTTTAGCTACGTGAAAATTGGTAACAAATCTATTCCAACCATAACTTAATCAACTTGTATTATATATTATGTAATCTTGAGATACCATAGACACGTATACAATGTTTCGACCTATCATGTCGACACATCTATATATATTTCGGAACAACCATAGACACTCTATATGTGAATGTTGGAGTTAGCTATACAGGGTTGAGGTTGATTCCAAAATATATATAGTTTGAGTTGTGATCAATACTGAGATACGTATACACTGGGTCGTGGATTGATTCAAGATAATATTTATCGATTTATTTCTGTACATCTAACTGTGGACAACTAGTTGTAGGTTACTAACGAGGACAGCTGACTTAATAAACTTAAAACATCAAAATATATTAAAAGTGTTGTAAATATATTTTGAACATACTTTGATATATATGTATATATTGTTATAGGTTCGTGAATCAACCAGTGGCCAAGTCTTACTTCCCGACGAAGTAAAAATCTGTGAAAGTGAGTTATAGTCCCACTTTTAAAATCTAATATTTTTGGGATGAGAATACATGCAGGTTTTATAAATGATTTACAAAATAGACACAAGTACGTGAAACTACATTCTATGGTTGAATTATCGAAATCGAATATGCCCCTTTTTATTAAGTCTGGTAATCTAAGAATTAGGGAACAGACACCCTAATTGACGCGAATCCTAAAGATAGATCTATTGGGCCTAACAAACCCCATCCAAAGTACCGGATGCTTTAGTACTTCGAAATTTATATCATATCCGAAGGGTGTCCCGGAATGATGGGGATATTCTTATATATGCATCTTGTTATTGTCGGTTACCAGGTGTTCACCATATGAATGATTTTTATCTCTATGTATGGGATGTGTATTGAAATATGAAATCTTGTGGTCTATTGTTACGATTTGATATATATAGGTTAAACCTATAACTCACCAACATTTTTGTTGACGTTTTAAGCATGTTTATTCTCAGGTGATTATTAAGAGCTTCCGCTGTCGCATACTTAAATAAGGACAAGATTTGGAGTCCATGCTTGTATGATATTGTGTAAAAACTGCATTCAAGAAACTTATTTTGTTGTAACATATTTGTATTGTAAACCATTATGTAATGGTCGTGTGTAAACATGATATTTTAGATTATCATTATTTGATAATCTACGTAAAGCTTTTTAAACCTTTATTGATGAAATAAAGGTTATGGTTTGTTTAAAAATGAATGCAGTCTTTGAAAAACGTCTCATATAGAGGTCAAAACCTCGCAACGAAATCAATTAATATGGAACGTTTTTAATCAATAAGAACGGGACATTTCAACAACTCTAACAAGCGCAGCGGGTGTCTACAAAGCATGACTAGTACAGCGGAAGCAAGCAAACCTTAAGCACCTGAGAAAAACATGCTTAAAAATGTCAACACAAAGGTTGGTGAGCTATAGTTTAAGTATAACAGTAATGTAAGGTAGGCCACGAGATTTCAGTGCTTCAACAGCGTTTCAAAACAGTATGAAAAGTATATGTATAACCGTGGGCACTTGGTAACTAACTTAACGTTTATCACCCCCTAAAAGTACACTTGGAAAGTGCGTATGTTTACAAATTATTAAACACCCGCTAAATGCTAGCGCTACTAGCCCGAGTGGGGATGTCAAACCCTATGGATCCATATCTAAGATTCACGTTCACCGGTTCAAAGACCAATGACTAAACGTTACCGAGCTAAGGGGAAAGTTTATGCCGTTGTATAACCCACGCATATATAAAGTTTAAGTACTCGTGCCTAGTATGTAAAACGTAAAATGCACATGTATTCTCAGTTCCCAAAATAGTTAAAGTAAAAAGGGATGCTATAACTCACAGTGAAAAGTAGTAGTAAAGTTGACACGGGAAAAGTAAGCAAGTATGTTGTCCAAAAGATCCTCAACCTAAGTCAAGAGTTACTAAGTCAGTAAATCGTTCCCAAAGGTTCAAAATTATGTAAATTAGGTCTTAAGTACCATCATCATTCATCATTAAACAAAATGTATAAAGTAAGTTTCATTCTAGAAAAGAGTTTAAAACAAAGGCTGACTTCGATCAGTCGCCACAGACTCTATACAAACTTAATTGAGGTGAGACCAGTGGACATGGCTCCGTATATGAGTCCTTTAGTTGCTGTAAAAATTCCAGAACCAAAATCATCTTCGTTTGACCGTGGCGACGGTTTAAGTGCGAGTAGGTCAGAATTTTCAGCACAACGTTAAAAGGACATAGTGACGGTCGGAGGGCCATAGATCCTAAACCGTAACTCGAATTAAGATGAGTCTTAAACGAAAAGTTATCTAGTAGAACAGAGCTAACTGAAAATCAACTTTACAGTAACCCAGGTATTCTGATCAGACCCGAAAAATAGTAGGTTTAGTGTTCCGGTGGGTTCTTGGTGCTCGATGCTCATCACGGTTCTCATCCTTGATGCATATAGCTTCAAGTGTACAACTCGTTGATGTGTTTGCATCATATTTACCAAGTTTTGACCATCATAACATAAGTGTAAGTCTAAGATAAGTAGCACAACTCAATTAAGTGCTGCAAGTAGTTTGATGAACCAAAGTTACATCAAGATCTTAGATCCGACACATACATGAACTCTAAAAGTAATATTAAGCTACAAACTTGAAAGTAAACTAAATAATCAAGATCATAAGTTGTAGAACATATTTCTTAGTTAGATCTTGAAGATCCAAGACCCAAAAGTCTAGATCTAAAGTTACTAAGTTAAATCCTAAGTCATATCACTTGAATCTTTACTTTAATGAAACCATAAGTTATGAAACTTAGATTCTCATCTTGTAAAGTGTATGTAAGCTTACAAGCTCTTGTTTACAACAAAATAAGAAGACCATAAGCTATAGAAACTTAGATCTATCAAAAGTATATGAAGTTGTAACTAGAAAGTTAAACTTCCATGTTCTTGAACTTACAAAGTTAACTTTGGTTCAAGAAAAATGAGATCAAGATTAACTAGTAATACTTGACCATGCTTACAACAATCACAAATTTAAAGCATGAACAAAAGGAAGAAATAAACTAATCTACAAGTTACAAGTCCATGGTTGTTCATACTTTAAAGATTCAAGCCAAGGCTTTGATCTTTAAGAAAGTAAACCTTAAGTTTACAACATGAACACAAGTATGGTTTTACAACTCATGAACTTTAAATCTTTAAAACATTAAGTGTAGAATCATAAACTAGAAAGTTTAGATTCTTTGTTCTTGGTTCTTTACAACAAAAGATGAAAGTAACCAAGATTAGATGAAGATACAAGTTATAGAACTTGATCTTTAACAAAGATAAACAACAAGTAAGTAATCAACAACAAAGAACAAGTAATCAAAACAAGCAAATGATGATGATGTATATGTATATATTTTGATTTTAAGACAAGAAGAAGAGAAGAAGAAAAGCTCATGTTACTTACAATATTTGAGAGAAAATGAGAGAACAAGGAGAAATATGTTTGTGTGTGTGTAAAAATGAGATGAATACATGTAATAAGTAATCAAAAAAAAAATTGAATCCCTCCTTACTCCACCCTAGGTCGACGGTCAAGCGGTTCCCAAAGAGGCAAGTCACATGCTAAACTTTTAAACATGGGGAGGTGGTGAGAGCTTGGAATGGAAATAAAGCTAAATGGTGTTGGAACAAGGTGTAAGGATACAAATAACTAGATTCCTTCACTAATTAATCCTTAATTAAGTTTAATAAGTCATTAACATAATGTTGGGCTCTTAATTAATCCATTAAGATAGGTAGGGTGGGCTTCTAAGTCCATTAACACAAGCCCAAGTCCAATAAAGCAATAAACTAAATAAAAGCCCAAGTAATTAACTAGTAACCTTAGTTAATTAAAATGATTAATAAAAAATTAATCATGAATGTAAATAATATTCTAAATATTATTCGTGTAATGTACGTGTGTCACAAAGACGATTTGGGCCATGCAAAGTCATGTACGGTAACAAGTAAATGCATAAAAATACATTTATTAACAAGCAAGCATTAATAATAAATATTATTAATTAAATGTTGGAAAATCTAGGGTCGTTACATCTCTCCTCGCTCTCTCCTCTCTCTCTCTCACACACACCCCATTTCTAATTTCAAATTCTTTAACTCTCCAAGAATTCGATGAGATGTTTGATTAAAATGGGAGAAATGAAAATCTGGTTTCATGTATGACGGATAAGCCCATGCCAAACTCCAAAGCCATCATCCTCTTTCATTCAATTTATTTGTTTTATATCTTATGTTGTTTTATTAGTGTATTTTAATTAATTATATATAGATATCCATTCACTATTTATCTATATATCTTTGAGACACATGTTAAAGAATGTTAATTAATTTTGAACTTTCATTGTAGAGAGAATATCACATTGGATAATACATATTTAATATTAGTAAATAATAGGTTAAAAAGTTGATATCTCTATTAGATAAATGGACTTACTACATACATATGGACAATATAATGATTAATTATATGTTAGTGCTATCTTTCGGTTTGGCCTAACTTAGTGGTCTTTTAGGATACTATTATTAAGTAGGCACATCGTCATACAACGTATAAAGTTTAACTTTTGTGTAGATACCCATAAAGAATAACCTTAGTTAATGATGGGCTAACTATGGTTACATGCTTATAAATAGGGTTATGGTTCCCATTTGTATGTTACGCTATTCTCTTTAGTTCCCATTAATAGAGAGTGTAAACATTGCCTTGCATTTCAAGTGGAAAGCCTAACCCCTGACGATCTCCAAGCCGGATCAAGGAGCTTCTATTTATGGATTCTGGTACGCTTCCATTTATGTTATTGTTCCATTCAATTCCATATGAAGGCTACAGTTTTATAGTAGGATTTATTCCAACAATTGGCATCAAGAGCTAGCTTCATATTAGGTTACTTGGAATTCAAATTGCTTATAAAATAAACTATTAAAGTTTGATCTAGGATTGTTAGATTTTTTTTTAGAACCCAATCAACCAATTAAGTTTACTGCATGCCTACGTTTTGGATTTTATTATATGATGACATGATTTAATGATTTATTGATTCTTGAATGGCATATAAATCATTCAAAATAGTGATTTGATTAACATCATATATTCGTTTTGGGCGTGGGGTTCTTAAAGTTGAAACTACCATAATTTTATGGATTACAATTTACATATGGTATTATGTCCCTACCGCTTATTGCTTTTAAAATAATCTGTAAAATTTTGGATACGATTCTTGATAATTTCATAATAATATTGTGGAAAGATTATTTTTACGGTTATGAAAAATAAAATGATATATTATGTGACGATCGCTCTAAATCCATATGGACGAACACGTCATTCATCGATTTCATTGCGAGGTATTTGACCTCTATATGATACATTTTGTAAACATTGCATTCTTTTGAAAAGGCACACCATAAATGAATATTTAAATCAAAGGTTTTCGACATCTGATGATTTCTACATATAGACAATCACCGTAATATAATAGTTTACAATGATACTTCCGTTGACAATGCAGTCAAAATAAGATACATGGTGATGATTTGTTGAATGCAACGTTTCCTTGAAAAATATGTCATGTAAGACTCCGTGCACATAGCTTGTCTAACATATATGCAAACAGCGGAAGACTTCTAGGAAACCTGAGAATAAACATGCTAACAAGTGTCAACACAAAGGTTGGTGAGTTCATAGTTTTATTGTTTCGTATAATCTGTATGTAAAGGTGGATCACAAGATTTCAGTTGTTTCATCCATAAACGTTTATCAAATTATTCTATAAGATTGAGCACCCTGGTAACTAAGCTTTAACGTCTATATAATAAGTACCCCTATTTTAATATACATGCAACCAACATGTACAATACACGCAAACCAACGTGTATTAAACTCAAATAGCATACGTCTGTTTTATAGTTCAGTCTAGGGTTTCTATACCTGGAACAGACGGGGATGTCAAGCCCTACGGATCCATATATAACTACTCCCGCCCACCAGTTCTTATAACCGGCAGTTACTAGTTACCAAAGCTAAGGGATTTTCGGTTTAAACTCAGTGTAGAATTTAGTATGTACTTATATCCATTGCGTTTAAAATAAATTGCATGTATTCTCAGCCCAAAAATATATATTGCAAAAGCAATTAAAAAGGGAGCAAATGAAACTCACCTTAGCAGCATATAAAGTCGTTCATCAAAATGTGACCGAAACTCGGATTACCAAATAACTGTAGATCTCAACCTAGAGAACATATGTTGGTCAATAAATGTTTATCAAGCTAGGTCAGGTCATAGTGTATCACAATCCTAATGCTCGAGATCGACATACAAAAGTTATCCAAAGTCGTTTCAAAAAGTCAATTTTGACAATAGTTCAACAAAATGAGATGTGCCTTATATAAGGATTCATTTACTCGGCTGGTAATATTTAAAAATCCAATTTATCAATCTTACAAACAAGTTGTTTAAATATTAATTGTAGATTCAAAAGCAATTCCAATTAACGTCAATCATAATTCAGTTGACCATATCTTTTAATTCGTTCATCGAAATTACGCGATTTCTAAATGAAAAGTTATTGATTTTTCGCCAGCTTTCCAAAAACATGCATATCATATACCTTTTATCAGTAATATATGTATTTAATTCGTGAATCATCATAACTATCTAACTACAAAATTTAGCATACAAGCATGCATAAACATATATACTCGAGCACTAGACATGTATACACTATTAATATATAAAAGATAAAATATGAGTGCTTACGTATCAATATTGAGATTCAATATTGTAGGAAATTACGTAGATGTAACGGAGATGATAAACACTAGGTATGATTCATAAATATACCCCCGAACATTACCCATAATTTCCTTAGCTCTATCCCGCTTGAAAACCCATTTTGAAAGTGACACGCTCAAGACCTCGTCGTAGTATTTTATGTATAATATTAATACTACTAATAATATTAAGATTTATAATAATAATAATCTTAATAATAATAATAATAATAATAATAATAATAATAATAATAATAATAATAATAATAATAATAATAATATAAATAAAATAAATAAATACTTACGGAGTAATTGAATCAAAACAGAAGCAGAAATGATCGAGCTTTTATAGGTGTGGCCTGTCCTCAGACCCCATGCGATCGCATGGTTATAAAGGCCATTGGCCATGCGATCGCATGGCCCATTTTTCCAGCTCACATAATTTTGACAACTAGCTCGTCGACATATTTTTATAATATATATATAATATATAATTTAAATTAATTAATTATATATTATATTTTATTCCCGTGCATAGTTGATTTGTAATTTTTGTTCCAATAAGTCGTACGTCGTCACTCGACTTATGTCCCGGTTCCGGTTTTTCGAATGTCCCTTCGTACGCTGAGAAAATTCGCTCTTTACGTTTCGTGACACGTACCTTTGTCAATAATTAGACTTAAATTATCAATAAACTATACCACTCAAAGTATATCTTAAACTTTCGAGTGCTTTGGTCATTTACTTCTATAAATCAATGGTTCGTTATCTAACGAAGTATATTTAATAATATTGTTTTAAATCAAAACGTTTTGTAACCAAATTAATATTTATAAACACGTTTTAAATATACGTCGCAAGTTATTCATATATCTAATTCCATCAGTTAATATTCCTTATTTTTGTATCGTCTAAATTACGTTATTTAAACAAACACATATTAACAATCAATTCTATAATATCTGAAAACGTTTTCACACATTTGTAACATAATCAATTGAATATTATGCAGTTTAGTTTTCCACTAACTTTTATCTAACTTTCGCCATCAAACACTTTATCATTTATTCCGAATATCGTTAAAAATGAATGATTTCTTAAATCAGCGTGGACCTCACAACAGAGACTCGTAATAATATTATAATCCTTAAGGGACTCAATAAATATCTTTTAATTCAATCGTTTGGCATAATCTTTTAACTCCGTAGTTAAATATATCAACTAGATATTCAAATCAATAAGTTTAATGCACAGTATCATTTACTTAACACTTTGTTACGTTTTCAAGTTATAGTATATGTATCTATTTACATATAATTGTTCGCGAATCATTGAGAACAATCGAAGGGTAATTGAATAGTTTAAAATTTTGAGATTCAACTTTACAGACTTTGCTTATCGTGTCGGAAACATTAAATCATATAAAGATTAAGTTTAAATTTAGTCAGAAATTTTCGGGTCATCACAGTACCTACCCGTTAAAGAAATTTCGTCCTGAAATTTGAGTGAGGTCGTCATGGCTAACAATAAAAATGTTTTCATGACGAATATGAGTTGATAAATAGAATTTTATCACCATTGAATAATACGGATAAAACAATCCGATTACTCGAAGCGTATGAGAGAAGTTATCATAATAGAATGAAATGGAGAATAGAGATTCGTCTTATCTCTTGACGTAGTAACGATTGATTTCCGGAATTTAAGGAATAGAAAATCTTCATAATCTAAATAAGATTTGATTCTTCGGAATTTGCGGAAATTAGGATTTTCTTTGATTAAATGCGTAATCTGCCTCGATTGCTATGTCTGATATTTCGCTATAAATTGACCTCTTCCGTTTCATTATTTTCACCACTCCTATATCTTCTTCCTCATTTCATACTTCCAAAAGATTGTGAAATGCTTCATCCAGTTCTGATTCTTGATATACTCCTAACTTTCATATCTGTCATTCTTCTTTTTCATCTACCGCCAGAGGAAGTTATTTTCTTCTACCATTACCTTGGGGTTATAGTGTTTTTCATTCTCCCGTGTCTTTATATTGCTACACACATTGATATACACGGTTTGTAAATTTCGGGGTTGTTATCGGGCTTATATTCTCCTTTATATTTCAGAGCTCCATGCTTTCGATTTCTCTTCCTGATTTTAAGTCAAGCGAATAATGGTCCAGAATTTGTAGGTATGGATTTCGGAATGAACATAGTAATTTTCTAAGAAAGAAATTGAAATGACACGATCTTGATTTGTCAAATTATCAGAATATCCGGAAAAGACCGAATCATCAAGAAATATATTTTCTTGATATATTTAGAGATTATATAGAATGAAAGAGTTATGTAACATGGTTCATGATGAGGGTGTGATCTATGAACCTTTGTCACGTTCCATTAGAAACTCAACATGACTTACTGTAATATAATCATGTTGATCAAGTGTCATTATATTATACTAACGCATGCTTCAGGTCCCAACATTACTTCAAAACATCCATTTTTTTTGAATTTTTTAGATTTTAGAAACTAAAATAGTTTCTTTTATGATGTAACACAGATAGCGCGAAGAGGTAATGATTTCAGATAAGAATGGTTTCGAAAAATATCTTCAGAAATATGGAGGATATTTATAATGTGAGATACGATGATATCTTAGAATATTTAAGATAGGATAATGATGAAAAATATTGTCCGCAAAGGTTTTAGAGTAAGGAGCAAGGTATTCGCTAATGATTTCAGTAGACACTGAATCATTTGGATTCTTTGAAGGTAGATTTAGACTTTGTGATTTGTCTACAGCCTCCTTCATGGTCTGCTCAATCCGTTTTTCAGTTCCAAACCTTCTCTTTTTCTCAGCTTTACCACCATACTATTCTTTATCATCAAACTTTTGACTGTTAAAGTCGTTTACCGTTTTTGCTGCTTCATCAGCATTGTTCTAATTTAAGAGAACTAGTTCATAGTTTAGGATGTTTTTCAGAAACTTCACCTTCGAAGTATGTAAGTCTAGAAGATAGATGTTATCTATATATAACTGTTGTCGTAGAAAATGCTGCGAGATTCAAAATACTGATTGCAAATTTTCGGTAGTTGGTATGGCAATTACCGTTACAAGATGTGGATGAGTACATGATAGGGTTTCAATGAGTTTAAGGATTTTTCGGAAGGTCAAGGATCAATGAAGTTGTTGGTAAATTTACTGCTAATGTGGTGGAACATAAAAGGTTCCCCGGTAACAAAAATGTATATGTCAAGGTTATAATAAGGCTAATCTGAAAAGTCGAAATTGACTGGTTGGAAGTGGGGTAAAACTGGATACTTTGAAAAAGAAATTGCAAGGTTATTTTCGGTAAAAACAACGCTAAAGGATCTTGCACAGTTTTGAAGTCAAAGTATAGATTTGAAAGATGTAGAGATCTAAGAATAATGTCACCGGTTCAGAGTTATGACTTGGATTCTGATCCGTCAATATCAAAATATGTAATTGAATTTGTATGAAAACGATTGTATATCGTTGTGAGCATTGTTAATAATTTTTGAATCAAAGTTGAAGAATGTACAGTGTAACATATTAATTGCGAACTTATATATTTCCCTGGTATTACCTACCCGTTAAAGATTTCACAATTAATACTTTGTACAAAAGAATTTTTATTACCGTCTTTATGAAAATATATGTATGTATATTTTCTTCAGATCTAACACAGATTTAATGAGTTAATATCATATTAAGCTCATTTAATTTTTTTGACTGGATTAGAAATGAATAATCTCTAAAACATTAAAGATTTCATAATCTTCGTGGAGTATTTTACTAATGTAATCAATACTTCGTTATTCAGTTTTATTGATATTTCCTCAGTGAATCATGTTGGTGCTTATGGAACTCTTGCTAACTTCGCAAGGTAAAAATGATGTTTTCTGGAAAGTTTCGAGTATATCGAAAATGAAAATGTAAAATCAATTATGTAATTGAATAATACACTTGGTTTATTATGAAATGGAATTCATTAAGTTGAAACAGAGATTGTAGTTAACAATGGTTAAGTTGTTAAGGAACGATGTACATCATTGCATATTAGTAATATGAACTAACCTAGTAGTACCTACCAGTTAAGATTCACACGTAATAGCTTAGTACGAAAAGATTTATTTTGATTTCAAAATTCATATATATTAAATATACATAAAATTTCTTCAGGGGAAATGAGTTAATACTTCATCGGTTATTGTTGCTGGTATTTCTTGGTAACTATGGTGCGTATGACGTTGATGCTCGTGGGACAGATTGTGAAGTTGAGGTTTGCGATGCGGATGTTGTTGGTGGTGGTAATGGTACTATTGGTGTTGTTGTCGGTGGTACTGTTGATGCCGGTGATGCTGCTGGTGCTTGTAACCTTTGCACCATATTCTCCAAAGCCACTACCCGAGCGCAAAGCTCGTTGACTTCTTCTACTACACCGGGATGATTGGCGGTTCGGACGAGCGGATGAATAAGATCCAGAATTTAAGATAGTATATTATCGTGACGAGATACTCTGGAAATAAGAGAGAAAATGGTGTCTCGAACAGGTTCGCCGGTAAGTGCTTCAGGTTCTTTGCCAAGAGGGCAATGTGGTGGATGGAAGGGATCGCCTTCTTCTTGTCTCCAATAATTAAGTAGGCTACGAACCCATCCCCAATTCATCCAGAATAGATGATGGCTAATTGGTTAATCCATTCCGGTTACACTGTCTTCGGAATTCAGGTGAATATCCATATCGAAATAGCTGTCAGAGTTTAAGGAATTTGAACTAGATACTGGATCCATCTTGTATAATTAGGGAGATGATTTTTGATATGAATTAGATTATAGAATTTAGTTTGGTGTTCTTCAATACATAATTTACATATGTATATATAATACCAAATTCCATAAATCACGGAGAAATTTTCGGAAGATGTCAGGAAAAGTTTACAGTAACAGATACGCTAAGATATGAATTTTTGTCTATACACTATTTATGCAATAAATGCGGGAAAACATGTCTAGACTTAAGAATGATAAGCATGTAATTTTCGACAAGAAATGATAAACAAAACTTTTAACATGCAGACACGGTCGAAGTCCAGACTTACTAATGCATCCTAACAACTATCAGTTAGACACACTCATGCAAGACCTGGTTCACTAGGACCAACGCTCTGATACCAACTGTGACGATCGCTCCAAATCCATATGGACGAATACATCATTCATCGATTTCATTGCGAGGTATTTGACCTCTATATGATACGTTTTGTAAACATTTCATTCTTTTAAAAAGGCACACCATAAATGAATATTTAAATCAAAGGTTTTCGACATCTGATGATTTCTACATATAGACAATCACCGTAATATAATAGTTTACAATGATACTTTCGTTGATAATGCAGTCAAAATAAGATACATGGTGATGATTTGTTGAATGCAACTTTTTCTTGAAAAATATGTCATGTAAGACTCCATGCACATAGTTTGTCTAACATATATGCAAATAGAGGAAGACTTCTAGGAAACCTGAGAATAAACATGCTAACAAGTGTCAACACAAAGGTTGGTGAGTTCATAGTTTTATTGTTTCGTATAATCTGTATGTAAAGGTGGATCACAAGATTTCAGTTGTTTCATCCAGAAATGTTTATCAAATTATTCTATAAGATTGAGCACCCTGGTAACTAAGCTTTAACGTCTATATAATAAGTACCCCTGTTTTAACATACATGCAACCAACATGTACAATACACGCAAACCAACGTGTATTAAACTCAAATAGCATACTTCTGTTTTATAGTTCAGGCTAGGGTTTCTATACCTGGAATAGACGGGGATGTCAAGCCCTATGGATCCATATATAACTACTCGCGCCGACCAGTTCTTATAACCGGCAGTTACTAGTTACCAAAGCTAAGGGATTTTCGGTTCAAACTCAGTGTAGAATTTAGTATGTACTTGTATCCATTGCGTTTAAAATAAATTGCATGTATTCTCAGCCCAAAAATATATATTGCAAAAGCAATTAAAAAGGGAGCAAATGAAACTCACCTTAGCAGCATATAAAGTCGTTCACCAAAATGTGACTGAAACTCGGATTACCAAATAACCGTAGATCTCAACCTAGAGAACATATGTTGGTCAATAAATGTTTATCAAGCTAGGTCAGGTCATAGTGTATCACAATCCTAATGCTCGAGATCGACATACAAAAGTTATCCAAAGTCGTTTCAAAAAGTCAATATTGACAATAGTTCAACAAAACGAGATATGCCTTATATAAGGATTCATTTACTCGGCTGGTAATATTCAAAAATCCAATTTATCAATCTTACAAACAAGTTGTTTAAATATTAATTGTATATTCAAAAGCAATTCCAATTAACGTCAATCATAATTCAGTTGACCATATCTTTTAATTCGTTCATCGAAATTACGCGATTTCTAAATGAAAAGTTATTGATTTTTCGCCAGCTTTCCAAAAACATGCATATTATATACCTTTTATCAGTAATATATGTATTTAATTCGTGATTCATCATAACTATCTAACTACGAAATTTAGCATACAAGCATGCATAAACATATATACTCGAGCACTAGACATGTATACACTATTAATATATAAAAGATAAAATATGAGTGCTTACGTATCAATATTGAGATTCAATATTGTAGGAAAGTACGTAGAAGTAACGAAGATGATAAACACTAGGTTTGATTCATAAATATACCCCCGAACATTACCCATAATTTCCTTAGCTCTATCCCGCTTGAAAACCCATTATGAAAGTGACACGCTCAAGACCTCGTCGTAGTATTTTATATATAATATTAATACTACTAATAATAATAAGATTAATAATAATATTAATATTAATCTTAATAATAATAATAATAATAATAATAATATAAATAATAATAATAATATAAATAAAATAAATAAATACTTACGGAGTAATTGAATCAAAACAGAAGCAGAAATGATCGAGCTTTTATAGGTGTGGCCTGTCCCCAGACCCCATGTGATTGCATGGTTCTAAAGGCCATTGGCCATGCGATCGCATGGCCCATTTTTCCAGCTCACATAATTTTGGCAACTAGCTCGTCGATATATTTTTATTATATATATATAATATATAATTTAAATTAATTAATTATATATTATATTTTATTCCCGTGCATAGTTGATTTGTAATTTTTGTTCTGATAAGTCGTACGTCATCACTCGACTTATGTCCCGGTTCCGGTTTTTCGAATGTCCCTTCGTACGCTGAGAAAATTCGCTCTTTACGTTTTGTGACACGTACCTTTGTCAATAATTAGACTTAAATTATCAATAAACTATACCATTCAAAGTATATCTTAAACTTTCGAGTGGTTTGGTCATTTACTTCTATAAATCAATGGTTCGTTATCTAACGAAGTATATTTAATAATATTGTTTTAAATCAAAACGTTTTGTAACCAAATTAATATTTATAAACACGTTTTAAATATACGTCGCAAGTTATTCATATATCTAATTCCATCAGTTAATATTCCTTATTTTTGTATCGTCTAAATTATGTTATTTAAACAAACACATATTAACAATCAATTCTATAATATCTGAAAACGTTTTCACACATTTGTAACATAATCAATTGAATATTATGCAGTTTAGTTTTCCTCTAATTTTTATCTAACTTTCGTCATCAAACACTTTATCATTTATTCAGAATATTGTTAAAAATGAATGATTTCTTAAATCAGCGTAGACCTCACAACAGAGACTCGTAATAATATTATAATTCTTAAGAGACTCAATAAATATCTTTTAATTCAATCGTTTGGCATAATCTTTTAACTCCGTAGTTAAATATATCAACTAGATATTCAAATCAATAAGTTTAATGCACAGTATCATTTACTTAACACTTTGTTACATTTTCAAGTTATAGTATATGTATCTATTTACATATAATTGTTTGCGAATCATTGAGATCAATCGAAGGGTAATTGAATAGTTCAAAATTTTGAGATTCAACTTTACAGACTTTGCTTATCGTGTCGGAAACATTAAATCATATAAAGATTAAGTTTAAATTTAGTTAGAAATTTCCGGGTCATCACATATTATTTTAAGAGAATCAAATCTTGTAATTGTTTGTTTATCTGTTTTCTTTTTTAAGAAATTCATTTATATAATATCCATACATGTTTTGGTTTATTATGATTGCATGATTATCAATTACTTTATTCAACTATTTCTATAATTCATGTGTAAATTTCGTCAATAGTTGAATTTAACACAATTAAATCTTTGAAGGGTTCCTGATCAGTTTAAGTAACTTGAGTTAATATTTTTTTTTTTAAAAATTATCATTTTAAAATCATGATTTAATTTAAGGTTGTATTTAATTATGCTTTTAATCCATAAATTCTGAATGTATTGGGTGACTTGTTGAGGTCACTATACTTGACTAAGCACATGTGGCCACTATAGTGTTAAAGTAAAAGGTATAGTACTCCTTTGTTGACCATATAAAATATTGGTCACCTTTATATTATGTCTCTTAAAATAAACTAAAATAAAGTTGCTCCATAATTGTTTTATTACATTCTGCATATTGCGATTCATACCATTATCAAAAGGTACTTTACTAAAAAAGCAAAATTTATTTATGACTATTAATTTAGACAAAATGATCATTGTTAAGTGGAAATAATGGTGTCTTGTCCATTATTAAAGAATTTTTTTTGTTTTTTTGTTTTTTGTTTTGGTCCACAACTAAAGTAAACTTTATTTCATCTTTGACTGATGGGCACTACTGGAGACATAATTGCACTTGTATGGAATTATCAATACTAGTTGCAATATTAATATTATAAGATTTAACACATAAGAATATACAAACGTATTTTGCTTATAATATATTATAATATTAATTCAATTCAATTTATGTTTGATAATTCACTGATTATTTTTGGTGCGTGTAAACATATATATATATATATATATATATATATATATATATATATATATATATATATATATATATATATATATATATATATATATATATATATATATATATATATATATATATTCAATGCATGGCCCATATGTATTATTCGGTTTAAATTCAATATATGGCATTGATTATTTGTGTCTAATTATATATATATATATATATATATATATATATATATATATATATATATATATATATATATATATATATATATATTCAATGCATGGCCCATATGTATTATTCGGTTTAAATTCAATATATGGCATTGATTATTTGTGTCTAATTTTTGAGACTGATCGATTGAAACAATATGTTGCCAAAGTAACCTCTTTTGTGGAGATTGATTAATTTTAAAATATTAGATAACTATATGTGTTCGTATTCCATGTATTTAACACCGGCCTAAAGGAAGGTTGTTATTTGGTAGGAATTCGAACATGCTTGTGGTGATAAATATGTGACAATTATTCAGTTTTCCATGTGAATATTATGTCGGCCCAAAGGAAGGCTTGATATTTGACAGGAGTTTATTGTCAATATTTGATTACTACACCTAGAGTACCAATTACAAGTTGATTTTTAGTCCATAGACTAAAATCAATGTTGTGCTAGGTATCTTGTAATGGGATTTGCCTGTTTTAAATCCGTAAAATAAAAATAAAAAATCAAATAATTGTAAGCATGTTTTAAGTTGTCTTTTTCCAATTTTCAGTGAATTCTTCAGCTGCTACAATATCTGCGAACATTAACAGCATCCCTGTGCTTAACGTCACAAATTTTAAGGAATGGAAAGAAAACATTATGATAGTTCTCGGTTGCATGGATCTAGACCTTGCACTTCGGATTGAGAAACCTACTGCTCTTAAGGATACATCTTCTTCTGATGACAAGAAGGAGATGGAGAAGTGGGAATGCTCAAATCGCATGAGTCTTATGATCATGAAACGTGCAATTCCAGAATCTTTTAGGGGCACTATGACTGAAGAAAATAATGCCAAAGTTTTCCTTGAGGACCTTGAAAAGCGTTTTGCACAAAACGAAAAGGCAAAAACTAGTACTCTTTTGAGTAAACTTGTTTCCATGAGGTATAAAGGCAAAGGTGAAATGTCCCATTCTTATTGATTAAAAACGTTCCATATTAATTGATTTCGTTGTGAGGTTTTGACCTCTATATGAGACGTTTTTCAAAGACTGCATTCATTTTTAAAACAAACCATAACCTTTATTTCATAAATAAAGGTTTAAAAAGCTTTACGTAGATTATCAAATAATGATAATCTAAAATATCCTGTTTACACACGACCATTACATAATGGTTTACAATACAAATATGTTACATCGAAATTAGTTTCTTGAATGCAGTTTTTACACAATATCATACAAACATGGACTCCAAATCTTGTCCTTATTTTAGTATGCAACATCGGAAGCTCTTAATATTCACCTGAGAATAAACATGCTTTAAACGTCAACAAAAATGTTGGTGAGTTATAGGTTTAACCTATATATATCAAATCGTAACAATAGACCACAAGATTTCATATTTCAATACACATCCCATACATAGAGATAAAAATCATTCATATGGTGAACACCTGGTAACCGACAATAACAAGATGCATATATAAGAATATCCCCATCATTCCGGGACACCCTTCGGATATGATATAAATTTCGAAGTACTAAAGCATCCGGTACTTTGGATGGGGTTTGTTAGGCCCAATAGATCTATCTTTAGGATTCGCGTCAATTAGGGTGTCTGTTCCCTAATTCTTAGATTACCAGACTTAATAAAAAGGGGCATATTCGATTTTGATAATTCAACCATAGAATGTAATTTCACGTACTTGTGTCTATTTTGTAAATCATTTATAAAACCTGCATGTATTCTCATCCCAAAAATATTAGATTTTAAAAGTGGGACTATAACTCACTTTCACAGATTTTTACTTCGTCGGGAAGTAAGACTTGACCACTGGTTGATTCACGAACCTATAACAATATATACATATATATCAAAGTATGTTCAAAATATATTTACAACACTTTTAATATATTTTGATGTTTTAAGTTTATTAAGTCAGCTGTCCTCGTTAGTAACCTACAACTAGTTGTCCACAGTTAGATGTACAGAAATAAATCGATAACTATTATCTTGAATCAATCCACGACCCAGTGTATACGTATCTCAGTATTGATCACAACTCAAACTATATATATTTTGGAATCAACCTCAACCCTGTATAGCTAACTCCAACATTCACATATAGAGTGTCTATGGTTGTTCCGAAATATATATAGATGTGTCGACATGATAGGTCAAAACATTGTATACGTGTCTATGGTATCTCAAGATTACATAATATACAATACAAGTTGATTAAGTTATGGTTGGAATAGATTTGTTACCAATTTTCACGTAGCTAAAATGAGAAAAATTATCCAATCTTGTTTTACCCATAACTTCTTCATTTTAAATCCGTTTTGAGTGAATCAAATTGCTATGGTTTCATATTGAACTCTATTTTATGAATCTAAACAGAAAAAGTATAGGTTTATAGTCAGAAAAATAAGTTACAAGTCATTTTTGTAAAGGTAGTCATTTCAGTCGAAAGAACGACGTCTAGATGACCATTTTAGAAAACATACTTCCACTTTGAGTTTAACCATAATTTTTGGATATAGTTTCATGTTCATAATAAAAATCATTTTCTCATAATAACAACTTTTAAATCGAAGTTTATCATAGTTTTTAATTAACTAACCCAAAACAGCCCGCGGTGTTACTACGACGGCGTAAATCCGGTTTTACGGTGTTTTTCGTGTTTCCAGGTTTTAAATCATTAAGTTAGCATATCATATAGATATAGAACATGTGTTTAGTTGATTTTAAAAGTCAAGTTAGAAGGATTAACTTTTGTTTGCGAACAAGTTTAGAATTAACTAAACTATGTTCTAGTGATTACAAGTTTAAACCTTCGAATAAGATAGCTTTATATGTATGAATCGAATGATGTTATGAACATCATTACTACCTTAAGTTCCTTGGATAAACCTACTGGAAAAGAGAAAAATGGATCTAGCTTCAACGGATCCTTGGATGGCTCGAAGTTCTTGAAGTAGAATCATGACACGAAAACAAGTTCAAGTAAGATCATCACTTGAAATAAGATTGTTATAGTTATAGAAATTGAACCAAAGTTTGAATATGATTATTACCTTGTATTAGAATGATAACCTACTGTAAGAAACAAAGATTTCTTGAGGTTGGATGATCACCTTACAAGATTGGAAGTGAGCTAGCAAACTTGAAAGTATTCTTGATTTTATGTAACTAGAACTTGTAAAATATATGAAGAACACTTAGAACTTGAAGATAGAACTTGAGAGAGATCAATTAGATGAAGAAAATTGAAGAATGAAAGTGTTTGTAGGTGTTTTTGGTCGTTGGTGTATGGATTAGATATAAAGGATATGAAATTTTGTTTTCATGTAAATAAGTCATGAATGATTACTCATATTTTTGTAATTTTATGAGATATTTCATGCTAGTTGCCAAATGATGGTTCTCACATGTGTTAGGTGACTCACATGGGCTGCTAAGATCTGATCATTGGAGTGTATATACCAATAGTACATACATCTAAAAGCTGTGTATTGTACGAGTACGAATACGGGTGCATACGAGTAGTATTGTTGATGAAACTGAACGAGGATGTAATTGTAAGCATTTTTGTTAAGTAGAAGTATTTTGATAAGTGTCTTGAAGTCTTTCAAAAGTGTATGAATACATATTAAAACACTACATGTATATACATTTTAACTGAGTCGTTAAGTCATCGTTAGTCGTTACATGTAAATGTTGTTTTGAAACCTTTAGGTTAACGATCTTGTTGAATGTTGTTAACCCATTGTTTATTATAACAAATGAGATGTTAAATTATTATATTATCATAATATTATGATATATAATATATCTTAGTATGATGTATATACAGTTAAATGTCGTTACAACGATAATCGTTACATATATGTCTCGTTTCGAAATCATTAAGTTAGTAGTCTTATTTTTACATATGTATTTCATTGTTAATAGACTTAATAATATATTTACTTATCATTTAACATAATTAACCAAGTGTATCAATATCTTAATATGATTCATATGTACCTAGTAAGACGTTGTTATAACGATAATCGTTATATATATCGTTTTCGAGTTTCTTAAATTAATAGTCTCATTTTTATGTATATAACTCATTGTAAAAATACCTAATGAGATACATACTTATAATAAAAACATTTTAACTATATATATAACCATATATATGTCATCGTATAGTTTTTACAAGTTTTAACGTTCGTGAATCACCGGTCAACTTGGGTGGTCAATTGTCTATATGAAACATATTTAAATTAATCAAGTCTTAACAAGTTTGATTGCTTAACATGTTGGAAACATTTAATCATGTAAATATCAATCTCAATTAATATATATAAACATGGAAAAGTTCGGGTCACTACAAAAGGAAACATAAGGGAGTACATTTTAGAAATGTCTCATATTGCTTCAAAACTAAAGTGACTCAAGTTGGAATTACCTGTGACGACCCGGAAATTTCCGACCAAATTTAAAATTAATCTTTATATGATTTCGATATGATAAGCAAAGTCTGTAATGTTGAGTCTCAAAAATTTTGAAACCATATTCATGTAATCATTTACCCTTCGACTGTGCCCGATGGTTCACGAACAATTGTTTGTACACACACACATATATATACATATATAAAGATATATGATTCTTAAAAATAATTAATATTATATGTATATTGTAATACATATATAAAATGAATAAATATTAAATATTGAATATATGTTATCATATATTAATAAATACCACATAGTTAAAAATATGTAATTGTAATATATTACATTGAAATTATAAGTTAAAATAATCGGTATAGTAATATTATTATTATTCTCAATGCTAATATCAACATTAGTACTATAAATATAATACACGAATATGAAACTTGTTATATATAAATTGTTATATTATTATTATTATTATTACTAATAGTATTATTATCCTTAATAATATAAATAATTACTAGAATTAATATAGTATTATGAATATTATCATTAAATATTATCATTTCTGAATATCGTCATTATTAGTATTATTTTTATGAATTATTATTATCAGTATTGTGATTTATTATTATCATCATATTATTTTTTTCTTTATTATTATTATTAGTATTATATTATTTGATGTTGTTAATTATTTTTATCATTAAGATTAGTATTATCTCTATTATTATTATTAGTATTTTTATTAAAATTAATAACAATTACAAGTTTATTAATAGATTTATATTATTAATTAGTACTACAAAATTTAATATAATGGATATACATAAACAGATGTATAAATACGGTTATTAATATATACAGTTATATATATATAAAAAAATCAGATAATTGTAATTCCAATTTCAGGTCGCTGTCCTGATTGCAATTCACAGATGACAAATTCTGTTATATGTTAGAATTAAGTTTTTTGTATTTTTCCTCTTGTATCTATTTTTCCTTTTCTTATTCGGGATTTCCTTTGTCGATTGATATCTTCCCAATAATACGTATTTTGTTCTCAATCATTTTCCAACTATTGTTGATTTATTTTCCTGTCTAAACTCGTACAAATCATGACATCAAGATCACAATAACAGCCAAAATCTGTTAGTAATCCCTATCATCTATTTATTTTTTATTTACTCTCTGTAGCCGATTTAATTATCTGTCAATCCTTAATTTCTATATAATTGAGTCATTCCAGTTGTAAACGAAACCCATCTGACTCACATTATCCACTATCAATTCCAATCATCCTTTACAGCATTCAAATTATTGAATTTATTCAGAAAAATGGAAGAACGCAAGTAACACCTTGTTGTGCTATCGATCGGCCATCATAGTGGTCACCTTTGGAACTGCTCGTCTTCTTCTTCTCCTATTCTTGTTCGAAGAACTCAACCAAACCCTCACAACCTATCATCATCCACCTGCTATATTTTTTATATAATCTAAGCAAACACCAACGCTATAACCATTTGTTTTTCTGTTTCTATTCGATCACCATCCTCCTTGATCACATCTTCAGCAAACCCATTTACATACCACAACCGCCACCTTCACCGCCATCCGTCACCATGTTCACCAATACAACCGTAAAACACAACACTTTTGTTCTTTCTTTCTCGATTAGGAAGAAATTTCATGTGACCGATGTTCCTTTACTTCTGTTAATAAATATAAATGGCAATGAAGAGGGAACGTGATATATATAAAGGATAAAGAGATAAAATGCTTTATCAATCACTAGTGGAATCAAGTTGGCGCTCATGGCCGACCAAGGCTTCTTTTGAGGGACGTTTAATATTTTTTTTTCTTTCCTCATCGACATTCAACTGCTCAATTCATATATCAAATGTGGATACATATTATATTATCATGCAAAGTATTTTTAAAAAAAAATGCATGTGTGACAAAGTGGAAAAAGCTCATGGTCGACAAATTTCTTGTTCCCCACTTGTTTTTATTTTTTCTTCTTCCGCGTGCTAAACTGCTGATGCAAATACCTGTTCTTAATGACTCTAGCACTTGACTAGTTATTGGAGTAAAGCATTTTAGTTGGGCCGAGTCCCATTTTCTGTTGGGCCGACGATGCAGCTGGGCCGTAATTCATTTTTTCTCGCTGTTGGGCTGCTTTATAATACAAAACCATTAGATCCCTACTAATCATTATTACTGCCGATACTATATTGTGATCCTGTATTCGCCATCTATGATTAATAATGAGGTGATGATGCAAGAAGGTGATAATGGTGATGATGATAAAAGTGTGGTAATGATGATCATGATTCTGACAATGAATGATGATGATTTACAATAAGTACACGAACGTAGGAGAATGATTATGATTCGATAGGATACTGATGGTGATAACTCGTCGATAACAATGAATAAACACGAGCATGAAATCAAATAGCATAAGATGATTAGAGTATTGATCATGATAATGATATTTGATGTTACGGTGATGATTTGATGATGATGACGAATATAAAGATGATGATCTTGATAATAAGTTATGATGTTATGATTCATGAAATAATGAAAATAGATAATGATGATTTGGGTTAGGAAGTTAAGTAGATGATGATGAAGAAGAAGGCATGTAGATATTAAAAAGAATTAATCAGGAAGTTTAAAACAGAAAACATGATAGCTCGGTTGGTTCGGGTGTGTGTTAGGGAAGCGAGAGGTCTCGGGTTCGATCCCGGGTTGAGGCAATTTATTCTTTTTGGGAGCCTATTAATTCTTTTAAGGTAGTCTTGTTATTATTATTCTTATTATTATTGTTGTTGTTATTATTATTATTATTATTAGTATTATGATCATCATTATTATTATCATTAGAACTAACATAATTAAAATTATGAATATTAAGTTATAGTCACAATCATTGAAATATTAAGTAAAATATATGTAACTCTTTATTATTATTTTTATCATTATTATTAAAAACTAATATTATTATTATTAATATTATTACTAGAATTATCATTATTTTTACTATTATCATTTTATTTTCATTACTATCATTTTTATTATTATTTTTATAAAAATTATAATTTCTATTATTATCATTATTATTATCATCTTTAACATTAATATTATTTTTTTTACATTATTATTATTACAATAAAAGTTATTATTAGAATATTTATATAAAGCATATATATAAAAGTATATACATATAAAAATATAAACAATTGAAATTATATATATATATATATATATATATATATATATATATATATATATATATATATATATATATATATATATATAACTTGGTCGATTACGATTATATGCGTTAATGAATATATAAATGATATAGGTTCGTGAATCCAAGGCCAACCCTGCATTGTTCAATGTCGTCAAATGTATTTTTACTACAAAATACATTATTGTGAGTTTCATTAATCCATTTTTAAATGCTTTTGCAATATATATTTTTGGGACTGAGAATACATGCGCTTTTATAAATGTTTTACGAAATAGACACAAGTAATCGAAACTGCATTATATGGTTGAATGATCGAAGCCGAATATGCCCCTTTATGCTTGGTAGCCTAAGAATTAGTAAACCAGTCTACTAATTGACGGGGATCCTAAAGATAGATCTATTGGGCCTAACAAACCCCATCCGTTGTAGCAGATGCTTTAGTACTTCGATGTTGTTTTATCATGTCCGATGGATGTCCCGGAATGATAGGGGATATTCTTATATGTATCTTGTTAATGTCAGTTACCAGGTGTTCAATCCATATGAATAATTTTTATGCATGAAGTTTATGAGAAACGGAAATATGAAATCTTGTAGTCTATTAAAATTATGGAAATGATTGATTATGATTAAACTAATGAACTCACCAACCTTTTGGTTGACACTTGAAAGCATGTTTATTCTCAGGTATGAAAGAAATCTTTCGCTGTGCATTTGCTCATTTTAGAGATATTACTTGGAGTCAATCATGACATATTTCAAAAGACGTTGCATTCGAGTCGTTGAGTTCATCAAGATTATTATTAAATCAATTATAGTTGGATATATTATGAAATGGTATGCATGCCGTCAACTTTCGATGTAATGAAAGTTTGTCTTTTAAAAACGAATGCAATGATTGTAAAATGTATCATATAGAGGTCAAGTACCTCGCGATGTAATCAACTATTGTGAATCATTTATAATCGATATGAACGGGTCCTTTCAGTTGGTATTAGAGCGGTGGTCTTAGCGAACCAGGTCTTACATTAGTGTGTCTAACTGATAGTTGTTTAGATGCATTAGTGAGTCTGGACTTCGACCGTGTCTGCATGTCAAAAGTTTTACTTATCATTTCTTGTCGGAAATTACCTGCTTATCATTCTTAGTCTAGACACGTTTTACTGCATTGACTGCATGAATAGTGTATAGACAAAATTCATATCTTAGCGTATCTGGTACTGTAGACTTTGCCTGACAGCTTCCGTATATTCCTCCATAACTTATGGGATTTTAGTATTATATATGCATATGTAAATTATGTATTGTAGGGTACTAATCTACATCTATAATCTATTTCTTATCGAAAATCCTTCATCTGACCGTACGAGATGAATCCCTCAACCAGTTCGAATTCCTCAGATTCCGACAACTATTCCGATATGGAGTTTCACCTAAGCTCCGAAAGCAGTGTCACCAGAATGAATCAACCAATCATCCATCCCCAATTTATCTGATGGGTTCGTAGTTGACTTAATCAATGGAGACGTGTAGAAGGCGATCCCTTCCACTAACCGAATTCACCTCTTGGTGAAGAACCTGAAGCACTTACCGGTAAACCTATCCGAAACACCATTTTCAGCCTCATTTCTGGAGTAGCTCGACACGATTATATTCTATCCACAATTCTAAACCTTATTCATCCGCTCGTTCCGACCGACAATCATCCCGAAATAATAGAAGAAGTCAACGAACTTCGAGCTCGAGAAACAAATTTGGAGAATATGGTGTAAAATGTACCGACTTCAGCAACATCACCGGCACCAATAGTACCATCAGTAACAGCACCAGTATCATCAACAATCCATGCCTCAACATCTCATTCTGTATCTGGAGTATAATCATCGTCCTACGTATCGTTCTACATCATTTACCTTCGTTCTACATAGCGATTATGTAATCTCTAAAGTCTTAGAGATTATTTATTCTAGCTCAAACCGAAAATCAAATGAGTTTAATATCATATTGACTCATTAAATCCATGATTACATCTGAAGAAATTATATATATGAAAATATATGTTTTCATAAAGATTGTAATTAAAAATTCTTTTGTACAAGCTGTTAATGATGAAAATATTTTAACGGGTAGGTAATACCCGAGAAATATTTAGATTTCACCTTAATAAGTTACACTGTACATTCGTCGAAGCTGATTCAATAGTCATTTACTATCCTACTTACAACCACAGAAGTACGAATCCGTTCATCACAGAATAACCATGTTCATTCAATTTCATATTTGGATTTTGACATATCAGAATCCAACAAGTGGCATAATGAAGAAAACATTGGACAAAATAAAATTTGTTAGAAACAAACAAATTAACTATGAGAAATTCTGTTAAGAATCTACGCTAACAAAATCCTATCTAACTGTTCCTAGCTAACTGTTAATTCCTTAATACATTTTATTATCGCAATTTATTTATCGCAATTTTAATTCTCGCAATTTTTTTTATCGTCATTTAATTTCTGTTATTTATTTTACGCACTTTAAATATCGGGACACGTATACAAGGTTTTGACATATCATATCGACGCATCTATGTATATTATTTGGAATAACCATAGACACTCTATATGCAGTAATGCTTGAGTTAGCTATACAGGGTTGAGGTTGATTCTACAATAATATATATATTTTGAGTTGTGATCGAGTCTGAGACATGTACACGGGTCACGATACGTATTAATTAATTCGAATATTATATATTAAACTATATATGAATTATTGGACTGTTAACTGTGGACTATCGACTGTGGACTAATAATATTGGACAATTAAAATGAATTAAAATATTGATTATAACATATGAAACTAAACATTTCTTCAAGTTTGCCACTTGATTTCATCTTAAACCTCATTTGTATCTTGACGATTACAATCTGCGTGCAAACCTTTCATAATTCATGAAAATACCTCAATCAAGTGGATGAACCAACCGCACTTAATCTACGGAAGAAAATATGGATACATATAATTATGCACCTGAAAACACTCGGAACCTGAGTAAACGTTTAACACGTATCTGTGCTAGATCCTTTGGCGTTGTTATTACCGAAAATAATTTTTGCAATCCCTTTTCAAATTAGCCAATTTTGTCACAGCTCCATTAAATCAACATCGACCTTTCATTCGAATAAGTCTAAATATATATGATTGCCTTATTCATCATCGTTACCGAAAAAACCATTTATATTCCACCACATTAGCAGTAAACTTACCAGCAACTCTCTTGATCTTTGACTTTCCGAAAAATCATTATATATACTAAAACCCTATCATATCCTCATCCGCATCTTGTAACAAAAATTTCCATACCAATTACCGGGAATCAGCAATCAGTATTTTGAGATCTCGCAGATTGCCTACATCAACAGTCATATGTATACATATAACATTTATCTCTTAGAATTATGATCTTCCATTTTGAAATTCTGAAAAGCACTCAGTCTATGAATCAATGCTCAGAATGTTGAAAAAGCGGAATGAAGCAGCGAAAATTGAAGAGTGTTTAAACAGTCAAAAGTTGATAATAAAGAGCGACATACTGAAAAAGCTCAAAAGATTTTGATACTGGAAAGTGAATTGAGCAAACCATGAAGGAGACTCTGAACAAATCACAAGGACCAAACTTGTACATAAAGAAACATGATGATTCTGTTTTGATGAACTCTTCAGCGAGTACCTTACTCCTAAATCTCTCTAAATCATCGTGAATGAATTTTTTCATTACAATTTGATTCTAAAATTCTAAGATATTATCGTATCTTTCATTATAAATATCCTCAATATTTCTAAAGATACTTTCATAACTATTTTTAGTGGAAATCATTTATCTCTTCGCGATATCTGTATTACATCATAAAATAAATTGTTTAGTTTCTATATTCTGTAAACCTTCGAGTTTAAATATGAATGATTTTGAAGTAGTGTTGGGAACTGATGCATGAGTTAGTATAATATAATGACAGTTGATCAACGTGATTATATTACAGTAGGTCATGCTGAGTTTCTAATAGAGCGTGATGATTCACAGATCATACCATTATTATGTGTCATGTTGCACGACTCTTACATTTATCTAATTTATAAACACATCAAGAAAATATTTTCTTGATAGTCCTATCTTTCCTCCTGAATGCTGGTAATTTAACCAATCAAAAATCGAGCTATTACAATCTCTCTTAGAACATCAGTCATGTTCATTCGAAACTCTATACCTATGAATTCTGGACCATTTTTCTCTTAACTTAAAATCGGGAAGAGAAAACAAAAGTATGAAACTCCAAAATATAAGGGAGAATATAAAGCCCGATAACAACACATAAATTACAAACCGTGTATATCAATGTTTATCGCAACATAAAGACACAGGAGAATTAAAAATACTATAACCCCAAGGGCGAAGTAGAAGTAAACAGATTTTTTTTCTGGTGGAAGATTGAAAAGAAGGATGACAGAAATGTTAACTAGGAAAATATCAAGGATTAGAACTGGATTAAGCATTTTCACAATCTTTTGGATGTATGAACTAAGAAGGAAAGTATAGGAATGGTGAGAACAATGGAACAGAAGAGTTTAATTTATAATGGAAATATCAGACAAAGTAATCGAGGCAGATCACCGTATTTAATTATAGAGATCTTAATTTTCTTATTCGCCGAAGAATCAAATTTTTTAGATTTCGGAGATTTTCTTTAAATCCCTTGAATTCCGGAATTCAACCAAGACAACTTCAAAAGTTAAGACGCACCTCATTTTCTAAATTCAACCGTGACTATGTCACCGGTTAAAACGAATCTGCATTTACTCATTTTCACTCTTTTGTGATAGCTTCAATTGTACCTTTCACATAAATGAATTGTTTTATCCATATTACTCATTGATGATAAAAACTCTAATTCCTAGCACATATGCGTCATGAAAACATACTTATTGTCAGCCATGACCATTCTAATCAAATTTCGGGACGAAATTTCTTTAATGGGTAGGTACTTTGACGATCCAAAAATTTCCGACTAAATTTAAACTTAATCTTTATATGATTTCGATACGATAAGCATAGTCTGTAATGTTGAGTCTCAAAAATTTTGAAACCATATTCATGTAATCATTTACCATTCGACTGTGCCCGATGGTTCACGAACAATTGTTTGTAAATAAATATGTATGTATATATATACACACACACATATATATATATATATATATATATATATATATATATATATATATATATAAAGATATATGATTCTTAAAAATAATTAATATTATATGTATATTGTAATACATATATAAAATGAATAAATATTAAATATTGAATATATGTTATCATATATTAATAAATACCACATAGTTAAAAATATGTAATTGTAATATATTACATTGAAATTATAAGTTAAAATAATCGGCATAGTAATGTTATTATATTCTCAATTCTAATATCAACGTTAGTACTATAAATATAATACACGAATATGAAACTTGTTATATATAAATTGTTATATTATTATTATTACTAATAGTATTATTATCCTTAATAATATAAATAATTACTAGAATTAATATAGTATTATGAATATTATCATTAAATATTATCATTTCTGAATATCATCATTATTAGCATTTGATGTTATGCGAGGTGTATATAAAATAGCTATTAATTTTTATAAGGAAATACTATTAAATACGATACAATTTTACACAAGATATTTATTTATTTAGAGAATGGATATACTTAAACCTTGCTACAACACTTATAGGCAGTTTACCTAATCGTACAGTAGTGTAGTTTTTAGTAAGTCCGGTTCGTTCCACAGGGAAAATCTTTAAACAAAGCTTAACGCTATATTAGTTTACTTTTATAAAAATACAAATATATATATAAGTAATATTATTATTATAAAGGGGGGTTTTTACCGTTTAATGACCAGTTTGTCGATTTTAAAACTTTAGTCGCAGTTAAAACCAAATGTAAAATAATAAATAAATACAAGACTTAATTTAAAGCGTAAAGTAAATAACAATAATGAAATTGCGAATAACAAAAGTGCGATAAAATAAACTTGCGATAATTAAAAAGTACGATAATTAAAAGTGCAATTAAATATAATAACAATAAATAAAAGTGCTATAATTAGAAGTGCAATTAAATATAAAATAAAGGAAATAAAATATGAAATAAAAGAATTATGCTTATTTAAACTTCCGTAATCATGATGTTTGACGTGTTGATTTTAGTTTTATGCCCATGGGTTAATTGTCCTTTGTCCTGGATTATTTAATATGTCCGTCTGGTTTTTGTCCATAACAGTCCATCAGTCATAAATATAAAGTACGAGTGTCCTCGTCAAATTATCCTTATACTCGAAGTTAAATATTCCAACTAATTGAGGATTCGAATTGTAACAAGGTTTTAATACTTTGTTTAATGAATACACCAGGTTATCGACTGCGTGTAAACCAAGGTTTTACTACTTTGTTAACAATTACACCAATTACCCTTGAATGTAATTTCACCCCTGTTTTCATTATTCTAGTGGCTATTAATCCATTCCCGTGTCCGGTTAAATGAATGATTATTCGTACATATAAATACCCCGCCCATCGTGTCCGATCGAGTGTATATGGTAATTTATAGGGATGCCCAATTGTAAATCTTTATATTAACATTAACAAACTATCATTTAGTTAAACAAATATAAAGCCCATTAATAGCCCATAGTCTAATTTCCACAAGTGTCGTTCTTTTGTCCAAACCCCAATTATGGTACAAAGCCCAATTACCCAATTTTAGTAATTAGCCCAACATCATGATTACTTCGGATTAAATAAGCATAATAATAACTTAGCTACGAGACATTAAATTAAAAAGGTTGAACATAACTTACAATGATTAAAAATAGCGTAGCGTTACACGGACAGAATTTCGACTTACACCCTTACAACATTTGCTAACATACCCTTATTATTATGATTTAAAATTAAAATTAAAATATAAATTATATATATATTTACGTATATATTGAGAGAGAGATAGATTATTGGATATTGAAAATGATCAGAATTCGGTTGGCTTTATAGGGAATTGAGTTCAGGGGTACTCCGCAACTCGCGGCAATTTTTGCCTTCAAACTCCGCGAGTCGCGGAGTTTGAAAATACAGCTCACCAACTTTGGAGTCTTTCTTGCCGACGGATTTTTTTATTTATATAATATATAAATAATTATAAGAATTATTTAAATATTATATTATATTTATGTGCATAGTTGACTTGTAATTTTTAGTCCGTTGCGTCGAGCGTTGAGAGTTGACTCTGGTCCCGGTTCCGGATTTTCGAACGTCCTTGCGTACAATTTAATATCTTGTACTTTGCGTTTTGAATCTTGTACTCTTGTAATTTCGAGACGTTTCTTATCAATATTTGGAACCTCTTTGATTGTATTTTGTACTTTTGAGCTTTTTGGTCGTTTGCGTCTTCAATTCGTCGAATCTGTCTTTTGTCTTCACCTTTTATTATTTAAACGAATATCACTTGTAAATAGAACAATTGCAACTAAAAGCTTGTCTTTCTTGAGGAATAATGCTATGAAATATATGTTCGTTTTTAGCATTATCAAATATTCCCACACTTGAGCGTTGCTTGTCCTCAAGCAATATCGTCTTGAAATACCAGAATCACTTCTTTATTCTTCACACTTTGTACATCAGTGATTTCTATACGGCGGTATAAACAATGGTAGTAACGATATGGTTTACAGTCCCACATGACTATAAAAATTTAGATCCATTAAGGAAATTGGATCTTTATGAAAACATTTGATCTTTTAAAAATTAAATCTAGTTTTTACCCTAGATAAGTTTTCCGGAATAACCCTTCACCGGTGTTTGCAAAATATTTTTGTGGGTTTGGTGGGTTTCAGATTTGAAAATTTTAGCTCAAAACTTATGATTTTGTGTCACCCACTTGCTACCCTTGTATTAGGAAAGCAACACGTCCAGTTTACTTGTCCCGTATATTACCTTTTCTGTAAACTACCGTCCGGTTGTAAAGGAAAGCGTTGAACAAGCAACTGTTAAGGCAATGTCCCCTGACATGCTTTTAATTATGGTCTATAAACGTGTCGGATGCTAGTACTATCCTTTGTAGGAGCAATAGTAAAGATCACCCTTATAATTTGTAGGTTTGGCACAAGGTCCTGTCTTTGACCACTATGCAACCACCGTTCTTACGGTTGACACCCGATTTAGTTCAGGTGACCTAATGAATTCCAGGTGAATTCCTAGGATTTTACGTTCAATGGTAATGAACGCATTGAAAATAGGGTTTTCAGAAAACAAATCGGTTTGTAATTTTGATCAAAATATTTTCTTGTTCAAGCTCGAGTTTAGATATCATTGAATTCCATGAGTTTGTAATTCTCAATCTTTAAGATCAATCTCAAGGATTGAGTAATATCAGGCTTAAAAGCTGATTTTTGATCTTTTAAGGAGATTATCTTTTCTGGGGATCTGATTCATTAGTCTTATCCAGCTAATTTGCATGGTGCCCCCATTTTACGAGATAAATCCTTCTCATGGTTAGGATAAATCTGACCACTTGGCGACCCTGTTTAATGCTGAGGTCCGTGGATTTCCTGCTGATTTTAGTGATGATTTTTCTAGATTTTTCGTCAACCTACAGCTGGTCTGGACGACAACTTCTTGACCTAAATCAAGATGCGCGTGTCTTTTTAGGAAGACTTTACTTCCTTTTAATGATGGAATTGATTCATCGTATAGATCCATCTTTCTTACAGTAAATCAGGTAAAACTTTTTAGTTTAGTCCAAAGCAAAAGTATTTTCAGTTATTTGTACAAAAATATGTGATATATGTTTTGAATAACTTGGAGAATTTTCCCACACTTGGCTTTTATTTTCCTTTTTATTGTCCTCTATTCCATTTTAAATGAATTTTAACATTTTGGTTTGTTTCTCAATTTATGTCCTTTCCGAGGTTACAATAATTTCGGTGTTAAAACCTAGTTTTATCGTTCATAAATATGTATAAACATGATTTTGAGTTCATTTAATTGAAAATTTTGAAAAATTTTACTAGAATTGGGTAGTCAGTATATAAGACTAGGGCTGTTCTTTATTATCAGAGAGCACTAGATTCTAATACAACTACTGCTTTACTAGTATTTCTAATGGTAACCAAGTGTATAAAGTAAAAATTTTAAAATCCGAAAGAATTTAACCCCTTCCCACACTTAAGATCTTGCAATGCCCTCATTTGCAAGAAATCAGTAACAATTTAAATTATTGAGGGTGATTTGTGTGAAAATGATTAAATTTTACCAAAGTTTCCAAACATATTTGTGTTTGTTTGCTGAATGATAAATGGTGCACATCATTTGTTCATTCCGTCTTGTTGTTATTTCACATATATTTTGCATCTTGTCGTCAAAATTAGTTGCTTTTGCTGAACTTAATGCCAGTCTTTGAAAATGCGTTGTTTTACCCTGTTGTGTACATAAGATAAACTGCATACATATATACATATTTTTGAAGTTTGGTATATTACCCCACATTCAAAAAATTATTAAAATCTAAGAATAAAAGTTAGAAAATTATAAAAACTATTACAATATTAACATAAGTATTAAACGTATCAACATTACAAATTACAAAATAAATAAAACTAAGTAGACTAGGGATGATACTGATACCAGTAGGGGTTCCATGCATAACCATAGGTGCTATAAAATGCTTCGGCAGGGTTATACGTAGGATACGGTGGTTGCATCTCTATAGACCAGGGAGGGAATATGGGCTTTGGAGTAGGAATATAGTTTCTACCTATATGTTGGCAATAAGCTATGATTTGGTTTTGATGAACTTGCCAATCTTCAAATGCTCTCTGTCTAGCATTTTCGTACTCCTGTGAAGCTATAAACCTTTGCATTTCTTGCATTTCATTTCCCCCTCCTACATTATCTTGCTGTTGGTTTCTCTCAACCTGTGGATGTCTACCATGGTATTGTACTGCGGCGTTATTTCGCCTCTTTAAAACTTTCGCACCATGGTATACATTTAAACCTATTGTATCGCGGGGTTCTGGTTCTTCGACTAATAATCCCCCCCGACTTATATCCACATCGAGATATTTAGCAATCAAAGTAATAAATATACCACCTCCTATTATGCTATGCGGTCTCATCCCCCTAACCATAGCTGATAAATAATAACCCACACAATAAGATATACTTACAGCGCTTTGTGGGTCTCGAATACACATATGGTAAAACAAATCCTGTTCATTTACCTTTTCCTTGTTCTTACCTCTTTGTGTAATCGAATTAGCTAAAAACCTATGAATTACTCTTAATTCAGCTCTATCTATATCCAAATAAGAGTAATTTCCCCCTTTGAATCGGTGATGGCTTGTCATTTGACTCCATACACCATGTGTATCAAAATTTTCATCTATCTTTCTACCATTTAGTATCAACCCTCTACAATCGGCAGATGCTAACTCCTCAGGCCTATATATACGTAAAGCCTGAGCCATGTCTAGTAAAGACATGTGGCGCATCGAACCTCCTAACAAAAATCTAATAAAAGATCAATCGGTTAAACTAGCTACCCGATCATTTAATTCTATACTACACAACAATTCTTCACACCATACTTTATATACAGGTCTACGCATGGTGAATAAACGTACCCAGTTGTTAAAAGTAGAATTACCATACCTCTGTGCAAGTAATTCCCTAATTGGCCCGGCCAATTCTACAGCTTCTAATGGTCCCCATTCTATGACCCTAGGTACCTCAACAACTTTAGAATGAAGAGTATGCAAACCCCTTTGGTATTTTGGATAATCTATCCAAAGTCTGTCAAATCTCAGGTTCGGGTGCAAATCTTCCAAGTGCATATCAGAAAATGTCATGACTGGATGAGGTATATCTTGTTTGTAGAAGTTATCCACATCCTGTTGTTCCGCATTCTCAGCAGGAGCATTGCGAGCTTGGGATGAAGATTCACCCCTTTCAGTCTGCAAAACACATCAAACACGATTTTTGTGCATCCAAATATGCATTAGTGTCCGCAAAATCATCAATCAAAATTATTACAATGACATGATCAATTTATATTAAACTTAAGCTCATTTTCATATTTTCATCAAATCTACACTTTTTCAAATAAGCATATACGAAAATGTTTGCCAAGTTCATAAGCATTTAACTCAAATAACATGTCAAAATAATCATTACTAGCAATTAAACAAGTTTCAAATGGCATTATCTCTCAAAAATCAAGTTCATGAATTTTTAGACTTGAAAAAGTCCACTTTAATTCTCAAAATCATGTTTAGGCTCAAAGTTTGGATCATTTAACTACCTAAACATGTTACACTACTTAATTTAGCAACAATTCATGACAAAAATCGGCCATAACCTGTTTATATCAAAAAGCCCCAAATTTGCTCAAGAACGCAAACCCTAGATTACTCAAAATTTGAAGTTTAAGGCTTCTAATCATGTTAAATAGCATCAATCTAGGTTATACAAGCATAATACATAAACAATTTAAGCATAATTACACTAAAAAGCATCAAAATCAAATTGGGAAAAAAATTGCTCAAGAACACTAATTTTCGGATTAAATGGTGTTTAGGTGTAGAAATTTACCGTTTTTCTTGAGTAATTCCTTGATAGCATCCTTCTCAACATGATTTTAGTAAAAGATTTGATGATTAACGGTTAAAAATTGTGATTTTAGAGGTGTTTTTTCGGGTTTTATTTTCGCAGTATTTGTTTTTGTGGTGTGTGGACTGAGCTGTTCGTTCAGCTTTTATTTTTTTTTCTGGATTTTGATCTCTCCGCGAGTCGCGGTGTTTGAACCTTCAAACTCCGCGAGTCGCGGAGTTTGTATTTTTTTTATATCTTATACTAATTAAAACAATTAAGTAATTAATTTTAAAATTTTGTTTCCCTTGTTATTTAGGACGAGGTCATTTCGGATCGATGTCCTAGTCCGTCCTTCGACAAAATTTTAAAATTTGTCTTTTTGTAGCGATTGTTTTAAAAGCTAAGATTTTTGGGGTTTTTTTAAATGTTTTTGGCATACTTTAATTCAATAAGATTAAAAATAATGATAATAAAAGTTCTCGTCCCTCCCTCGGGTAAAGCAATTTCGGTTCAACGACCTAGTCTTCAACTTACGACGAATTTTAAAAATCATATTTTTAACTTAATGAGATAAAGTAAATTTTTGTTTTTAAATTCACACAACTTAAATATAAAATTCAAAATTAATATTAAAAATTCACACCAAACTTAATTTAAAAATTCATATTTTAAAAATTAAAAATTCACACCAAACTTATATTAATTTTTCAAATATTTACAATTTTAAATATATTGTTTTTACAAAGTTTACAATATTAATTTAAGATTTATATATTAATTTTAAAAAATGGTAAAAATAAAATTAAAAATCTTTTTGGCTTTTTATCCCACTTTAATCAATCAAATATTATCAAAAATATGCGCCCCTCTTTTCGGTAAAGTAATTTCGGTTCCAAGACCTAATTTAACTCATGACGAATTTTTGAAATATTTTGGGTTGATTGATTAAAGATATTTATACCTTAAGAATAAACGTTAAATTTCGCAGTGATGTAATAAATTTTTTAATGATATCAATAATTTCGGTCGCCAAACCTAATTTTATTCAATACCAATTTAATACTTTTTAGCGAACAAATTAGCGTTTATTATCAAAAGGTTAAAAATAAAAATAAAAAAAATAAAAAACTGTACAAACATACCTGTGAAATATATTTCTTAGTTATATGATCTATCCCATTCATAAGATAGTCGGTTTAATTGGTTTTCCATGGCTACATAGGCGTAACCTCGAGCATTCAGTGTTTTTTCTTCTAAACATATGAACGGTCCGTCTCTGCATAAAGTAACAAATTCGGTGTTTGAATAGGTTTGATTATTTGAACATTTACCTCCATGTAACCATTTTCCGCATTTGTGACATCGTTCTAGGTGTCGTGCTCTTCTTTTTGCTGCGGATTTTGATTTTCCTTTACCAAATTGTAACTTATTATCTTCGCATCTGGATTCTTTTCTAACTCCGTCCAATCTTTCTCTGATTACTGATACTATTTCACTCGGAAGTGTGTCATTATTACGTTTAGTGATCAAAGCGTGTAGCATTAGACCATGGTTTAGCTCACAGGCAGTCTTCATTTCCTAAAAAAAATAAAAATTCAGAATGGGGGGAGAAGACTAGTTCTTTAGGGTCTGCTAGGGAAAGACCATTCGGGTTCCATTTTCGAGAACTACACGAAAACAGACAATCTAACTCTAACAGAAATACATATTATCCTTTAAAGACTTGATTCTCCCCACACTTAGTTAGCTGTGGTATCGAAATTCTGATTAACTTCATTGTCTTCTTCCATCGGCCCATGTATGTAATGTTTAACTCTGTGACCATTAACTTTAAATTCAATCCCATTTGAATTTATTAATTCTATCGTTCCGTATGGGAAAACTCTTTTGACTATGAATGGTCCAGACCATCTTGATTTCAATTTTTCAGGAAATAGCTTGAATCGTGAATTGAAAAGAAGAACTCTGTCTCCTTCTTTAAATTCTTTTGAACTTCTGATTCTTTTATCATGCCATTTCTTCATTCTTTCTTTATAGATTAACGAATTTTCGTATGCTTCATGTCTTAATTCTTCTAATTCGTTTAATTGATTTAATTTTAGACGTCCGGCTTCATGTAAATCAAGATTACATGTCTTCAAAGCCCAAAATGCTTTGTGTTCAATTTCTACTGGAAGATAACATGCTTTTCCATAAACAAGTCTAAAAGGTGTGGTTCCAATTGGAGTTTTGTAGGCTGTTCTAAAAGCCCAGAGTGCATCCTCCAATTTAATGGACCATTCCTTCGGATTTGATCCTACGGTTTTCTCTATAATACGTTTTAAAGCTCGGTTGGTATTTTCAACTTGTCCACTTGTTTGTGGATGATATGCGGTGGAGATTTTATGAGTTACTCCATATCTTTTAAGAACTTTCTCAAGTTGATTATTACAGAAATGAGTACCCCGATCACTTATTAAAGCTTTCGGTGTTCCAAACCTTGCAAAAAGACGTTTTAAAAAGTTGACTACAACTCGTGCATCGTTAGTTGGGAGAGGTTGTGCTTCCGCCCATTTAGATACATAATCAATGTCTACGAGTATATATAGATTATTATGAGATTTTGGAAATGGACCCATAAAGTCAATACCCCAAATGTCAAATACTTCACATACTTGGATGACATTTTGTGGCATTTCATCACGTTGACTTATTTTTCCGGCCCTTTGACAAGCATCACAGGATTTGCAAAGAAGGTGTGCGTCTTTGTAAATTGTAGGCCAATAGAATCCAGCATCATAAACTTTTCTTGCTGTTAGTTGAGGCCCATAATGCCCTCCTGTTGGTCCTGTGTGACAATGGTTTAATATTTTACTTGCTTCATCTCCGAATACACATCGGCATATTATTCCATCTGGACAACTTTTAAACAAATGTGGATCTTCCCAAAAATAGTGTTTTATATCACTGAAGAATTTCTTTCGTCTTTGGTACGATAATCCTTTTTCAAGGAATCCACAAACTAAGTAGTTTGCATAGTCTGCAAACCATGGAATTTCTTTATAATCTATCTTCAATAGATATTCATCAGGAAAGTTGTCTTGTATGGCCGATTCATTTAGAACTTCTAAATCGGGATTTTCAAGACGAGAAAGATGATCAGCGGCGAGATTTTCTGCTCCTCTTTTATCTCGGATTTCAATATCAAACTCTTGTAAGAGTGAGATCCAACGGATTAATCTTGGTTTAGCATCTTGTTTCGAAAATAGGTATCTAAGAGCAGAATGGTCGGTATAGACCACCGTTTTTGCTAGAACGAGATATGATCGAAATTTGTCAAAAGCAAAGACAATAGCAAGGAGTTCTTTTTCAGTAGTTGTATAGTTCGTTTGTGCTCCTTGTAACGTCTTACTAGCATAATATATAGGTTGAAATCGTTTTTCAATCCTTTGTCCTAAAACGGCTCTCATTGCAAAATCACTTGCATCGCACATTAGTTCAAATGGTAGATTCCAATTTGGTGTTATCATGATCGGCGCATTAGTGAGTTTCTCTTTAAGAATATTAAAAGATTTGATACACTCATCTGAAAAGATGAATGGAGCATCCTTTTCTAGGAGTTTATTCATAGGAGTGGCAATTTTAGAAAAATCTTTTATGAAACGTCGGTAAAAACCGGCATGCCCTAGAAAACTCCTAACTCCTCTAACATTGGTGGGATGTGGAAGTTTAGCAATTACATCTACTTTAGCTCTATCCACTTCAATTCCTTCTTTTGAAATTTTATGTCCAAGAACGATGCCTTCTTTAACCATAAAATGGCATTTCTCCCAATTAAGTACTAGATTTGATTGTTCGCATCTAATAAGCATTCGTTCCAGATTAACTAGACATGATTCAAATGTATCACCGAAGACTGAAAAGTCATCCATGAAAACTTCCATGCATTCTTCTATCATGTCGTGAAAAATCGCCATCATACACCTTTGAAAGGTTGCAGGGGCGTTACAAAGTCCAAATGGCATGCGTTTGTAAGCAAAAGTACCATAAGGGCACTTGAATGTGGTTTTCTCTTGGTCTTCGGGTGCTATTGGAATTTTAAAATATCCGGAAAATCCATCTAGAAAACAATAGTAACTATTTCCGGCTAATCTTTCCAACATTTGATCAATGAAAGGTAAGGAAAAGTGATCTTTTCTGGTGGCGTCATTTAATTTTCTATAATCAATACACACACGCCATCTTGTTACAGTCCTAGTAGGAATAAGCTCATTTTTCTCATTTGTAATGACAGTCATGCCACCCTTCTTAGGCACGCATTGAACTGGGCTTACCCATAGACTATCAGAAATTGGATATATCAAACCTGCATCTAGCAGTTTAATAATCTCTTTCTTAACTACATCTTGCATATTAGGATTTAGTCTTCGTTGGCGTTGCACATACGTTTTATGACCTTCTTCCATAAGGATTTTATGTGTGCAATACGAAGGACTTATTCCTTTAATATCATGAATCTTCCATGCAATGGCTGTTTTATGAGCTTTCAACACAGAAATGAGTTGTGATTTCTCATTTTCAGTAAGAGAAGACGATATTATTACAGGTAATTCAGATTCACCATGTAAATAAGCGTATTCCAAATGGTTTGGAAGTGGCTTTAACTCTAATTTCGGAGGTTCTTCTATCGATGATTTGTATCGATATCTGTCTTCTTCTTTTAGCATTTGAATTTCTTCCGTTGTTGGTTCATATCCATTAGCTATAAGTGTAGCTAACATTTCAACTTCATCAATTGGTTCATTACCTTCTCCTAAAGAACATTCTCCTGTTCCTTGTAATTCTGGAAATTCTTCTAATAATTCTGCATGTGCATCTATAGTTTGAATATAATAACATGTATCATCTGCAGATTGTGGTTGTTGCATTACTCTATCAACTGAAAATCAACTGAAAAGGTAACACTCTCGTCCTCTATACTTAGGGTTAATTTCTTACCGAACACGTCTATCATTGCTTTAGCCGTGTTTAAGAATGGTCTTCCTAATATGAGAGGAACTTGAGAATCTTCTTCCATGTCCAGAACAACAAAATCTACTGGAAATACTAAAGTACCAACTTTAACTAGCATGTTCTCCATTATCCCTCTAGGATATTTTATTGATCTATCGGCTAGTTGTATGCTTATTCTGGTTGGTTTCAATTCTCCAAGGTCTAGTTTAGTGTATAGTGAATACGGCATTAGATTTATGCTAGCACCTAAGTCTGCCAATGCTTCTATTGAACTAAGACTACCCAGAAAACATGGAATTATGAAACTTCCTGGATCAGGTAGTTTTTCTGGTATCTTATTCAACAGCACTGCTGAACAATTAGCATTCATGGTAACAGCCGAGAGTTCTTCCATTTTCTTTCTATTCGTGATCAGATCTTTCAAGAATCTAGCATATCTAGGCATTCCTGAAATCACATCAATGAAAGAAAGATTTACATTTATCTGTTTAAACATATCCAAGAATTTGGATTGCTCGGCTTCAAGTTTCTCTTTCTTCATTTTACTCGGGTAAGGAAGTGGTGGTTGGAATGGTTTAACATAAGGTTTAGCCTTAACTGTGTTATCTTCATTAACCTTTTCAACTACCGGTTCTTTTTCCTTATCTTGATCAGGTTGTGGTTCTTGTGGAGTAGGAATAGCTTCATCAGAAGTTACAGGTATTTCAGGTGGTTTAAGTGTTGTACCACTTCTTGTGGTAATGGCTTTAGCTGTTTCATTCCGGGGGTTAGCATTTGTATCACTAGGTAGACTTTCCGGCTTTCTTTCACCTATTAACCTTGCTAGGTTACTTACTTCTTGTTCCAGATTTTGAATAGAAGCTTGTTGATTTCTAAATGCTTGAGCATTTTGTTCATTAGTTTGTTTCTGAGATGTGAAAAACTGCGTTTGAGTTTCAACTAGCTTCGTCATTATATCTTCTAAATTCGGCTTTTTATCATCGGTTTGTTGTGGTGGTTTGTTTTGAAAATTAGGTCTTTGCTGGTTGTAAGTATTATTGGATAATTGTTGATTGCTAGGACCTTGTTGGTTGTTGTATGGAATATTTCGGTTATAATTCTGGTTTTGATTGTAAATTGGTCTTGGCGGTTGATAATTATTCTGATAATTATTTCCAGGCCTTTGGTTTATGTATGAAATATTCTCTCTTTGTTCCATTGTTAATTCAATACTGAGACAATCTTTTGTCAAATGTGGTCCTCCACACTGCTCACAACTAATTCGTATTGAGTGAATATCTTTAGTCATATTTTCCATTCGTCTCTCGACAGCATCTATCTTTGCGAAAATGGAATCTAAGTCATGGCTAGAATCGGCTCTAGCTGCTTTAGATGATCTAACGATATCTTTTTCTTGGTGCCACTCATGTGAGTGGGAAGCAGTGTTATCAATAATTTTGTAAGCATCAGTTTCGGTTTTCTTCATAATAGAACCACCAGCTGCTATATCTATGTCTTTTCTTGTAGTGATGTCGCATCCTTGGTAGAATATTTGTACTATTTGACAGGTATCTAAACCATGTTGCGGACATCCTCTTAACAACTTTCCAAATCTTGTCCACGCCTCATATAGAGTTTCATTCGGCTTCTGTGTGAATGTAACAATTTCTCCTTGAAGTCTTACGGCTTTAGATGCAGGAAAGAATTGTTTAAGAAATTTTTCAACTAAAATGTCCCATGTATCAATCGCCCCTTCAGGTAACGATTCCAACCAATCTTTGGCTTCTCCCTTTAAAGTCCAGGGAAATAACATGAGATATATCTGTTCATCCTCCACTTCTCGGATTTTAAATAGTGTGCAGATCCTGTTAAAGGTACGAAGATGTTCATTTGGATCTTCCTTCGGCGCACCACTAAATTGGCATTGATTAGTCACCATGTGTAGAATTTGTCCTTTGATTTCATAATCTGGCGCATTAATGTCTGGATGAGTAATTGCGTGACCTTGGCCAGTGCGTTTAGCTCTCATTCGGTCTTCCATACTTAATGGTTCTGTTACTTCCATAATTGAATTTGTTGAATCGGAATCACTAGAGGATTCTGATTTAATGGTTCGTTCCTCAACAATCTCTGTTTGAATGATTGGTGGTTCCGGAGGAAAATTTAGTGGTTCAGGATCTATGAATCGTCCCTGAATATTCTCCGGATTCTCAATTGTGAGGTCGGGTTCAAAAAATGGATTATCGGAAATTAGAACTGGAGTACTTGGTCGACTGGATGACGATTCTAAAGAAAAATCAACGGCGGTAATATTTGCTAAATGTCTTGATCTAGTTACAGGTGGTGAACGTACAAAAAGTGATGAACGTCTTGCTCGGTGCATTCACTGAATATCCTATTAGTTTTTAAAAGGAAAGAAAAATTATAATAAGTTATCCAATCAATAGACTTTTCTGATTTTGCCCACGTTTCGAATAGCCAAAAGATGCAGCAGAAGGGCAGGATTCGTTTGGTCTCAATATAATTGAGGACTGTTTGGCTCCAATAACCCGGTCCACGTACAAATCCAACTATTACTACGAACCAGAAAATTTTGATGTCTATCAATTTAACCACTTAAAATAAATTTTCGTAATTTTAAGAAATTTAGATAAGAAGTAGAATAAAAATCTATGTCCTAAAACTAGAATAGCGAGAAATAAGAAAGAAAAAGAGTTCGTCGAAAAAGGTCGAAAAAGGTTGAAAAAGAAACTTATAACACTTAAAAACACTTGACTAACCTAACCTTATTACTGCAACTAACTTAAAATTATAATCGCAAATTGAGATTACTAATTGGAATGATAATTGATACATAGGTAAAAGTCGTCTAAAAATATTAAAGCTTACAGGAAAAACTAAATCCCAAATGGAAATAACTTAAAAAGAAACTAAAACTTAAAAAGGCGTCGCAAAGTTCTAAAGTACCTAAATCTTAGTCTAAAGAAAAAGCACTTAAGGAATTCTACGGCAAAGCCTAAAAATCTAGAAGTAAAAATAACTATGGCAAAAACTAAGTTTAAAACTAAATATGAGCTAAAAATACAAATATTACGCTAAAACGATTAAAAAGGGACAAAATATAAAAATATACAAAAAGTTGTAAAAAGTTACAAATTTTTATAAAAATATTAATATTATTTATTTATTAAAACTATTAATTTTATATTTTAATTAAACTAATTTAACTAAATATATAAATTAAATAAAAAGAAACTTAAAATAAAATTAATTATAATAATAATAAGTATTTAGGGTTAATAATAATAATAATTAATAATTACTCCTAATTAAATGCAGATTAGGGTTTCTGTCGGTGTCAGGGTGTCTCCACGAGTTGCGGTGCCCGAAGCAGAAAACTCCGCGAGTCGCGGGGTTCCAAAATTCAAATGACAGGTTGTTTAAAATTCGACGCGTTTTTTCTTTTTTATTTTTTTATTTTATATTTTCTGTTTTATATTTTCTGTTTTAAAATCTAAAATATTTATATAATAAAAACTTATATTTTAAAAATTAGAATAAAAATAGAACTACTTTATAATTTTATAAATAAAAATCTTAAAACTAGATTTATATATATATATTTTTTTTCGGTTTTTTTTATGTTTTAAATAAAAACAAAATACTTAAATAAAACTTATATAAAAATAAAGAAACTTTATAAAACTTAAATATTTAACAAAATCTTAAAAATACTTATATTTTGGTTTTTCTTTTTATATTTTCGAATATTTAAAACGTATTTTTATAAAAACGAATTTTAATAAAAGTAAACTAAAAATCTTTTTTTTTTAATTAGCGTTGCGCTTCCGGCTTTTAAGCTAAATTGTCCCCGGCAGCGGCGCCAAAAATACTTGATGTTATGCGAGGTGTATATAAAATAGCTATTAATTTTTAGAAGGAAATACTATTAAATACGATACAATTTTACACAAGATATTTATTTATTTAGAGAATGGATATACTTAAACCTTGCTACAACACTTATAGGCAGTGTACCTAATCGTACAGTAGTGTAGTTTTTAGTAAGTCCGGTTCGTTCCACAGGGAAAATCTTTAAACAAATCTTAACGCTATATTAGTTTACTTTTATAAAAATACAAATATATATATAAGTAATATTATTATTATAAAGGGGGTTTTTACCGTTTAATGACCGGTTTGTCGATTTTAAAACTTTAGTCGCAGTTAAAACTAAATGTAAAATAATAAATAAATACAAGACTTAATTTAAAGCGTAAAGTAAATAACAATAATGAAATTGCGAATAATAAAAGTGCGATAAAATAAACTTGCGATAATTAAAAAGTACGATAATTAAAAGTGCAATTAAATATAATAACAATAAATAAAAGTGCTATAATTAGAAGTGCAATTAAATATAAAATAAAGGAAATAAAATATGAAATAAAAGAATTATGCTTATTTAAACTTCCGTAATCATGATGTTTGACGTGTTGATTTTAGTTTTATGCCCATGGGTTAATTGTCCTTTGTCCTGGATTATTTAATATGTCCGTCTGGTTTTTGTCCATAACAGTCCATCAGTCATAAATATAAAGTGCGAGTGTCCTCGTCAAATTATCCTTATACCCGAAGTTAAATATTCCAACTAATTGGGGATTCGAATTGTAACAAGGTTTTAATACTTTGTTTAATGAATACACCAGGTTATCGACTGCGTGTAAACCAAGGTTTTACTACTTTGTTAACAATTACACCAATTACCCTTGAATGTAATTTCACCCTTGTTTTAATTATTCTAGTGGCTATTAATCCATTCCCGTGTCCGGTTAAATGAACGATTATTCGTACATATAAATACCCCGCCCATCGTGTCCAATCGAGTGTATATGGTAATTTATAGGGACGCCCAATTGTAAATCTTTATATTAACATTAACAAACTATCATTTAGTTAAACAAATATAAAGCCCATTAATAGCCCATAGTCTAATTTCCACAAGTGTCGTTCTTTTGTCCAACCCCAATTACGGTACAAAGCCCAATTACCCAATTTTAGTAATTAGCCCAACATCATGATTACTTCGGATTAAATAAGCATAATAATAACTTAGCTACGAGACATTAAATTAAAAAGGTTGAACATAACTTACAATGATTAAAAATAGCGTAGCGTTACACGGACAGAATTTCGACTTACACCCTTACAACATTTGCTAACATACCCTTATTATTATGATTTAAAATTAAAATTAAAATTAAAATATAAATTATATATATATATTTACGTATATATTGAGAGAGAGATAGATTATTAGATATTGAAAATGATCAGAATTCGGTTGGCTTTATAGGGAATTGAGTTCAGGGGTACTCCGCGACTCGCGGCAATTTTTGCCTTCAAACTCCGCGAGTCGCGGAGTTTGAAAATACAGCTCACCAACTTTGGAGTCTTTCTTGCCGACGGATTTTTTTATTTATATAATATATAAATAATTATAAGAATTATTTAAATATTATATTATATTTATGTGCATAGTTGACTTGTAATTTTTAGTCCGTTGCGTCGAGCGTTGAGAGTTGACTCTGGTCCCGGTTCTTGATTTTCGAACGTCCTTGCGTACAATTTAATATCTTGTACTTTGCGTTTTGAATCTTGTACTCTTGTAATTTCGAGACGTTTCTTATCAATAATTGAAACCTCTTTGATTGTATTTTGTACTTTTAAGCTTTTTGGTCGTTTGCGTCTTCAATTCGTCGAATCTGTCTTTTGTCTTCACCTTTTATTATTTAAACGAATATCACTTGTAAATAGAACAATTGCAACTAAAAGCTTGTCTTTCTTGAGGAATAATGCTATGAAATATATGTTCGTTTTTAGCATTATCAGTATTATTTTTTAGTATTATTTTTATGAATTATTATTATCAGTATTGTGATTTATTATTATCATCATATTATTTTTTTCTTTATTATTATTATTAGTATTATATTATTTGATGTTGTTAATTATTTTTATCATTAAGATTAGTATTATCTCTATTATTATTATTAGTATTTTTATTAAAATTAATAACAATTACAATTTTATTAATAGATTTATATTATTAATTAGTACTACAAAATTTAATATAATGGATATACATAAATAAATGTATAAGTACGATTATTAATATATACAAAAAAAATTAGATAATTGTAATTCCAATTTCAGGTCGCTGTCCTGATTGCAATTCACAGATGACAAATTCTGTTATATGTTAGAATTAAGTTTTTTTATATTTTTCCTCTTGTATCTATTTTTCCTTTTCTTATTCGGGATTTCCTTTGTCGACTGATATCTTCCCAATAATATGTATTATGTTCTCAATCATTTTCCAACTATTGTTCATTTATTTTCCTGTCTAAACTCGTACAAATCATGAAATCAAGATCACAATAACAGCCAAAATCAGTTAGTAATCCCTATCATCTTTTTATTTTTTATTTACTCTCTGTACCCGATTTAATTATCTGTCAATCCTTAATTTCTATATAATTGAGTCATTCCAGTTGTAAACGAAGCCCATCTGACTCACATTATCCACTATCAATTCCAATCATCCTTTACAGCATTCAAATTGTTGAATTTATTCAGAAAAATGGAAGAACGCAAGTAACACCTTGTTGTGCTATCGATCGACCATCATAGTGGTCACCTTTGAAACTGCTCGTCTTCTTCTTCTCCTATTCTTGTTCGAAGAACTCAACCAAACCGTCACAACCTATCATCATCCACCTGCTATATTTTTTATATAATCTAAGCAAACACCAACGCTATAATCATTTGTTTTTCTGTTTCGATTCGATCACCATCCTCCTTGATCACATCTTCAGCAAACCCATTTACATACCACAACCGCCACCTTCACCGCCATCCGTCACCATGTTCACCAATGCAACCGTAAAACACAACACTTTTGTTCTTTCTTTCTTGATTAGGAAGAAATTTCATGTGACCGATGTTCCTTTACTTCTGTTAATAAATATAAATGGCAATGAAGAGGGAACGTGATATATATAAAGGATAAAGAGATAAAATGCTTTATCAATCACTAGTGGAATCAAGTTGGCACTCATGGCCGACCAAGGCTTCTTTAGAGGGACGTTTAATATATTTTTTTTTTCCTTATCGACATTCAACTGCTCAATTCATCTATCAAACGTGGATACATATTATATTATCATGCAAAGTATTTTAAAAAAAATGCATGTGGGACAAAGTGGAAAAAGCTCATGGTCGACAAATTTCTTGTTCCCCACTTGTTTTTATTTTTTCTTCTTCCGCGTGCTAAACGGCTGATGCAAATACCTATTCTTAATGACTCTAGCACTTGACTAATTATTGGAGTAAAGCATTTTAGTTGGGCCGAGTCCCATTTTCTGTTGGGCCGGCGATGCAGCTGGGCCGTAATTCATTTTTTCTCGCTGTTGGGCTGCTTTATGATACAAAACCATTAGATCCCTACTAATCATTATTACTGCCGATACTATATTGTGATCCTGTATTCGCCATCTATGATTAAGAATGAGGTGATGATGCAAGAAGGTGATAATGGTGATGATGATAAAAGTGTGGTAACGATGATCATGATTCTGATAATGAATGATGATGATTTACAATAAGTACACGAACGTAGGAGAATGATTATGATTCGATAGGATACTGATGGTGATAACTCGTCGATAACAATGAATAAACACGAGCATGAAATTAAATAACATAAGATGATTAGAGTATTGATCATGATAATGATATTTGATGTTACGGTGATGATTTAATGATGATGACGAATATAAAGATGATGATCGTGATAATAAGTTATGATGTTATGATTCATGAAATAATGAAAATAGATAATGATGATTTGGGTTAGGAAGTTAAGTAGATGATGATAAAAAGAATTAATCAGGAAGTTTAAAACAAAAAACATGATAGCTCGGTTGGTTCGGGTGTGTGTTAGTGAAGCGAGAGGTCTCGGGTTCGATCCCGGGTTGAGGCAATTTATTCTTTTTGGGAGCCTATTAATCCTTTTAAGGTAGTCTTATTATTATTATTCTTATTCTTATTGTTATTATTATTATTATTATTATTATTATTATTATTATTATTATTATTATTATTATTATTATTATTATTATTATTATTATTATTATGATCATCATTATTATTATCATTAGAACTAACATAATTAAAATTATGAATATTAAGTTATAGTCACAATCATTGAAATATTAAGTAAAATATATGTAACTCTTTATTATTATTTTTGTCATTATTATTAAAAACTAATATTATTATTATTAATATTATTACTAGAATTGTCATTATTTTTACTATTATCATTTTATTTTCATTACTATCATTTTTATTATTATTTTTATAAAAATTATAATTTCTATTATTATCATTATTATTATCATTTTTAACCTTAATATTATTAGTTTTTTTACATTATTATTATTACAATAAAAGTTATTATTAGAATATTTATATAAAGCATATATATAAAAGTATATACATATAAAAATATAAACAATTGAAATAATATATATATTTAACTTGGTCGATTACGATTAGATGCGTTAATGAATATATAAATGATATAGGTTCGTGAATCTGAGGCCAACCCTGCATTGTTCAATGTCGTCATATGTATTTTTACTACAAAATACATTATTGTGAGTTTCATTACTCCCTTTTTAAATGCTTTTGCAATATATATTTTTAGGACTGAGAATACATGCGCTTTTATAAATGTTTTACGAAATAGACACGAGTAATCGAAACTACATTATATGGTTGAATGATCGAAGCCGAATATGCCCATTTTTGCTTGGTAGCCTAAGAATTAGTAAACCAGTCTACTAATTGATGCGAATCCTAAAGATAGATCTATTGGGCCTAACAAACCCCATCCGTTGTAGCGGATGCTTTAGTACTTCGATGTTGTTTTATCATGTCCGATGGATGTCTCAGAATGATAGGGGATTGATGTTATGCGAGGTGTATACGAAATAGTTATATTTTTATTGCGAAATACAATTAAATACGATACAATTTTACACAAGTTATTTATTTATTTATAGAGTGGATATACCTAAACCTTGCTACAACACTATAGGCAGTGTACCTAATCGTACAGTTGTGTAGTTTTTAGTAAGTCCGGTTCGTTCCGCAGGGAGCTAGCCAAGTTTAACGCTATATTTTTTTAAAACTATATTTGTGTATATATATATATATATATATATATATATATATATATATATATATATATATATATATATATATATATATATATATATATATATATATATATATATATATATATATATATATATAATAGTATTATTATTATACAAGGAGGTTTTAGTGTTTAATGACCAGTTTGTCGATTTTAAAACTTAAGTCGCAATTAAAACCTAATGTAAAATATTAAAAATAAATATGTGACGATCGCTCCAAATCCATTTGGACGAATACATCATTCATTGATTTCATTGCGAGGTATTTGACCTCTATATGATACGTTTTATAAACATTGCATTCTTTTGAAAAGGCACACCATAAATGAATATTAAATCAAAGGTTTTCGACATCTGATGATTTCTACATATAAACAATCACCTTATATAATAGTTTACAACAGTACTTCCGTTGACAATGCAGTCTAAATAAGGTACATGGTGATGAATTGGTGAATGCAACGTTTTCTTAAAAAATATGCCATGTAAGATTCCATGCACATAGCTTGTCTATCATATAAGCAAACAGCGGAAGACTTCTAGGGAACATGAGAATAAACATGCTAACAAGTGTCAACACAAAGGTTGGTGAGTTCATAGTTTTAGTGTTTCGCATAATCTGCATATAAAAGTGGATAACAAGATTTCAGTTGTTTCATCCAGAAACGTTTATCAAAATATTCTATTAAATTGAGCACCCTGGTAACTAAACTTAACGTATATATAATTTGTACCCTTTGTATAGTCATCTTAATAATACACGCAAACCAACGTGTACGCTTCTCAAATAGCATACGTCCGTTAAAAGGCTAGTGCTCTAGCTCGGACGGGGATATCAAGCCCTATGGATCCATATAATACTACTCGCGCCCACCAGTTCTTATAACTGGCAGTTAACAGTTACCAAAGCTAAGGGATTTTTGGTTCTAACTCAGTGTAGAATTTAGTATGTACTTGTATCCATTGCGTTTAAAATAAAGTGCATGTATTCTCAGCCCAAAGATATATATTGCAAAAGCAATTAAAAAGGGATCAATGAAACTCACACATATAAATATTGTATATCGGTTAATAAAGCATTTGCATGTATTCTCAGCCCAAAAATGTAGAGAGTAAAAGGGATCTTATGAAACTCACGCATATAATTATTGTAAAACAGTTAATAAAGCATTTGCATGTATTCTCAGCCCAAAAATGTAAAGGGTAAAAGGGATCATATGAAACTCACGCATATAAATATTGTATATCGGTTAATAAAGCATTTGCATGTATTCTCAGCCCAAAAATGTAGAGAGTAAAAGGGATCTTATGAAACTCACGCATATAAATATTGTATATCGGTTAATAAAGCATTTGCATGTATTCTCAGCCCAAAAATGTAGAGAGTAAAAGGGATCTTATGAAACTCACGCATATAGATATTGTAAAACAGTTATTAAATCATTTGCATGTATTCTCAGCCCAAAAACATAAAGAGTAAAAGGGAGCAAATGAAACTCACTCAAATCAGTTTTAGTTTTTGTATTCATTTTATAAAACAGCGCATGTATTCTCAGCCCAAAAATATGTATAAAAAGGGATCAATGAACTCACGCATATAAATATTGTATATCGGTTAATAAAGCATTTGCATGTATTCTCAGCCCAAAAATGTAGAGAGTAAAAGGGATCTTATGAAACTCACTATTTAATATTGATATACAATATTGTAGAAAAGCACGTAGACGCATCGGAGATGATAAACACGAGGTTTGATTCACAAAAATACCCTCGAACATTACCCATAATTTCCTTGGCAATAACCCATATTTTCCTTAGCTCTAGCTCGCTTGGAAACACGTTTTGAAAATTACTTGGACAGCACTCCGTCGTAATATTTTATGTACATTATTATTTTTGTATCGCAAAAATAATAACATTAATAATAAAAATAATAAGATTAATAATAATCTTATTAATAATAATAATAATAATAATAATAATAATAATAATAATAAATAATATTACGGAGTATATCTATATTTGTGTATGTGTGTCATTATCTCGAGCCAAAAACTGCAATTTATAGAACCTGGCCTGAAATCTGGAGTCATGCGACTCGCATGGAAATGGCCTTCTGGCCATGCGACTCGCATGAGGACCAGGGACAGCTCACATTGTTTTGGCTCCTAGCTTGTCGACATAATATAAAATAAATATAAATATATAAATAATTAATATAATTATTTATATATTATATTTTATTCTTGTGCATAGTAGACTAGATATTTTTGGTCCGTTGCGTCGGGCGTTTCTTCTTGACTCGGGTCCCGGTTCCGGATTTTCAGACGTCCTTGCGTACTATTTTATATCGTGTACTTTGCGTTCCGCAACTTGTACTCTTGTCATTTTTAGACGTTCTTCATCAATAATTTGAACCTTTTTAATTGTATCTTGTACATTTGAGCATTTTGGACCTTTCCGTCTTCAATTCTTCGTTTTCACCTTTTGTCTTCGCACTTATTAAATATAAACGAATATTACTTGAATATGGAACAATTACAACTAAAATCCTGTCTTTCTTGGGGGATAATGCTATGAAATATATGTTCCTTTTTAGCCTTATCAATAGCCTTAAATTATCCCTTAATTATGTCACTCAAAGTGTATCTTAAACTTTCGAGTGTTTTGGTCATTTACTTCTATAAATCATCGTCTCGCTATTTGTTAAAATACATTTTTATAATATAGTGATTTTCGAAAACACTGTAGCATTTTGAGTAATGTGGCAATTTGAAAACACTGTAACAAATTAGTGTTTAACTGGTTCATCTTAAACGTTTTAGTTCACTTATCTAAATATCAATCGAATTAACAAACGAATGTTACTATCGTTTACTAAATAACTTGAAATCATATATATATATGCACATTAAGTTATATATATATTGTTCGTGAATCATAGGGAACAGTCAAAGAATAATTGATTATATGAATATAGTTCCAAAACTGTCGTGACTCAATATTACAGACTTTGTTTATCGTGTCGGAAATGTTAATCATACAAAGATTAAGTTTAAATTTGGTCAGAAATTTTTGGGTCATCACAAAATATAACTTAATTTAAAGCGTAAAGTAAATAACGATAATAAAAGTGCGATAATTTAAAGTACGATAAATAAAATGACAGTAAATAAAAGTTACGATAATTAAAAAGTACGATAATTAAAAGTGTGATAAATAAAATGACATTAAATAAAAGTTGCGATAATTAAAAAGTACGATAATTAAAAGTGCGATAAATAAAATGACAGTAAAAAAAAGTGCGATGAGATATAAAATAAAGGAATTATGATTATTTAAACTTCTGTAATCATGATGTTTGACGTGTTGATTTTAGTTTATTACCATGGGTTAATTGTCCTTTGTCCTGGATTATTCAATATGTCCATACGGTTTTTGTCCATAACAGTCCATCAGTCATAAATATAAAGTGCGAGTGTCCTCGTCAAATTATCCTTATATCCGAAGTCAAATATTCCAACTAATTGGGGACTTAAACTGTAATAAGGTTTTAAAACATTATTAATGATTACACCAGGTTATCAACTGTGTGCAATCCAAGGTCTTAATACTTTATTAACAATTACACCAAGTGTCCTTGTATGTAATCCACCCCTGTTTTAATGAGTCCATTGACTATTAATCCATTCCCGTGTCCGGTTAAATGAACGATTATTAGTATTTATAAATATCCCGCCCATCGTGTCCGATCGAGTGTATATGGTTATTTATATCAAATTGTAAATCTCTATATTAAATTAACAAACTATCATTCAGTTAAACAAATATAAAGCCCATTAATAGTCCATAGTCCAATTTCTACAAGTGTCGGTCTTTTGTCCAAACCCCAATTATGGTACAAAGCCCAATTACCCCGTCTTTAATATTTAGCCCAACATGACGATTACTTCGGCTTAAATAAGCATAATAATAATTTAGCAACGAGACATTAATTTAAAAATGTTGAACATAACTTACAATGAGTATTAATCGCGTAGTGTTACACGGACAGAATTTCGACTTACAAACTTAAAATATTCGCCACTATAACCTTATTATTATTAAACTTAAATTAAAATTAAAATTATAAAATATAAATATATCGTAGAGAGTGAGAGAGATTGAATATTATTCTGTGTAAAATTCGTCCGAAAAACGCTTCAATTTATAGATGTGGCAAGTGGCTGGGTGCCATGCGACTGCATGGATTTTCTTCATCCAGGCCATGCGATCGCATGGCCGTCATTTCCTGGTCTCATTGAATTTTAAACGTAGGCTGCTCGTATTTATTTAATATATAATATAATATATATAATTTTATATAATTATATATATACTATATTATATTCTTGTACTCCGTTGACTTGTAATTTTAGGCCCGTTGTGTCACGCGTTGATAGTTGGTTCATGTCCCGGTTCCAGATTTTCGAACGTCCTTGCGTACAATTTAATATCTTGTACTTTGCGTTTCGCAGCTCGTACTCTTGTAATTTTTAGACGTTTCTCATCAATAATTTGAACCTCTTGGATTGTACTTTGTACTTTTTAGCATTTTGGTCATTTGCATCTTCAATTCGTCGAATCTGTCTTTTGTCTTCACCTTTTCTTATTTAAATGAATATCACTTGTAAATAGAACAATTGCAATCAAAAGCTTGTCTTTCTTGAAGGATAATGCTATGAAATATATGTTCATTTTTAGCATTATCAAATATTCCCACACTTGAGCATTGCTTGTCCTCAAGCAATATAGAACTTGAATAAAAACATACTTGAATCACTTCTTCATTCTTCACACTTTGTACATCAGTGATTTCTATACGGCGGTATGAATAATGGTAGTAACGATGTGGTTTACAGTCCCACATGACTATAAAAATTTAGATCCTTTAGGAAATTGGATCTTTATGAAAACATTTGATCTTTTAAAATTTCAATATAACTTTTACTCTAGATTAGTTTTCCGGAATAACCCTTCACCGGTGTTTGCAAAATGTTTTTGTGGGTTTTGTGAGTTTCAGATTTGAAAATTTTAGCTCAAAACTTATGGTTTTGTGTCACCCACTTGCTAACCTTGTATTGGGAAAGCAACACGTCCAGTTTACTTGCTCCTTATATTACCTTTTGGTAAACTACCGTCCGGTTGTAAAGGAAAGCGTTGAACAAGCAACTGTTAAGGCAATGTCCCGTGACATGCTTTTGATTATGGTCTATATCGTGTCGCATGCAATTACTATCCTTTGTAGGAGCAATAGTAAAGATTACCCTATAGTTTTTCGGTCTGGCACAAGGTCATGTCTTCGACCCTGCTATGCAACCACCGTTCTTACGGTTGACACCCGATTTGGTTCAGGTGACCTAATGAATTCCGGTGAATTCTTAGGATTTTACGTTCAATGGTAATGAACGCATTGAAAATAGGGTTTTCAGAAAATAAATCGGTTTGTAATTTGATCAAAATATTTTCTCGTTCAAGCTCGAGTTTAGATATCATTGAATTCCATGAGTTTGAATTCTCAATCTTTAAGGTCAATCTCAAGGATTGAGTAATATCAGTCTTAAAAGCTGATTTTTGATCTTTAAGGAGATTATCCTTTCTGGGGATCTGATTCATTAGTGTTATAAGCTAATTTGCATGGTGCCCCCCATTGTACGAGACAGATCCTCTCATGGTTAGGATAAGTCTGACCACTTGGCGACCCTGTTTGATGTTGAGGTCCGTGGATTTCCAGCTGATTTTTGAGAAAACTTTTCAAGGTTTTTTGTAGACTCTACAACTGGTCTGGACGACAACTTCCTGACCTAAATCAAGAAGCGCGTGTCTTTTCTCGGAAGACTTTACATCCTTTTAAATTCCATTTATAATAAACTTGGTAAAACTGATTAATATCGTTCAAAACAAAAGTATCTTCAATTATTTGTACAAAAATATGTGATATATGTTCTAAATAACTTGGTAAATTTTTCCCACACTTGGCTTTTATTTTTCTTTCTTTGCCTTTTTATTTTCCTGTATTCCATTTTAAATGAATTCTAACATTTTGAGTTGTTTCTCAATTTATGTCCTTTCCGAGGTAACAATAATTTCGGTGTTAACACCTAGTTTTATCGTTCATAAATATGTATAAACATGATTTTGAATTCATTTATTTGAAAACTTTTAAAATTTTTATTAGAATTAGGTAGTCAGTATATAAGACTAGGGCTGTTCTTTATTATCAGAGAGCACTAGATTCTAATACAACTACTGCGTTACTAGTATTTTTAATGGTAACCAAGTGTTTAAATTAAAAATTTTAAAATCAGAAAGAATTTAACCCCTTCCCACACTTAAGATCTTGCAATGCCCTCATTTACAAGAAATCAGTAACAATTTAAATTATTGAGGGTGATTAGCATAGAAAAATGATTAAATTTTACCAAAGTTTCCAAACATATTGTTGTTTATGTTGAATGATAAATAGTGCACATCATTTGTTCATTCCGTCTGTTGTTACATCACACTTGTTTTTTCGTTTTTTCGTCAAAATTAATAGCTTTTGCTGAACTTAATGTCAGTCTTTGAAAATGCGCTGTTTTACCCTGTTGTGTACATGAGATAAGATACATACAATACAAATATAAACATGCATGGTAATTTGAAATGGGACTTAATATCCCACTTTCAAATTACAAAAATAAAATATTAGTACAAAATAATAAAAATATTAAACATTACATTAAAGTATCAAAATGTTAAATGTTTAGCATAAATAGATAAAAATAATAAAGGAGAAGACATCACCAATGGAACACTATTGATTTGGATAGGGGTTCCAGTTCATATCATCGTTTGAGTTCCATGGTTGGTGATAGGTGTTCTGGTATGCTTGATTAGGGTCGTACAGGTCAAAGGGTGGTCGCATATCGGGCTGATGTGGTGGATAGTATGCAGGACGAGTCGGGATGTAGTTATTTGGTACCTGATATGATAGCTGGCTCATGATTTGGTGCTGATGAACTTGTCAGCTATCGTGTTGGCGTCGCCTGGAAGTCTCATATTCATTCGTGGCTTGCCACTGCTCATACCGACGATGCCGATCCTCATTAGTCATTTCTACCTCATCTATACGCTGGAAAACGTCAGTAGCACTATCTCTAATGACATCCCTGATGTCATCTGCTTCCTCCATCTCATCATCCGAACCCATCTCTGCCTGTAGATGGCGCCCCTGATATTGTACTACCTGATTGCGTCTCCTAGTCAATACCTTTGCCCCTTGATAGACTTGCAAACTTAAAGTCTCGTCATGTTCCCTACATACCATCATCGGACCCCCTTGATCCCTATCTACACCTAAATACTCTCCAATGAAAGTAACAAAAATACCTCCTCCTATTATTCCCCCTTCCTGTATTCCTTCCACCATTTTAGACATATAAAAACCAACACAGTAGGGGATATTAACAAAGCTTCTAGTGTTTCGAATACACTTAAGGTAAAATAAATCGTGTAAGGTCATTTTCTCCTTGTTGTTACCTCTTTGTGTAATCGAGTTTGCTAAGAATCTATGTATTATACGAAGCTCGGCTTTATTAATATCTAAATAGGAGTGTCTTCCTCCCCGTGTTAACACATTAAAATTTGACATACGCCCCCAGATTGCGTTAGCGTCAAAATTTCTATCTACCCGCTCACCATGATAAATCAAATTTGTACAATCAGGTGATAGTAATTCAGCGAGAGTGTAAATCTGTAAAGCCCTGGCCATGTCCAGCATAGACATCCTGTACATCCTACGGCCAAGTAAAAATCTAAGAATACTTTTATCATCTAACCTATCTACATCTTTATTAAAAGCTATAGTACTCATTAGCTCAACACACCACTCTTTATATACAGGCCTACGAGTGGTAAATAAACGTTTCCAATCAGTAAAATAAGAGCTGTCATACCTTTGGATTAGATGCTGCCTAACTGGGTTAGCTAGGTGGACCCTTTCCAAAGGCTCCCAATCTATTACCCTTGGTACTTCTACATTTTTGGTCCAAAGCTTAAATTTGTTACTTTGGTACATCGGGTAATCTATCCAACTTCTATCAATCCTTAAATTGGGATGCAACTGTTCTTCATGAATTATTGGGTGTTCTATTATATGGTGAACAGGAAATATAAAGTAGGCAATAAAAAATTGTGGGTCTGGTTCATAGTATGGTACGTGTTGATCATAATGTTATTGTTGTTCCTGTTGTTGCTCCGGTTCGTGATATTGCATCTCTGGCTGTGGTTCCGGAGCAGGTTGCCTAGATGATGAAGATGCACCATCAGTATCGCTATTTCTCTGCAAAACACATTAAACACAAAATTTGTGCATCCAAATATGCATTAGTGTTAGCAAAATAACAGATTAAAATAATTATAATAACATGTTTAATCCATAGTAAACTTATACTCATTTCCATATTTTTATCAATTCTACACTTTTTCAAATAAGCATATATGAAAATGTTTACAAAGTTCATAAGCTTTTATCTCAAATAACATGTCAAAATAATCACTATTAGCAATTAAACAAGTTTCAAATGACATTTATATCAAATTAATCAAATTCATGAATTTTAGACTTAAAAAGTCCAGTTTAATTCTCAAAAATCATGTTTAGGATCATTTAATTACCTAAACATGTTACACTACTTAATTTAGCAATAATTCATGAAAAAAATCGGCCATAACCTGTTTATATCAAAAAGCCCCAAATTGCTCAAGAATACAAACCCTAGATTTCTAAAATTTTTGAAGTTTTTAGCTTCAAATCATGTTAAATAGCATCAATCTAGGTTATACATGCATAATATACTAACAATTTAACTCTAATTACACTAGAAATTAACAAAATTAAATTAGGTAAACTTTAGCTCAAGAACACTAAAAATCGAATTTAAAGAGTTTTAGGAGTGAAATCGTTACCTTCTTTGAAAAACTTCTGAACAAACGCATGATTAGAGCGGATTATAGCAAGAAAGTTGGTGAATTTTGGTGAAAAATTGGTGATTTTAGAGTGGATTTGGGTGTGTGTTCGTATGTATGTGTGTGTGGATTGAGGAACAGAGCAGGTCGACTGCCTTTTTGTTTATGCCCAGTTTTTTAGTTCCATGCGATCGCATGGCTTTACAGTGTAAACCCCATGCGATTGCATGGGGTCTGGTATTTTTTTTTTATAATAATCTTTAACTAATAAAACAAAAATTAAATTAATTAAAATTTTGTTTCTTTTAAGAATGAGGGCGTTTCGGTACGTCGACCTAGTTCGTCCCTCGACAAAATTTTAAAAATTTGTCTTTTTAAAGCGTTGTTTTAAAAGCTAAGATTTTTGGATTTTTTTTAATGTTTTTGACATACTTTAGATCGATAAGATTAAAAATAATGATAACAAAATTTCTCGTCCCTCCCTTGGTTAAAGCAATTTCGGTTCAACGACCTAGTCTTCAACTCACGACGAATTTTAAATATCAAATTTTTAACTTAATGAAATAAAGTAAATTTTTTTTTTAAATTCACACCAAACTTAAATTTAAAATGCATAAAATTTCATATAAATATTATTAATATTTATATACATAAATTTTACAAACTTTCATTTAAAATATTAATTTTTAAAATATTTAAAAACTTAAATATATTGATTTTAAAAATTTACAATAATAATTTAATATTAATTTAAAAACAAGATAACAATTAAAATTAAAAATCTTTTTGGTCTTTTATCCTACTTTAATCAATCAAATATTATCAAAAATATACGCCTCTCTTTTTGGGTAAAGTAATTTCGGCTATTTTACCTAGTTTTACTCCTGACGAATTTCTGAAATATTTTGGATTGATTGATTAAAGATATTTATACCTTATGAATAAACGGTAAATTTTGCAGTGATGTAATAAATTTTTGTATGATATCAATAATTTTGGTTTCGCATACCTAATTTTATTGAATATCAATTTAATACTTTATAGCGAACGATTCAGCGTTTATTATCAAAAGGTTAAAAACAATAAAATAAAAATAAAAATTGTAGATACTTACCTGTGAGATAGAATTCTCAGAGACCTGCTTTAGCCGACTCATAGGAGAGTCGTGTGATTTTTTTTCCATAGCTACATAAGCGTAACCTCGATTCTTCAATAACTTTTCTTCTAAACATATGAACGGTCCTTCTCTGCATAGAGTAACAAATTCGGTATTTGAATATGTTTGATTGTTTGAACATTTACCTTCGTATGACCATTTTCCGCATTTATGACATCTTTCAAGGTGTCGTGCTCTTCTTTTTGTTGCGGATTTTGATTTTCCTTTACCAAAATGTGTCTTATGATGATCTTTCCTGAGTTCTTTCCTTACTTCATCCATTTTTCCTCTTATGAATGATACCAGTTCACTCGGGAAGATGTTATTATTACGTTTAGTAATCATAGCGTGTAGTAGTAGATCATGGTTCAGATCAAAGGAATTCTTCATCTCGTAAAACCTAAAAGAAACAAAAATTCAGAATGGAGGGAGAAGACTAGTTCTTTAGGGTCTGCTAGTGAAAGACCATTCGGATTTCATTCTCGGAAACTACACGAGAACAGAATATCTAACTCTAACAGAAATACATATTACCCTTAAAAGATTCGAATCTTCCCACACTTAGTTAGCTGTGGTGTTGAAATTGTGATTAACTTCAACTTCAACTTCCATTGGATTATCTATGTAATGTTTAACTCTGTGACCATTAATCTTAAATTCAACCCCATTTAAATTTATTAATTCTATTGTTCCGTACGGGAAACCTCTTTTGACTATGAATGGTCCAGACCATCTTGATTTCAATTTTTCAGGAAATAGCTTGAATCGTGAATTGAAAAGAAGAACTCGGTCTCCTTCCTTAAATTCTTTTGAACTTCTGATTCTTTTATCATGCCATTTCTTCGTTCTTTCCTTATAGATTAACGAATTTTCATATGCTTCATGTCTTAATTCTTCTAATTCGTTTAGTTGACTTAATCGTAGACGTCCGGCTTCATGCAAATCAAGATTACATGTCTTCAAAGCCCAAAATGCTTTGTGCTCAATTTCTACTGGAAGATGACATGCTTTTCCGTAAACGAGTCTAAAAGATGTGGTTCCAATTGGAGTTTTGTAGTATGTTCAAAAAGCCCAAAGTGCATCCTCCAATTTCATGGACCATTCCTTCGGATTTGATCCTACGGTTTTTTCTAGAATACGTTTTAAAGATCGGTTGGTATTTTCAACTTGTCCACTTGTTTGTGGATGATAAGCGGTTGAGATTTTATGAGTTACTCCATATCTTTTGAGAAATTTCTCAAGTTGATTATTACAAAAATGAGTACCCCGATCACTTATTAAAGCTTTCGGTGTTCCAAACCTTGCAAAAAGACGTTTTAAGAAGTTGACTACAACTCGTGCATCGTTAGTTGGTAGAGCTTGTGCTTCCACTCATTTAGATACATAATCAATGGCAACGAGAATGTAGAGATTATTATGAGATTTTGTAAATGAACCCATAAAGTCATTACCCCAAACGTCAAATACTTCACATACTTAAATGACATTTTGTGGCATTTCATCACGTTGACTTATTTTTCCAGCCCTTTGACAAGCATCACATGATTTACAGAGAAGGTGTGCGTCTTTGAAAATTGTAGGCCAATAGAATCTAGCGTCGTAGACTTTTCTTACTGTGAGTTGAGGCCCATAATGCCCTTCTGTTGGTCCTGTGTGACAATGGTTTAAGATTTGACTAGCTTCATCCCCGAATACGTATCGGCGTATTATTCCATCGGGACAACTTTTAAACAAATGTGGATCTTCCCAAAAATAGTGTTTTATATCACTAAAGAAATCCTTCCATTTTTGGTATGACAACCCTTTTTCAAGGAATCCACATACTAAGTAGTTTGCGTAGTCTGCAAACCATAAAATTTCATTATAATCAATCTCCAAAAGATATTCATCAGGAAAGTTATCTTGTATAGCCGATTCATTTAGAACTTGTAATTCAGGATTTTCAAGACTAGAAAGATGATCAGCGGCGAGATTTTCTGCTCCCTGTTTGTCTCGGATTTCAATATTGAACTCTTGTAAGAGTAAGATCCAACGGATTAATCGTGGTTTGACATCTTGTTTTGAAAATAGATATCTAAGAGCAGAATGGTCAGTATAGACCACTGTTTTAGCTAGAACGAGATATGAACGAATTTGTCAAAAGCAAAGACAATAGCAAGGAGTTCTTTTTCAGTAGTTGTGTAATTCGTTTGTGCTCCTTGTAACGTCTTACTAGCGTAATAAATAGGTTGAAATCGTTTTTCAATCGTTTGTCCTAAAACGGCTCCCATTGCAAAATCACTTGCATCGCACATGAGTTCAAATGGTACATTCCAATTTGGAGTTATCATGATCGGCGCATTAGTGAGTTTTTCTTTAAGAATATTAAAAGATTTAATGCATTCATTCGAAAAGATGAATGGAGCATCCTTTTCAAGGAGTTTATTCATAGGAGTGGCAATTTTAGAAAAATCTTTTATGAAACGTCGATAAAAACCGGCATGCCCTAGAAAGCTCCTAACTCCTCTAACATTGGTGGGATGTGGAAGTTTAGCAATTACATCTACTTTAGCTCTATCCACTTCAATTCCTTCCTTTGAAATTTTATGACCAAGAACGATGCCTTCTCTAACCATGAAATGGCATTTCTCCCAATTAAGTACTAGATTTGATTGTTCGCATCTCATAAGCATTCGTTCAAGATTAACTAGACATGATTCAAATGTATCATAGAAGACTGAGAAGTCATCCATGAATACTTCCATGCATTCTTCTATCATGTCATGAAAAATTGCCATCATGCACCTTTGAAAGGTTGCAGGGGCGTTACAAAGTCCAAATGGCATGCGTTTATAAGCAAAGTACCATAAGGGCACGTTAAGGTGGTTTTCTCTTGGTCCTAAGGTGCTATTGGAATTTGAAAATATCCGAAAAAACTGTCAAGAAAACAATAGTAACTATTTTCGGCTAACCTTTCCAACATTTGATCTATGAAAGGTAAGGGAAAGTGATCTTTTCTGGTGGCGTCATTTAATTTTCTATAATCAATACAAAGACGCCATCCTGTTACAGTCCTAGTAGGAAAAGCTCATTTTTTTCATTTGTGATGACATTCATGCCACCCTTCTTAGGTACGCATTGAATTGGGCTTACCCATGGACTATCAGAAATTGGATAAATTAAACCTGCATCTAGCAGTTTAATAATTTCTTTCTTAACAACATCTTGCATATTAGGATTTAGTCTTCGTTGGCGTTGCACATACGTTTTATGACCTTCTTCCATAAGGATTTTATGTGTGCAATACGAAGGACTTATACCTTTAATGTCATGAATCTTCCATGCAATAGCTGGTTTATGAGCTTTTAGCACAGAAATGAGTTGAGATTTTTCATTTTTCGTAAGAGAAGACGATATTATTACAGGTAATTTAGATTCACCATGTAAATAAGCGTATTCCAAATGGTTTGGAAGTGGCTTTAACTCTAATATCGGTGGTTCTTCTATCGATGATTTGTATCGATATCTGTCTTCTTCTTTTAGCATTTGAAGTTCTTTTGTTGTTGGTTCGTATTCATTAGCCATGAGTGTAGCTAACATTTCAGCTTCATTAATTGGTTCAATCCCTTCTCCTAAAGAACATTCTCTTGTTCCTTGTAATTCTGGAAATTCTTCTAACAATTCTGCATGTGAATCTATAGTTTGAATATAATAACATGTATCATCTGCAGATTGCGGTTGTTGCATGGCTCTATCAACAGAAAAGGTAACACTCTCGTCCTCTATACTTAGGGTCAATTTTTTACCGAACACGTCTATTATTACTTTAGCCGTGTTTAAGAATGGTCTTCCTAATATAAGAGGAACTCGAGAATCTTCTTCCATGTCCAGAATAACAAAATCTACTTGAAATACTAAAGTACCAAATTTAACTAGCATGTTCTCCATTATCCCTCTAGGATATTTTACTGATCGATCGGCTAGTTGTATGCTTATTCTTGTTGGTTTTAATTCTCCGAGGTCTAGATTAGCGTATAGTGAATACGACATTAAATTTATACTAGTACCTAAATCTGCCAATGCTTCTATTGAACTAAGACTACCCAAAAAACATGGAATTGTGAAACTTCCTGGATCAGAGAGTTTTTCTGGTATCTTATTCAATAGCACTGCAGAACAATTAGCATTCATAGTAACAATCGAGAGTTCTTCCATTTTCTTTCTATTTGTGATTAGATCTTTCAGAAATTTAGCATATCTTGGCATTCCTGAAATCACATCAATGAAAGGAAGATTGACATTTATTTGTTTAAACATATCTAAGAAGTTGGATTGCTCGGCTTCAAGTCTTTCTTTTCTCATTTTACTCGGGTAAGGAAGTGGTGGTTGATATGGTTTAACATAAGGCTTTGCCTTAACTGTGTTATCTTCATTAACCTTTTCAACTACCGGTTCTTTTTCATTTTCTTGCTCAGATTGTAGTTCTTGTTGAGTAGGAATAGAGTCATCAGAAATTTCAGGTATTTCAGGTGGTTTAAGTGTAATACCACTTCTTGTGATAATGGCTTTAGCTGTTTCATTCTGGGGGTTAGCATTTGTATCGCTAGGTAGACTCCCCGGTTTTCTTTCACCTATCAACCTTGCTAGGTTGCTTACTTTTTGTTCCAGATTTTGAATAGAAGCTTGTTGATTTCTAAATGCTTGAGCATTTTGTTCATTAGTTTGTTTCTGAGATGTGAAAAATTACATTTGAGATTCAGCTAGCTTCGACATCATATCTTCTAAATTTAGCTTTTTATCATCGGTTTGTGGTGGTTTATTTGGAAAAATAGTTCTTTGCTGGTTGTAAGTATTATTAGATACTTGTTGATTGCTAGGACCATGTTGGTTGTTGTATGGAACATTTCGGTTATAATTCTGATTTTGATTGTAGATTGGTCTTGGCGGTTGATAATTATTTCCAGGCCTTTGGTTCATGTATGAAACATTCTCTCTTTGTTCCATTGTTTGTTCAATACTGAGACAATCTTTTGTCAAATGTGGTCCTCCACACTGCTCACAACTAATTCGTATTGTGTGAATATCCTTAGTCATCTTTTCCATTCGTCTCTCGAAAGCATCTATCTTTGCGGACATGGAATCAAAGTCATGGCTAGAATCGGCTCTAGCTGCTTTAGATGATCTAACGATATCTTTTTCTTGGTGCCACTCATGTGAGTGGGAAGCACTGTTATCAATAATTTTGTAAGCTTCAGTTGCGGTTTTCTTCATAATGGAACCACCAGCTGCTATATCTATGTCTTTTCGTGTAGTGATGTCGCATCCTTGATAGAATATTTGTACTATTTGATAAGTGTGTAAACCATGTTGCGGACATCCTCTCAACAACTTTCGAAATCTTGTCCACGCCTCATATAGAGTTTCATTTGGCTTTTGTGTGAACGTAACTATTTCTCCTTGAAGTCTCACGGCTTTAGATGCTGGAAAGAATTGTTTAAGAAATTTTTCAACTAAAATATCCCATGTATCAATCGCCCCTTCAGGTAACGATTCTAACCAATCTTTGGATTCTCCCTTTAAAGTCCAGGGAAATAACATGAGATAGATCTGTTCATCCTCAACTTCTCTGATTTTGAATAGAGTACAAATCCTATTAAAGGTACGAAGATGTTCGTTTGGATCTTCCTTTGGTGCACCACTAAATTGGCACTGATTAGTTACCATGTGTAGGATTTGTCCTTTGATTTCATAATCTGGTGCATTAATATCTGGTTGAGTAATTGCATGACCTTGGCTAGTGCGTTTAGCCCTCATTCGGTCTTCCATACTTAGAGGTTCCGGATTTTCCATGATTGAATTTGTTGAATCTGAATCACTAGAGGATTCTGATTTAATGGTTTCTTCCTCGACAATCTCTGAATGAGTGATTTGTGGTTTAGGAGGAATGATTAGTGGTTCAGAATCTCTGAATTGTCCCTGAATATCCTCCGGATTCTCAATTGTGAGGTCGGGTTCAAAAAATGGATTATCGGAAATTTGAATTGGAGTACTTGGTCGACTAGATGACGATTCTAAAGAAAAATCAACGGCGACAATGTTGGCTAAATGTCTTGATCGAGTTACAGGTGGTGAACGTATGAAAGGTGGTGAACATTTTGCTCGGTGCATTTACTGAATATACTATTAGTTATAAAGATAAAAATTATATAAGTTATCAAATTAATAGACTTTTCTGATTTTGCCCACGTTTCGAATAGCCAATAGATGCAGCAGGTAGCCAGGACCCTTTAAATCGGAAGCCCACAACTCGCCACTAACAAAATCCAACTATTACTACGAATCAGAAAATTTTGGATGTCTATCAATTTAACCGCTTAAAATAATTTTTCGTCGAAATTTAAAGAAAATAAAGAAAATTCTATGTCCTAAAAACTAGAGCGTCGAGAAATAAGAAAGAAAAAGAGTGCGTCGAAAAACGTCGAAAAATAAAAGGTCGAAAAATAAGCGTCGAAAAATAAAAGTCAGAAAACTAAAAATTAAAACTTACGTCTGAAGGTATTAAAGCTTAAAGGAATTTTATATCCAAAACGGCAATATCTTAAAAAGTACTAAAATCTTAAAATATTAAAGCGATAAGCGATGTCGTAGAATTTTAAAGCACCTAAATCTTAATCTAAAGAAAAAGCACTTAAGGAATTTTACGGCAAAGTCTAAAAATCTAGAAATATAAAATAAACTACGGCAAAAACTAATCTTAAAACTAATTACGAACGAAAAATTATAAAAGTTACGAATTAAACGTTTAAAATATACAATTTATAAAAAGATACAAAAAATGATAAAATACTTATTTTTATAAAAATATTTTTTTTATAAAAGTATTAATTTTATATAATTAATAAAAACTGAATATTATAAGTTTTAAATTAAAACTTAAAATTAAAAACTAATTAAATAACTAAAACCTAATTAGAGTTAATAATAATAATAATTAAATTAAAACCAAACCCTAATCGTAATAAACGAGGATTCAAGCCTGTCACCTCAGCTCATGCGATCGCATAAGTTGAGGGTTTAAAAGCCATGCGGTCGCATGACCATGCAGGCTCAGAAAAATGTAGACTCAAAATTTGCAGGTTCAACGTTTTATTATTATTTTTTTTTACTTTTTACTTTGATTGATTTTTTTTACTAAATTTATATAAGTAATATTTATTAAAAAAAAAATTTAAGAACTAAAAGAAATACTTTTATAAAATATATTTTCTTTTTAAACACTTAAATAGATATATTATTATTATTATTATTATTTTTATGTTTTTATATTTTTATATTTTTATGTTTAAAACTTCTTATATTTTTACAAAAATAGATTAAATATATTTTTTATAGCGTTTTGCTTTCAGTGTTGTTGAGTTCCCCGGCAGCGGCGCCAAAAATACTTGATGTTATGCGAGGTGTATACGAAATAGTTATATTTTTATTGCGAAATACTATTAAATAAGATACAATTTTACACAAGTTATTTATTTATTTATAAAGTGGATATACCTAAACCTTGCTACAACACTATAGGCAGTGTACCTAATCGTACAGTAGTGTAGTTTTTAGTAAGTCCGGTTCGTTCCGCAGGGAGCTAGCCAAGTTTAACGCTATATTTTTTTTAAAACTACATTTGTGTATATATATATAAAGGGGGTTTTACCGTTTAATGACCGGTTTGTTGATTTTAAAACTTAAGTCGCAATTAAAACCTAATGTAAAATATTAAAAATAAATATAACTTAATTTAAAGCGTAAAGTAAATAACGATAATTTAAAGTGCGATTAAAATAAAAGTGCGATAAATAAAATGACAGTAAATAAAAGTTGCGATAATTAAAAAGTATGATAATTAAAAGTGCGATAAATAAAATGACAGTAAATAAAAGTTGCGATAATTAAAAAGTACGATAATTAAAAGTGCGATAAATAAAATGACAGTAAATAAAAGTGCGATGAGATATAAAATAAAGGAATTATGCTTATTTAAACTTCCGTAATCATGATGTTTGACGTGTTGATTTTAGTTTATTACCATGGGTTAATTGTCCTTTGTCCTGGATTATTCAATATATCCATACGGTTTTTTTCCATAAGAGTCCATCAGTCATAAATATAAAGTGCGAGTGTCCTCGCCAAATTATCCTTATATCCGAAGTCAAATATTCCAACTAATTGAGGACTTAAACTGTAATATGGTTTTAATACATTATTAATGATTACACCAGGTTATCAACTATGTGCAATCCAAGGTTTTAATACTTTATTAACAATTACACCAAGTGTCCTTGTATGTAATCCACCCCTGTTTTAATGAGTCCATTGACTATTAATCCATTCCCGTGTTCGGTTAAATGAACGATTATTAGTATTTATAAATATCCCACCCATCGTGTCCGATCGAGTGTATATGGTTATTTATAGATACGTCAAATTGTAAATCTCTATATTAAATTAACGAACTATCATTCAGTTAAACAAATACAAAGCCCATTAATAGTCCATAGTCCAATTTCCACAAGTGTCGATCTTTTGTCCAAACCCCAATTGTGGTACAAAGCCCAATTACCCTGTCTTTAATATTTAGCCCAACATCACGATTACTTCGGCTTAAATAAGCATAATAATAATTTAGCTACGAGACATTAATTTAAAAAGGTTGAACATAACTTACAATGAGTATTAATCGCGTAGTGTTACACTGACAGAATTTCGACTTACAAACTTAAAACATTCGCCACTATAACCTTATTATTATTAAACTTAAATTAAAATTAAAATTATAAAATATAAATATAAATATATCGTAGAGAGTGAGAGAGATTGAATATTATTCTGTGTAAAATTCGTCCGAAAAATGCTTCAATTTATAGATGTGGCAAGTGGCTGGGTGCCATGCGACCGCATGGATTTTCTTCTTCCAGGCCATGCGATCGCATGGCCGTCATTTCCTGGTCACATTGAATTTTAAACGTGGACTGCTCGTATTTATTTAATATATAATATAATATATATAATTTTATATAATTATATATATATATATTATATTATATTCTTGTACTCTGTTGACTTGTAATTTTAGGCCCGTTGCATCGCGCGTTGATAGTTGGTTCATGCCTCGGTTCCGGATTTTCGAACGTCCTTGCGTACAATTTAATATCTTGTACTTTGCGTTTCGCAGCTCGTACTCTTGTAATTTTTAGACGTTTCTCATCAATAATTTGAACCTCTTAGATTGTACTTTGTACTTTTTAGCATTTTGGTCATTTGTGTCTTCAATTCGTCGAATCTGTCTTTTGTCTTCACCTTTTATTATTTAAATGAATATCTCTTGTAAATAGAATAATTGCAATCAAAAGCTTATCTTTCTTGAAGGATAATGCTATGAAATATATGTTCGTTTTTAGCATTATCAGGGATATTCTTATATGCATCTTGTTAATGTCGGTTACCAGGTGTTCAATCCATATGAATGATTTTTATGCATGATGTTTATGAGAAATGGAAATATGAAATCTTGTGGTCTATTAAAATTATGGAAATGATTGATTATGATTAAACTAATGAACTCACCAACTTTTTGGTTGACACTTGAAAGCATGTTTATTCTCAGGTCTGAAAGAAATCTTTCGCTGTGCATTTGCTCATTTTAGAGATATTACTTAGAGTCAATCATGACATATTTCAAAAGACGTTGCATTCGAGTCGTTGAGTTCATCAAGATTATTATTAAGTCAATTATAGTTGGATATATTATGAAATGGTATGCATGCCGTCAACTTTCGATGTAATAAAAGTTTGTCTTTTAAAAACGAATGCAATGTTTGTAAAATGTATCATATAGAGGTCAAGTACCTCGCGATGTAATCAACTATTGTGAATCGTTTATAATCGATATGAACCGGTCCTTTCATTACCTGACGAACTGCTTGTGTACTTACTTTTGATCTCTCTTCCTGCACACTTTAATCAGTTTAAGGTCAGTTACAACTGCCTAAAGGAAAAATGGACTCTTAATGAACTCATTTCACATTGTCTGCAAGAGGAAGAGAGAATAAAGCAAGATAAGACAGAAAGTGCTCATTTGGCATCATTTTCTAAAGACAACAAGAAAAGAAAAAATAAGGTTGAAACTACAGAGTCGGGTTATTTTTTCTGTAAGGGGACTAATCACAAGAAGAAGGATTGTACCAAATACCACACTTGGCGTGCGAAAAAGGGTATATCTCTTGCTCTTGTTTGTTCTGAAGTTAATTTAATTTCGGTACCTAAAGATACTTGGTGGGTAGATTCTGGTGCTACTACTCACATAAGTATATCTATGCAGGGTTGCCTGAACTTCCGAAAACCAAGTGATGGTGAAAGATACATCTATGTTGGTGACGACAAAAGGGTCAAGTTGAGGCTATTGGAAATTTTAGGCTATTATTCAAGACTGGTTTTTATTTGGATTTAAATGAGACTTATGTTGTACCTTCTTTTAGACGGAATTTAATTTCTGTTCCCAAATTGGACAAATCTGGTTATTCTTGTTCATTTGGTAATAATAAAGTGAGTCTTTTTCTAGGATCAGATCTTATTGGTACTGGTCTTTTATCAGCATATGATAGCCTATATTTGTTTGACATAATAACCTCACATAATGAAACTTTGCATACAAGTTTGTGAGGTACCAAAAGAAAATTATCTAATGAAAACTCTTTATCACTATGGCACAAGCGTTTGGGTCACATATCCAAACAAAGGATTCAGAAACTCGTGTCAGATGGAATTCTTGATTCTCTTGATTCCTCAAATTCGGATATTTGCATTGAGTGTATCAAGGGTAAACAAACAAACAAACAAGAGGAGATTAGGTGCCCAGAGAGCTTCAAATGTCTTAGAATTGATACATACAGATATATGTGGGCCATTCCCTACACCTTGTAGAAATGGTCAACAATACTTTATCACATTCATAGACGATTACTCTCATTATGGATACTGATAACGCCAAAATCATACATATTTGTTGTCGTTATTTCGATCCGATTTTGTATCATTTTGTATGTAATTGTTGTACTTGCGTATTGTAATAAGTTAAAATGTGTGTATAATCCGTTGCAAGTGTTGAAGCGAAGATTTATGGAAAATAGTGCTGATTTTAGAAGATTCTGCGCACCTGCACGGTTTTGGCCATAACTCGGTCATACGAACTCGAAAAAGGGTGAATCCGGAGCCCAGACGTCCATAACTCAGAGCACTACAACTTTCATTTAGACATTTTCTCATTTTACTAAAGAGATGCGGCGTATCTGAGGGGTGATGTGGCGCATCCATTGCCTGCCGACGGTTTTGAGTGCTAAACGAGCTGGAATCCATAGAACTTAAAGAGATGCGGCGCATCTGAAATGTCCCGTTCTTATTGATTAAAAACGTTCCATATTAATTGATTTCGTTGCGAGGTTTTGACCTCTATATGAGACGTTTTTTAAAGACTGCATTCATTTTAAAACAAACCATAACCTTTATTTCATCAATAAAGGTTTAAAAAGCTTTACGTAGATTATCAAATAATGATAATCTAAAATATCCTGTTTACACACGACCATTACATAATGGTTTACAATACAAATATGTTACAACAAAATAAGTTTCTTGAATGCAGTTTTTACACAATATCATACAAGCATGGACTCCAAATCTCGTCCTTATTTAAGTATGCGACAGCGGAAGCTCTTAATAATCACCTGAGAATAAACATGCTTAAAACGTCAACAAAAATGTTGGTGAGTTATAGGTTTAACCTATATATATCAAATCATAATAATAGACCACAAGATTTCATATTTCAATACACATCCCATACATAGAGATAAAAATCATTCATATGGTGAACACCTGGTAACCGACATTAACAAGATGCATATATAAGAATATCCCCATCATTCCGGGACACCCTTCGGATATGATATAAATTTCGAAGTACTAAAGCATCCGGTACTTTGGATGGGGTTTGTTAAGCCCAATAGATCTATCTTTAGGATTCGCGTCAATTAGGGTGTCTGTTCCCTAATTCTTAGATTACCAGACTTAATAACAAGGGGCATATTCGATTTCGATAATTCAACCATAGAATGTAGTTTCATGTACTTGTGTCTATTTTGTAAATCATTTATAAAACCTGCATGTATTCTCATCCCAAAAATATTAGATTTTAAAAGTGGGACTATAACTCACTTTCACAGATTTTTACTTCGTCGGGAAGTAAGACTTGGCCACTGGTTGATTCACGAACCTATAACAATATATACATATATATCAAAGTATGTTCAAAATATATTTACAACACTTTTAATATATTTTGATGTTTTAAGTTTATTAAGTCAGCTGTCCTCGTTAGTAACCTACAACTAGTTGTCCACAGTTAGATGTACAGAAATAAATCGATAAATATTATCTTGAATCAATCCACGACCCAGTGTATACGTATCTCAGTATTGATCACAACTCAAACTATATATATTTTGGAATCAACCTCAACCCTGTATAGCTAACTCCAACATTCACATATAGAGTGTCTATGGTTGTTCCGAAATATATATAGATGTGTCGACATGATAGGTCGAAACATTGTATACGTGTCTATGGTATCTCAAGATTACATAATATACAATACAAGTTGATTAAGTTATGGTTGGAATAGATTTGTTACAAATTTTCACGTAGCTAAAATGAGAAAAATTATCCAATCTTGTTTTACCCATAACTTCTTCATTTTAAATCCGTTTTGAGTGAATCAAATTGCTATGGTTTCATATTGAACTCTATTTTATGAATCTAAACAGAAAATGTATAGGTTTATAGTCGGAAAAATAAGTTACAAGTCGTTTTTGTAAAGGTAGTCATTTCAGTCTAAAGAACGACGTCTAGATGACCATTTTAGAAAACATACTTCCACTTTGAGTTTAACCATAATTTTTGGATATAGTTTCATGTTCATAATAAAAATAATTTTCTCAGAATAACAACTTTTATATCAAAGTTTATCATAGTTTTTAATTAACTAACCCAAAACAGCCCGCGGTGTTACTACGACGGCGTAAATTCGGTTTTACGGTGTTTTTCGTGTTTCCAGGTTTTAAATCATTAAGTTAGCATATCATATAGATATAGAACATGTGTTTAGTTGATTTTAAAAGTCAAGTTAGAAGGATTAACTTTTGTTTGCGAACAAGTTTAGAATTAACTAAACTATGTTCTAGTGATTACAAGTTTAAACCTCCGAATAAGATAGCTTTATATGTATGAATTGAATGATGTTATGAACATCATTACTACCTTAAGTTCCTTGGATAAACCTACTGGAAAAGAGAAAAATGGATCTAGCTTCAATGGATCCTTGGATGGCTCGAAGTTCTTGAAGCAGAATCATGACACGAAAACAAGTTCAAGTAAGATCATCACTTGAAATAAGATTGTTATAGTTATAGAAATTGAACCAAAGTTTGAATATGATTATTACCTTGTATTAGAATGATAATCTACTGTAAGAAACAAAGATTTCTTGAGGTTGGATGATCACCTTACAAGATTGGAAGTGAGCTAGCAAACTTGAAAGTATTCTTGATTTTATGAAACTAGAACTTTTGGAATTTATGAAGAACACTTAGAACTTGAAGATAGAACTTGAGAGAGATCAATTAGATGAAGAAAATTGAAGAATGAAAGTGTTTGTAGGTGTTTTTGGTCGTTGGTGTATGGATTAGATATAAAGGATATGTAATTTTGTTTTCATGTAAATAAGTCATGAATGATTACTCATATTTTTGTAATTTTATGAGATATTTCATGCTAGTTGCCAAATGATGGTTCCCACATGTGTTAGGTGACTCACATGGGCTGCTAAGAGCTGATCATTGGAGTGTATATACCAATAGTACATACATCTAAAAGCTGTGTATTGTACGAGTACGAATACGGGTGCATACGAGTAGAATTGTTGATGAAACTGAACGAGGATGTAATTGTAAGCATTTTTGTTAAGTAGAAGTATTTTGATAAGTGTCTTGAAGTCTTTAAAAAGTGTATGAATACATATTAAAACACTACATGTATATACATTTTAACTGAGTCGTTAAGTCATCGTTAGTCGTTACATGTAAATGTTGTTTTGAAACCTTTAGGTTAACGATCTTGTTAAATGTTGTTAACCCAATGTTTATAATATCAAATGAGATTTTAAATTATTATATTATCATGATATTATCATGTATGAATATCTCTTAATATGATATATATACATTAAATGTCTTTACAACGATAATCGTTACATATATGTCTCGTTTAAAAATCATTAAGTTAGTAGTCTTGTTTTTACATATGTAGTTCATTGTTAATATACTTAATGATATGTTTACTTATCATAGTATCATGTTAACTATATATATATCCATATATATGTCATCATATAGTTTTTACAAGTTCTAACGTTCGTGAATCACCGGTCAACTTGGGTGGTCAATTGTCAATATGAAACATATTTCAATTAATCAAGTCTTAACAAGTTTGATTGCTTAATATGTTGGAAACATTTAATCATGTAAATATCAATCTCAATTAATATATATAAACATGGAAAAGTTCGGGTCACTACAGTACCTACCCGTTAAATAAATTTCGTCCCGAAATTTTAAGCTGTTGAAGGTGTTGACGAATCTTCTGGAAAGAGATGCGGGTATTTCTTCTTCATCTGATCTTCACGCTCCCAGGTGAACTCGGGTCCTCTACGAGCATTCCATCGAACCTTAACAATTGGTATCTTGTTTTGCTTAAGTCTTTTAACCTCACGATCCATTATTTCGACGGGTTCTTCGATGAATTGAAGTTTTTCGTTGATTTGGATTTCATCTAACGGAATAGTGAGATCTTCTTTAGCAAAACATTTCTTCAAATTCAAGACGTGGAAAGTGTTGTGTACAGCCACGAGTTGTTGAGGTAACTCTAGTCGGTAAGCTACTGTTCCGACACGATCAATAATCTTGAATGGTCCAATATACCTTGGATTTAATTTCCCTCGTTTACCAAATCGAACAACGCCTTTCCAAGGTGCAACTTTAAGCATGACCATCTCTCCAATTTCAAATTCTATATCTTTTCTTTTAATGTCAGCGTAGCTCTTTTGTCGACTTTGGGCGGTTTTCAACCGTTGTTGAATTTGGATGATCTTCTCGGTAGTTTCTTGTATAATCTCCGGACCCGTAATCTGTCTATCCCCCACTTCACTCCAACAAATCGGAGACCTGCACTTTCTACCATAAAGTGCTTCAAACGGCGCCATCTCAATGCTTGAATGGTAGCTGTTGTTGTAGGAAAATTCTGCTAACGGTAGATGTCGATCCCAACTGTTTCCGAAATCAATAACACATGCTCGTAGCATGTCTTCAAGCGTTTGTATTGTCCTTTCGCTCTGCCCATCAGTTTGTGGATGATAGGCAGTACTCATGTCTAGACGAGTTCCTAATGCTTGCTGTAATGTCTGCCAGAATCTTGAAATAAATCTGCCATCCCTATCAGAGATAATAGAGATTGGTATTCCATGTCTGGAGATGACTTCCTTCAAATACAGTCGTGCTAACTTCTCCATCTTGTCATCTTCTCTTATTGGTAGGAAGTGTGCTGATTTGGTGAGACGATCAACTATTACCCAAATAGTATCAAAACCACTTGCAGTCCTTGGCAATTTAGTGATGAAATCCATGGTAATGTTTTCCCATTTCCATTCCGGGATTTCGGGTTGTTGAAGTAGACCTGATGGTTTCTGATGCTCAGCTTTGACCTTAGAACACATCAAACATTCTCCTACGTATTTAGTAACATCGGCTTTCATACCCGGCCACCAAAAATGTTTCTTGAGATCCTTGTACATCTTCCCCGTTCCAGGATGTATTGAGTATCTGGTTTTATGAGCTTCTCTAAGTACCATTTCTCTCATATCTCCAAATTTCGGTACCCAAATCCTTTCAGCCCTATACCGGGTTCCGTCTTCCCGAATATTAAGATGCTTCTCCGATCCTTTGGGTATTTCATCCTTTAAATTTCCCTCTTTTAAAACTCCTTGTTGCACCTCCTTTATTTGAGTAGTAAGGTTATTATGAATCATTATATTCATAGATTTTACTCGAATGGGTTCTCTGTCCTTCCTGCTCAAGGCATCGGCTACCACATTTGCCTTCCCCGGGTGGTAACGAATCTCAAAGTCGTAATCATTCAACAATTCAATCCACCTACGCTGCCTCATATTCAGTTGTTTCTGATTAAATATGTGTTGAAGACTTTTGTGGTCGGTATATATAATACTTTTGACCCCATATAAGTAGTGCCTCCAAGTATTTAATGCAAAAACAACCGCGCCTAATTCCAAATCATGCGTTGTATAATTTTGTTCGTGAATCTTCAATTGTCTAGACGCATAAGCAATCACCTTCGTTCGTTGCATTAATACACAACCGAGACCTTGCTTTGATGCATCACAATAAATCACAAAATCATCATTCCCTTCAGGCAATGACAATATAGGTGCCGTAGTTAGCTTTTTCTTCAATAACTGAAACGCTTTCTCTTGTTCATCATTCCATTCAAATTTCTTCCCTTTATGCGTTAATGCAGTCAAGGGTTTTGCTATTCTGGAAAAGTCTTGGATGAACCTTCTGTAGTAACCAGCTAGTCCTAAAAACTGGCGTATGTGTTTCGGAGTTTTCGGAGTTTTCCACTTTTCAACAGTTTCTATCTTTGCCGGATCCACCTTAATACCTTCTTTGTTCACTATGTGACCGAGGAATTGAACTTCTTCCAACCAAAATGCACACTTTGAAAACTTAGCGTACAATTCTTCCTTCCTCAATACTTCTAACACCTTTCTCAAATGTTCACCGTGTTCTTGGTCATTCTTTGAGTAAATAAGTATGTCATCAATGAAAACAATGACAAACTTGTCAAGGTATGGTCCACACACTCGGTTCATAAGGTCCATGAACACAGCTGGTGCATTAGTTAAACCAAACGGCATGACCATAAACTCGTAATGACCGTAACGTGTTCTGAAAGCAGTCTTTGGAATATCATCTTCTTTCACCCGCATTTGATGATACCCGGAACGTAAGTCAATCTTTGAATAAACAGACGAGCCTTGTAGTTGATCAAATAAGTCGTCGATTCTCGGTAGTGGGTAGCGATTCTTGATGGTAAGTTTGTTCAACTCTCGGTAGTCGATACACAACCTGAATGTACCATCTTTCTTCTTGACAAACAAAACAGGAGCTCCCCAAGGTGATGTGCTTGGTCGAATGAAACCACGCTCTAAAAGTTCTTGTAATTGGCTTTGCAGTTCTTTCATCTCACTGGGTGCGAGTCTGTAAGGAGCACGAGCTATTAGTGCAGCTCCTGGTACAAGATCTATTTGAAATTCAACGGATCGATGTGGGGGTAATCCCGGTAATTCTTTCGGAAATACATCGGGAAATTCTTTTGCGACGGGAACATCATTGATGCTCTTTTCTTCAGTTTGTACTTTCTCGACGTGTGCTAGAACAGCATAGCAACCTTTTCTTATTAGTTTTTGTGCCTTCAAATTACTAATAAGATGTAGCTTCGTATTGCCCTTTTCTCCGTACACCATTAAGGGTTTTCCTTTTTCTCGTATAATGCGAATTGCATTTTTGTAACAAACGATCTCCGCTTTCACTTCTTTCAACCAGTCCATACCGATTATCACATCAAAACTCCCTAACTCTACTGGTATCAAATCAATCTTAAATGTTTCGCTAACCAGTTTAATTTCTCGATTTCGACATATATTATCTGCTGAAATTAATTTACCATTTGCTAATTCGAGTAAAAATTTACTATCCAAAGGCGTCAATGGACAACTTAATTTAGCACAAAAATCTCTACTCATATAGCTTCTATCCGCACCCGAATCAAATAAAACGTAAGCAGATTTATTGTCAATAAGAAACGTACCCGTAACAAGCTCCGGGTCTTCCTGTGCCTCTGCCGCATTAATATTGAAAACTCTTCCGCGGCCTTGTCCATTCGTGTTCTCCTGGTTCGGGCAATTTCTAATAATGTGGCCCGGTTTTCCACATTTATAACAAACTACATTGGCATAGCTTGCTCCGACACTACTTGCTCCGCCATTACTCGTTCCGACACCATTTGTTCCTTTTGTTCTATTAACCCCTGGTCCGTAGACCTCACACTTCGCCGCGCTATGACCATTTCTTTTACACTTGTTGCAAAATTTGGTGCAGAACCCCGAGTGATACTTTTCACACCTTTGGCATAGCTGTTTCTGATTGTTGTTGTTGTTGCGGTTATTATTGTTGTTGGGATGATTTTTGTAGTTGCTGTTGTTGTTGTTGTTGTTGTTGAGCCGTTTGTTGTAGTTGCGATTGATGTTGCGATTGTTGTTGTTGTTGTATTGGTGATTCTTATCACCATTTTCCTCCCACTTTCTTTTGACTTGCTTCACATTGGCCTCTTCAGCAGTCTGTTCTTTAATTCTTTCTTCAATCTGGTTCACTAGTTTGTGAGCCATTCTACATGCCTGTTGTATGGAGGCGGGCTCGTGTGAACTTTTATCTTCTTGGATTCTTTCCGGTAATCCTTTCACAAACGCGTCGATCTTCTCTTCCTCATCTTCGAATGCTCCCGGACACAATAGGCACAATTCTGTGAATCGTCTTTCGTACGTGGTAATATCAAATCCTTGGGTTCGTAACCCTCTAAGTTCTGTCTTGAGCTTATTGACCTCGGTTCTGGGACGGTACTTCTCGTTCATCAAGTGCTTGAATGCTGACCACGGTAGTGCGTACGCATCGTCTTGTCCCACTTGCTCTAGATAGGTATTCCACCATGTTAACGCAGAACCTGTGAAGGTATGCGTAGCGTACTTCACTTTGTCCTCTTCAGTACACTTACTTATGGCAAACACCGATTCGACCTTCTCGGTCCACCGTTTCAATCCGATCGGTCCTTCGGTTCCATCAAATTCCAAAGGTTTGCAGGCAGTGAATTCTTTGTAGGTGCATCCTACACGATTTCCTGTACTGCTAGATCCAAGGTTATTGTTGGTATGTAGCGCAGCCTGTACTGCGGCTATGTTTGAAGCTAGAAAAGTACGGAATTCCTCTTCATTCATATTCACGGTGTGTCGAGTAGTCGGTGCCATTTCATTCAAAATAGTTAAATGGAACAAGTTAATCATACAGAATATTAAGAGTAGTTAATAGTATTTCGTAGCATAATATGAACTCATTTATAAAAGCTTTTTCTTCATATTAGCGTTTTATAAGTTTAAATTCGGGTAGTACCTACCCGTTAAGTTCATACTTAGTAGCTAATATACAATTCAACTACTACAATTCTATATGAAAAACTGATTATAATAATATTTCGCGTTCAAACTTTTATACAATATTTTACAAACTTACAATACCGCTTATTTTACATAAAGCATGAAATATAGCACACAATAACTTTGATACAAGATAGTTGTGAAGATAATTCTAGCTAGTACACAAGTCGTTCAGCAAAGGCAATAAAGACACGTAATTCATACGTCCAGAAACAAGTCATGCATTCTGGTTTTACTAGGACTACTTCCCATCCTTGGTCTTGTGCAACATAACCGTTATGGCCGTTGATAAGACAACGTGTTGTAACGTCGTCAAAGGGACGAGGGTTACGTAATGTCCAACAGTCCCGTAATAATCTAAAAACCTCATTTCTTACCCCAATTACCGACTCCGTCACTTGTGGGAACGTTTTGTTTAATAGTTGTAGCCCGATGTTCTTGTTCTCACTTTGGTGAGAAGCGAACATTACTAATCCGTAAGAATAACATGCTTCTTTATGTTGCATGTTAGCCGCTTTTTCTAAATCACGAAGTCCAATATTCGGATATATTGAGTCAAAATAATTTCTTAACCCGTTGCGTAAAATAGCATTTGGGTTCCCCGCAATATATGCGTCAAAGTAAACACATCGTAACTTATGGGTTTCCCAATGTGCTATCCCCCATCTTTCAAACGAAAGTCTCTTATAAACCAAGACATTCTTGGAACGTTCTTCGAATGTCTTACAAACTGATCTCGCCTTAAATAGTTGTGCCGAGGAATTCTGGCCGACTCTAGACAAGATTTCATCAATCATGTCTCCGGGTAGGTCTCTTAAAATATTGGGTTGTCTATCCATTTTGTGTTTTTAAACTGTAAAATAGACATGAGTTAGATTCATAAAAAAATACTTATTAATACAAGCAATTTTTACATATATCATAAAGCATAAGAACACTATATTACATATATTACACCACACGAATACAACTATCTTATTCCGACTCACTCGTTTCTTCTTCTTCGGTTTTGGTTCGTTTTGCCAAGTTTCTAGGGATATATGATGTTCCCCTAATACGAGCCGTCGTTGTCCACATTGGTTTAAAAAAACCTGGTGGTTTAGAGGTTCCCGGGTCATTGTTACAACTTAAGGACTTCGGGGGTTGACGATACATATAAAGTTCATCGGGGTTGGAATTAGATTTCTCTATTTTTATGCCCTTTCCCTTATTATTTTCTTTTGCCTTTTTAAATTCAGTTGGGGTAATTTCTATAACATCATCGGAATTCTCGTCGGAATCTGATTCATCGGAGAATTGGTAATCCTCCCAATATTTTGCTTCCTTGGCGGAAACACCATTGACCATAATTAACCTTGGTCGGTTGGTTGAGGATTTTCTTTTACTTAACCGTTTTATTATTTCCCCCACCGGTTCTATTTCTTCATCCGGTTCCGATTCTTCTTCCGGTTCCGATTCTTCTTCCGGTTCCGACTCTTCTTCCGGTTCCTCTTCGGGAACTTGTGAATCAGTCCACAAATCATTCCAATTTACATTTAACTCTTCATTATTATTAGGTGAGTCAATGGGACTTGTTCTAGAGGTAGACATCTATCACATAATATCAAACGCGTTAAGAGATTAATATATCACATAATATTCACATGTTAAAAATATATAGTTTCCAACAAAATTTGTTAAGCAATCATTTTTCAAGTAAACACGGTCGAAGTCCAGACTCACTAATGCATCCTAACAAACTCGATAAGACACACTAATGCAAAATTCTGGTTCTCTAAGACCAACGCTCTGATACCAACTGAAATGTCCCGTTCTTATTGATTAAAAACGTTCCATATTAATTGATTTCGTTGCGAGGTTTTGACCTCTATATGAGACGTTTTTTAAAGACTGCATTCATTTTAAAACAAACCATAACCTTTATTTCATCAATAAAGGTTTAAAAAGCTTTACGTAGATTATCAAATAATGATAATCTAAAATATCCTGTTTACACACGACCATTACATAATGGTTTACAATACAAATATGTTACAACAAAATAAGTTTCTTGAATGCAGTTTTTACACAATATCTTACAAGCATGGACTCCAAATCTCGTCCTTATTTAAGTATGCGACAGCGGAAGCTCTTAATAATCACCTGAGAATAAACATGCTTAAAACGTCAACAAAAATGTTGGTGAGTTATAGGTTTAATCTATATATATCAAATCATAATAATAGACCACAAGATTTCATATTTCAATACACATCCCATACATAGAGATAAAAATCATTCATATGGTGAACACCTGGTAACCGACATTAACAAGATGCATATATAAGAATATCCCCATCATTCCGGGACACCCTTCGGATATGATATAAATTTCGAAGTACTAAAGCATCCGGTACTTTGGATGGGGTTTGTTAAGCCCAATAGATCTATCTTTAGGATTCGCGTCAATTAGGGTGTCTGTTCCCTAATTCTTAGATTACCAGACTTAATAACAAGGGGCATATTCGATTTCGATAATTCAACCATAGAATGTAGTTTCATGTACTTGTGTCTATTTTGTAAATCATTTATAAAACCTGCATGTATTCTCATCCCAAAAATATTAGATTTTAAAAGTGGGACTATAACTCACTTTCACAGATTTTTACTTCGTCGGGAAGTAAGACTTGGCCACTGGTTGATTCACGAACCTATAACAATATATACATATATATCAAAGTATGTTCAAAATATATTTACAACACTTTTAATATATTTTGATGTTTTAAGTTTATTAAGTCAGCTGTCCTCGTTAGTAACCTACTACTAGTTGTCCACAGTTAGATGTACAGAAATAAATCGATAAATATTATCTTGAATCAATCCACGACCCAGTGTATACGTATCTCAGTATTGATCACAACTCAAACTATATATATTTTGGAATCAACCTCAACCCTGTATAGCTAACTCCAACATTCACATATAGAGTGTCTATGGTTGTTCCGAAATATATATAGATGTGTCGACATGATAGGTCAAAACATTGTATACGTGTCTATGGTATCTCAAGATTACATAATATACAATACAAGTTGATTAAGTTATGGTTGGAATAGATTTGTTACAAATTTTCACGTAGCTAAAATGAGAAAAATTATCCAATCTTGTTTTACCCATAACTTCTTCATTTTAAATCCGTTTTGAGTGAATCAAATTGCTATGGTTTCATATTGAACTCTATTTTATGAATCTAAACAGAAAATGTATAGGTTTATTGATGTGAAGCGAGGTGTATATAAAATAGTTATTATTTTACTAGGAAAATACTATTAAATACGATACAATTTTACACAAGATATTTATTTATTTATAGAATGGATATACTTAAACCTTGCTACAACACTTATAGGCAGTGTACCTAATCGTACAGTAGTGTAGTTTTTAGTAAGTCCGGTTCGTTCCACAGGGAAATCTTTAAACAAAGCTCAACGCTATATTAGTTTACTTTTATAAAAATACAAATATATATAAGTAATATTATTATTATAAAGGGGGGGTTTTTACCGTTTAATGACCGGTTTGTCGATTTTAAAACTTTAGTCGCAGTTAAAACCTAATGTAAAATATAAAATAAATACAAGACTTAAATTAAAGCGTAAAGTAAATAACGATAATGAAATTGCGAATAATAAAAGTGCGATAAAATAAAATTGCGATAATTAAAAAGTATGATAATTAAAAGTGCGATTAAATAACAATAAATAAAAGTGCGATAATTAGAAGTGCAATTAAATATAAAATAAAGGAAATTAAATATGAAATAAAAGAATTATGCTTATTTAAACTTCCGTAATCATGATGTTTGACGTGTTGATTTTAGTTTTATGCCCATGGGTTAATTGTCCTTTGTCCTGGATTATTTAATATATCCGTCTGGTTTTTGTCCATAACAGTCCATCAGTCATAAATATAAATTGCAAGTGTCCTTGTCAAATTATTATTATACCCGAAGATAAATATTCCAACTAATTGGGGATTCGAATTGTAACAAGGTTTTAATACTTTGTTTAATGAATACACCAGGTTATCGACTGCGTGTAAACCAAGGTTTTACTACTTTGTTAACAATTACACCAATTACCCTTGAATGTAATTTCACCCCTGTTTTAATTATTCTAGTGGCTATTAATCCATTCCCGTGTCCGGTTAAATGAACGATTATTCGTACATATAAATACCCCGCCCATCGTGTCCGATCGAGTGTATATGGTAATTTATAGGGACGCCCAATTGTAAATCTTTATATTAACATTAACAAACTTTCATTTAGTTAAACAAATATAAAGCCCATTAATAGCCCATAGTCTAATTTCCACAAGTGTCGTTCTTTTTTCCAAACCCCAATTATGGTACAAAGCCCAATTACCCAATTTTAGTAATTAGCCCAACATCATGATTACTTCGTTTTAAATAAGCATAATAATAACTTAGCTACGAGATATTAATGTAAAAAGGTTGAACATAACTTACAATGATTAAAAATAGCGTAGCGTTACACGGACAGAATTTCGACTTACACCCTTACAACATTCGCTAACATACCCTTATTATTAGGATTTAAAATTAAAATTAAAATTAAAATATAAATTATATATATATATTACGTATATATTGAGAGAGAGATGAAATAAGATATGAAATTTGATCAGAATTCGGTTGGCTTTATAGCCAGAGTTGAAAATTGGGGCTCCGCGACTCGCGGAAAAAACCCCTTCAAACTCCGCGAGTCGCGGAGGATGTATTTACAGCTCACACCCTTGGAGTTTCTTGCTGCCGACGGTTTTAATAATATATATATAATATATATATAATTAATATAATTAATTATATATTATATTATATTTATATACATAGTTAACTTGTAATTTTTAGTCGGTTGCGTCGAGCGTTAAGAGTTGACTCTGGTCCCGGTTCCGGATTTTCGAACGTCCTCGCGTACAATTTAATATCTTGTACTTTGCGTTTTGAATCTTGTACTTTTGTAATTTCGAGACGTTTCTTATCAATAATTGGAACCTTTTTGATTGTCTTTTGTTCTTTTGAGCTTTTTGGTCGTTTGCGTCTTCAATTCGTCGAATCTGTCTTTTGTCTTCACCTTTTATTATTTAAACGAATATCACTTGTAAATAGAACAATTGCAACTAAAAGCTTGTCTTTCTTGAGGAATAATGCTATGAAATATATGTTCGTTTTTAGCATTATCAAATATTCCCACACTTGAGCGTTGCTTGTCCTCAAGCAATATTGTCTTGAAATACTAGAATCACTTCTTTATTCTTCACACTTTGTACATCAGTGATTTCTATACGGCGGTATAAACAATGGTAGTAACGATATGGTTTACAGTCCCACATGACTATAAAAATTTAGATCCATTAAGGAAATTGGATCTTTATGAAAACATTTGATCTTTTGAAAATTAAATCTAGTTTTTACCCTAGATAAGTTTTCCGGAATAACCCTTTACCGGTGTTTGCAAAATATTTTTGTGGGTTTGGTGGGCTTCAGATTTGAAAATTTTAGCTCAAAACTTGCAGTTTTGTGTCACCCACTTGCTAACCTTGTATTTGGAAAGCAACACGTCCAGTTTACTTGTTCCGTATATTACCTTTCGGCAAACTACCGTCCGGTTGTAAAGGAAAGCGTTGAACAAGCAACTGTTAAGGCAATGTCCCGTGACATGCTTTTGATTATGGTCTATAACGTGTCGGACGCAATTACTATCCTTGGTAGGAGCAATAGTAAAGCTCACCCTTATAATTTGTCGGTTTGGCACAAAGTCCTGTCTTTGACCATGTTATGCAACCACCGTTCTTACGGTTGACACCTGATTTAGTTCAGGTGACCTAATGAATTTCAGGTGAATTCCTAGGATTTTACGTTCAATGGTAATGAACGCATTGAAAATAGGGTTTTCAGAAAACAAATCGGTTTGTAATTTTTTATCAAAATATTTTCTCGTTCAAGCTCGAGTTTAAATATCATTGAATTCCATGAGTTTGAATTCTCAATCTTTAAGGTCAATCTCTAGGATTGAGTAATATCAGTCTTAAAAGCTGATTTTAAATCTTTAAGGAGATTATCCTTTCTGGGGATCTGATTCATTAGTCTTATCCAGCTAATTTGCATGGTGCCCCCCCATTGTACGAGATAAATCCTTCTCATGGTTAGGATAAATCTGACCACTTGGCGACCCTGTTTAATGCTGAGGTCCGTAGATTTCCTGCTGATTTTAGTGATGACTTTTCTAGATTTTTCGTCAACCTACAGCTGGTCTGGACGATAACTTCATGACCTAAATTAAGAAGCGCGTGTCTTTTTCGGAAGACTTTACTTCCTTTTAATGATGGAATTGATTCATCGTGTAGATCCATCTTTTCTTTTCTTTCATCGGGTAAAATAGTTTAGTCCAAAGCAAAAGTATTTTCAGTTATTTGTTACAGATATATGTGACATATGTTTAAAATAACTTGGTAAATTTTCCCACACTTGGCTTTTATTTTTCTTTTTATCGTCCTCTATTCCATTTTAAATGAATTTTAACATTTTAGTTTGTTTCTCAATTTATGTCCTTTTCGAGGTAACAATGATTTCGGTGTTAAAACCTAGTTTTATCGTTCATAAGAAAATTTTGAAAAATTTTACTAGAATTGGGTAGTCAGTATATAAGACTAGGGCTGTTCTTTTTTATCAGAGAGCACTAGATTCTAATACAACTACTGCTTTACTAGTATTTTTAATGGTAACCAAGTGTTTAATATAAAAATTTTAAAATCCGAAAGAATTTAACCCCTTCCCACACTTAAGATCTTGCAATGCCCTCATTTGCAAGAAATCAGTAACAATTTAAATTATTGAGGGTGATTTGTGTGAAAATGATTAAATTTTTACCAAAGTTTCCAAATATATTGGCGTTTGTTTGCTGAATGATAAATGGTGCACATCATTTGTTCATTCCGTCTTGTTGTTATTTCACATATATTTTGCATCTTGTCATCAAAATTAGTTGCTTTTGCTGAACTTAATGCCAGTCTTTGAAAATGCGTTGTTTTACCCTGTTGTGTACATAAGATAAACTGCAAACATATATACATATTTTTGAAGTTTGGTATATTACCCCACGTTCAAAAATTATTAAAGTCTAAGAATAAAAGTTAGACAATTATAAAAATGATTACAATATTAACAAAAATATTAAACGTATCAATAATTACAAAATAAAAAAAAATAATAAGTAAACTAAGGATGATATTGGTACCAATAGGGGTTCCACGCATAACCATAAGTGCTATAGAATGCTTCGGCAGGGTCATACGTAGGATATGGTGGCTGCATCTCTATCGACCAAGGAGGGAAGACGGGTTTCGGTGTAGGAATATAGTTTCTACCTATATGTTGGCAATGCGCTATGATCTGGTTCTGATGAACTTGCCAATCTTCAAATGCTCTCTGTCTAGCATTTTCGTATTCCTGAGAAGCTATAAACCTATGCATTTCTTGCATCTCATTCCCCCCTCCTACATTACCTTGTTCCTGGTTTCTCTCCACCTGTGGATGTCTACCATGGTATCGTACTGCGGCGTTATTTCGCCGCTTCAAAACTTTCGCACCATGGTATACATTTAAACCTATAGTGTCGCGGGGTTCCGGCTCTTCTAGTAATAATCCCCCCCGACTTATATCCACACCGAGATATTCACCAATCAAAGTAATAAAAATACCACCTCCTATTATGCTATGTGGTCGCATCCCCCGAACCATAGCTGATAAATAATAACCCACACAATATGGTATACTTACAGCGCTCTGTGGGTCTCGAATACACATATGGTAAAACAAATCTTGTTCATTTACCTTTTCTTTGTTTTTACCCCTTTGTGTAATCGAATTAGCTAAAAACCTATGTATTACTCTTAATTCGGCTCTATCTATATCCAAATAAGAGTAGTTTCCCCCTTTGAAACGGTGATGGCTTGTCATTTGACTCCACACACCGTGTGTATCAAAATTCTCATCTATCTTTCTACCGTTTAGTATCAATCCTCTACAATCGGCAGACGCTAACTCCTCAGGCGTATATATACGTAAAGCCTGAGCCATGTCCAGTAAAGACATGTGGCGCATCGAACCGCCTAACAAAAATCTAATAAAAGAACGATCGGTTAAACTAGCTACCCGATCATTCAACTCTATACTACATAACAACTCTTCACACCATACTTTATATACAGGTCTGCGTATGGTGAATAAACATATCCAGTCATTAAAAGAAGAATTACCATACCTCTGTACAAGTAATTCCCTAATTGGCCCGGCCAATTCTACAGCTTCTAAGGGTCCCCATTCTATGACCCTCGGTACCTCAACAACCTTGGAATGAAGAGTATGCAAACCCCGTTGATATTTTGGATAATCTATCCAAAGTCTGTCAAATCTCAGGTTCGGGTGCAACTCTTCCAAATGCATATCGGAAAAGGTCATGACTGGATGAGGTACATCCTGCTTGTAGTAGTTATCTACCTCCTGTTGTTCCAAATTCTCAGCAGGAGCATGGCGGGCTTGGGATGAAGATTCACCCCTTTCATTCTGCAAAACACATCAAACACAAATTTTGTGCATCCAAATATGCATTAGTGTCAGCAAAATCATCAATTAAAATAATTACAATGACATTATCAATTTATATCAAACTTAAGCTTATTTTCACATTTTTATCAAATCTACACTTTTTCAAATAAGCATATACGAAAATTTTCGCCAAGTTCATAAGCATTCAACTCAAATAACATGTCAAAATAATCATTACTAGCAATTAAACAAGTCTCAAATGGCATTATCTTTCAAAAATCAAGTTCATGAATTTTGGACTTGAAAAAGTCCACTTTAATTCTCAAAATCATGTTTAGGCTCAAAGTTTGGATCATTTAACTACCTAGACATGTTACACTACTCAATTTAGCAACAATTCATGACAAAAATCGGCCATAACCTGTTTATATCAAAAAGCCCCAAATTGCTCAAGAACACAAACCCTAGATTATTCAAAATTTGAAGTTTAAGGCTTCTAATCATGTTAAACAGCATCAATCTAGGTTATACAAGCATAATACATAAACAATTTAAGTCTAATTACACTAAAAAGCATCAAAATTAAATTGGGGAAAAAATAGCTCAAGAACACCAAATTTCGAATTAAATGGTGTTTAGGTGTAGAAATTTACCGTTTTTCTTGAGAAATTCTTAGATAGCATCCTTCTTAACATGATTTTTAGCAAAAAATTTGGTGATTAACGGTTAAAAATTGTGATTTTTGGGGTTGGTTTTCGGATTTTTTCGCAGTGTTTTTGCAGTATTTTTCGAGTTGTTTTTGTTTTGGGGAGTAAACTGATCTGTTCAGCTCTTTATTTTTTTTCCGGTTTTTAGTCTCTCCGCGAGTCGCGGAGGTTTTGTACTTCAAACTCCGCGAGTCGCGGAGTTTGGTATTTTTTTTTTTTTTTTATAATCTTTAACTTATTAAAACAATTTAGTAATTAATTTTAAAATTTTGTTTCCCTTGTTATTTAGGACGAGGTCGTTTCGGATCGATGTCCTAGTCCGTCCCTCGACAAAATTTTAAAATTTGTCTTTTTGTAGCGATTGTTTTAAAAGCTAAGATTTTTGGGTTTTTTCAATGTTTTTGGCATACTTTAAATCAATAAGATTAAAAATAATGATAATAAAAGTTCTCGTCCCTCCTTCGGGTAAAGCAATTTCGGTTCAAAGACCTAGTCTTCAACTTACGACGAATTTTAAAAATCATATTTTTAACTTAATGAGATAAAGTAAATTTTTGTTTTTAAATTCACACAACTTAAATATAAAATTCAAAATTAAAAATTAAAAATTCACACCAAACTTAAAATTTGAAATGCATAAAATTAAAAATTCATATTTTAAAAATTAAAAGTTCACACCAAACTTAATTTAAAAATTTATAAATTCATATCAAACTTATATTAATTTTTCAAATATTTACAATTTTAAATATATTGTTTTTACAAAGTTTACAATATTAATTTAAGATTTAAATATTAATTTTAAAAACATGGTAAAAATAAAATTAAAAATCTTTTTGTCTTTTTATCCCACTTTAATCAATCAAATATTATCAAAAATATGCGCCCCTCTTTTCGGTAAAGTAATTTCGGTTCCAAGACCTAATTTAACTCATGACGAATTTTTGAAATATTTTGGGTTGATTGATTAAAGATATTTATACCTTAAGAATAAACGTTAAATTTCGCAGTGATGTAATAAATTTTTGAATGATATCAATAATTTCGGTCGCCAAACCTAATTTTATTCAATACCAATTTAATACTTTTTAGCGAACAAATTAGCGTTATTATCAAAAGGTTAAAAATAAAAATAAAAATAAAAACTGTACAGACATACCTGTGAAATAGATTTCTTAGTTATATGATCTATTATATTCATAAGATAGTCGGTTTAATTGATTTTCCATGGCTCCAAAGGCGTAACCTCGAGCATTCAGTGTCTTTTCTTCTAAACATATGAACGGTCCGTCTCTGCATAAAGTAACAAATTCGGTATTTGAATAGGTTTGATCATTTGAACATTTACCTCCATGTGACCATTTTCCGCATTTGTGACATCTTTCTAGGTGTCGTGCTCTTCTTTTCGCTGCGGATTTTGATTTTCCTTTACCAAATTGTAACTTATTATCTTCGCATCTGGATCCTTTTCTAACTCCGTCCATTCTTTCTCTGATTACTGATACTAATTCACTCGGTAGTATGTCATTATTACGTTTAGTGATCAAAGCGTGTAGCATTAGACCATGGTTTAGTTCACAGGCAGTCTTCATTTCGTAAAAACCTAAAAAAAATAAAAATTCAGAATGGGGGGAGAAGACTAGTTCTTTAGGGTCTGCTAGGGAAAGACCATACGTGTTCCATTTTCGAGAACTACACGAAAACAGACAATCTAACTCTAACAGAAATACATATTATCCTTTAAAGACTTGATTCTCCCCACACTTAGTTAGCTGTGGTGTCGAAATTGTTATTAACTTCGTTGTCGACTTCCATCGGACTATGTATGTAATGTTTAACTCTGTGACCATTAACTTTAAATTCATTCCCATTTGAATTTATCAATTCTATCGTTCCGTATGGGAAAACTCTTTTGACTATGAATGGTCCAGACCATCTTGATTTTAATTTTCCAGGAAATAGCTTGAATCGTGAATTGAAAAGAAGAACTCTGTCTCCTTCTTTAAATTCTTTTGAACTTCTGATTCTTTTATCATGCCATTTCTTCGTTCTTTCTTTATAGATTAACGAATTATCGTATGCTTCATGTCTTAATTCTTCTAATTCGTTTAGTTGACTTAATCGTAGACGTCCGGCTTCATGTAAATCAAGATTACATGTCTTCAAAGCCCAAAATGCTTTGTGTTCAATTTCTACTGGAAGATGACATGCTTTTCCATAAACAAGTCTAAAAGGTGTGGTTCCAATTGGAGTTTTGTAGGCTGTTCTAAAAGCCCAGAGTGCATCCTCCAATTTAATGGACCATTCCTTCGGATTTGATCCTACGGTTTTCTCTAGAATACGTTTTAAAGCTCGGTTGGTATTTTCAACTTGTCCACTTGTTTGTGGATGATATGCGGTGGAGATTTTATGAGTTACTCCATATCTTTTAAGAACTTTCTCAAGTTGATTATTACAGAAATGAGTACCCCGATCACTTATTAAAGCTTTCGGTGTTCCAAACCTTGCAAAAAGACGTTTTAAAAAGTTGACTACAACTCGTGCATCGTTAGTTGGGAGAGCTTGTGCTTCCGCCCATTTAGATACATAATCAATGGCTACGAGTATATATAGATTATTATGAGATTTTGGAAATGGACCCATAAAGTCAATACCCCAAATGTCAAATACTTCACATACTTGGATGACATTTTGTGGCATTTCATCACGTTGACTTATTTTTCCGGCCCTTTGACATGCATCACAGGATTTGCAAAGAAGGTGTGCGTCTTTGTAAATTGTAGGCCAATAGAATCCAACTTCATAAACTTTTCTTGCTGTTAGTTGAGGCCCATAATGCCCTCCTGTTGGTCCTGTGTGACAATGGTTTAAAATTTTACTAGCTTCATCTCCAAATACACATCGGCGTATTATTCCATCGGGACAACTTTTAAACAGATGTGGATCTTCCCAGAAATAGTGTTTTATATCACTGAAGAATTTCTTTCGTCTTTGGTACGATAATCCTTTTTCAAGGAATCCACATACTAAATAAATTGCATAGTCTGCAAACCATGGGATTTCTTTATAATCTATCTTCAATAGATATTCATCAGGAAAGTTGTCTTGTATGGCTGATTCATTTAGTACTTCTAATTCGGGATTTTCAAGACGAGAAAGATGATCAGCGGCGAGATTTTCTGCTCCTCTTTTATCTCGGATTTCAATATCAAACTCTTGTAATAGTAAGATCCAACGGATTAATCTTGGTTTAGCATCTTGTTTTGAAAATAGGTATCTAAGAGCAGAATGGTCGGTATAGACCACCGTTTTTGCTAGAACGAGATATGATCGAAATTTGTCAAAAGCAAAGACAATAGCAAGGAGTTCTTTTTCAGTAGTTGTATAGTTCGTTTGTGCTCCTTGTAATGTCTTACTAGCATAATATATAGGTTGAAATCGTTTTTCAATCCTTTGTCCTAAAACGGCTCCCATTGCAAAATCACTTGCATCGCACATTAGTTCAAATGGTAGATTCCAATTTGGTGTTATCATGATCGGCGCATTAGTGAGTTTTTCTTTAAGAATATTAAAAGATTTGATACACTCATCTGAAAAGATGAATGGAGCATCCTTTTCTAGGAGTTTATTCATAGGAGTGGCAATTTTAGAAAAATCTTTTATAAAACGTCGGTAAAAACCGGCATGCCCTAGAAAACTCCTAACTCCTCTAACATTGGTGGGATGTGGAAGTTTAGCAATTACATCTACTTTAGCTCTATCCACTTCAATTCCTTCTTTTGAAATTTTATGTCCAAGAACAATGCCTTCTTTAACCATGAAATGGCATTTCTCCCAATTAAGTACTAGATTTGATTTTTCGCATCTAATTAGCATTCGTTCCAGATTAACTAGACATGATTTAAATGTATCACCGAAGACTGAAAAGTCATCCATGAATACTTCCATGCATTCTTCTATCATGTCATGAAAAATCGCCATCATACACCTTTGAAAGGTTGCAGGGGCGTTACAAAGTCCAAATGGCATTCTTTTGTAAGCAAAAGTACCATAAGGGCACGTGAATGTGGTTTTCTCTTGATCTTCGGGTGCTATTGGAATTTGAAAATATCCGGAAAATCCATCTAGAAAACAATAGTAACTATTTCCGGCTAATCTTTCCAACATTTGATCTATGAAAGGTAAGGGAAAGTGATCTTTTCTGGTGGCGTCATTTAATTTTCTATAATCAATACATACACGCCATCCTGTTACAGTCCTAGTAGGAATAAGCTCATTTTTCTCATTTGTAATGACAGTCATGCCACCCTTCTTAGGGACGCATTGAACTGGGCTTACCCATGGACTATCAGAAATTGGATATATCAAACCTGCATCTAGCAGTTTAATAATCTCTTTTTTAACTACATCTTGCATATTAGGATTTAGTCTTCGTTGGCGTTGCACATACGTTTTATGACCTTCTTCCATAAGGATTTTATGTGTGCAATACGAAGGACTTATTCCTTTAATATCATGAATCTTCCATGCAATGGCTGGTTTATGAGCTTTCAACACAGAAATGAGTTGTGATTTCTCATTTTCAGTAAGAGAAGACGATATTATTACAGGTAATTCAGATTCACCATGTAAATAAGCGTATTCCAAATGGTTTGGAAGTGGCTTTAACTCTAATTTCGGAGGTTCTTCTATCGATGATTTATATCGATATCTGTCTTCTTCTTTTAGCATTTGAATTTCTTCTGTTGTTGGTTCATATCCATTAGCTATAAGTGTAGCTAACATTTCAGCTTCATCAATTGGTTCATTACCTTCTCCTAAAGAACATTCTCCTGTTCCTTGTAATTCTGGAAATTCTTCTAATAGTTCTGCATGTGCATCTATAGCTTGAATATAATAACATGTATCATCTGCAGATTGTGGTTGTTGCATTGCTCTATCAACTGAAAAGGTAACACTCTCATCCTCTATACTTAGGGTCAGTTTCTTACCGAACACGTCTATCATTGCTTTAGCCGTGTTTAAGAATGGTCTTCCTAATATGAGAGGAACTTGAGAATCTTCTTCCATGTCCAAAACAACAAAATCTACTGGAAATACTAAAGTACTAACTTTAACTAGCATGTTCTCCATTATCCCTCTAGGATATTTTATTGATCGATCGGCTAGTTGTATGCTTATTCTGGTTGGTTTCAATTCTCCAAGGTCTAGTTTAGCGTATAGTGAATACGGCATTAGATTTATACTAGCACCTAAGTCCGCCAATGCTTCTATTGAACTAAGACTACCCAGAAAACATGGAATTGTGAAACTTCCTGGATCAGATAATTTTTCTGGTATCTTATTCAACAGCACTGCTGAACAATTAGCATTCATAGTAACAGCTGAGAGTTCTTCCATTTTCTTTCTATTTGTGATTAGATCTTTCAAGAATTTAGCATATCTAGGCATTCCTGAAATCACATCAATGAAAGGAAGATTTACATTTATCTGTTTAAACATATCCAAAAATTTGGATTGCTCGGCTTCAAGTTTCTCTTTCTTCATTTTACTCGGATAAGGAAGTGGTGGTTGGTACGGTTTAACATAAGGTTTATCCTTAACTGTGTTATCTTCATTAACCTTTTCAACTACCGGTTCTTTTTCCTTATCTTGATCAGGTTGTGGTTCTTGTGGAGTAGGAATAGTTTCATCAGAAGTTACAGGTATTTCAGGTGGTTTAAGTGTTGTACCACTTCTTGTGGTAATGACTTTAGCTGTTTCATTCCTGGGGTTAGCATTTGTATCACTAGGTAAACTTCCCGGTTTTCTTTCACCTATTAACCTTGCTAGGTTACTTACTTCTTGTTCCAGATTTTGAATAGAAGCTTGTTGATTTCTAAATGCTTGAGCATTTTGTTCATTGGTTTGTTTTTGAGATGTGAAAAACTGCGTTTGAGTTTCAACTAGCTTCGTCATCATATCTTCTAAATTCGGCTTTTTATCATCGGTTTGTTGTGGTGGTTTGTTTTGAAAATTTGGTCTTTGCTGATTGTAAGTATTATTGGATACTTGTTGATTGCTAAGACCTTGTTGGTTGTTGTATGGAACATTTCGGTTATAGTTCTGATTTTGATTGTAAATAGGTCTTGGCGGTTGATAATTGTTCTGATAATTATTTCCAGGCCTTTGGTTTATGTATGAAATATTCTCTCTTTGTTCCATTGTTAATTCAATACTGAGACAATCTTTTGTCAAATGTGGTCCTCCACACTGCTCACAACTAATTCGTATAGCATGAATATCTTTAGTCATCTTTTCCATTCGTCTCTCGAAAGCATCTATCTTTGCGGAAAAGGAATCTAAGTCATGACTAGAATCGGCTCTAGCTGCTTTAGATGATCTAATGATATCTTTTTCTTGGTGCCACTCATGTGAGTGGGAAGCAGTATTATCAATAATTTTGTAAGCATCAGTTTCGGTTTTCTTCATAATAGAACCACCAGCTGCTATATCTATGTCTTTTCTTGTAGTGATGTCGCATCCTTGGTAGAATATTTGTACTATTTGGCAGGTGTCTAAACCATGTTGCGGACATCCTCTTAACAACTTTCCATATCTTGTCCACGCCTCATATAGAGTTTCATTTGGCTTCTGTGTGAACGTAACAATTTCTGCTTGAAGTCTTACGGCTTTAGATGCAGGAAAGAATTGTTTAAGAAATTTGTCAATTAAAACATCCCATGTATCGATCGCCCCTTCAGGTAACGATTTCAACCAATCTTTGGCTTCTCCCTTTAAAGTCCAGGGAAATAACATGAGATATATTTGTTCATCCTCCACTTCTCGTATTTTAAATAGTGTGCAGATCCTATTGAAGGTACGTAGATGTTCATTTGGATCTTCCTTCGGCGCACCACTAAATTGGCATTGATTAGTCACCATGTGTAGAATTTGTCCTTTGATTTCATAATCTGGCGCATTAATGTCTGGATGAGTAATTGCGTGACCTTGGCCAGTGCGTTTAGCTCTCATTCGGTCTTCCATATTTAAAGGTTCCAGATTCTCCATAATTGAATTTGTTGAATCGGTATCACTAGATGATTCTGATTTAATGGTTCGTTCCTCAACAATCTCTGTTTGAATGATTGGTGGTTCCGGAGGAAAGTTTAATGGTTCAGGATCTATGAACTGTTCCTGAATATTCTCCGGATTCTCAATTGTGAGGTCGGGTTCAAAAAATGGATTATCGGAAATTTGAACTGAAGTACTTGGTCGACTGGATGACGATTCTAAAGAAAAATCAACGGCGGTTATATTTGTTAAACGATGTCTTGATCGAGTTACAGGTGGTGAACGTACAAAAGGTGATGAACGTCTTGCTCGGTACATTCACTGAATATCCTATTAGTTTTAAAAAGGAAAGAAAAATTATAATAAGTTATCCAATCGATAGACTTTTCTGATTTTGCCCACGTTTCGAATAGCCAAAAGATGCAGCAGAGGGGCAGGATTCGTTTGGTCTCAATATAATTGAGGACTGTTTGGCTCCAATAACCCGGTCCACGTACAAATCCAACTATTACTACGAACCAGAAAATTTTGATGTCTATTAATTTAACCACTTAAAATAAATTTTCGTAATTTTAAGAAATTTAGATAAGAAGTAGAAAAAATTCTAAGTCCTAAAAACTAGAATGGCGAGAAATAAGAGAGAAAAAGAGTTCGTCGCAAAAGGTCGAAAAAGAAAAATGGTTGAAAAATAAAAGGTGACGGAAAAATAAAAGAAACTTATAAAAACTTAAAAATACTTAACTAATTTAACCTTATTACTACAACTAACTTAAAATTATAATCGCAAATTGATATTACTAATTGGAATGATAATTGGTACATAGTAAAAAGGTATAAAAATATTAAAGCTTACAGGAAAAACTAAATCCCAAATGGAAATAACTTAAAAAGAAAATAAAACTTAAAAAGGCGTCGCAAAATTCTAAAGCACCTAAATCTTAGTCTAAAGAAAAAGCACTTAAGGAATTCTACGGCAAAGCCTAAAAATCTAGGAGTAAAAATAACTATAGCAAAAACTAAGTTTAAAATTAAATATGAGCGAAAAATATAAATATTACGCTACAACGATTAAAAAGGGACAAAATATAAAAATATATAAAAAGTTGTAAAAAGTACAATTTTTATAAAAATATTATTTTTATATTATTTATTTTATAAAACTATTAATTTTATAATTTAATAAAACTAATTTAACTAAAATATATAAATAAAAAGTAAAAAGTAAAAATAAAACTAAAACTAATAATAATAATAATAATAATTAGGTTAAATAATAATAATAATAATTAATAACCCGTAATTAATGCAGTTTTAGGGCTTCTGTTCGCGTGTCAGAGAAGCTCCGCGAGTTGCGGCAATTAAAGAAGAAAACCCTGCGAGTCGCGGGGTTCAGAATTTCAGCTGACAGGGTTGAAATTTTTACGCGTTTTCTTTATTTTTTTTTTTTTTTTTTTCTGTTTTCTGTTTTTTAATTAAATAAAAGATATTAAAACAAAAGTTATATTTTTATAAACTAAAATAAAAATAAAGAAACTTATAAAACTTAAATATTTAACAAAATCTTAAAAATACTAATATTTTTGTTTTTCTTTTTATATTTTTAAAACGTATTTTTACAAAAACGAATTTTAATAAAAGTAACTAAAAAATCTTTTTTTTTTTTTTTATTAGCGTTGCGCTTCCGGCTTTTAAGATAGATTCCCCGGCAGCGGCGCCAAAAATACTTGATGTGAAGCGAGGTGTATATAAAATAGTTATTATTTTACTAGGAAAATACTATTAAATACGATACAATTTTACACAAGATATTTATTTATTTATAGAATGGATATACTTAAACCTTGCTACAACACTTATAGGCAGTGTACCTAATCGTACAGTAGTGTAGTTTTTAGTAAGTCCGGTTCGTTCCACAGGGAAATCTTTAAACAAAGCTCAACGCTATATTAGTTTACTTTTATAAAAATACAAATATATATAAGTAATATTATTATTATAAAGGGGGGGTTTTTACCGTTTAATGACCGGTTTGTCGATTTTAAAACTTTAGTCGCAGTTAAAACCTAATGTAAAATATAAAATAAATACAAGACTTAAATTAAAGCGTAAAGTAAATAACGATAATGAAATTGCGAATAATAAAAGTGCGATAAAATAAAATTGCGATAATTAAAAAGTATGATAATTAAAAGTGCGATTAAATAACAATAAATAAAAGTGCGATAATTAGAAGTGCAATTAAATATAAAATAAAGGAAATTAAATATGAAATAAAAGAATTATGCTTATTTAAACTTCCGTAATCATGATGTTTGACGTGTTGATTTTAGTTTTATGCCCATGGGTTAATTGTCCTTTGTCCTGGATTATTTAATATATCCGTCTGGTTTTTGTCCATAACAGTCCATCAGTCATAAATATAAATTGCAAGTGTCCTTGTCAAATTATTATTATACCCGAAGATAAATATTCCAACTAATTGGGGATTCGAATTGTAACAAGGTTTTAATACTTTGTTTAATGAATACACCAGGTTATCGACTGCGTGTAAACCAAGGTTTTACTACTTTGTTAACAATTACACCAATTACCCTTGAATGTAATTTCACCCCTGTTTTAATTATTCTAGTGGCTATTAATCCATTCCCGTGTCCGGTTAAATGAACGATTATTCGTACATATAAATACCCCGCCCATCGTGTCCGATCGAGTGTATATGGTAATTTATAGGGACGCCCAATTGTAAATCTTTATATTAACATTAACAAACTTTCATTTAGTTAAACAAATATAAAGCCCATTAATAGCCCATAGTCTAATTTCCACAAGTGTCGTTCTTTTTTCCAAACCCCAATTATGGTACAAAGCCCAATTACCCAATTTTAGTAATTAGCCCAACATCATGATTACTTCGTTTTAAATAAGCATAATAATAACTTAGCTACGAGACATTAATGTAAAAAGGTTGAACATAACTTACAATGATTAAAAATAGCGTAGCGTTACACGGACAGAATTTCGACTTACACCCTTACAACATTCGCTAACATACCCTTATTATTAGGATTTAAAATTAAAATTAAAATTAAAATATAAATTATATATATATATTACGTATATATTGAGAGAGAGATGAAATAAGATATGAAATTTGATCAGAATTCGGTTGGCTTTATAGCCAGAGTTGAAAATTGGGGCTCCGCGACTCGCGGAAAAAACCCCTTCAAACTCCGCGAGTCGCGGAGGATGTAGTTACAGCTCACACCCTTGGAGTTTCTTGCTGCCGACGGTTTTAATAATATATATATAATATATATATAATTAATATAATTAATTATATATTATATTATATTTATATACATAGTTAACTTGTAATTTTTAGTCGGTTGCGTCGAGCGTTAAGAGTTGACTCTGGTCCCGGTTCCGGATTTTCGAACGTCCTCGCGTACAATTTAATATCTTGTACTTTGCGTTTTGAATCTTGTACTTTTGTAATTTCGAGACGTTTCTTATCAATAATTGGAACCTTTTTGATTGTCTTTTGTTCTTTTGAGCTTTTTGGTCGTTTGCGTCTTCAATTCGTCGAATCTGTCTTTTGTCTTCACCTTTTATTATTTAAACGAATATCACTTGTAAATAGAACAATTGCAACTAAAAGCTTGTCTTTCTTGAGGAATAATGCTATGAAATATATGTTCGTTTTTAGCATTATCATTTATAGTCGGAAAAATAAGTTACAAGTCGTTTTTGTAAAGGTAGTCATTTCAGTCGAAAGAACGACGTCTAGATGACCATTTTAGAAAACATACTTCCACTTTGATTTTAACCATAATTTTTGGATATAGTTTCATGTTCATAATAAAAATAATTTTCTCAGAATAACAACTTTTAAATCAAAGTTTATCATAGTTTTTAATTAACTAACCCAAAACAGCCCGCGGTGTTACTACGACGGCGTAAATCCGGTTTTACGGTGTTTTTCGTGTTTCCAGGTTTTAAATCATTAAGTTAGCATATCATATAGATATAGAACATGTGTTTAGTTGATTTTAAAAGTCAAGTTAGAAGGATTAACTTTTGTTTGCGAACAAGTTTAGAATTAACTAAACTATGTTCTAGTGATTACAAGTTTAAACCTCCGAATAAGATAGCTTTATATGTATGAATTGAATGATGTTATGAACATCATTACTACCTTAAGTTCCTTGGATAAACCTACTGGAAAAGAGAAAAATGGATCTAGCTTCAATGGATCCTTGGATGGCTCGAAGTTCTTGAAGCAGAATCATGACACGAAAACAAGTTCAAGTAAGATCATCACTTGAAATAAGATTGTTATAGTTATAGAAATTGAACCAAAGTTTGAATATGATTATTACCTTGTATTAGAATGATAACCTACTGTAAGAAACAAAGATTTCTTGAGGTTGGATGATCACCTTACAAGATTGGAAGTGAGCTAGCAAACTTGAAAGTATTCTTGATTTTATGAAACTAGAACTTTTGGAATTTATGAAGAACACTTAGAACTTGAAGATAGAACTTGAGAGAGATCAATTAGATGAAGAAAATTGAAGAATGAAAGTGTTTGTAGGTATTTTTGGTCGTTGGTGTATGGATTAGATATAAAGGATATGTAATTTTGTTTTCATGTAAATAAGTCATGAATGATTACTCATATTTTTGTAATTTTATGAGATATTTCATGCTAGTTGCCAAATGATGGTTCCCACATGTGTTAGGTGACTCACATGGGATGCTAAGAGCTGATCATTGGAGTGTATATACCAATAGTACATACATCTAAAAGCTGTGTATTGTACGAGTACGAATACGGGTGCATACGAGTAGAATTGTTGATGAAACTGAACGAGGATGTAATTGTAAGCATTTTTGTTAAGTAGAAGTATTTTGATAAGTGTCTTGAAGTCTTTAAAAAGTGTATGAATACATATTAAAACACTACATGTATATACATTTTAACTGAGTCGTTAAGTCATCGTTAGTCGTTACGTGTAAATGTTGTTTTGAAACCTTTAGGTTAACGATCTTGTTAAATGTTGTTAACCCAATGTTTATAATATCAAATGAGATTTTAAATTATTATATTATCATGATATTATCATGTATGAATATCTCTTAATATGATATATATATACATTAAATGTCTTTACAACGATAATCGTTACATATATGTCTCGTTTAAAAATCATTAAGTTAGTAGTCTTGTTTTTACATATGTAGTTCATTGTTAATATACTTAATGATATGTTTACTTATCATAGTATCATGTTAACTATATATATATCCATATATATGTCATCATATAGTTTTTACAAGTTTTAACGTTCGTGAATCACCGGTCAACTTGGGTGGTCAATTGTCTATATGAAACATATTTCAATTAATCAAGTCTTAACAAGTTTGATTGCTTAATATGTTGGAAACATTTAATCATGTAAATATCAATCTCAATTAATATATATAAACATGGAAAAGTTCGGGTCACTACAGCATCCCTTTCAGATGCGGTGCATCAGCCCCTGAATCACTATTTTACCTAACTTTTAAGCCTATTTATTGATGGTTAACATTCATAATCAGGAGAGAACGGAGACCAGTAAGATATATACGTAATAAAAGGTTGAAGGAAGGGTTCAAGAGCTTGTTTTGAAGGAATCTTCATTATTTCAACACCAAGACTGAATTTAGATCAGCCATTTCAATTGGTACTCTTGTTTTCATTCAAATTATGAATTTCAATTGTATGTATTGTGTTATTGTTCTTGTTTTAATCATGTCTAGCTAAAAACCTTGTGTGTTTACTTCAATGTAAGCTTTATGGCTTGGGATTGTTCTATATTTTGATGTTATAATAGTTACAAGTATGCTTTGATTGATTTATTAATCTAGTTCAACCATCAGAACCATTGTTATGCTTGCTTAGTTCATTACTTCAATTATATAGATTGTTAATCTATTAATGTGAGTTAATTAGAAAAACAATCTATACTTCAATACACCTAGTAATCTAGACGATTATATACATAGCTTAAGTGATTTTGTTATGTGTTTAATTCGGTAATTGAATAAGTTCCAAAGCAATATAGTTATGAAATTACCTCAAGTGATTGTTGTAATTTAGGTTTTACGTGAGTTTAATCGGGTTGGGTCTAGTTAGTTAAATCAATCTAAATCACCATGTTCTTTCAAGAAATCCATTGTTGTAACTATCTTTATATTCTAGTTCAATTATACGAGTTATGACTTGATTTATGTAAATTTATCAAAGGCTATAATTTGTTCTTCAACACCTAGTGATCTAGACACCTATATGTGAATATAGGATGGTAATTGGATGATATTTAGGTTTTACAATCATGTAGTTTACTTAAAGTGATCTTAGTAAACTAGGTTTTATGTGAATTTAACCAAGAAAGAATCATGTTGATTAAACATAGTTCTTAAGTTTATAGATATTGTGAAATTGATATAAACTACTCTATTGTAACTATCGCATAACGGTTTTAATTATAAAAGAACAATCCCTGTCAATTATCAAGCATAGAAGTAAACACCGTTTTCTCATTCCTGTTATTTACTATATCTTGATTATTGTAGTATTATACAAAAACACAACTTCAAATACAAACCCCCTTTTAGAATAATTAATCGTGGTAAAATCCTTAAAACAAACTTCTCCCTGTGGATCGAACTGGTCAATTTACTTACTAGTTACTGCATGATCGGGTTTAGTTGCCTGTATTATGTGTTAATTATTGAGCATATTGTCTACATTTTAAAGGTTACGTCTTGACACATCAGATACCTATATCTCATTCATGAGAAATCCCAATCTATAGACGTGTTTAAATCATATATGGCTGAAGTTGAAAATCAACTAGGCAAAAGGATTAAAACCATTAGATCTGATCGTGGTGGGGAATTCTATGGTAGATATGATGGTTCAGGTGAACAACGTCCAGGGCCATTTGCCAAATTCCTAGATGAGTGTGGAATTGTTCCTCAATACACTATGCTAGGCAGTCCTACTATGAATGGTGTAGCTGAGAGATGAAATTGAACACTAAAGGACATGGTGAGAAGTATGATTTGTCATACTACTTTGCCAGACTCACTCTGGGGAGAAGCATTGAAAACCGCAGCATATATACTAAATAGAGTTCCAACTAAAGCTACAATTAAAACCGCAGCATACTACTTCGTAAGTTTGTAAGCATATGCAAGCTATTCAAGATCAAGGATATCACCGATGATGTCGCATGTTTAAAAATCTTTCCATGGTCGTTAAAGGATGATGCAAGAGATTGGTTAGACTCGTTACCAGAAGGTTATATCGAAGATTGGAATGATATGATAGACAAGTTTTTGTCAGAGTTCTTCCCTGCTTCAAAAGCAGCAAAGTTACAAAGTGATATAAATCACTTTAAGCAAAAGCCTAATGAGACCCTTTATAAAGATTGGACCCGATTCAATAAAATACTTAGAGTATGTCCTCAACACGGGTTGAATACATTCCAAAAGGTCCAAATATTCTATAAAGGAGTCAATGTGGCTACTCGAAAAGATATTGATGTTGCAGCAGGAGGTTCAATCATGAAAAAAACACCCGAAGAAGCTCACACAATCATTGCCGATATAGCAGCACATTCTCATAATTGGCATCAAGAGATGGAGTTCTCTAGATCAACCACGGTTGCTAGTATTGAAATCAACGATGAAATCGCTGCTTTAAAAGTTCAATTGGCAAATCAAGGAAGGCAAATTGAGAAGATGACTAAAGAAATGCATGCTATAAAAGTAGGTTGTGAATTATGTCAAGGACCGCACCTTACTAAGGATTGCGATCGAAGTTCAATGGAGGAGCAAGCTAATTTCATTGGTTACTCAGGGAATCAAGGTTCTAATGGTTATCAAAGAGAAGGAGCTTCAGGGTCCAACAATTATAATTACCAAGGAAGAAATTCGGGTTATCAAAACAACTTGAAAAATTTTTCATATCAAAATGGACCACCAGGGTTTAACAACAAAAATCAACCATCCTACAATAAAAATCAATTCCCATAACAGCAAAATCAAACTCATGTTAGCCCAGGTTTAGAAGATTTACTTAGGGATTTCATGGTGAAACAAGGAGAAAGTGGAAATCTTGTACAACAACAAATACAAAGTCAACAAACTACGATTCAAACTCTTGAAAGAGAAGTGGGTAGGATTTCACAATTACTAGGGGAGAGGCCACCGGGCACTCTTCCATCGAATACGCAAGTGAATCCTAGTCATGGCATGAACCAACCTAGACCACCAAGTGCAAGTAACCTTCCGGTTATACTAAAGAAGAAGGATCCTCAAGCTTCAGCGTATTCACAAGTGAATGCTATTTATAGTTTTTGTGAGGATGAAGCAAGTTTCAAGACACCGGAGCATAGTCCTATTTTTACTCTTGGGTGTGAAGATGATGATGAAGAGTGTGATGAGTTTATATTTTTTGATTTATCCAATATGGCGGATTACACTCCTTATCAAGAGATTGATGATATCCGAGTTGAAAGTGTGAAGAGTATAACATGTGAAGATGAAGGGATCCGAGTTAGTGACATAACTCCCGAGTATGGTGATTATTTGATGAGGTTGATGTCGGGAAATCATGCGGAAGTGCAGAAAATGGAAACCACCGAGCCTTCCGAGTTTAGGGTTGATGATAATTTGAAGATGATCAAGGAAGAAGCAAAAGATACGGTGAAGCAAGCATCTAAAGTGGAAGACTACAAACCACCCATTCCATACCCGCAAGCACTTGCATCCGAAAAACCAAAAGAGAATCATTGTAAGCCTTTAAATACGGATAATATTTGTGTAAATGTACCTTTGGTTGATGTTATTGCAGGTATGCCAAACTATGGGAAATTCTTGAATGATTTGATGGAAAAAGAAGGAGTGTGTGAGCAAGCATCATCCGCGTTTCTTGAAGCAGAATGTGCTACTATTGTGAAGAAGAATGAGTTGCCACCTAAGTTAGGTGATCCCAGACCGTTCATAGTACCTTGTAAGCTTAATGAATCTAAAACTCTTAGATCACTAGCTGACTCAGGTGCGAGTATAAATCTCATGCCCTATTCCATTTACTCGTGTTTGAACTTAGGTGAACTTAAATCGACCAATTTAGGCATTAGATTCATTGATCAGTCGGTTAATAAACCTATAGGGATTGCTGAAAACTTAGTAGTAAAAACAGGTGAACTTGAGTTTCTAGCTGACTTTGTAGTTGTAGACATGAAGGAAGATAAGTTTGTACCTATTATTTTAGATAGACCATTTTTAGCAACTGCAAGTGCTTTAACAGATTGGAAAACAGGAAAACTGGTTTTGAAAGATAGAGTCAAGAGTGCAACCTATCAAACTGAGTTTAGTATGAACCCACCACCCACACCGATAGTTTCAGTGAATATTGTTGACAATGTCAAAATCATTAGTCAACAAGCTAAGTGTGGGGATAGCGGTAAAGAAAAACTAGATAGTAAACCACCCAATGATTGTGTTGTTGAGAAAACCATGAAGAAGTTATATGGTAGGGTTAGAAATGCTATGTCGGAAAAAGATGAACATTTGAGAGAGAGATTGGTGTCAAACTTATCGAAATTTGAGAAAGATAGGTTGAAAAAATTGGTTGAAGAGTCAAGATTTTTGGACTCTTGGTTATTGTCAAAAATTAGTGGTGAGAATGGTTGCGATAATAGTTCTATTGGAGTAAAGAAGTGTGACGACCCCGTCAAAACACTTAACGAATCCGTCAGTTGGTCCCACAGCTTGATCGGACTTAAATGAATTAAATAAACAAAGTTGCATTCTTTTATCTCAAAATTTTCCCAAAAAGGAAACAAACCAAAATATGTAGTTTTAAACAACCAACCATAGTAATAAACCAAAAGTTGACACAAAACCTTGCCAACAAACCCACAAGTTTAAATTATCCAAAAATAGAATGCAAGCTTAAGTTTCATAAAATGTTTCATAAAATCTGCCCAAATGCATGCAGACTCTTCTAAACACAGCGGAAGCATCACAAAACTCAAGTACCTGTGAAAACATGCAAGTAAACTGTCAACACAAAGGTTGAGTGAATTATAGGTTTAAATAAACAAATAAACTTTAGACCACAAGATTTAAAAATGTTAGAAAACATTAAATATTATTCCATTATCAATGAGCCACCTGGTAACCACTTAACCCTTTATTTACCCTTGCCAAACACAATAAAAATATACACTTGGACAGTGTATCTACAACAAATTACGAAGTACTAAACATTCCGATTATAAATTGCTAGCGCGACTAGCTCGAAATGGGGTTGTCAAACCCGATAGATCTATCCGTAGGATTCGCGTTCACCGGTAGAAACCAATGATTACAGTTACCAGACTAGGGAATATTTTTGTCCAACTCACAATGAATAATTAAATTTAACTGTTACTTGTGTCTAAACGTAAATGAAAATGCATGTAATCACATCCCAAAAATATACTTTGAAAAGTATGTAAAAACGGGAGTATAACTCACCTTAAAATCAACTGAAGAAACCACACAAACAAGCGAACAGCAAATAGAGTAAAGTGATCAGGAACGATCACAACGCCGACCTATAAATAAAGCAGGTCGATATAAATAACTAACTTAGGTCAAGTCTTAGTATGATAGCTATTGTACATGTTGCAAGTAGACATAGAACAATACTCAGCAAGCATCGGTTTAACTGGAACAGCGTACGGACACATACTTTCTATTTTTAGAAAGTTTCTATTTTTAGCAGGTTTCCATTTTTGGAAAGTTTCTATTTTAGGAAAGTTTCTATTTTTGGAAAGTTTCCAAATTTAGAAAGTTCTATTTTTAGAAAGTTTTTAAGTTAGGAAAAGTTCCTTATTTAGAAAGTCAACAAAAGTCAACTGAAAGTCAAAGTCAACCGAAAGTCAACTCAAAAGTCAAACTTGGTCAAACATAGTCAACGTTAATTTGAAAAGTGTAAGTTATAATAATAACATAAGTTATAATGTTTATTAAAGTTAAAAGTGTATAATTATGTCATAACATAAGTTTAATTAAATAAAATGAATTATTAAAGTTAATATAAGTTGAAATGATATAATTAATATAACATAAGTAGTTAATTAATTAATTAAATATTAGTCATAATATAAATATTATTAATTAATAATAAATTTTAAATCATATCATAAGTATTATTAATTAATAATGAATTATTAATCATATCATAAGTTTCTAAATATAATTATTAAATCATAAGTATTTAATAATTAAATCATAATTAAATAATAATTAAGTCTTATAATAATTAAATAATTATTTAATCTTTATTATAAGTCTTATAATAATATTCTTATAAAATAAATTTAATACTTATCATAAGTATTTTCCATTAATAATAAAAGTGTTATAAATCATAAGTTAAATTAAAAGGTTAATTAAATCATAAATAATAATTAAATGATATAATAAATATTTATATCATAAGTCTTAAATAATAATAATTACTTCTTTTACCATAAGAAATTAATTAATAATGAGTTTCATTATTTTTATCATAAGTTTTAGAATTAAACATAAGTTTTAATTCAAAAGTTCATCGGGTTGTATCTTGAGCCCCGGGTGTCGATTTCTGGCGAGCCTTATATGCATCTCCGCCTATTCAAACCATCCGACACAATGATGCACTCAAGAACTCACCAAGAACAGTCCAAAAGTCATGGTAATCAGCCATGACACCACTTGGACCTTCAATTTACTCAAAACCGTGTTTTAGTCGTAACGGGTGAACCGTGGCTCGGATTTAGGTGACCCGAACATGAAAGTTCGTCCCACCATCAGTCCTAACACACTAACACACCCTAGAGACATCAAGGAAGGTCACAAAGTCGGACAAAACCTGTTTCATGTCAATCCACATTTCAATTTTAACAAAATAGTAATTTGATCATAACTAGGGCTCCGGGAACCGAAACGACATGAATTCGGAGTCTAAAATTAATGTCTTGATGAGAGGAACTCATTTACATACTTTATTTTAACATTTATCTCAGTCACAAACCCAGAATACACGAAATAGCTGCTGTCCAGAATTTAACAAACCGAAAACATGTGATTATGAGTACATCTATGCATACAAACACCATTACAATAATCCACAAACATCATACTACTAAATAATCATCAAAATACAGTAAATAAATGAAAATTTGAAAATTCTAGGGTTAGGGTTTATACCCTAATCGAGAAACGATTTATGTAATCGCGTAGAGAAGAACGAGAGGAACGCGTTGGTACTAATCACTCCTTGATCCAAGCTTTAATTTTAGATGATGATGGTGATGTTGGTGATGAATGGCGACGGCAAGGGGAGAGCAAAAACGGAGAGCACAAAATAGAACTAGGTTTTTGGATAAATTTAGAAGTGATAAGATAAAAATATCAAATAAAGAAAAATAAGGAGTATTAACCCCCCCTCCCCCCTTGGCTTCGGCCGAAAATTGCATGGGGGTGGGCCCCATGGGTCCACTTTTGATAAATTATAATTTCCTGATGTCCCGAAAGCCCGAACGAGTCCCGAAACGCGAAAACACGCTTACGCGATTAAAAATCCGGAGAGATAACAAACGCGCGACGAAAAATAAATATAAATACACTATATAATAATATGATCTTAAAATATCATATTTAAAACATTTAGGATTTAAATGTCCCAAAAACTCGACCGTTGGTTTGAAAACCGAAAAGATTCGCCGGATGGAAATCCGCGAGACGTAGAAACGTATAAATTAAAATATGAATACAAATATTCACATAGCACATAATAATTATATATATATATATATATATATATATATATATATATATATATATATATATATATATATATATATATATATATATATATATATATATATATATATATATATATATATATATTATTACAAAAATAATAATATAAGTCATAGAAATGACGTGGCACACTAACAGTTAACGGCCGTTAAATAATTAACTGAAAAAGATAACGGAAAAAGTAGGGTCGTGACAGTACCTTCCCGTTACGGAAATTTCGTCCCGAAATTTAAGCAGGCGCAGGGGTTGACTCGGCATCTGAGAACAAATGCGGGTATTTCTGCTTCATCTGGTCTTCACGCTCCCAAGTGAACTCGGGACCGCGTCTAGCGTTCCATCTGACCCGAACAATAGGAATTCTGCTCTTTTAAGAGTCTTAACCTCTCGGTCCATAATTTCAACAGGCTCCTCAATAAAATGCAATTGCTTATCAACTTGAAGTTCCTCCAAAGGAATAGTCTGATCAAATTCAGCCAAGCACTTCTTTAAATTCGAAATATGGAAAACATCGTGAACAGCACTGAGTTCTTGTGGCAATTTCAAACGATAAGCCACCGGTCCAACTCTTTCAATGATCTCAAACGGTCCCACGAAACGAGGACTTAACTTCCCTCTTTTACCAAAACGGATTACTCCCTTCCAAGGCGAAACCCTTAACATAACACGATCACCGACTTGAAATTCAACATCTTTCCTTCCCTTATCGGCATAACTCTTTTGCCGACTTCTAGCAGTTCTCAAGCTTTCTTTAATTCGTACAATCTTCTCAGTAGTCTCGTGAATAATCTCTGGACCTGTAAGTTGAGCATCCCCAACCTCATTCCAACAAATAGGAGACCTACATTTCCTACCGTACAAAGCTTCAAACGGTGCGGCTTTAATACTTGCGTGGTAAATGTTGTTATAAGAAAACTCAGCTAGCGGCAAATATTTATCCCACCCATTTCCAAAATCAATGACGCACGCTCGCAACATGTCTTCTAATGTCTGAATGGTCCTTTCACTTTGACCATCTGTTTGAGGATGATAAGTGGTGCTCATATCCAACCTAGTACCCAAGGCTTCCTGTAAAGATCACCAAAACCTCGACACAAATCGACTGTCTCGGTCGGAAATAATGGACACGGGAACACCATGCCTAGAAACAATCTCTTTCAAATACAAACGGTTGGGTTTCTCCATCGAATCCATTTCCCTAATCGGCAAAAAGTGAGCCGACTTAGTGAGTCGATCTACAATCACCCAAATCGCATCATAGCCACCCGAAACTCTTGGTAACTTAGTAATAAAATCCATAGTGATACCTTCCCACTTCCACTCGGGAATTTCTGGTTGCACCAAAAGTCCAGACGGTTTTTGATGTTCAGCTTTGACCTTAGCACAGGTCAAACACTTAGCCACATATGTAGCCACATCACCTTTCAAATTATGCCACCAATACAGCTCTTTAAGATCCTGATACATCTTTCCTGAACCAAGATGAATAGAGTATCTAGACTTATGAGCCTCATCCAAAACAAGTTGTTGAAGACCTCCAAATTTCGGAACCCAAAGACGTCCCGCAAAATACCTAGTACCATCAGCTCGTACTTCAAACTTCTTAGCCACCTTTTCTACATTCTCCTTCACGAAATTCTCCTCCTTTAAGGCTTCTTGTTGTGCCTCAAGAATTTGCCTAACGAGGTTTGATCTAACCGTCATATTCAAGGCCCTAACCCTGCGAGGTTCAGTCCTTTCTTTACTACTCAATGCATCAGCCACAACATTGGCCTTACCCGGGTGATACAAAAGGTCACAATTATAATCATTCAACGTCTCAATCCATCCTCGTTATCTCATGTTCAACTGTTTCTGATCGAGAATATGTTGAAAACTCTTGTGATAGGTGTACACAGTACTCTTAACACCATAAAGATAGTGTCTCCAAATTTTAAGCGCAAAAACAACAGCCCCCAACTCTAAATCATGAGTTGTATAGTTCTGTTCGTGAATCTTCAACTGTCGTGACGCATACGCAATAACCTTCTTTTGTTGCATCAAAACGCCACCATAACCTTGTCGCGATGCAACACAATAAACAACAAAATCGTCATTACCCTCAGGTAGTGACAAAATCGGAGCGGTAGTCAACTTCTTCTTCAAAATCTGAAAAGCATTCTCTTATTCACCCTTCCACTCATACTTCTTCCCCTTATGCGTTAAAGCAGTCAGAGGTTTCGCAATACGAGAGAAATCCTGAATGAACCTTCAATAGTAACCTGCCAACCCTAAGAACTGACGAATCTGAGTAGGAGTTTTCGGGGTTTCTCAATTTTCAATCGCCTCAATTTTAGCAGGATCAACTTGTATTCCCTGTTTATTAACAATATGACCAAGGAACTGAACTTCTCTTAAACAAAAAGCACACTTAGAGAACTTAGCGTACAACTCTTCCTTCTTTAACAAATCAAGCACTAACCTCAAGTGTTTTTCTTGCTCTTCATCACTCTTAGAATAGATAAGGATGTCGTCGATGAAAACAATAACGAACTTGTCCAGATAGGGTCTACACACACGGTTCATGAGGTCCATGAACACAGCAGGTGCATTTGTCAATCTGAACGGCATAACAAGAAATTCAAAGTGACCGTAACGGGTGCGAAAAGCAGTTTTTGAAACATCAGATTCTTTAACACGCAACTGATGATAGCCAGAACGAAGATCAATTTTTGAATAAACAGAAGAACCCTGAAGCTGATCGAACAGATCATCAATTCTCGGAAGAGGATAACGATTTTTAACAGTGAGCTTATTCAGTTCACAATAATCAATGCATAAACGAAAAGAACCATCTTTCTTCTTAACAAACAGAACGGGAGCTCCCCAAGGGGACGAACTAGGACGAATGAAACCTTTGTCTAACAACTCACGAAGTTGACTCGACAATTCTTGAAGTTCGGAAGGCGCAAGACGATAAGGAGCACGTGCGACAGGAGCAGCGCCGGGAACAAGATCAATTTGAAATTCTACCGCGCGTTACGGCGGAAGGCCAGGTAAGTCATCGGGAAACACCTCGGGAAAATCCCTAACAATGTGAACGTCATCAACATTCTTCACTTCTTTACTAGGATCAACAACATGAGCAAGAATAGCATGACAGCCTTTACGGAGATGTTTACGAACTTTCATACAGCTAATAAGATTTAACTGTGTGCATTTCTTATCTCCAAAGACCATCAGTGGCTCTCCAATCACATCAGCAATACGAATAGCATTATCATAACACACGATCTCAGCACGGTTCGCAGACAACCAATCCATACCAATAACAATATCAAAACTACCAAGTTCAATCGGTATCAAATCTATCTCAAAATCCCTACCACCCAAATTAATGTTACATTTACGATGTACAGTCTTAGCAGTAAGTTCTTTACCATTAGCTACTTCAACAACATAAGTATTATCTAAGGGAGTTAACGGCGTTTTGATTCTCGGACTTAATTTACTCGACACGAAACTTAAATCAGACCCTGAATCAAATAGTACATAAACTGATAAATCGTTGACTGAGAATGTACCAGTAACAAGCTTAGGATCTTCCTCCGCATCCTTAGCATTAATGTTGAACGCTCGGCCGCGTGCAGTTTCAGTAGTCTTCTTATTGGGACAAGCATCTCGAAAATGCCCCGGCTTTCCACACTCATAACAAACCCTTTGATTAATTCCATTATTCGATTTCCCATTACCATTACCGTTACCACCTCTATTACCAACATTATTATTATTACCACCAGCCGCGGGAGTAGCAGAACCCGACAAAAGCACTGTACAATCTTTAGCAATGTGCCCTTGCTTGGAGCACCTCTTACAAGTAACTGTGCAGTAACCATCATGAGCTTTATAGCAACGAGGACACACATGCTGATTTCTGTTGTTAGCACCTGAGGTATCCTGTTTCTTCTGCTGATTTTGGTTTTGATTGCGGTTGTTATCCCACTTTCGTTTCCCATTATCAGCCTTCTTGACAACCTCCTCACTAGTTTCAACAACTGTAGTCTGGCTTCTTCTCAACACCTTGTCATTAAGTTTGTGGGCCATAGACATAGCCGCCTCAATAGTCTGGGGTTCACTAGACTCAACCCCGTGTTCAATCTTCTCGGACAAACCATCAATGTAAGCCTCAATTTTGCGGTCCTCATCCGCATAAACCCTAGGACACAGCAAGGTTAACTCGAAAAACCTTCGTTCATAGGCATCTAACTCGGTGCCATGCATTTTAAAATTCTTGAGCTCAACCTCTAGCTTCTTAAGCTCACCCCGAGGTCTATAGCGGGTGATCAATCTTTCCTTAAAATCATTCCAGGCCAAACCATAAGCTACATCACTCCCCAAACTACTAACCAGATTGTTCCACCATGTCAAGGCACTATCCTTGAGAGTGCAACTAGCGAAACTAACTTTGTCCTCTTCACGGACCCGACTGACCCTGAAAATAGATTCGATTTTCTCGAACCAACTAGTAAGCCCTATTGGTCCTTCCGTACCACTGAATTCTTGGGGCCGACCAGCCATTAAAGTTTTGTGGGAGCATCCCACCTGGTTGTTGTTGTTGTTGGCGTTAACATTAGCATTTGCTGCCATAGCAGCAGCAATTCCTTCATTGATCAGGCGTTGCATACGCGCTTCAGTGGACTCTCTTGGAGGCATGATCTTCAAAATAGAATAACACATCGTTAGTACCAAGAATAATACTAGTGTCATAAAGGAATAGATCAAAACACGAAAGGACTAACCATTAAGATATTAGTCAACTAACACTATGAGTAATAACATGACAGTTATGATTGTTATAGAAATAACCATCACATGCATACATATTTTATGATAACATCATACAACATACATAGCACCTAACATACATGAACATATATTACGCATAATATAACATGCCAAGAGCCACAACATCAGAAATAAAACATGATAATGATAATAGACTTCATAAAAATAACCATCCATACATAATGAAAAAATATCCCATAACAAAATCTTAATAAAATCCTCAGCAAAATGCCGTACATAACCCAAAATGTATGTATAAAAAGGACATTAAGTCTGATGAAATAGATAATCAATATGAATAATCATATCACATTTGCTTAGAGCGGGTGTGATAAGCTGGTCCAGCATGAGTCTCGGCAGGATCCTCATACTTGCGCAACTTCCCTTTCACAACATCCAACTCTTCCTTCAACACACAAACAGTGCTCTCGAGAGCCTCGAACTTAGCCTTAACTTCTCGATCACGCTTACGGTTCTCATCCTCAACCCTATGCTTGAAAGTGATAAAGTTACCCATGTCGGCACGGATCTCGTCCATAACTTCATTATGTGGCAAAGTGCGCAAACAATCACTAAGGGCGTTAATACGTGTCACCCCATTATAAGCCCGGTTCATATGAGTAATGGTAGAAAAATAGTAATGAACAGGATCATCGATCTCTGGTTGATTAGCACGACGTCTAGCAGGAGACGGTGGAGCAGAAGCAGCAACAGAGTTATCGCTCGAAGTCGACATCTGCAAACAGCAAAACTGCAAACCACATACCAAAAAGATATAAAAGCTAATAATATAACTTATACGAAATGAAATGCATAATAATGCTATAGCAAAAAGGTCGGGCTGTAGACTAGACTCTAATGCACCCTAAAAACCACGGGTTGACCACATTAAGACCGCCTAGTTCCCTACAACCAACGCTCTGATACCACATGTAACGACCCCGTCAAAACACTTAACGGATCCGTCAGTTGGTCCCACAGCTTGATCGGACTTAAATGAATTAAATAAACAAAGTTGCATTCTTTTATCTCAAAAATTTCCCAAAAAGGAAACAAACCAAAATATGTAGTTTTAAACAACCAACCATAGTAATAAACCAAAAGTTGACACAAAACCTTGCCAACAAACTCACAAGTTTAAATTATCCAAAAATAGAATGCAAGCTTAAGTTTCATAAAATGTTTCAGAAAATCTGCCCAAATGCATGCAGACTCTTCTAAACACAGCGGAAGCATCACAAAACTCAAGTACCTGTGAAAACATGCAAGTAAACTGTCAACACAAAGGTTGAGTGAATTATAGGTTTAAATAAACAAATAAACTTTAGACCACAAGATTTAAAAATGTTAGAAAACATTAAACATTATTCCATTATCAATGAGCCACCTGGTAACCACTTAACCATTTATTTATCCTTGCCAAACACAATAAAAATATACACTTGGACAGTGTATCTACAACAAATTACGAAGTACTAAACATTCCGATTATAAATTGCTAGCGCGACTAGCTTGAAATGGGGTTGTCAAACCCGATAGATCTATCCGTAGGATTCGCGTTCACCGGTAGAAACCAATGATTACAGTTACCAGACTAGAGAATATTTTTGTCCAACTCACAATGAATAATTAAATTTAACTGTTACTTGTGTCTAAACGTAAATGAAAATGCATGTAATCACATCCCAAAAATATACTTTGAAAAGTATGTAAAAACGGGACTATAACTCACCTTAAAAGCAACTGAAGAAACCACACAAACAAGCAAACAGCAAATAGAGTAAAGTGATCAGGAACGATCACAACGCCGACCTATAAATAAAGCAGGTCGATATAAATAACTAACTTAGGTCAAGTCTTAGTATGATAGCTATTGTACATGTTGCAAGTAGACATGGAACAATACTCGACAAGCATCGGTTTGACTGGAACAGCGTACGGACACATACTTTTTATTTTTAGAAAGTTTCTATTTTTAGCAGGTTTCCATTTTTGGAAAGTTTCTATTTTAGGAAAGTTTCTATTTTTGGAAAGTTTCCAAATTTAGAAAGTTCTATTTTTAGAAAGTTTTTAAGTTAGTAAAGTTTCCTTATTTAGAAAGTCAACAAAAGTCAACTGAAAGTCAAAGTCAACCGAAAGTCAACTCAAAAGTCAAACTTGGTCAAACATAGTCAACGTTAATTTGAAAAGTGTAAGTTATAATAATAACATAAGTTATAATGTTTATTAAAGTTAAAAGTGTATAATTATGTCATAACATAAGTTTAATTAAATAAAATGAATTATTAAAGTTAATATAAGTTGAAATGATATAATTAATATAACATAAGTAGTTAATTAATTAATTAAATATTAGTCATAATATAAATATTATTAATTAATAATAAATTTTAAATCATATCATAAGTATTATTAATTAATAATGAATTATTAATCATATCATAAGTTTCTAAATATAATTATTAAATCATAAGTATTTAATAATTAAATCATAATTAAATAATAATTAAGTCTTATAATAATTAAATAATTATTTAATCTTTATTATAAGTCTTATAATAATATTCTTATAAAATAAATTTAATACTTATCATAAGTATTTTCCATTAATAATAAAAGTGTTATAAATCATAAGTTAAATTAAAAGGTTAATTAAATCATAAATAATAATTAAATGATATAATAAATATTTATATCATAAGTCTTAAATAATAATAATTACTTCTTTTACCATAAGAAATTAATTAATATTGAGTTTCATTATTTTTATCATAAGTTTTAGAATTAAACATAAGTTTTAATTCAAAAGTTCATCGGGTTGTATCTTGAGCCCCGGGTGTCGATTTCTGGCGAGCCTTATATGCATCTCCGCCTATTCAAACCACCCGACACAATGATGCACTCAAAAACTCACCAAGAACAGTCCACAAGTCGTGGTAATCAGCCATGACACCACTTGGACCTTCAATTTACTCAAAACCGTGTGTTTTAGTCGTAACGGGAGAACCGTGGCTCGGATTTAGGTGACCCGAACATGAAAGTTCGTCCCACCATTAGTCCTAACACACTAACACACCCTAGAGACATCAAGGAAGGTCACAAAGTCGGACCAAACCTGTTTCATGTCAATCCACATTTCAATTTTAACAAAATAGTAATTTGATCATAACTAGGGCTCCGGGAATCGAAACGACATGAATCCGGAGTCTAAAATTAATGTCTTGATGAGAGGAACTCATTTACATACTTTATTTTAACATTTATCTCAGTCACAAACCCAGAATACACGAAATAGCTGCTGTCCAGAATTTAACAAACCGAAAATATGTGATTATGAGTACATCTATGCATACAAACACCATTACAATAATCCACGAACATCATACTACTAAATAATCATCAAAATACAGTAAATAAATGAAAATTTGAAAATTCTAGGGTTAGGATTTATACCCTAATCGAGAAACGATTTATGTAATCGCGTAGAGAAGAACGAGAGGAACGCGTTGGTACTAATCACTCCTTGATCCAAGCTTTAATTTTAGATGATGATGGTGATGTTGGTGATGAATGGCGACGGCAAGGGGAGAGCAAAAAGGGAGAGCACAAAATAGAACTAGGTTTTTGGATAAATTTAGAAGTGATAAGATAAAAATATCAAATAAAGAAAAATAAGGAGTATTAACCCCCCTCCCCCCTTGGCTTCGGCCAAAACTTGCATGGGGGTGGGCCCCATGGGTCCACTTTTGATAAATTATAATTTCCTGATGGCCCGAAAGCCCGAACGAGTCCCGAAACGCGAAAACACGCTTACGCGATTAAAAATCCGGAAAGATAACAAACGCGCGACGAAAAATAAATATAAATACACTATATAATAATATGATCTTAAAATATCATATTTAAAACATTTAGGATTTAAATGTCCCAAAAACTCGACCGTTGGTTTGAAAACCGAAAAGATTCGCCGGATGGAAATCCGCGAGACGTAGAAACGTATAAATTAAAATATGAATACAAATATTCACATAGCACATAATAATTTATATATATATATATATATATATATATATATATATATTATTACAAAAATAATAATATAAGTCATAGAAATGACGTGGCACACTAACGGTTAACGGCCGTTAAATAATTAACTGAAAAAGATAACGGAAAAAGTAGGGTCGTGACAAGAAGGGTGATGTTTATCACCCCGACGTTAGTTAAAATCAGGGTGGAGTCGAGTGAACGACTCACTAATAAACTTCACATTTTGTACATGGTCTCATTCTTGCGTCTAGTTTTTTTTAGGATTGATTGTTTTTAAGTGATTTTTCGAGTTTTAATACGAACCAAGTTGTTTAGGGACCTTTCAAACTGATTAGACAGTGAAAAACATCAAAAACTGGTGAACCAGGGTCAGATGCGCCGCATCTGTGATGGATGCGCCGCATTTGTGGACATAAAAAAACCGACAGTTTCAGATGCGCCGCATAAGGCAAAAGCGCCGCATTTGTCTAGGTAGATGCGCCGCATCGAACCCCAAATGCGCCGCATCTGGGGTATTTTTCTCCTGTCTCACGTGTTACACCACAAAAACGGTTTTCATCTTCATTTTACTCATTTTCTCACCAACAACTTCGAACCCCATTCCATTTTCTCTCAAAAAATTCATCTCTAAACACAAAATCAACCGTTTAATCCCATCTTTAAACAACAAATCCGACTATTAACATGGAAAAGGTAAGATTACTCTTCATTTCTTCATGATTTTAATGTTCTTCATTCTTCAATTCGGATTTTGTTTGTTCTAAGTGTGGGGGTGTTTGAATCTTCATGTTTTGGTCATATTATGATTGTAATGTTGTTACTAATCCTTGTTCATGCTCTAACTTGATGATTACATGCTTAAATCTTCAATTTGCAAATTAGGGTTCTTGATGAAATTTAGGGGTTTCGAATTTTTGACCATTACTTGTTTAAATTAAGATGTTTTGATGTTTAACTACTTGTTTACACTAACAAAATGCCATGAATCCTTGCTGAATCAAATAATTTTGCATAAATTAAAATCTAGGTTCTTAATTTGGGGATTTTGACTTGTGTTGACTTGTTGTTGTTCTAAGGGGAATTGTTGAAATACATTACTAATGCTAAACTCATTTATGCCTTAACTTAGTGTTTATTCGATTTGAAAGATTACATTTGAGAGTTAAGCATTGTATGCATTAGGCTTTTTGGTGAAAGGTTGATTTGGCTTGACTTTAATGTTTAAATGTATGAAAACCATAGATTGCATATTGTTAGACATGATTATTAGTGAATGCTTATGGTTTAATATGTTATGTCATTGAAATTTTTGGTGAAATTAAACATGTGTTGTATGGTTATGCTTGTAAAAGTGTCTCTAATCATATGACATACTAGTACATGTTTGTTGAAGATGGAATGAGTCCGTACCACGATAGGATTATGTTTGGCATGTAGTTCAAGAGATTATTAGATATGTATAATATAACATGTTTAAACTTATTCTAAATCGTTTTTGTGTATAAATGGTGGCTAATGTTAGGTTTTGGATTTGGATTTCTAACGCTAATCGATTTGGTTTGTTTTGTTTGGTTTTGTTTTGTCTATTTTGATTATTTGTAGGATAAAGGGAAGGAACAAGTTTATGGAGGTCCATCAACTAGGAAAAGAAAAGGAAAGGAACCCGCTCCACAAACTCAACAAGAAATGAAGGTGGAGCTGGACCAAGCAGCTCATTTTGGGGATTTTTCTAACCCTTGATTTGTGTTTGCAGGTTTATATTGATGACTTCCGAGGATGATGGTTTGTTTCTTTGATGATTTGAACAATGTTGGTTATGTTTAAAAACAATTTATTTCATTCGGTTTGCTTAGGATTATAGTAATTTGGATTGTGATGTAATTTAACTTCCTTAGGTTTTTATAAGTGGGGTATTTGCGGTACATGGAGTACCACCCCATTGTTTTTTTTATGAAATGTTTGCTTGGTTTGGTTTGATACAGGTAAGCATTGTGCTATATGCTGCATTTTTACAAAGACTGGCATTAAGTTCAGCACATACTTGATTGGTGATTGATTTGTGGTTACAAGAAGTGGATGATGTTCTTATGCTGGCATTCAGTTCAGCGCCATCATCCCGTACGCTTCGGTTTTAAACCTCGAAAGTAATAACTCTCTTATACACTATTTAACCCTCTTGAATTTAATTTTTCTGATTTCATGTAACGAGGGCGATACATGAATTCAAGTGTGGGGAGGAAGTTATAAATTCTTTCGGGTTTTGATTTTTGTTAAATTGGCTTAAAATGGTGAGATTTTTTTTGAACTTTTATCTTCATAAATTCAAATTTTGTTTAAAATTTGTAGATTTTAAAACTAGGTGTATACACCGAAATTATTATCACAAAACAAATTAAGAACAACCAAATGATTGAATTTATTTTGGTTAAAAATCATAAAACTAGTAATCATATAAAAGAAATAATCAATATGCCACACCACATTCTTAATGAAAAGAATCATCAAAGTACTTTGTTGTTCTAACAATCGAATCCAATGCCCATCTATGTAATGATTGTGAAGGAAGTAAAGTCTTCCAAAATGACACACTTGCTAACTTATGTTAGAAGATGTTGTCCAGAACAGCTGTAGGTTGACGAAAAATCTTGAAAAGTCATCTCTATCATCGGCTGAAATCCACCTCACCTCAGCATCAAACAGGGTTTTTGGTGGTCAGACTTATCCTAACCATGAGATGGATCTGTCTCGTACAATGGGGGGCACAATGCAAATTAGCTTTTAATACTAATGAATCTAATCCCCAGATGGATGATCTCCGTAAAGATCAACCGCATCTATGTTTGACCGCGGTCAACATACATATGCCATAACAAATTGAGGTGTGCAAACTCATGGTTCACCGATGATATTTGGACATGATATAGTTTCTTCTAAAACTTATGCTATTTTATGAACTATATTATGTAAAACCATTTTTAGGACATTCGGTTTCAAGTTCCATGATACTTCAATCATGGGGGCGAGTAGCTTGCTAATCGCCGACTGAGGCTTCGATTTTCAGTTACCCTCAACCGGACTTTGAGGTTAAAACCGGAAAACTTGATTAGTGTAAAAACTAACATGAATAATTTTCAAAACATAAAAGGTTTTTCGCAAAGGTCCTAATTTCCCTAAGGATCCAAATTTTCAATAAATGTGGACTTTAAAACCCACCTTTCGACTTTGGTGTGATTTCATTTCGCGTGTGTACACTAAGTGTTCATATTACATTGTGAAATAAATAAAAGCGTGTGTACTCCAAAGGTGTGTGTATACTCAAAACGCGTGCGTGTGTTACATTGTGAAATAAATAAAAAGTGTGAGTGTGATTCCCATTTTTGTGTTCTCAATTAAATGTGTGTGTTTGTAGTGACCCGAACTTTTCCATGTTTATATATATTAATTGCGATTGATATTTACATGATTAAATGTTTCCAACATGTTAAGCAATCAAACTTGTTAAGACTTGATTAATTGAAATATGTTTCATATAGACAATTGACCACCCAAGTTGACCGGTGATTCACGAACGTTAAAACTTGTAAAAACTATATGATGACATATATATGGATATATATATATAGTTAACATGATACTATGATAAGTAAACATATCATTAAGTATATTAACAATGAACTACATATGTAAAAACAAGACTACTAACTTAATGATTTTTAAACGAGACATATATGTAACGATTATCGTTGTAAAGACATTTAATGTATATATATCATATTAAGAGATATTCATACATGATAATATCATGATAATATAATAATTTAAAATCTCATTTGATATTATAAACATTGGGTTAACAACATTTAACAAGATCGTTAACCTAAAGGTTTCAAAACAACACTTACATGTAACGACTAACGATGACTTAACGACTCAGTTAAAATGTATATACATGTAGTGTTTTAATATGTATTTATACACTTTTGAAAGACTTCAATACACTTATCAAAATACTTCTACTTAACAAAAATTCTTACAATTACATCCTCGTTCAGTTTCATCAACAATTCTACTCGTATGCACCCGTATTCGTACTCGTACAATACACAGCTTTTAAATGTATGTACTATTGGCATATACACTCCAATGATCAGCTCTTAGCAGCCCACGTGAGTCACCTAACACATGTGGGAACCATCATTTGGCAACTAGCATGAAATATCTCATAAAATTACAAAAATATTAGTAATCATTCATGACTTATTTACATGTAAACAAAATTACACATCCTTTATATCTAATCCATATACCAACGATCAAAAACACCTACAAACACTTTCATTCTTCAATTTTCTTCATCTAATTGATCTCTCTCAAGTTCTATCTTCAAGTTCTAAGTGTTCTTCATAAATTCTATAAGTTTTAGTTTCATAAAATCAAGAATACTTCCAAGTTTGCTAGCTTACTTCCAATCTTGTAAAGTGATCATCCAACCTCAATAAATCTTTCTTATTTACAGTAAGATATCTTTCTAATACAAGGTAATACTCATATTCAAACTTTGGTTCAATTTCTATAACTATAACAATCTTATTTCGAGTGATGATCTTACTTGAACTTGTTTTCGTGTCATGATTCTGCTTCAAGAACTTTCAAGCCATCCAAGGATCCTTTGAAGCTAGATCTATTTTTCTCATTTCCAGTAGGTTTATCCAAGGAACTTGAGGTAGTAATGATGTTCATAACATCATTCGATTCATACATATAAAGCTATCTTATTCGAAGGTTTAAACTTATAATCACTAGAACATAGTTTAGTTAATTCTAAACTTGTTCGCAAACAAAAGTTAATCCTTCTAACTTGAATTTTAAAATCAACTAAACACATGTTCTATATCTATATGATATGCTAACTTAATGATTTAAAACCTGGAAACACGAAAAACACCGTAAAACCGGATTTACGCCGTCGTAGTAACACCGCGGGCTGTTTTGGGTTATTTAATTAAAAACTATGATAAACTTTGATTTAAAAGTTGTTATTCTGAGAAAATGATTTTTATTATTAACATGAAACTATATCCAAAAATTATGGTTAAACTCAAAGTGGAAGTATGTTTTCTAAAATGGTCATCTAGACGTCGTTCTTTCGACTGAAATGACTACCTTTACAAAAACGACTTGTAACTTATTTTTCCAACTATAAACCTATACTTTTTCTGTTTAGATTCATAAAATAGAGTTTAATATGAAACCATAGAAATTTGATTCACTCAAAACGGATTTAAAATGAAGAAGTTATGGGTAAAACAAGATTGGATAATTTTTCTCAATTTAGCTACGTGAAAATTGGTAACAAATCTATTCCAACCATAACTTAATCAACTTGTATTGTATATTATGTAATCTTGAGATACCATAGACACGTATACAATGTTTCGACCTATCATGTCGACACATCTATATATATTTCGGAACAACCATAGACACTCTATATGTGAATGTTGGAGTTAGCTATACAGGGTTGAGGTTGATTCCAAAATATATATAGTTTGAGTTGTGATCAATACTGAGATACTTATACACTGGGTCGTGGATTGATTCAAGATAATATTTATCGATTTATTTCTGTACATCTAACTGTGGACAACTAGTTGTAGGTTACTAACGAGGACAGCTGACTTAATAAACTTAAAACATCAAAATATATTAAAAGTGTTGTAAATATATTTTGAACATACTTTGATATATATGTATATATTGTTATAGGTTCGTGAATCAACCAGTGGCCAAGTCTTACTTCCCGACGAAGTAAAAATCTGTGAAAGTGAGTTATAGTCCCACTTTTAAAATCTAATATTTTTGGGATGAGAATACATGCAGGTTTTATAAATGATTTACAAAATAGATACAAGTACGTGAAACTACATTCTATGGTTGAATTATTGAAATCGAATATGCCCCTTTTTATTAAGTCTGGTAATCTAAGAATTAGGGAACAGACACCCTAATTGACGCGAATCCTAAAGATAGATCTATTGGGCCTAACAAACCCCATCCAAAGTACCGGATGCTTTAGTACTTCGAAATTTATATCATATCCGAAGGGTGTCCCGGAATGATGGGGATATTCTTATATATGCATCTTGTTAATGTCGGTTACCAGGTGTTCACCATATGAATGATTTTTATCTCTATGTATGGGATGTGTATTGAAATATGAAATCTTGTGGTCTATTGTTACGATTTGATATATATAGGTTAAACCTATAACTCACCAACATTTTTTGTTGACGTTTAAAGCATGTTTATTCTCAGGTGAATACTAAGAGCTTCCGCTGTTGCATACTAAAATAAGGACAAGATTTGGAGTCCATGTTTGTATGATATTGTGTAAAAACTGCATTCAAGAAACTGATTTCGATGTAACATATTTGTATTGTAAACCATTATGTAATGGTCGTGTGTAAACAGGATATTTTAGATTATCATTATTTGATAATCTACGTAAAGCTTTTTAAACCTTTATTTATGAAATAAAGGTTATGGTTTGTTTTAAAAATGAATGCAGTCTTTGAAAAACGTCTCATATAGAGGTCAAAACCTCGCAACGAAATCAATTAATATGGAACGTTTTTAATCAATAAGAACGGGACATTTCAGTTGGTATCCGAGCGTTGGTCTTAGAGAACCAGAATTTTGCATTATTGTGTCTTATCGAGTTTGTTAGGATGCATTAGTGAGTCTGGACTTCGACCGTGTTTACTTGAAAAATGATTGCTTAACAAATTTTGTTGGAAACTATATATTTTTAACATGTGAATATTATGTGATATATTAATCTCTTAACGCGTTTGATATTATGTGATAGATGTCTACCTCTAGAACAAGTCCCATTGACTCACCTAATAATAATGAAGAGTCAAATGTAAATTGGAATGATTCGTGGACTGATTCACAAGTTTCCGAAGAGGAACCGGAAGAAGAGTCGGAACCGGAAGAAGAATCGGAACCGGATGAAAAAATAGAACCGGTGGGGGAAATAATAAAACGGTTAAGTAAAAGAAAATCCTCAACCAACCAACCAAGGTTAATTATGGTCAATGGTGTTTCCGCCAAGGAAGCAAAATATTGGGAGGATTACCAATTGTCCGATGAATCGGATTCCGACGAGAATTCCGATGATGTTATAGAAATTACCCCAACTGAATTTAAAAAGGCAAAAGAAAATAATAAGGGAAAGGGCATAAAAATAGAGAAATCTAATTCCAACCCCGATGAACTTTATATGTATCGTCAACCCCCGAAGTCCTTAAGTTGTAACAATGACCCGGGAACCTCTAAACTACCAGGTTTTTCTAAACCAATGTGGAAAACGACGGCTCGTATTAGGGGAACATCATATATCCCTAGAAACTTGGTAAAACAAACCAAAACCGAAGAAGAAGAAACAAGCGAGTCGGAATAAGATAGTTGTATTCGTGTGGTGTAATATATGTAATATAGTGTGCTTATGCTTTATGATATATGTAAAAATTGCTTGTATTAATAAGTATTTTTTTTTATGAATCTAACTCTTGTCTATTTTACAGTATAAAAACACAAAATGGATAGACAACCCAATATTTTAAGAGACCTACCCGGAGACATGATTGATGAAATCTTGTCTAGAGTCGGTCAGAATTCTTCGGCACAACTATTTAAGGCGAGATCAGTTTGTAATACATTCGAAGAACGTTCCAAGAATGCCTTGGTTTATAAAAGGCTTTCGTTCGAAAGATGGGGGATATCACATTGGGAAATCCATAAGTTACGATGTGTTTACTTTGACGCATATATTGCGGGGAACCCAAATGCTATTTTACGCAATGGGTTAAGAAATTATTTTGACTCAATATATCCGAATATTGGACTTCGTGATTTAGAAAAAGCGGGTAACATGCAACATAAAGAAGCATGTTATGCTTACGGATTAGTAATGTTCGCTTCTCACCAAAGTGAGAACAAGAACATCGGGCTACAACTATTAAACAAAACGTTCCCACAAGTGACGGAGTCGGTAATTGGGGTAAGAAATGAGGTTTTTAGATTGTTACGGGACTGTTGGACATTACGTAACCCTCGTCCCTTTGACGACGTTACAACACGCTGCCTTATCAACGGCCATAACGGTTATGTTCCACAAGACCAAGGATGGGAAGTAATCCTAGTAAAACCAGAATGCATGACTTGTTTCTGGACGTATGAATTACGTGTCTTTATTGCCTTTGCTGAACGACTTGTGTACTAGCTAGAATTATCTTCACAACCATCTTGTATCAAATTTATTGTGTGCTATATTTCATGCTATATGTAAAATAAGCGGTATTGTAAGTTTGTAAAATATTGTGTAAAAGTTTGAACGCGAAATATTATTATAATCAGTTTTTCATATAGAATTGTAGTAGTTGAATTGTATATTAGCTACTAAGTATGAACTTAACGGGTAGGTACTACCCGAATTTAAACTTATAAAACGCTAATATGAAGAAAAAGCTTTTATAAATGAGTTCATATTATGCTACGAAATACTATTAACTACTCTTAATATTCTGTATGATTAACTTGTTCCATTTGACTATTTTGAAAGAAATGGCACCGACTACTCGACACACCGTGAATATGAATGAAGAGGAATTCCGTACTTTTCTATCTTCAAACATAGCCGCAGTACAGGCTGCGCTACATACCAACAATAACCTTGGATCTAGCAGTACAGGAAATCGTGTAGGATGCACCTACAAAGAATTCACTGCCTGCAAACCTTTGGAATTTGATGGAACCGAAGGACCGATCGGATTGAAATGGTGGACCGAGAAGGTCGAATCGGTGTTTGCCATAAGTAAGTGTACTGAAGAGGACAAAGTGAAGTACGCTACGCATACCTTCACAGGTTCTGCGTTAACATGGTGGAATACCTATCTAGAGCAAGTGGGACAATATGATGCGTACGCACTACCGTGGTCAGCATTCAAGCACTTGATGAACGAGAAATACCGTCCCAGAACCGAGGTCAATAAGCTCAAGACAGAACTTAGAGGGTTACGAACCCAAGGATTTGATATTACCATGTATGAAAGACGATTCACAGAATTGTGCCTATTGTGTCCGGGAGCATTCGAAGATGAGGAAGAGAAGATCGACGCGTTTGTGAAAAGATTACCGGAAAGAATCCAAGAAGATATAAGTTCACACGAGCCCGCCTCCATACAACAGGCATGTAGAATGGCTCACAAACTAGTGAACCAGATTGAGGAAAGAATTAAAGAACAGACTGCTGAAGAGGCCAATGTGAAGCAAGTCAAAAGAAAGTGGGAGGAAAACGGTGATAAGAATCACCAATACAACAACAACAGCAATTACAACAATAATCGCAACAACTATCCCAACAATCGCAACATCAATCGCAACTACAACAAACGGCCCAACAACAACAACAACAACAATAGCAGCAGCAACTACAACAATCATCCCAACAACAATAATAACCGTAACAACAACAACAATCAGAAGCAGCTATGCCAAAGGTGTGAAAAGTATCACTCGGGGTTCTACACCAAATTTTGCAACAAGTGTAAAAGAAATGGTCATAGCGCGGCGAAGTGTGAGGTCTACGGACCAGGGGTTAACAGAACGAAAGGAACAAATGGTGTCGGAACGAGTAATGGCGGAGCAAGTAGTGTCGGAGCAAGTTATGCCAATGTAGTTTGTTATAAATGTGGAAAACTGGGCCACATTATTAGAAATTGCCCGAACCATTAGAACACGAATGGACAAGGTCGTGGAAGAGTTTTCAATATTAATGCGGCAGAGGCACAGGAAGACCCGGAGCTTGTTACGGGTACGTTTCTTATTGACAATAAATCTGCTTACGTTTTATTTGATTCGGGTACGGATAGAAGCTATATGAGTAGAGATTTTTGTGCTAAATTAAGTTGTCCATTGACGCCTTTGGATAGTAAATTTTTACTCGAATTAGCAAATGGTAAATTAATTTCAGCAGATAATATATGTCGGAATCGAGAAATTAAACTGGTTAGCGAAACATTTAAGATTGACTTGATACCAGTAGAGTTAGGGAGTTTTGATGTGATAATCGGTATGGACTGGTTGAAAGAAGTGAAAGCAGAGATCGTTTGTTACAAAAATGCAATTCGCATTATACGAGAAAAAGGAAAACCCTTAATGGTGTACGGAGAAAAGGGCAACATGAAGCTACATCTTATTAGTAATTTGAAGGCACAAAAACTAATAAGAAAAGATTGCTATGCTGTTCTAGCACACGTCGAGAAAGTACAAACTGAAGAAAAGAGCATCAATGATGTTCCCATTGCAAAAGAATTTCCCGATGTATTTCCGAAAGAATTACCGGGATTACCCCCACATCGATCCGTTGAATTTCAAATAGATCTTGTACCAGGAGCTGCACCAATAGCTCGTGCTCCTTACAGACTCGCACCCAGCGAGATGAAAGAACTGCAAAGCCAATTACAAGAACTTTTAGAGCGTGGTTTCATTCGACCAAGCACATCACCGTGGGGAGCTCCTGTTTTGTTTGTCAAGAAGAAAGATGGTACATTTAGGTTGTGTATTGACTACAGAGAGTTGAACAAACTTACCATCAAAAACCGTTATCCACTGCCGAGAATTGACGACTTATTTGATCAACTACAAGGCTCGTCTGTTTATTCAAAGATTGACTTACGTTCCGGGTATCATCAAATGCGGGTGAAAGAAGATGATATTCCAAAGACTGCTTTCAGAACACGTTACGGTCATTACGAGTTTATGGTCATGCCGTTTGGTTTAACTAATGCACCAGCTGTGTTCATGGACCTTATGAACCGAGTGTGTGGACCATACCTTGACAAGTTTGTCATTGTTTTCATTGATGACATACTTATTTACTCAAAGAATGACCAAGAACACGGTGAACATTTGAGAAAGGTGTTAGAAGTATTGAGGAAGGAAGAATTGTACGCTAAGTTTTCAAAGTGTGCATTTTGGTTGGAAGAAGTTCAATTCCTCGGTCACATAGTGAACAAAGAAGGTATTAAGGTGGATCCGGCAAAGATAGAAACTATTGAAAAGTGGGAAACCCCGAAAACTCCGAAACACATACGCCAGTTTTTAGGACTAGCTGGTTACTACAGAAGGTTCATCCAAGACCTTTCCAGAATAGCAAAACCCTTGACTGCATTAACGCATAAGGGGAAGAAATTTGAATGGAAGGATGAACAAGAGAAAGCGTTCCAGTTATTGAAGAAAAAGCTAACTACGGCACCTATATTGTCATTGCCTGAAGGGAATGATGATTTTCTGATTTATTGTGACGCATCAAAGCAAGGTCTCGATTGTGTATTAATGCAACGAACGAAGGTGATTGCTTATGCGTCTAGACAATTGAAGATTCACGAACAAAATTATACGACGCATGATTTGGAATTAGGCGCGGTTGTTTTTGCATTAAAGACTTGGAGGCACTACTTATATGGGGTCAAAAGTATTATATATACCGACCACAAAAGTCTTCAACACATATTTAATCAGAAACAACTGAATATGAGGCAGCGTAGGTGGATTGAATTGTTGAATGATTACGACTTTGAGATTCGTTACCACCCGGGAAAGGCAAATGTGGTAGCCGATGCCTTGAGCAGGAAGGACAGAGAACCCATTCGAGTAAAATCTATGAATATAATGATTCATAATAACCTTATTACTCAAATAAAGGAGGCGCAACAAGGAGTTTTAAAAGAGGGAAATTTAAAGGATGAAATACCCAAAGGATCGAAGAAGCATCTTAATATTCGGGAAGACGGAACCCGGTATAGGGCTGAAAGGATTTGGGTACCAAAATTTGGAGATATGAGAGAAATGGTACTTAGAGAAGCTCATAAAACCAGATACTCAATACATCCTGGAACGGGGAAGATGTACAAGGATCTCAAGAAACATTTTTGGTGGCCGGGTATGAAAGCCGATGTTGCTAAATACGTAGGAGAATGTTTGACGTGTTCTAAGGTCAAAGCTGAGCATCAGAAACCATCAGGTCTACTTCAACAACCCGAAATCCCGGAATGGAAATGGGAAAACATTACCATGGATTTCATCACTAAATTGCCAAGGACTGCAAGTGGTTTTGATACTATTTGGGTAATAGTTGATCGTCTCACCAAATCAGCACACTTCCTGCCAATAAGAGAAGATGACAAGATGGAGAAGTTAGCACGACTGTATTTGAAGAAAGTCGTCTCCAGACATGGAATACCAATCTCTATTATCTCTGATAGGGATGGCAGATTTATTTCAAGATTCTGGCAGACATTACAGCAAGCATTAGGAACTCGTCTAGACATGAGTACTGCCTATCATCCACAAACTGATGGGCAGAGCGAAAGGATGATACAAACGCTTGAAGACATGCTACGAGCTTGTGTTATTGATTTCGGAAACAGTTGGGATCGACATCTACCGTTAGCAGAATTTTCCTACAACAACAGCTACCATTCAAGCATTGAGATAGCGCCGTTTGAAGCACTTTATGGTAGAAAGAGCAGGTCTCTGATTTGTTGGAGTGAAGTGGGGGATAGACAGATTACGGATCCGGAGATTATACAAGAAACTACCGAGAAGATCATCCAAATTCAACAACGGTTGAAAACCGCCCAAAGTCGACAAAAGAGCTACGCTGACATTAAAAGAAAAGATATAGAATTTGAAATTGGAGAGATGGTCATGCTTAAAGTTGCACCTTGGAAAGGCGTTGTTCGATTTGGTAAACGAGGGAAATTAAATCCAAGGTATATTGGACCATTCAAGATTATTGATCGTGTCGGACCAGTAGCTTACCGACTTGAGTTACCTCAACAACTCGCGGCTGTACATAACACTTTCCACGTCTCGAATTTGAAGAAATGTTTTGCTAAAGAAGATCTCACTATTCTGTTAGATGAAATCCAAATCAATTAAAAACTTCAATTCATCGAAGAACCCGTCGAAATAATGGATCGTGAGGTTAAAAGACTTAAGCAAAACAAGATACCAATTGTTAAGGTTCGATGGAATGCTCGTAGAGGACCCGAGTTCACCTGGGAGCGTGAAGATCAGATGAAGAAGAAATACCCGCATCTATTTCCAGAAGATTCGTCAACACCTTCAACAGCTTAAAATTTCGGGACGAAATTTATTTAACGGGTAGGTACTGTAGTGACCCGAACTTTTCCATGTTTATATATATTAATTGCGATTGATATTTACATGATTAAATGTTTCCAACATGTTAAGTAATCAAACTTGTTAAGACTTGATTAATTGAAATATGTTTCATATAGACAATTGACCACCCAAGTTGACCGGTGATTCACGAACGTTAAAACTTGTAAAAACTATATGATGACATATATATGGATATATATATAGTTAACATGATACTATGATAAGTAAACATATCATTAAGTATATTAACAATGAACTACATATGTAAAAACAAGACTACTAACTTAATGATTTTTAAACGAGACATATATGTAACGATTATCATTGTAAAGACATTTAATGTATATATATCATATTAAGAGATATTCATACATGATAATATCATGATAATATAATAATTTAAAATCTCATTTGATATTATAAACATTGGGTTAACAACATTTAACAAGATCGTTAACCTAAAGGTTTCAAAACAACACTTACATGTAACGACTAACGATGACTTAACGACTCAGTTAAAATGTATATACATGTAGTGTTTTAATATGTATTTATACACTTTTGAAAGACTTCAATACACTTATCAAAATACTTCTACTTAACAAAAATTCTTACAATTACATCCTCGTTCAGTTTCATCAACAATTCTACTCGTATGCACCCGTATTCGTACTCGTACAATACACAGCTTTTAAATGTATGTACTATTGGTATATACACTCCAATGATCAGCTCTTAGCAGCCCATGTGAGTCACCTAACACATGTGGAAACCATCATTTGGCAACTAGCATGAAATATCTCATAAAATTACAAAAATATGAGTAATCATTCATGACTTATTTACATGAAAACAAAATTACATATCCTTTATATCTAATCCATACACCAACGACCAAAAACACCTACAAACACTTTCATTCTTCAATTTTCTTCATCTAATTGATCTCTCTCAAGTTCTATCTTCAAGTTCTAAGTGTTCTTCATAAATTCTACAAGTTCTAGTTACATAAAATCAAGAATACTTTCAAGTTTGCTAGCTCACTTCCAATCTTGTAAGGTGATCATCCAACCTCAAGAAGTCTTTGTTTCTTACAGTAGGTTATCATTCTAATACAAGGTAATAATCATATTCAAACTTTAATTCAATTTCTATAACTATAACAATCTTATTTCGAGTGGAAATCTTACTTGAAATTGTTTTCGTGTCATGATTCTGCTTCAAGAACTTTCAAGCCATCCAAGGATCCTTTGAAGCTAGATCTATTTTTCTCATTTCCAGTAGGTTTATCCAAGGAACTTGAGGGAGTAATGATGTTCATAACATCATTCGATTCATACATATAAAGCTATCTTATTCGAAGGTTTAAACTTGTAATCACTAGAACATAGTTTAGTTAATTCTAAACTTGTTCGCAAACAAAAGTTAATCCTTCTAACTTGACTTTTAAAATCAACTAAACACATGTTCTATATCTATATGATATGCTAACTTAATGATTTAAAACCTGGAAACACGAAAAACACCGTAAAACCGGATTTACGCCGTCGTAGTAACACCGCGGGCTGTTTTGGGTTAGTTAATTAAAACCTATGATAAACTTTGATATAAAAGTTGTTATTCTGAGAAAATGATTTTTATTATGAACATGAAACTATATCCAAAAATTATGGTTAAACTCAAAGTGAAAGTATGTTTTCTAAAATGGTCATCTAGACGTCGTTCTTTCGACTGAAACGACTACCTTTACAAAAACGACTTGTAACTTATTTTTTCAACCATAAACCTATACTTTTTCTGTTTAGATTCATAAAATAGAGTTCAATATGAAACCATAGCAATTTGATTCACTCAAAACGGATTTAAAATGAAGAAGTTATGGGTAAAACAAGATTGGATAATTTTTCTCATTTTAGCTACGTGAAAATTGGTAACAAATCTATTCCAACCATAACTTAATCAACTTGTATTGTATATTATGTAATCTTGAGATACCATAGACATGTATACAATGTTTCGACCAATCATGTCGACACATCTATATATATTTCGGAACAACCATAGACACTCTATATGTGAATGTTGGAGTTAGCTATACAGGGTTGAGGTTGATTCCAAAATATATATAGTTTGAGTTGTGATCAATACTGAGATACGTATACACTGGGTCGTGGATTGATTCAAGATAATATTTATCGATTTATTTCTGTACATCTAACTGTGGACAACTAGTTGTAGGTTACTAACGAGGACAGCTGACTTAATAAACTTAAAACATCAAAATATATTAAAAGTGTTGTAAATATATTTTGAACATACTTTGATATATATGTATATATTGTTATAGGTTCGTGAATCAACCAATGGCCAAGTCTTACTTCCCGATAAAGTAAAAATCTGTGAAAGTGAGTTATAGTCCCACTTTTAAAATCTAATATTTTTGGGATGAGAATACATGCAGGTTTTATAAATGATTTACAAAATAGATACAAGTACGTGAAACTACATTCTATGGTTGAATTATCGAAATCGAATATGCCCCTTTTTATTAAGTCTGGTAATCTAAGAATTAGGGAACAGACACCCTAATTGACGCGAATCCTAAAGATAGATCTATTGGGCCTAACAAACCCCATCCAAAGTACTGGATGCTTTAGTACTTCGAAATTTATATCATATCCGAAGGGTGTCCCGGAATGATGGGGATATTCTTATATATGCATCTTGTTAATGTCGGTTACTAGGTGTTCACCATATGAATGATTTTTATCTCTATGTATGGGATGTGTATTGAAATATGAAATCTTGTGGTCTATTGTTATGATTTGATATATATAGGTTAAACCTATAACTCACCAACATTTTTTGTTGACGTTTAAAGCATGTTTATTCTCAGGTAAATACTAAGAGCTTCCGCTGTTGCATACTAAAATAAGGACAAGATTTGGAGTCCATGTTTGTATGATATTGTGTAAAAACTACATTCAAGAAACTGATTTCGATGTAACATATTTGTATTGTAAACCATTATGTAATGGTCGTGTGTAAACAGGATATTTTAGATTATCATTATTTGATAATCTACGTAAAGCTTTTTAAACCTTTATTTATGAAATAAAGGTTATGGTTTGTTTTAAAAATGAATGCAGTCTTTGAAAAACGTCTCATATAGAGGTCAAAACCTCACAACGAAATCAATTAATATGGAATGTTTTTAATCAATAAGAACGGGACATTTCAGTGTTCACTATTGTAAATTTCGATTTCTTATAAGTCTTGCTTGAGGACAAGCAAGGTTTAAGTGTGGGGATTTTGATAACACCAAAATCATATATATTTGTTGTCGTTATTTCGATCTGATTTTGTATCATTTTGTATGTAATTGTTGTACTTGCGTATTGTAATAAGTTAAAATGTGTGTATAATCCGTTGCGAGTGTTGAAGCGAAGATTTATGGAAAATAGTGCTGATTTTAGAAGATTCTGCGCACCTGCACGGTTTTGGCCATAACTCGGTCATACGAACTCGAAAAAGGGTGAATCTGGAGCCCAGACGTCCGTAACTCAGAGCACTACAACTTTCATTTAGACATTTTCTCATTTTACTAAAGAGATGCGGCGCATCTGAGGGGTGATGCGGCGCATCCATTGCCTGCCAACGGTTTTGAGTGCTAAACGAGCTGGAATCCATAGAACTTAAAGAGATGCGGCGCATCCCTTTCAGATGCGGCACATCAGCCCCTGAATCACTATTTTACCTAACTTTTAAGCCTATTTATTGATGGTTAACATTCATAATCAGGAGAGAACAGAGACCAGTAAGATATATACGTAATAAAAGGCTGAAGGAAGGGTTCAAAAGCTTGTTTTGAAGGAATCTTCATTATTTCAACACCAAGATTGAATTTAGATCAGCCATTTCAATTGGTACTCTTGTTTTCATTCAAATTATGAATTTCAATTGTATGTATTGTGTTATTGTTCTTGTTTTAATCATGTCTAGCTAAAAACCTTGTGTGTTTACTTCAATGTAAGATTTATGGCTTGGGATTGTTCTATATTTTGATGTTATAATAGTTACAAGTATGCTTTGATTGATTTATTAATCTAGTTCAACCATCAGAACCATTGTTATGCTTGCTTAGTTCATTACTTCAATTATATAGATTGTTAATCTATTAATGTGAGTTAATTAGAAAAACAATCTATACTTCAATACACCTAGTAATCTAGACGATTAGATACATAGCTTAAGTGATTTTGTTATGTGTTTAATTCGGTAATTGAATAAGTTCCAAAGCAATATAGTTATGAAATTACCTCAAGTGATAGTTGTAATTTAGGTTTTACGTGAGTTTAACCGGGTTGGGTCTAGTTAGTTAAATCAATCTAAATCACCATGTTCTTTCAAGAAATCCATTGTTGTACCTATCTTTATATTCTAGTTTAATTATACGAGTTATGACTTGATTTATGTGAATTTATCAAAGGCTATAATTTGTACTTCAACACCTAGTGATCTAGACACCTATATGTGAATATAGGATGGTAATTGGATGATATTTAGGTTTTACAATCATGTAGTTTACTTAGAGTGATCTTAGTAAACTAGGTTTTATGTGAATTTAACCAAGAAAGAATCCTGTTGATTAAACATAGTTCTTAAGTTTATAGATATTGTGAAATTGATATAAACTACTCTATTGTAACTATCGCATAACGGTTTTAATTATAAAAGAACAATCCCTGTCATTTATGAAGCATAGAAGTAAACACCGTTTTCTCATTCCTGTTATTTACTATATCTTGATTATTGTAGTATTATACAAAAACACAACTTCAAATACAAACCCCCTTTTAGAATAATTAATCGTGGTAAAATCCTTAAAACAAACTTCTCCCTATGGATCGAACTGGTCAATTTACTTACTAGTTACTGCATGATAGGGTTTTGTTGCCTGTATTATGTGTAAATTATTGAGCATATTGTCTACATTTTAAAGGTTACGTCTTGACGCATCAGATACCTATATCTCATTCATGAGAAATCCCAATCTATAGACGTGTTTAAATCATATATGGCTGAAGTTGAAAATCAACTAGGCAAAAGGATTAAAACCATTAGATCTGATCGTGGTGGGGAATACTATGGTAGATATGATGGTTCAGGTGAACAACGTCCAGGGCCATTTGCCAAATTCCTAGATGAGTGTGGGATTGTTCCTCAATACACTATGCCAGGCAGTCCTACTATGAATGGTGTAGTTGAGAGATGAAATTGAACACTAAAGGACATGGTGAGAAGTATGATTTGTCATACTACTTTGCCAGACTCACTCTGGGGAGAAGCATTGAAAACCGCAGCATATATACTAAATAGAGTTCCAACTAAAGCTACAATTAAAACCCCATATGAACTTTGGACTGGCAAAAAGCCCAGTATAAAGCATTTACACATTTGGGGTTGTCCAGCTGAGGCAAGGCCTTACAGGCCAAATGAAAAGAAACTGGATTCTAAAACAGTTAGTAGTTATTTTGTTGGATACTCTGAAAGATCTAGGGGGTATAAGCTCTATGATCCCACTTTTAGAACTACTTTTGAGACGGGTGACGCTCGGTTCTTTGAGGATATTGATTTTGGGGAGTGGGGAGATAAAGTTAGAGATTTTATCTTTGAGGAAGAACATATATCTCTTCCTCCAGTTGTTGATCTTGATCAGGGTGTTCTCATTCCTGACTCGGATCACACAACTCCAGTTCAAGACAATCTTGATAATCTCCCTGATCAAGTTTCTCATATTATCGATGAAAATCAAACTCAACAGCCTCAAGAACTTGAAATGCCATTAAGGAGATCCACTAAAGAGAGGAGAAGTGCAATTCCGGACGATTATTTTGTATTTCTCCAAGAACAAGAAAGTGACATTGGACTTGAGGAAGATGATCCAATCAACTTCCATCAAGCCATGAAAGGTTCTAACTCTCAAAAGTGGATTGATGCAATGAATGATGAGATGAAGCCTATGAGCGATAACGGCATTTGGGAGCTTGTTTCATTGCCCGAAGATATTAAACCAATTGGTTACAAATGGATATTTAAAACTAAGAGGGATTCAGAGGGCAATGCCATTAGGTATAAAGCTCGCCTAGTTGCAAAAGGCTACACTCAAAAGGAAGGCATTGATTATAAAGAGACTTTCTCTCCAGTTTCATCGAAAGACTCTTTCAGGACAATAATGGCACTAGTAGCACATTTTGATCTTGAACTGCACCAGATGGATGTTAAGATAATGTTTCTCAATGGTGACATTGAGGAATCAATTTATATGGTGCAACCTGAAAACTTTGTTTCGGGTGATTCAAATAAAAAGGTTTGCAAATTAAAGAAATCCATATATGGGCTCAAGCAAGCTTCCCGTCAGTGGTATTACAAGTTTCATGAAATCATTACATCTTTTAGTTTTGAACCAAATATTGCTGATGACTGTATATACCATAAGTTCAATGGGAGCAAACATATTTTTCTGGTTTTATATGTTGATGACATACTACTTGCCAGTAATGATATAGGATTATTACGTGAAACTAAGAAATTTCTTTCGAAGAAATTTGAAATGAAAGATCTTGGTGATGCTTCTTTTGTATTAGGAATTCAGATACACCGAGATCGCTCTAAAGGTGTTCTCGGTCTGTCATAAAAGGGATATATCGATAAGGTTCTTAAAAGATTTGGCATGCAGGTTTGTAAACCAGGTAACACCCCTGTTACTAAGGGAGACAAGTTTAGTCTCAAACAGTGCCCAAAGAATAGTTTTGAAACCATGGAAATGGAGAAGACACCTTATGCTTCGACTGTAGGAAGTGTGATGTATGCTCAGGTATGCACACGACCTGATATCGCATACATTGTTGGGATGTTGGGCAGATATCTCAGCAATCCGGGAATGGACCATTGGAAGGCAGCAAAAAGGGTCATGCGGTACTTACAGAGAACAAAGGATTACATGCTCACATATCAGAGATTGGACCAGCTTGAGATAATCGGGTATACAGATTTCGATTTTGCTGGATGTCAAGATAGCCTGAAGTCTACATCAGGTTATATCTACATGCTTGCTGGCGGTGCTATCTCTTGGAGAAGCATCAAACAAACTCTTACGGCAACTTCCACCATGGAAGCTGAATTCATGGCATGTTATAAGGCATCCAATGAGGGATTATGGCTGCGAAAATTTGTTACTGGACTGCGTATAGTGGACAGTATTAAAAGGCTACTCAGGCTATTGTGCGACAACAGATCAGCAGTCCTGTATGCTAACAATAATAGTAGTTTGACAAAGGCAAAGCATATGGACGTCAAGTTTCGGGTTGTTAAAGAAAGAGTACAAAATGGACAATTGTGCATAGAGCACATCAGTACAAACTCCATGATTGCGGATCCGCTTACTAAGGGATTGCCACCCAAAGTATTTCATGAGCATGTTGCTCGCATGGATGTCAAATCAGTTGAGAATTATAAGTTTTAGTGGGAGTTTATGTTATACTAATTATGTATTGTACAGTACATTCGGTAATTTGGTTTTATCTGCAGATATTCGGTCTTAAAATTTTATGTACTCTTATGGTTATAATTGATCTCAATAAGATGAACCAGTTGGAAATAGACATTCTATTTCAGACCACGCTTTATGTTATTTCCATGCTACACAACTATACTTGATCCATGTCGTTGGTTATATTGATATATGTGATCAATGTTGGATCTAGTTACGCAAGAGTAACAAAGATCTCTTAGATCCTATGTTGATATGATTGATGGACCGGATTCATCATGACGATTTTAATTTGATAGCAATACTGAGCTCACAAAGTTTTAATGTAACATATAATACTAAGGTTTGTACATATGCATGAGTATATCGTCCAAGTGGGAGATTGTTAGATATATGGACTTACTACATACATATGGACAATATATGGATTAATTATATGTTAGTGCTATCTTTCGGTTTGGCCTAACTTAGTGGTCTTTTAGGATATTATTATTAAGTAGGCACATCGTCATACAACGTGTAAAGTTTAACTTTTGTGTAGATGCCCATAAAGAATAACCTTAGTTAATGATGGGCTAACTATGGTTACATGCTTATAAATAGGGTTATGGTTCCCATTTGTATGTAACGCTATTCTCTTGACTTCCCATTAATAGAGAGTGTAAACATTGGCTTGCATATCAAGTGGAAAGCCTAACCCCTGACGATCTCCAAGCCGGATCAAAGAGCTTCTACTTATGGATTCTGGTACGCTTCCGTTTATGTTATTGTTCCATTTAATTCCATATGAAGGCTACAGTTTTATAGTCTGATTTATTCCAACAATCTCCACAACTCAACATAAACATAAAATTACACGTAATACATGTGAATGTGTAATAAATGAATGTGATGAAGATTTCGTTATTGTGAGTAGAAGCTTTTAATTTGATCTGATTATTAGGATATAGGATTTTAATTGTGCAGAAGGTTTATCTGATAACATAAAGGTTATTGCATATTTTAGTTTGGAATTTCAGGTGAGTTGATTATCTAATGGATTCTATTATGTTAAGGGTGATTATATATGTACATTACTCATTTTTGTTATGTACACAACTATGATGTTTTACAGTGTTGTACTGTACAATACTGTAAAGCACCATAATTGTGTACATAACAAAAGTGGATTGTGTACATATCACTCCCCATTATGTTAATAATTAACTGCTTAAGTAGTTGACTAATTATTTATAATTGTTTTTAATTTATTTTGTTTAAATCTGCAGGGATCGGTGATTCCCCTTTGAGATTGTGACAGCTCACTCTAGAAATCAATTTTTAAGGTTTCGTTCATACTTGTCAAAAAAGTAATGGTTAGAAGGTAATATTGTTATATTATACTTTTGAAAAATTAAACAACAAAAAAAATATAGGGAATATGTTAGTCTTTCGTCTTGACTTTTATTGGATCAAATTAATCTTGTTCTTCTTAGATGACCCTTTCGGGATTTCTCTAACTGATTTATCTGGGCACAACAGTATGTGGTTAGAAATTGATAATAGTTGTGATCAACTTATCAACTTGTTAATCCTCTTTTTGTTACTTTTCAATTAAGCCTTCTAACTTATCAACTTGTTGAATCCTCTTTTTGTTACTTTTCAGTTAAGCCTGAAGTTGGCACTACCTTATAATTGTTAGTGAGCAATGACGTGTACATCCGTTGGAAGCATAGAGATACTAAAGGATCTATAATAATGTAAGTATACATGTCAAACTTTAGTTTTACCTACAGTTAACGAGTCTTCATGTAGTAATAAGTTTATATCTTCAGTCTGTTGTTAGGGTGTCGGAAAGTCAAGCTAACGGGATGCAAAAAGATTATATAGGATATCAATGAAGGTATGATGAAAATGTGCTAATAGTATATTAGTTTTTTTATTCTCAAACTTTAGTTTTTTACATAATTGATTTGTATATCAAACACATTTCACTAGACAAAATTACACGGATAGTCCTCGTTGTTTGCTAAAAACCACACAGATAGTTAATACTTATTTTTTTTAAACATAAATAGTCCAAAAATATGCACTTTATGCATGAATAGTCCAAAATCCTCACTAACGTTAATTTTCTCCGTTAACTCTACTCATGCCATGCATGTTAGGGTATTTTTACCAGTTTACAGTAGAAATAGAGATCAAATCTTATACGCAGATGCCGAACATAATGAACTCTGAATATTATTAGCAACCAAAACACGATATCAACTTGATTAATATGATCTAAAGAATTATTAACATCTTATGATCATACACGAACAATTAACAAGTGAATTAAAAACTAAAATCACATATTTAATTTAAAGAACAGTGATGAACACTTAGTTAGATTCTACATGAAAGTTGTTCAAAATTATTAACCTGACGCTCATTGATCAAATTCAGGACCTGAAAACAACTATATCGATCCAATTTTATGTTTAACTATTCGCACCTAAATTAGTTATAGCTTGCTGTTAAGAAGATGAAGATGTCGATGAATATGAACTATGACATGTGACTTTGATGAGGTTAATTTGTGATAATTTTCAGTTTGAAGATTTCTTTGATGAATGAATCTAATCATTATGATGAATATCTCATTTTAATTTAATGAAAATAATGAAGAAAAAGGATTTATGATATGCCGGTAAAAGGAAAAAAGAAAGAGATGAGAATATAACTAGGTTAAGGAGGAACATGTAAAATGACAAAAATACCCACACATGCCTGGCACATGAGTAGAGTTAACGGAAGAGAAATTTAGGGGTGTAAACGAGCTAAGCTGAGCTCGAGCTCGGCTAGGCTCGAGCTCTGCTCGTTTAAAATTCAAAGAGCTCGAGTTTGGCTCGGTTCGAGCCTAGTATTTTAAGCTCGAGTTCGACTCGTTTGATATTTTACAAGCGCGAGCTCGACTCAAGCTCAACTCGTTAATTACATCATTTATTTCTTTATATTATTTAATTTAATTTAATTTAATATTTATTTTTGGGTAATTTTTTATCCACTTATAATTATATTAATATTAATATTATTATTTAAACAATCATTACCCTATATGCTAATATGCTAAAGTACATACGGGTTTTGGTCGTTTCACCCCACCCCCTCCCAAAAAATGCCCAAAACTACATTGAGCCAAACTTTCACCCAAAAACTCCAAAGAAACCCCCTAACCTATAACTAACTTACAAAAACTACCCTTAACTCCAGGGGGATAAAATGTCAGTTTCGTAAATTAAAATAAAAACTCCACCCAAACATTTTGACAGCCCGTATTTTTCTCCTCGCTCCGAGTTAAATTTCACCGATCGCACCGTTAAACTCGAAATATTTTTGTCAACAAAACGAAACTAACTACGCTCAAAACGGACATTTTTTAAAAAACGCTAAACACATGACAGCCCGTATCTTCCCGCTCATCGCGAGTTAAATTTCTCCGAAAGCACCGTCGTACTCGAAATAATTTCATGAACAAAACGATAAAAGGTACGTTCGAAACGGACACCTTTTAAAAAACGATAAACACAACGACAGCCCGTATCTTCTTGCTCGCCGCGAGTTAAATTTTTCCGCCAGCACCGTTAAACTCAAAATATTTTTGTGCACAAAACGAAACTTACTACATTCGAAACGGACACTTTTTAAAAACGTTAACCACAACGACAACCCGTATCTTTCCACTCGCCGTGAGTTAAAATTTTTCGACAGTAGCGTCTTACTCGAAATAATTTTATGAACAAAACGATAAGGACTACGTTCGAAACGTATACTTTTTAAAAAAACGCTAAACACAAAGACACCTCGTATTTTCCTCTAGACCCGAACGCCACCGCCGCAACGCGCGGTCGGTAACTTTCTAGTTTATATAATAGTAACTATTACTATATACTAAAATAAATATTATATTATTACAAAAATAAAATTTAGTGTATATGTATGAAAAGCTCGTTTAGGCACGCGAGCTCGAGCTCGGGCTCGTTTATAAACGAGCTTCAAAATATGTTCAAGCTCGTCGTTTAGGCACGGCTCGAATCGAGCTTTTAACGAGTCGAGCTTGAGTAGCTCGGCTCATTTACAGCCCTAAGGAAAATAAACGTCCGTGACGATTTTAGACTATCCGCGTAAAAGGTACATACTTCTGGACTATTTATATTAAAAAAATCAAGTTTGAACTATCCGTGTGTTTTTGAGCAAACCACAAGAAGTATCCGTGTAATGTTGTCGGTGGCGGAACGTCATCCACAACATTAGAAGGGCCGAAAATAATATTAGCAAATTTTAGGAGGGCCATAAGAGAAAAATCTTCAACCTATTCTAAAATATCACTAAATCTTACAATAGATGTTAAATTAAGAGGAGGGCCATGGCCCTCTTACAATCACACTACCTTCCGCCTCTGAATGTTGTCCATTTTAATATCCTCTTAACTGCGAGCCAAACTGTGAAATCCACAATTGGGATTTCATAATGTTAGTTGTTATGATTTGGTTCAACGTTGATGATTTATGCATATAAAGTTGATGAGTTTTTTTTTATTAAATGGTAAATCAACGCAGACACATAATCTTTACTGGAAAATTAGTTGGAGATTCAGGGAGACATCACTGCTTAAATGTTGGGCATACTGATTAATTGGCTCACAGAGGTATATTTGTTGAATCTAATTTTGTTTCTTCAATGCAAAAGTTGACCCTAGCAAGTTGATTTCTGCTATGGAAAGTAAGTTTGAAAATGTGATTCTACTGTGTTTTGTGGTATTGTTGAATTCTGCTTGCACTTGAACGATTGATACACTTCCTTTCAGTTCCAAAGTTGTGATGTTTTAGCTTCCTTAATTTGATATGATGTATATTTGTGTATAATATAGTATAAAAACGTACATTTTAGAAACTATGTGTTCCAAATAGAAAAATTAAGAGACAATTAAGGGCCTATAATTTTTTGCTGTTCAAGTCTTTTAGGTAAAGGGAGAATAATAAATTCATATAATTTTTTATATTTTCAAAAAATTGAATGGGATAACACTTTGACACTTTAACTTTAAAGTTTTAAATGTTTTTTTTTTATTTTTTTTATTTTTTATTTTATAGCAAAAAACTTGAATTGAATTAAAAGTAATTCACCTAATAGTGAACTACCTCACAATACAAAAGAATCAAGTGTTCGATTTACATATAAAGCACTTATCCATCCACTTGTATAAATTGCCAAAAAGAAAAATACATTAAACCATACACATTACAACCTTCATTTAGGACCTTCACTCATTCCTTTTCATTTACTAAAACGTCTCCACTGTGAATACAAAAATAAAACAGCCATTGCACCAAGTTTTAAATGTTTTTGACGCCTTTTTAATGTTGAAATTTAAATGTTTCTCACGCTTTTATGTATTAACATTTATAATTTTATAACGCTTTTGAATGTGAAATTTCATATAGCTTTTTGACACTTTCGAGTGTCGATGCGTAAATATTTTTTGACGCTTTTAATGGTCATAAAGTAATTGCATGCATTTTTTTTACAATAATAAACGTCAAAAAAATGCAATAGCTTTTGATATCATTTATTCCCACGCTATCTTGAAGCGCCAAAATTCTAGTAGTAGGCATTTTTAACGTGAAGACATGATTTTAAAAGCTGTCAAAAATTACAAATATTGCTGTAGTGTTAACGATTATATGAAAATAAAGAATTGTAGCTCTCAATATGAAGTTTTCACCATCTTCTTTTCTTTAGTCTCTTTTCAATTCATTTCAATATTAAATTTAATAGAAATTTAAGAATTAATTAATTTTTTATTATTTTTTCAAAAGAAACTACACAATTAAGTGAAAAGAAGGAAAAAAAAACTTGAAAAAAAAAATTACTTAGTTGTGTTTTTATGTTCAACTAGCTTAAGACCCGTAAAATTTGCGGGTTTCAGAAATGAAAATCACAAATATAATATATTATTTATGAGCACATCAATGGAATCGACAAAAATTGTGTGTAAGAAACAAATCAAGGCAAAACATGAAGTTGAACAAAATTGTAGATAAAAATTAACTTCTATAGGTTCCAATTTGAAACTAAAGGACTTCTATGAAAAATGCACATAAAAGAGTACAATACTGTATTGAAAAAAAAAAAATTATGTGCCAAGCTATCATTATAAACAGCTTGAAAACGCCATAGCACCTAAGTAATATCTTGGAGCTTCTGTTTTAATTCCTTTGAAACACTCCACGCTGAAATCCAATCGGTAATTGCTGACCGCAAATCGAATGTAGGCAATCAATCCAAATCATGGTCCTATTCCAATCATCATGTGATGACCCGGGAATTTCTGACCAAATTTAAACTTAAATCTTATTTGATTTCGATACGATAACTAAAGTCTGTAATGCTGAAGTCTTAAAAACTTTGAATTGTGTTCATGTAGCCAATTACCCTTTGACTATTCTCGACGATTCACGAACAATTGTGTGTATATATATATATATATATATATATATATATATATATATATATATATATATATATATATATATATATATATATATATATATATATAAGTGTTATTATTATTATTATTATCATTAATCATTAATAATATTAATATTATTATAAGTAGTGTTAATATTAGTAATATTATTGTTATCATTATTATATTATATATTACTTTAACTTATTATATATAATATATATTTCTGTTTTCCTTGTTAACATATAGAATATATATGTATATAGGTATATGAATTTATGTATCATTATTATTATTAATATATTTATTAAAAACTAATATTAATTACATATAAAGTCATGAAGACCAAAAATTACACGAATTCAATTTACTATCACAATCAAACTTTATTGAAATATACTAATAGTCTATTATCTCAAATCGATGCAAGCAAATTCTGTTCAAGGTCGATATCAACTTTAATGTTTTTGTTATTACTTCGTTGTTCTCTCGAATATTTCCTGGTTCCTTTCACTATCAAATTATGAGATATTTTGTATAGATTAACCATATTTATCTATCTACACTTCACTCGATCAACCATTCACCTTCCTATCTGTCTTCCATTTGTTCACCAAAACCCAAATATCATCACCAACTAATTAAACACCATGAATCCACTAACTAACGTTCGATCATATTTTTTTTACACCAAACACCTTCGTATATCATCACTGGTTGTTTTGTTAGATTCTCACCTCAATCGACTACTAATTATAGCCATAATCAAACACCACCTCATCATCACCACCTTCGGTTACATTTACGACCCTACAACCCTTCTCCTACAAACATCATTTTGTTGAGCCACATGACAATATAATTGTCTACAAGCAACGATACGTTTGCAAGTGAAGCTGCAAAACTCCAATTACGACATACGATTTTCGAAGATCAAGCTTGACAACTTAAAAATGATTCTAGTGATTAGAAGATACTCGGTTTACAATGATGTTCAAACCGTAAACTTTGAAGCCGGACCATTACCTTGCAAAAACGATTTTTAACTAACCTGGGTTGTTTCTCACAAGTTACATTAACCACCAAGACCACCTTAACACCACCAAGCCACCGAGAACTGCTGTAGCTATACGTTCCTGTTTCTGTTCCAAAGCCACAACCACAATCACCATCCTCATGGTTTCTGTCTGTTGGTTCGAATGGTGCATCTACTCCCTCATGTGTTAACAGTCCAAAACAACCACACACCACCTCTCGTTCTCTCTCTCTAAAATATTCGACTTAACAATTGTTTTCTGCTTAAATATTTGAAAACCCGACACCTTTTAACCACTCCACATTATCCCCACTAATCGCCTTTCAATTTTAAAAATCCTAAATGTATTAGACACCTATTAACAAATCAAGACATCATGAAATTTTGCTGTAAAGTGAAGTTAACTAGTATGTTCCTTTTTCTTTATGACCAAATACTAGTAAAGTAATAACCCACTATGAAATTTTATGATTTCATAATACAACTACATGTCCTTTTCCTTTCTTGTAACCGACAGCCAATCACCAATTAACCCCACTTGTGATTGATTATTGACAACTAATTTTTTTTTTTTTAATTATTCTTAAACCGAGACTCAACCAACGAGAACCCCACGGAACCTTTTTAAATCATTAGGCGACGAGTGATGATAATCTAAGGTATGATTTTATGTGAAGATGATGGTTGTAAAGATCGTGAATCTGTGATGAAAATAAAACGTATAATGGTGATGTCGAGAACAGCAGCGAGCTGCTTGGTTGTACGTAATTTAATTTAATTTTTTTTTCTATCGAGCCATGAATCCAGAACTCAGAAACTTGATTTATACCATGGCCATTAAGCATAAGTATTGGGCTAAGATTTGGGCTTAATTAATTGTTAGGCCATTTGTGTTCTAAATGGTTTTATGAACTTCAACGTTGGGCTCATATTACTAAGCAGATGGACTGAGTTAATTTGGGCCGCAGGCAGCTAAATTATGATTTGGTTATATACATTTAGTTGACGATACAAATCAGAAAAATGAATTAGAACGGATGGTTAGGAGTTGTGTTGGGTAGCGAAAGGTCGCGTATTCGAGTCCCAGCAGTGACTATTTTTTTTTTTGGGAGATTACTCTTAAGGTAGCTTTTATTATTACTTATTGTTATTATTATGCTAATTATAATTATTGTTATTACTCACATTAATATTATAATTATTATTATCATTAAAAATTATTATTATTATTATTATTATCATTATTATTATTATTACTATTATTAACATTAATATATTTATTAACAAGTATTAGTATTAAGTATTATTAGTATTAAGAATTTTTATCAAAGTTAGTATTTTTATTGTAAAAATAATACAACCTTTTATTTATTATTAATAATACTATTTTATCAAATGAATTTTAATTACAAAACACTATAATTAAAACATATAATATATCTATATTAACGTTTGTTAACAAATACTAATTATTTAGTTAATGTACATAAAATAGAAATATTTAAATTACTTATTGATAAGATATATAATTTATCAATTATATTTCTAATAATATGTAACTTTAGTTGTTCGATTACAAGTATATGTGTTAATATATATAAGTGATATAGGTTCGTGAATCCGAGGCCAAACCCTACAATTGTTCAATGTCGTAATATGTATTTTTACTACAAAATACATTATGGTGAGTTCATTTGATTCCCTTTTACTCTTTACATTTTGGGACTGAGAATACATGCGCTGTTTTTACAACTGCTTTATTAAATGCTTTTGAAATATATTTTGAACTGCGAATACATGAAATGCTTTTATAAATGTTTAACGAGATAGACACAAGCAAAATATTCCTCGAATGAATTATTATGCAGACAGAAGTTCTGCGGATTATTATTGAATTATGTGGACATGATAATTGCCACCGTTGAATTATGTGGACATGATAATTGCCATGATAATTGCCACCGTTGAATTATGTGGACATGATAATTGCCACCAATTAAAGTGAATGTTATGAATCGAGAGAATGATTTTTATACACAGGTTATGTGTATGTTATTTTTGTGCACGAGATATGTGTACGGTTACTAAGATTTATGAAAATGGTTTCGTACACGAGAAAGGTGTACTGTATTTAAAAGATATCGCATGTACATTACAGGTGGGTATATGATTCGGGCCCATTTGTACCATGCATCATTTAAATCTTGTGGTCTATCAAAATTACAGAATTTTATTGTTTTATGATAAACTTATGAACTCACCAACCTTTTGGTTGACACTTTAAAGCATGTTTATTCTCAGGTTTGAAAGAAATCTTCCGCTGTGCATTTGTTCATATTACATGGAGTCAATCATGGTATATAGAGGTCAGAACCTCGTAATGGGACCAACTGTTGAAGACTTCGTTCAGATGAATTAGGACGGGTCGCTTCACATCATGAGCAATTTGACATGGTTTCAAGATTGCACAACTAATCTAATACCCACTGAACATAAAAGAAAATTTAACGAAGCTATACCCACTGAGAAACGGTAGATATTGGTTTTGATTCTTCTACTTAACATTCAAATAATATGCAAAATTAGTTGAGTTTATCAAACAATTATTGTTATGAGGTGTCAATGGAATTGTTTTAACCATATCACAATCACTTGTTATATTTTAACCCTTTGATGTAGGATCACCTATGTATTTAGCCTATACGATGTACAACTAAGTAAAAAGTAACATAGTTGAAGTCCGTTAATTAAGAAAGATGTTATTCAGAGTACACAACAATATTAAAATAAATACATAACTTCAGAGCAGCCATTATTGAACTAACACATCCAGTTATAAAAATTCTATCTTTTTTACAAATATAAAATATCAACCACCCAAAACTCCTTACTACCAATTTCCAACCTAATAAGAACTATAATCTGATAGAGCCATAAGTTCAAACATCTTGGTTTAGACATGTACAAATCTTATAAATATATTTCAATTTGTTTGAAATACAACCAATCTTTATTTGTCCACTTTTGAACATGTTAGTCAACCAACTCATTTTACCGCCTCAAAACAAAATCTATCACAGGTGTCAAAATGGACAGTTTCCGTAACACATCATAGACATGGTAACATACCTTAGCTTATTCTATTAGACATTTTCAACATTATTCTCAACCAATAATTTAAAAGTGTCTTTGACCCATTCACAAAAAAGCCCTATCCACATTGATGCGTTGAAGTAAATGGGTCGATATCGCCAGTCTAAGCATGGAGGTAGACATGAGAGGGTGATGAGGTTTGAATTTACATTGCTTTTGGCTTGGTCAAAGTTGCATGACAAGAAAAGAAAGGTAATACTTGTATCAAAAAAAGAAAGGCAATACTTTTAGACACATGACTTTTGATTAGAAAAAGCAACTAATGATGTTGAAATTATAGTTAATATCTAACTCTATGAACAAATTATAGTTATATCTAACTCTATGAACATTATAGTGAACATTCATATATTTAAAGTTAGTCAACACATCAGTGAAACTATTGCAGTAGCAGAAGATGATTATGCAAATATCTGATTATCCCCACAGAAATCACAATTGCCAAATCAACATTACTCCCCACAAAAATCCCATCTCAGTTCTCAAAATTGCCAAAACAACATTATTCTCCACACAAATCCCATCTCAGCCCATCACCATTAATATTAATATTGGTCTTATAATACCTATAGTTACTATAACCCACATTATACGCACAATTAACTTCCACATCAAACAGCAAGACAAAAAGATGGGTCGAGTTGTTTCTATATGATTGTAACATCTAGATGAACACCTTCAATTGAAATTTTTCAATCGTCCTTTGCTTCATGAAGGAGATTCAAAGGTGTTGTATTGTAACAGAATTACAAATTGAAACAGAGTCAAAATTATATAAGTGAAAAGATTATATAAAAAAAAAACCAGAGTTTTGGAATGAACTGTGTAAGTGTGAAGTACGTATCAAAAATATGTATTTTTAGTCAAAGATCGTCCTTTGTAAATTCTTTCCTGACTCTCGATGTTTCTATTAAAAAATGTTGACTTGGTTGCCTCTGTTGACATGAGAACTAAGAATAAAACTTTAGTAGGCATTTCCTAAAGAATTTTGCTTCGTGACCAAAAAGAAATATAAAAACGTTATTTGAATTTGAATATATAATCAACCCTTAACAGCTTTCATGGTTGCTTAAACTGTTGAAGGAAATATTTATGTGAGCTTAAATCAATCCCTGCACGAAACACAACTCCCCATTCATAGTATAACTTAGTTAATAGAAATGTACTCATGATGAAATTTAATAGAGTTAAGAAGTTGACCCATTTAGTTATGAATAGGCGAATTCAGGTTATAATTCATCTATGATCATTCATGCTTGTAATAAAATAGCTAAACGTGTCAAAGGGCTACAATCAAATAATTCCAAAACTAAATTAAGATGAAACATCAAATTGGCAATGCAGCAATATTTAATCACATTACTATTATTACGTGTACATGGTGTAAACTTGTTCACATAAAAAAAATTGTAGTGTTAAACCGGGTTTTAAATCACCAGGTTTCAACTTATAAGTAGCACAACATCGAGACATCAAGACATATTAGCCACCAAAATACACATTACAATTCATCAAATTACCTTTAATAACTTGTCGCACCCCAAATTCGAAGGTGAATCCTTGATGTCATGGTGCTTTCGTGATAACATTACCAAAAATAAAATTATCAACTAACGGCGCAAAACATAAGTAAATCAAATGAAGAATATAGATACAAAGTAACACTTAGTAATCAAATCAATAATTATTAACATCGTAAACTTTTGACCTGCCCAATTTGTTAGATAGTTAAGGTGATCAAGCATATTAATATGATCTCATAAAATTTCGCCAACCAATTTCAAATCAGTTTGTAGATTCCACCAATTTTCACTACAAAATAATGGTGGAATCAATTTGTAAATTTCACAAATTCAACAATTTTATGGCTCTGTTTAAAGCCAATCTTTCCATTTAATTTCAAGGAAAGCATATAAGTCAGTTCTTTGATATTTGCTATAATACATCCAGAAACGCAAGTACATCTGAGCTCACTGAAATTAATCATAATTCACGATTAATATTCAGAGAAAAACATATCAAAACAGACTATCTACAAATTAAAAAATTAGATGGAAACATTTCATGTGAAGTCGTCAACAATCCGAGGGTATTAATCTATTTGAGATTATGTTAAGTGGATTTGAGACTTACAGATTTTTCAGAGGAGACGTAAACAATCAGATAATATGTAGTCGACAATCGTTGATATCAAAAACCGGAATTTCATATACACCCAAATCGTCAGTGAAAATTGAAACCATAATTGGATAGCGATTGCATCAGTGGTAGAGACAATTTGAATTGCATCGCCTCAAACCCTGATTTAAATAACAGTTCAAGCAGCGGTGACGGAAAATAGTTCAATTAGATGGATTCAATTGATAGACTATATGAAGAATTTGATTGAATCACTGTAACGATTTGTTGATGATTTGATGATTCAATTGATCTCGAATTTAGTCGACGAATTGGGAGAGAAATGTGGGGTTTTTTCTGAATGTCGTAACTGAATGTGGTGGTTTTCTGGAACCCTTAATCTGTGGATTTTCTCCCGTGTGATTAAGGGTAAAAAGGGAAGCTTAAAGACAAATTTTGACTTATTGCTCAATAATTATAATGAATGGTTAGATAATAGAGGTAGTGAATGTCTTTTTTCTAATCCAATGGTTGTAATTAAAGGAAAGTATTTTTGATATCTCAATTAAGCTTTTGTTTTAATGTGTAGATGTAGATGTAGATGTAGATGTAGATGTAGATGTAGATGTAGATTAATTGTAGCTATAATAAAATATTATATAATTGTCTTCTGTTAAATACACAATAGAATTGGGTCGGGAAAAATTTGGGCAGAGTATTTTAGGTCATACCTAAGAGCACGAGGTGCTCGTAGTCCTCCTCAGTGTCCATTTTTAGTGTTCATTTAGGACACTGAGATTGACTGACTAACTGTTGGGTGCTGGTGTCCACATTGTCTATTTCAGTGTCCATTTTCAGTGTCATTTTTTTAAAAATTTATTTTGTATATTTTTAATTGTGTAAATATTAAAAAAAAATCAAATAATAATAAAAAAACCTTACATTAATAAAAAAACATTACATTTATTCTTGAAATATTGAAAACGATTAATTGAATTCTCGAATAGCCCATAAATATTGAAAACACGGCGACGCATCCGAAAACGACATTTGAATTGATCTTCCGTATATTTGCAACCCTCATCAAAATAATCGCCCATCAAACGATTATGAGCATCATAATGATCACGACGAACGTAACGATGAGAATTAACACCATCGTCCGAAGAATCATCAACTTGATCAAGTAAGTTGAGCGTATAATTTGTGAAATCGTCGTGCGAACTACTCGAAGATGAAGACATTTTTTTTTAAATTAAAAGAGATATATTTTTTTTTTGTATTTAGAAGTTTTGTATAAAAAGAAGTGTGAGTTGAAATGAAAATGTGTGAGAAAATGAATAAAAAATGTGAGGTATTTATAAATAAATTAAAAAATGGGCAACGTTCATATTTCAAACGTATTTATCGATTCCCAATGTCAAACGGTCCATTTTAAGCAGCGTCCATGGCCCGAAGCTGATAATCGACAGTGGGATTCGACCCCGACAACGGCAAATCGGTGTCAGCGACGGTGACCTCACCGTCGATTTTGTGTGGACGGCGAGCAAGGGGACGGGGGGACCCCTGTGCTCTAACAATTACGAGTAACATATTTGGTAGAAAAGCTACATTAACACATCAATGTCACATCAATGCATTTTACAAAGCCTGAAGAAAAATCGAACATGTGTCATATATATGATATATACTTCTTAGAAATAAAGGAACTCTATTTATTATTTACAGTAATTTATTTAAACTTATAAATGTTAATGCATCAAGTAGAATTTAATGTAATAAATAGACGTATGTGAAATTGTGATATTGATGCTATAGAATGCTATATGTGAATGGCGTTAATAAGATGGTGCCATTGGTGTACTAGAGTTTAATAAAAATAATTAAACATACTCCTAGTAACTCTTTGACCAGCTTTTACTGCGTTAAATCTGCTCGTCAAAACTATTGTGGCAATATATTTGACGAATTTGATGCTCTCTATGAGATTTAAATATTGACGAGTCCGTAAAGAGAAAAATGGAATTTTACACCCGGTCAATTTTTATTTTTTTTATATTCCATTTTTAATTTTTTCAATATATATCCCTATTTATTGTTGGCGGCTCTTTTGAAAGCAATCTCTTTATCCTTCGAATAGAAAGAGGGAGAATTTTCTATACTCTTTGAGTGTTTCATTCTGGGGTGAAAAATTAACTTCTCATTATTCAATGATAGTAAAAGGATTATCTACATCTCATCTCACATCCTCATACCTCAGACATGTGGAATTGAGTTTTGTTGTTATTGGGTTAGCGGGAAAATTCCCCTATGAACACGCACATTGGCTCCCCCAAAAAGGGTAAACCTTGGGTAATCAAGCCCCTCGAGCGCGAGACCTGGTACCGGGTAAATTGCGCATTATGCGCACCCTTTGGTCACACTTCCTTTCTGAACAACTTGGCATAACCAAGAATTGAACTCGGGTAGTGTGTTTCATTGGACAACCCCCTATATTGAAAAACAAGTAGTCGGCAACGAATACTCTCATTTGTCACGCACGCACGCGTTTTCGGAAGGAAACCCGAATCACATTGCAGGAACCCGATCCTTAAATCATCCCGAGGGGCAGACGGACCGGGTTTGAATCCTGAATGAATACGGAAGAATATCCTCCAGGGTTAATCTGGAGCTCCATCTTTTAAGCAAATTGACTAATAGGATGAACAAAGCGAGGCTCGAACCCATGACCTAAACCCCAAGTCTCACAATTTTAGTGATATTAGATTCGACAAAGTCTAATAGTGTAACTTTGTCACTCCTAAAACAAATGTTTACAACAGAAATATTGAATAGTTATTTTACAATTGTGTGCGTTAATTAAATAAAACTTTAGTTAAGAAAAGTAGGTACAATAAAAAGGAGTGGCTGTCATACGCTATCCCGGTGGCCCGGTGGGTCCAAAGTGGGCTGCCCATTGAGATTGAAGTAGCGACTCGACGCGGTTTGATAAATTTACTTTTACCCCTCGTAGAATGCTTTAATGATACTTTTAACCTTATTCTATTAAAACCTTCTAAAATGTATATGAACAAGCACATGGTCAGCCGCGCGTTGCAGCGGCCGACCATTTAAATATTGTAGTGCAACTGTTGTTTACTAAAGCATTCTACATCTACATAGCTAATTATTATACAGAGCAATCTTTTACAGATTCTAGTAACCAAAGTAAGATTACATATAGCCAATTTTCAAAAGTGTGTCTAGCAGCATCTTATAGTATTTCATTGCCAAAATAAAGGTTATTCATACCCAATAAACAAAAGCATTATACGGAAAATTGTATGTTCAATTGTTCGTTGCACAATGTTCCACTCCTTTTTCTCTTGGATTCCTTGGTAGGGGTATCTATAATTATTACTAATCCGTTAGTGATAATAATATGTTTCTGGTTAGTATATTGCCATCATCTGAAGTTGTTCAGACTGTTGAATTACCGCCTCCTGGTGTGTTTCCTGCAGGACCTTGTGTGTGTTAATCTGGGTTACCTGGTATGGTGGTTTTGGTTGTGATTATGACTGCAAATACATCGTCTAACTATGAATGCATGTTAGTTCATAAAACGCAGTTGTCGTAATACTATAAACGCACACAAAATTATTTGAACCAAGACGAAAATTGATAGAATAATATAAGATAGGCTTACCATATATGCAAAAAGATTGGTTTTACTACACATGTTATCATACCGAATTTGTGCACAAAAGCGTTGTTTAGTTTCACATCTCCCATTCACATAATCTAGCCTAGTGGCACAGAAGCTGTCATTCATGACTTTTTCATTTTCAGTATCATTATATAGTTTAACTTTCGTATAGGTGGATAATATAGTTTAATCTATATAAATGACATATGTTCATCTATTTGTATAGGTTGTTTATATAGCTTAATCTATATAAATGAACCATGTTGACCATTGAGTGAGGTATCAATGGAGAAAAGGAGGGAGTATATAACAGAATAGAAATATGGTAGAAGTACATGTGATTTCTGGAACCTCTTGTCCTATAATATTGTCACATGATCAGTTTTATGGTACTCTATATAGCCGTTTATATCTACTTCATTGAATAATAATTGTTCACCTTTAAAAACATCAAGTTTTTGTACTTATAATGTTACTATCAATTAATAAACATACTTAGTACTTATAAGAACCAAATAAAAGTAAACAGAATGTTAAGATTATTCAAGTTATCAATTCTTTAATTTCAAAATGTACTAATAGTCTAATAGCAAGGTTGCAAAAGGCATTTGATGAAGATACAATAACTAATCCCGAAGATGAAAAACCTCTTGTTACTAATTTACTATCATTTGCAAACATCTGCTTAACAAAATCAAATTAATCATAAGCTAATAACCATACCTGGCCAGGAATCACACGATTGTAAAAAATTGAAGAATTGTCAACGCTCGATTCACATCCTACACACAAAAAACGGTCCTCACAATTTCATAAATGGAAGGGGCTTGCTTATCATAAAAATAAAAGCAAATAATCATCATTCTTACAACTAACCAAATTAGTGCTACAATTCCTAGGATCAAAAGTAATGCTAGTATAAAAACTTGGAGCAGGTACAATTACATAGTTCATGTAAATACAGAATTATATAATTCATAAAAAAAAAAAATTGGGGTTATGATGTAAAGTGACTATCTACATGTGAACATGAAGTTAGAACTATTATACCAATCATAAAAATTAGCATTAAAAAACATAACACTCTCATCAATCTGATAGATGAATCTTTCATCACAAATTCATCATTTTCCCCTTTACCCCTCATCTTATATGTCAATAATGTGTTTTTTAGTCGACCCCACCCTATAGAATAAGGACCCGTTATGACCCATTACCCAAACCATTTAGCATGCCCCATTTGGCAAACTTCACCATCTGCCTTCTTTTCCATTACCCGAACCGAACTATCATTTGTAACAGAAAAACATTGGATCAAAAAAAACCTAACACTTAATTTCACAATCGACAAATAAATCGGAAAAAACTGTAACTAATAACAACAAATCCTTACTCTTAGTAGAATACTCCATGACTGGAGCAGCTGATGCGTACCACAACTCACGAATTAGACAGACTAAAATTAACTCGAGCAACCTAACACTAACATCATGCAGCAGGAGAAGTCATATAAAATAAAATTGATATCAAAATCGGTACTCACTAATGGCGACAAATAAAATTGTATATAAAATCCGATGGAGCATTAGTATATATTCAGACACATATATACAGTATATATACAACATTAGTATATATACAACATTATATACAGTATAGACACAATATATGTAACGACCCTGGTTTTTCCAACGTTTATTTATTAATAATTGTTATTATTAATACTTGTGATTTAACGAATGTATGCTATTACATTTACTTGTTACTTTGATTGATCATACTTGACTTTGATTGCCCGAAACGTCTTTGTGACACACGAAACTTGCACGAATAATATTTTCAAGTATTATTTACGTTCATGATTAAATTTTATTAATCATTTTAATTAACTATGGTTATTAGTTAGTTACTTGGGCTTTAATTGGATTGACTTGTTAAATACTTGAACTTGGGCCTTGTTAATGTTATGAACTCATGATATTGGGCTTATAAGCCCACCCTACATCTTAAATGGATTCATTAGCCCATGTCTTTCATGTGTAAGTATTACTTAATGATGTAACTAGCTAGTTTTTACATAAGAATCTAGTTACCACATCTTTCCCATAAAACTACCTCTTATATCCAACTTTTTAAGGCTTTACTTCCATGAGACTAGTGTGTAATCCACTCCCCCCCCCCCCCTTCTCTCCTCCAAACCGTCGGCCTACATGGCCAAGGAGGGAGTTTTTGGCTTCACTTTTGTATTACTAGTTCACTTGTATTCTCTCATTTCTAAAAACACACAATACTTGCAATTCATTTCTCTCTCAATTTTCTCTACATTCTTGTAAGTACATGAACAAAATCCTCTTCCTTTCTCTTGCTAAAAACCGTGACCAAGTACTCAAATCATCATCATCTTTTGTTACTTTTTGTTGTTTACTTGATTATTGTTTACTTACTTACTTGTAGTTGTTATTATTTTCTTACTAGTTAACAAGAGTCAAACTCTTTAGTTTATTCTTCATCTTATCTTGTATTTACAAGAACAAACAAGAACATAAGCTTTCTAGTTATGTTCTACACTTGTTGTTTTAAAAAGATTTAAGTTCATGTGTTGTGAAAGCATACTTGTAATTCATGTTAGTAAACTTTAAAGTTTACTTTCTTAAAGATCAAACTTTGGTTTGAATCTTTAAAGTATGAACAACCCATGAACTAGTTACTAGTTTACTTAGTTTATTTCCTTATATTATGCACTTTAAATTCATATTTGTTGGTTAATATTGGTCAAGTGTTACTAGTTAACTTTGATCTCATTTATCTTGAACAAAAGTTAACTTTAAAAGTTCAAGAACATGTAAGTAAGCTTTCTTTAATTATAACTTTGTACACTTATGTTAGATCTAGACTTTTGAGTCTTGGATCTTCAAGATCAAACTAAGAACTATGTTCTACATCTTAAGATCTTGATTAGTTAGTTTATTTTCAAGTTTGAAGTTCTACATTTCTTTTATATTTCATGTATGTGTTAAATCTAAGACTTTGATGTAACTTTGGTTCATCAAAACACTTGCAACACTTGATTGTGTTGTGCTACACATCTTAGACTTGCATTTGGGTTATGATGGTCAAAACTTGGTAGAGATGATGTAAACCCATCAACGAGTTGTACATTTGAAGCTATATGCATCAAGGATGAGAACCGTGATTAGCATCGAGTACCAAGAACTCCCGGAACCTACTGTTTTACTGTTTATGTGTCTGACCCGTATGACCTGGGCTACTGTAAAGATGATTTTCAGATAGCTCTGTTCGAGTAGATAATTTTTCATTTAGGACTCGTCTTAATCCGAGTTACGGTTTAGGATTTATGGCCCTCCGATGGTCCCTATGTCCTTTTAACGTTGTGCTGAAAATTCTGACCTACTCGCACTTAGACCGTTGCCACGGTCAAACGAAGACGAGTTTGCTTCTGGGATTTTTACCACAACTAAAGGACTCATATACGGAGCCACGGCCACTGGTCTCACCTTATTTCACTAGGTATAGAGGCCGTGGTGACTGGCCGAACTCAGCCTTTGTTTTAAACTCTTTTCATGAACGAAACTTACATTACACCTTTTGTTTGATGATGAATGATGATGACCTTTAAGACCTTATTTACATACATTTAAACCTATTGGGACGATTTACTGACTTAATACTATTTGACTTAGGTTGAGGACTTTCCGGACCTACACACTTGCTTATTTCCCGAGTCTTACTTTACCGCTACTTTATCATTGTGAGTTATAGCATTCCCTTTTTACTTTAACTTATTTTGGGAACTGAGAATACATGCTGATTTTATGTTTTACATACTAGGCACGAGTACTTAAACTTTATATATGTGTGGGTTATATAACGGCAGAAACATTCCCTTTAGCTCGGTAACGTTTAGTCATTGGTTTTTGAACCGGTGAACGCGAATCTTAGATATGGATCCATAGGGTTTGACATCCCCACTCGGGCTAGTAGCGCTAGCATTTAACGGGTGTTTAATACTTCGTATACATACGCACTTTCTAAGTGTACTTTTAGGGGGTATAAACGTTAAGTTAGTTACCAAGTGCCCACGGTTAACATATACTTTATCATACTGTTTTGAAACGCTCTTTGTAGCACTGAAATCTCGTGGCCTACCTTACATACTGTTATACTTAAACTATAGCTCACCAACCTTTGTGTTGACGTTTTTAAGCATGTTTTTCTCAGGTTCTTAAGGTTGCTTCCGCTGTGTGCTAGTCTTGCTGTAGACACCCGCTGCTTTAGAGATGTCATTGCATGAACTGTTTATCTTGCATTCATAAGTTTAATACTTTTGAAACTATGATCTGTAACGACCTAAGGGTCACGTACTATTATCTTTGCTTCCGTTCATAGAAGCATACTTTGGTTGTAAAACACTTGACGTTCGTTATGACGTCACCTTTTATCATGAATGCAAAAGTATTTTGAAATTGCATATAGTGTTTGACCTTGTAATGATCCTGTTGTTGATGATTCATACACGATGGTTTTGTACGGGGCATCACAATATATATATACATATTATTATATATACAGTAGATATACATCATCTTTATGTAAAAATAAAATAAAATAAACACAATTGCAAGAAACCAACTTTCCAGTGAGTAATTTGGAGCTAATAGATTTAGAAATTAGGGTTTCAATTTCAGCATCTATAGAAATCGGTGGAAACCCTAAAATCCTTGAAATTTGAAAAATCAACGATTTAAATAAACAAAAGAAATAAAAATGCAAGCAAACCTGCATTACACATCGAACAAAGGACATGGAGCGATCAAAAGCAAACGGCAACAACGAACCCTAATTATTTTCTTGAATAACATTAATTGAAAACAGGGAGAGAGGGTAAATCACACCGTAGACCAACACTGGATTACAATACGCCGATGATGAAGATGCCTGTGAAGGAGTTACAGGTGAAGAAACCGTTGTCGGTTAATGGCGAAGAAACCGGCAGAGATTACGTCGGAGACGATTGGCTAAGAGACCGTCGATTGTGGCGCCGGAGTGACCGTCGGTCGGAGATGGTGGTGACGGGATGGAGCTGTCGAGGAAAAATCGCCAGAAGGCCTAGAGAAACCGTAAACAAATAGAGAAGGGAATGGACTGGAGAGGAAAAGTCTCCATAACCATGAAGTAATGAGTAGAAGGTTCATCTAGCGTGAAAGGGTGAAAATACCCTTACTGTTGATGAACAGTAGGAGGAATGTGCTCAATTGTATATATGTATAATGCTAGTCCTTGTTTGAGAAGCCCGAGCAAGTTGACTTTTGCATTGTTGTTATTGGTCTTGACTCTTGAGTCTTGACTGAAAATCATTATGATCCAAGGTGGCTGCATATTTAAAAAAGAATAATATTTTCCGTATGAAACCTGTATATACTCACTTTTATACTTTACTCATATTAATAATTGGATTTTGTTAATCTAATTATTCAAATATTACGTTGTTCAATAGTTCATTCAAGGATGTAAATAAAGTTATATGGGTCAATTCAGAACGGTTCGACATCGATTACGTTCCAAACTCATCACTACACAAAGGACTACAATTTGGGAATAATGTAGTTGATTTCAATATATAGATGTGAAGTAGTATATTAGAGAGTTGGGCACCCTAGCTTTGCGGCAGATAATCTTTGTTATTTTCTTAGATCAGACCTTAACTATGTACTCGTATTCTTTAATCGATGTTCAGGATGATCTTGTTCTATTGAAAGTAATTACAAGTATAATTGATATTTTCAAACATCAACAGTATATATAATTTGAATTATGATTATGATGATGATTATATCAACTTCGTTGAACACTCAAATGTATCTCCAGTCATTCTTCAACATGCATAAAAAAGAGGGATTATCACCAAAATACCCTTTTTTTAAGCATGTTGACTGACAGCCCTTAAAAAAAAAGTTAACAATTTGCCCTCGCAAGGCGCAAGACTCCTTGCGTCCTTGCGACCTTGCGTCTTTGCGACCTTGCGACATTGCGACCTTGCGTCTTTGCGACCTTGCGACATTGCGACCTTGCGTGTTTCCTTAAAAGAACTAGTTAAATGAAACTTTTGCGTTCACTGTTCCCTTACAACCACAATCATACGCAAACTGCTCTCTGGTGCTCTTTCGCTCGTCACTCGCAAGATCATCATCAAGCTTGCTTACGTTCTCCCAAACACTCGCAAATCACTCGCAAAATCATCATCATCATCCTCACGTCATCCTCCTCACATCTTCATCCTTACTAGGTCATCTTCATCCTTCCATCTTCGATCTTCCCGAGTACAAGCGAGCTTCTACGCCACCAACATCATCGAATCACCATCATCGCTCACTATGTCTCAAGAACATGTTAGATTTCTTAGATCTATGTTATATTATTCATCGATCTACTCTCGAGTTCTTATATTTATGTGCTAAAACAAAGTTTTAGCACGCCAACTGTTCGATAAAATGTGTCAACGAAATGTGTTTGTATTTTGTGTTTTTGTTTGTATATTATTGATATTGCTTACGATACCCAGGTATTTTTGCTAGATTTAAGTTGTGTAACTCTGTTGATATATAGACGCAAGACAATCCTTGCGTCTTTGCGTATGCTTCACATTGTACGCAAGGTGATATTTGCGTCTTTGCGTATGGTATAAGTTTAACTTTGCATATGCACGCAAGGTAGACCTTGCGTCCTTGCGGCTCGTGTATAGGTTACGCAAGGTTCACCTTGCGTCCTTGCGTCTCAAAAACCCATACGCAAGTTATTTCTTGCGTCCTTACGCATGTGTGATTTTCTTCTGATGTTCTTCTGACTTTTATAGGGCTATGTGGAAGGTAAATTGACCATGAAGAATATGTTGACCGTGATTCCTCAGGTCAAGAAAATGTTGACTGTACAACAAGAAAAACTATTTAGAAGTACATGCTTTGGTCCCTGGTTAGATCTTTCATACATGGGTAATGATCCTGGACTAGTACATGCCATGCTCCAACGGAAATATGAGCGTTCATCAAAATTGGATGCTAGTAAGTACCCGAAAGAGCAACAAGATATATGGTTTCATTTTTCTCCTAATTTTATGATTAGATTTGGTCGGCGTGAATTTTGTTTAGTCACCGGATTTTTGTTTGGTAGCCGGACGGACATGGCACATTACATCCCTCGAAATTATGAATCTAAGACCGCACTCATTAGACGGCGTTGTTTTTCAGAGCGTGCCGATGCCAGTAACATTTTGGTTAGTGATATACAAAACATCCTTATCAAAAAACAAGGTGATGTAAAGGTTCCCAAGGTTAGTGACGATGATATCGTTCGACTAGCTATAATTTTGATCGTAGAGAGAGCGTTTATGGGGAAGCAGGGGCAACAAGTTGTTAGTAAACAGTTTCTATGGTTGGTTGAAAATTTCAATAAGGTGAACGCGTACCCATGGGGGTCTCGTATTTGGGATGCTACTTACTCAGCGGTTAGCGAAGGTTTTGAGGTTCGAGAAAGCCAATTAGAGAGTGGGGGTGGAAAGGCGTACACTTTGGCTGGTTTTATGTGGACATTTAAGATTTGGATCCTCGAGGCATACCGTCGTACCATTAAGAGTTTTGCAACCAAAACTGACAAGGATGGAGTACCAAGAGCTTTATTTTGGAAGCGTTCATCTGCTGAAACCTTTACAGTGTCTGACTACCTAAAGCTTTTACATATAATGGTTAGTTAATGAATGCAATTGCTTTTTATATAGTGTATATACAGCAGTTTATGTTTGATCTGATCAGTTTTGTGTATCGCAAGAGGACGCAAGATACACCTTGCGTCCTTGCGTCGGACACAAGAATGTGCTTGCGTCCATGCGTGTGGTCCATAGGTTTAACTTGTTTCAGGCGCAAGAATCATTCTTGCGTCCTTGCGTGTGTCGCAAGTTTACACTTGCGTTCTTGCGTCCGGACGCAAAATAAACTTTGCGTGCTTGCGTGTAGACGCAAAATTAATTTTGCTTGCTTGCGTCCTTTTATATTTACTAATATAAGTTCATTTCAGGATGATTGTCCGAAGAAAAAAAGACCTTTTCGTTCTCTACAACCATCTGAGATAGAGAGAGCTTGTCAATGGTGGATCCAGAGTTCCTCTTACTTTCAAGGAGAGGTTGTTGAAGACGAGGAAAATACGCAAGATGATAATCTAGTTGATGAGGAGTTGGGTGGAAGTTTGAAGGAATTATTGCAGGAGGAGTCAGAGCAGACCTCGGCCCCTCATCCAACACAAACAGCCAACAATTTGCAGGAATTATTGCGTATGGTTAATGTGTTGACTAAGCGGGTGGATGATCAAGAAAAGGAGTTGGCTGATTGTAAAAAGAAGCTTGATGATCATGAAAAACATTTAATGGAACAGGAACACAAGGAACACCATCAGGTAAATAGGCGCAAGGTTGTTTGCGTCCTTGCGTCTTACTTGTAATATAGTCGCAAGGTTTTCCATGCGTCCTTGCGCCTAACGCTATCGCAGTCGCAAGGATCTATTTGCGACCTTGTGTCTTGCGTTTTATTAATTATCTCTACTTATTTTTTACGTTTTGTTAATTATAGTATGTTGATAACGAGGATGCATGTGTGGATCCTCGATCTTTCTCTGACAATGATACATCTCCGAGGGTTGTTAGACGTGGGAAAAGAGAAAGAAGACCCACTCATGTTTTAAACTCCCCTTTCACAACACCGGGCTACAGAAAACCATTGGAGAAGGTATGTCTTTAACATTCACCAGGCGCAAGGTTTTATTTGCGTCCTTGCGTATCATGTTTAAATGACTTGCGTTTTGCGTTTTGTGTTACGCAAGATATATCTTGCGTGTTTGCGTCTGCATTACACAGACGCAAGACTATCCTTGCGTCCTTGCGTATGTTTGCTGACTTATAGATATTATACAGTTGTCTGACGAAGTAGCATCGAGAGTAAAAAGGCTGAAAGTTTCTCATCAAGTGACTAAAGAAGCTGAGAATGCGTTGCCAATGGATACTGAAAAGCCAACAGAAAAAGCTGTTGATAAACAAGATGAGAATGTGGCTCTGGTGTCACAAGATGGTGATTTGTCACTTGATAAACAAGCTGTTGATACTGAAAAGCCTACAGAAGAGCCTAAAGAAACTGGTGATTTGCCATTGGTTAGTGAAGCAGAATAACAACCAGACCAGATTGAGGTGAGTGTATGACGCAAGGATCTCCTTGCGTCTTTGCGTATACTTCAATATTGGACGCAAGACCTACCTTGCGTATTTGCGTCTGCATTACACAGTTTCCTTGCGTGGTTGCGTATACTTCACTGATGGACGCAAGACTTACCTTGCGTATTTGCGTCTGCATTACACAGTTTCCTTGCTTGGTTGTGTATACTTCACTGATGGACGCAAGACCTACCTTACGTATTTGCGTCTGATTTACATGGACGCAAGACAATTCTTGCGTCTTTGCATCTTTATTACTAATATTTTTTACTTTACACAGAAAAAGGAAAGGAAGAGAAAAAGGAAGGAAAAGGATTGGGTTGGTGAGGAGGAAATTTGGTCCATGGTTGATAAATTTATAAACGATCAAGGAACTTTGCAACCACCACCACCAAATGCATGGAGAGATCAAAGGAAGCATGTGGGGCCAGCAAAAGATTTGAAATCACTGATCCTCAATAAGCAAGATACGCGTTGCATGTTCATTTTCCAAAATGAAACTTTCCTCTTCCTTGATGCTGAGTTTTGGAAACGTTTACTAGGAATTGCATTTTCTGGTTATTTGAAAAACATAGTAAGTTTGTTAATAATTATAAACTTATGGCATGTTTTGTTTTTGCTTTATAACATTCATAATCAACTTGATCTGATTATAGCATATTGATGGATGGGCTACCTTCCTGTTGAGATTTCGGCAGAGGTTTTTGCCCCGAGCTAGCCAGATGTCCTCGAGTCCTCAATTTTCGATTGCAGATTATACATGTAGTTCTCGATGGAAGATTATGCCATTGGTTTTCCTCAATCAACTAGAGAAATTCAAGTCCTTTTATGATGATGACACTCAGGAGGAGGAGAAGGGGGATACATCTAATCCTGAAGCAGAGGGGATCATTAAATCCAATCCCTCAGATTATATGTATTTGATTGGTCTTGGGGATGGTAGTGATGACCTTTATCCATCCTGGGCTGAATGTGATAAGGTTAGTGCTTTTTTTTATATCAACTATCAATTTTGAGTAAACTGTAATAGGCGCAAGACATTTCTTGCGCCCTTGCGTCCGTTCGCAAACAGTGTCTTGCGTCCTTGCACCCAGAACAAGATTAACCTTGCGTCTTCACAATGGACGCAAAGTCAAACTTGCGTCCACACGCAAGGTATGCCTTGCGTCCTTGCGCCCGTCGCAAGGTCAACCTTGCGTCCTTGCGTGACTCGCAAGGTCAACCTTGCGTCCTTGCTTATTTATCTTTTATGTTTCTTTGGTTGCAGATTTTGATTCCAGTACATTTTTCAGATCCTGAACATTTTATACTACTCACTTTGAACTTAGATGAACAGATAGTTTAAAGGGTTGTTTGAAAAAAGGTCAACTCGAGGCTGTCTTCAAAAACTTGTCAGACAACTTGCCGATATATTTGAAGGCTATTGATTACTTTAACAAGAAGCAGGACTCACAAATTGTTGACTATTATGAGAACAGAGAAGATGTAGAGTTGATGATCGAGGATGCACCGTATGTGCCAATGTAGAGTGGTGGCCATGGTGATTGTGGTATTTGGGTCTGCCTTCATATGGAGAGGATAGTTTTTGGTTGGGATCAGATTGACAACATTGGAGACCCTAAAAAGGCTGCAAAGGACTATAGAATTTGAATGGCAAGAACATTTTTCCATGCACGCTTTGATACACAGGAACCACCACCACCAGAGGACCCAAAGGACCCAAAGGTTGTTAAGTAGTTAACTGGTAGATGTAATTATTATACAGTTTTTAGTTAAAACATGTAATTTTTGAATGTAAATAATCTAGGTCATACGCAAGGCTTTTTTTGCGTCCTTGCTTCTGGTTACGTGTCAGACGCAAGGTGTTATTTGCGTGCTTGCGTATGTTTGATGGTATACGCAAGGTCTTGTTTGCGTCCTTGCGTCTCCTTAAATGACATACGCAAGATATTGTTTGCGTGCTTGCGTATGTTTGATGACATACGCAAGGTTTTTCTTGCGTCCTTGCGTCTGTATATAGGCCATCCTTTGCGTCTTGCGTTTGGTTAAGTTGTCCGACGCAAGAGGTGGATTTGCCTCCTTGCGCCTTATGTTGAACAAAAACCATCCATAACACAAATTTAAACAACAAACTGAGACTGATAAACATAAACAACAAACTGAGACTGATAAACAACAAACTGAGACTGATAAACAACAAACTAAAACATGAACTAACTAATTCTGGTCCCCTAATTCTGGTCTAAATCGTACGTTTGAAAAAATTGAGACTGATAAGCTTGCGAAGGTTCGACTTTCTCTTTCGACTTTGACTTTGATTTTGAGGCTGTTTTTTTAACCCTCTGAGAAGTAGATTCACCGGTTAGGTCATAAGAAGCGCTACATGTTGTTCGGTTATGACCTGCTTGCTTGCAACGAGTACATGTTCTTACTCTCTTTTCAGTTTCTTCACCTTGAGATGGAACCCGATCGGTACTTTTTGGGCGTCCAGGTGCTCTTTTCTTTTGAATTGGGGGGTTTACGATTTTCAAGATCTTGGGCCCTGGATCGGACCATTCGGATCGATGGGGCAAAGGAATGATGTGTTCGGAATATGTATTTATATAAGTTTGAGACAAGAACCAATGTGATACATAACATGTAACATCTTCCACTCCGAAGAGTCGTGCTGCTGCCAATACATGTCCGCAAGGTATGCCTGATAATAGCCATTGCCCACATGTACATGTTCTATCTTCCAGATTAACGTGGCCGTTTTTTCTTCCATCACGCACCTCTATTAGATTGTTTGTCGATGGAAATGCTTGCCATCTTCATGATTTGTTCGTCCTCTTACCTAATTTACGTTCAACATATGGAGTAACCGTTGAAGTAAGACTAACTGCTTTGTTGTGATGTTTGAAAAACCAATCTTGTATAGAAGCGCGAAAAAATTCCAATAACATGCAAACTGGTAGTTTGCGAGCATGTTTGGATAGAGCGTTAATAGACTCTACACTGTTGCTAGTAAGGTATGCATACCTAACATGATCAGCATGACTTCTGGACCATTTGTTTAAACCAACGTCATTTAGATACTTGTGAGACGCTTTTAATCTTCATTGAAATACACTAACATGATCTTGAAAATCTGACAAACGATAAGCCTTAACCATTTTTCAATAGTGCCATTCAAAATATTTGAATTTGTTGGACATCATTTTTATGTTCATGAATAGATGACGTGCGCAAAAAGAGTGAAAGGCTTCAGGAAACACATTTGAAATACCATGTGCTATTGAAGGAGCACGATCAGAAATAAAGGTAATCTCTGACATACGATTTGTAAAGACCCTAATCTTACGAATTTCAGTACTTATAAATAAAGATAACTTAATAGATAAATGAGCGTTATTCTTATTCGAATTCAAACCATAGTCAAAACCAAAGTTGACAACTTATTCAAAAGTACTATTAAACCAAAAACAAGCTACTAAATCTTGAAGGAAATCTCTAAGGCAAGGTGCTAAGTTCGCTCCACTCTACACTCTTCCCTCGTACCCGACGCCCCCTTGATTACCTGTCGTATAAGAAGGAAAACAAAGAATACGACTGAGCCAAAGCCCAGTGAACGGATATAACGAATAACGGAGTATAGTATGACATGCAAATTTAATTTCAAAACAAACTTAATTTCAAAACAAACTTATTTTCAAAATAACTTAGTTGCAAAACAAAGTACGAATATGTATAGATCCACAATACCATATATCATGATGCAAATTTCATAAAATAATGCACTAAGAGTCAAAACAAATAGCAACAAAGTATCAAAATGAAATCATAGGGTAGCAACTCCACTAATCATTCATATCAGTGACGTTTCGTATGACACTACGATGAACGTTCACCGTCAAAACAAAATCCTAGAATCGATCCATACGCCTCCTATCAAAATATAATAATAAAGAGCTCGTACCAACTACCGGGTAATCAAAAGGAGACGCCGTAGATATAAACAAATACACCGCTACGGTCGATGCCACATTATCGGTGTCACAATAATGCACCCACGGGACCTCCATGGATAGGTTACTCTTAGGCATATTTTAAGAAACCGTTTAAACCGACTTATTAATTATAAATGTTCGAATATTTTTAAAGTGACTAACGGACTTTAAAATATGTTTTAAAAAGAATTAACGAGTTGATTTAAATATTTTAAAATCACGTGTCAACCCAACCATTCGGCCTAACCTTTGTCACGAGTCATGTTACATAATTCTTTAGCCCTTTACATATGAACAACTTAAACGGGACTAAACGGGACATGTAAAGCCACGCGGAATGAGGGACACTCGATACGAATCACCGTACCACTCGTCACACACACACACGTTCTTTACCGGGACGTTTCCCACCTTTTCGGGACTGTTTTCGGGCTGTACGGGGCTGTTTTTGGAGCTGAATTCGTGACAGTTTCCAGACAGCACATTCGCGACAGTTTCAGGGTGTTTCGCGACACTTTCAGGCTATTTAGCGACACTTTCAGGGCTGTTTTGTGACAGTTTCAGAAGCTGATTTCGGGGCTGTCCGGAACAGTTTTCGGGACCAATTTCGGGGCTGTTTTGGTTGGATTTTTGAGACACGGTTTTGGCACAATTTACAAACACCAAAGTATTATGATTCCTCAATTAACAAACATAATTAGCAACCTCGTTAGTACATCAAAATGAGGAACACATAACACATTTCAAAGACTAATAAACAAACATTTTAAACAAGCATGTCATACAATAATAATTATACGATTCGAAACAAAGTTTTGAGAGGAAAGATTTACCGAAGCGATCCTAAAACCACCTAGAATATCCGTACCTTATGTTGATTGATGAAATTCCAAAGACAACAAAACACCACCAATGATGCGATCACCGAGCCAAATCTAAGGAACACACACGTATGAGCACAAAATGCATTTCAAATAGGGAGTATGTAATATCCTTTATTTAATCAGTGTTACCATTTGATTTTATGTGTTTATTTCTATCTCAACAATTTCATATATTTTATATTAATGATATAGTTATGTTATCACATATTACTATAGCATTCATATTCCAACTTATTAATGCCTTATACATGAGACTAAAAATTCTTTCTATCACAATTGAAAGCATGACCTCAGACAATAAAATACATTGCTTATGATCAAGAACTCCAACTATATGTTGCTTCTGATCATTTTAATAATAAAATATTTTGAACAATTTTATTGCTTCTGATCAAGAGGTCCTTATGTGCCATTTCTCATATGACATCAATAAATTTATTATATAGCCAAAACAATTCGTGATATTTTCATGGTTCCAATTTGTGAGTATTTAAAGGTTGTAGTTTGATCCCTTTAACATTAAAATAAGAATAATTATTTTACACATAGATTTTATATTCTAAAAATCCGTCTACAATGTAAGTTCTTTTCTCCGTATTTTTTTTTTTATCAATAACTACAAAGATATCCCCTTTTGTACCAAAAATATTAACAACCCATGTCTATAATAATCAAAGTGATATCTATATAATCTAAACCAATAAATCGATTAAGAAAGCCAAAAATATATATACATCAATAACAAAGGTGTTGATTAGTAGTTACCTCTAAAACGTGTTTGTGTTAGGACCAAAGCTAGACCCGCAAATATTTTGTGTTCTTCTTTGAATCTCTCTATTCTTTTCTTCTTAAAATTATGGTAAATTGTGGTGTAGTATGAACATCAAGTTGGAGAAGAAATGGTGAAATGAAGTCCAACGAATGATACTTATGATGATGTTTATGAGATATAACCTCATGAGACTCTCCTCATTCCATTTAATAATTATTAGTCCATACAAATTCCATCAGTAGGTTGATATTCCTTATTTAATAATACATTTAGCTTAAATTTTAGTACAAAGAAATTGACTAGCAATTGTTAATCCTAATTAACTTAAATCTAACATGATACAATTTAAGTTTGTATACATTAAAGTTCACAGCTCACGTTCTTAGCATTAGAAGTTATAATATTTTACTAGTTAACTAATCTACCACTAATTACTTATGTTTTAAATCTTTTTTTTTTTTAGTTTTAAAGGATATTACAACTCCACCTACTTAAAAAAAATTTCGTCCTCGAAATTGAAAGAAGTTATAGAATCGAAACGCACCAATTAGCAAACAAATGCGGGTGCTCGGCCTGCATGGTTTCCTCGAGTTCTCAAGTGGCCTCGCTAGCAGGATGATTCTTCCATTGAACTTTAACAAAAGGGGTGGAGCTTTTACGAGTTACTCTCTTCTCGCGTTCTATAATAGCTTCGGGCTCCTCAACATAAGAAAGATCAGCTCGAATTTCAGAAAAAGGATATTGCACCACGTGCAATGGATGATAGTTGTAACCCCGCAACTGAGATACGTGAAATACGTTATGAACATGAGATAACTGTGGCGGTAATGCTAAACGATAAGATACTTCACCAACTCGATCTAATATCTCAAACGGTCCAATATATCGAGGACTGAGCTTCCCTTTCAAACCAAAACGTCGTATACCCTTCCAAGGTGATACCTTTAAAAACACCTTATCACCCACCACAAACTCTAACGAACGTCGGTGTTTATCGGCATACACTTTCTGTCTCGATTGGGCTTCCTTCAGTCGATTCGTAGCTATAGCGACCTTTTCATTAGTCACTCTAACCAACTCAGGTCCTTCAATTAGTTTCTCTCCCGTTTCATTCCAACAAACTGGCGCTCTACACTTTCGACCATAAAGCATCTCAAATGGCGCCATACGGATACTAGCCTGCCAACTATTATTATAGGCAAACTCCACCAAACATAAGTACTCATCCCAATTTCCCTTCCAATCTAGGGCACACGCTCGAAGCATATCTTCCAAAATCTGTATCGTACGCTCAGACTGTCCATCAGTTTGTGGATGAAAAGCAGTACTAAGCTTCAATCGCGTACCCCAAGCTTTCTGTAGCCCCTTCCAAAATCTAGATGTAAATCGAGGGTCACGATCGGATACGATGGACGAAGGGACCCCGTGTAATCTCACAATTTCTTGCTGAAAAAGCTCGGATAGCTTACTTACCGAATAATCCATACGAATAGGCAAGAAATGTGCCGATTTGGTTAATCTATCAATCACCACCCAAATAGCATCGTGCCTTTTCACAGTCTTCGGTAAACCACATACGAAATCCATTGAGATATCATCCCACTTCCACACGGGAATGTCCAACGGCTGCAACAAACCACTAGCACGTTGGTGCTCGATCTTTACTTGTTGACAAGTAAGGCACTTCCCAACATATCTAGCAACGTCTTTCTTCATGCCACTCCACCAAAAGTGCTGCTTTAAATCCTGATACATTTTGGTCGAACCAGGATGTATAGAAAAAGGTGAGCTGTAAGCCTCAGACAACAGAGCCTCACGAATAGCATCATCATTAGGAACACATAATCGATTCCCACACCAAATAACCCCATCATCATCTTCTCTGAACTCTTTCACTTTACCCTCTTCCAAATTTTGAAACACTGTCCATAAATCACCATCATCCAATTGAGCCTCTTTTATTCTAGTAATTAAATCAGACTCGAATTTTAGATTTGCCAACATCCCCGATGCTCCTCTTTTACTCAATCCCATATCAAGTCTTTCGAATTCTCGAATGTGAGTAACCAAACATGAGATACTACCAAATGACTTTCTACTCAATGCGTCGGCTACCACATTCGCTTTTCCAGGATGGTATTGAATGTTTGCATCATAATCCTTCAATAACTCGAGCCACCTTCGTTGTCTCATATTTATCTCTTTTTGCGTGAATATGTATTTGAGACTCTTGTGATCGGTGAAAATATCATAAGTTTCTCCGTAAAGATAATGCCTCCATATTTTCAACGCAAAGATCACAGCAGCTAACTCCAAATCATGAGTAGGGTAATTAACCTCATAGGGTTTCAACTGCCTCGAGGCATAAGCAATTACCTTACCATGCTGCATCAAAACGCAACCCAAACCATGCTTAGAAGCATCACTATAGATTTGAAAACCCCCACTCCCTGATGGCAATGCAAGAATAGGAGCTGATACAAGTCTTTTCTTTAACTCATCGAAACTCTTTTGTCGTTCCTCGGTCCACACAAATTTTTCCCCTTTCCTCAATAACTTGGTAAGCGGCAAAGCAATCGTCGAAAAACCTTCAATAAATCGTCGATAATAACCAGCTAAACCAAGAAAACTTCGAACCTCAACAACAGAAGTAGGTCTTGACCAATTTGTAATAGCCTCAATTTTCGCTGGATCCATCATTATACCCTCAGCCGATACAACATGACCCAGAAAGGCAACTCTTTGCAACCAGAATTCACATTTAGAGAACTTCGCAAACAATTTCTTACTTCGGAGGGTTTCAAGTACAACACGAAGATGATTCTCATGTTCTTCTTTACTCTTTGAGAATACCAAGATATCATCAATGAATACGATCACAAACTTATCCAAATACTCATGGAACACACGGTTCATTAGATCCATGAAAACCGCAGGAGCATTAGTTAATCCAAACGGCATCACTAAAAACTCATAGTGCCCATAACGAGTGCGGAAAGCAGTCTTAGGGATATCTTCTTCTTTAACACGGAGCTGATGATACCCAGACCTAAGATCGATTTTAGAAAAATACTTTGAACCTTGAAGTTGATCAAACAAATCATCAATACGTGGAAGCGGATAACGGTTTCGAATAGTAATACGATTTAACTCGCGATAATCAATGCAAAGTCTCATGCTACCATCCTTCTTCTTAACAAATAAAACCGGCGCACCCCAAGGTGACACACTTGGCCGAATAAAACCACAATCTATCAACTCTTGCAATTGCTCCTTGAGTTCTTGCAACTCGAGTGGTGCCATACGATAAGGAGCTTTTGATATCGGTTGGGAACCCGGAATCAAATCAATCGAAAATTCCACTTCACGAACTGGAGGTAAACCCTGTAATTCGTCAGGAAATACATCGGGAAACTCTCGAACAACATTGATATTTTCAAGGGAAGGACTCTCGATAGACAAATTCTGAATCGAAGCTAAATAACCAACACAACCATGTGTAATGAGCTTTTGCGCCTTAAGCGCTGAGATAACCTTGATAGACTTTACAGGAAGATCGCCATTAAAGACACAATCGGGTATAGAATGATTTCCAAACAAAATCCTCTTAGAATAACAATCGATATTCGCATGATGGCGAGATAACCAATCCATGCCAAGAATAATGTCAAAGTCATGCATGGTCATAGGAAAGAGATTTGCAGGAAACATGCAATCATTGAATTCCAAACGGCAGTTTTGATACACATGATCTATAGTTTCAACACTACCCATTGGGGTAGAGATCGTAAATGGAGTAGACAACCAAGTTGGAGGCACTTTCAAATATTTCGAGCTCTTAACAGACACAATCGAGTGCGTAGAGCCAGAATCAAATAGAACGAAGAGGGCACGATGGTGTACAAATACATGACCAGTAATAGTACCTAATAACATCAAGAATGAATGAACAAATAACTCGAAGGAAATATTTTTAAAATGAATAGGGATCGAAATATACCTGTAGCGTCAGCAGCCTGAGAAGCAGTCATGGCAAAGACGCGTCCACCAGGAGCTGGCGGAGGAACCTTCGGAACAAACCCAGGTCTAGGATTCTTGCAATCCTTAGCTAAGTGACCAACCTCTCCACAAGCAAAACATGAACCCGCACTACGATAACAAACTCTTCCCGGATGATTCTTTCCACAAGTCCCACACGGTGCGTTGGCATTAACACCACCACTTCCATTACCCCTTTGCTGCCCTTGGGGACGGTACACTTGTAATTGACCACGGTTATTATTATTTGGCCCGTTGTCAATCCTTTGCTGATTTCCTCTATTATTCCAATTATTACTACGATACCCTTGGTTCCCAGATTGTTGACCCTGTTTGGTAGTCGGTGCAGGCACAGATCGTAGTGGTTGTGCAATCTTAACCCTCTTGTTTTTACCATCCTCATTTTTAGTAGCCAAATACTCAGCTCGCTCCATCTCCAAATTCCGAGCATAATCGGCCGCCTCAGCGACATCAAAACATTTCAGATTAATCATTTTAGAGCGGTAACGCCCATGAACAGCCCATTTGTACTTACGGGCTTGGTCCTCAGAAGACCCAGCAGCAGCACCAATCAAACCCACAAGCCTCAAAAACCTCTTGGTGAAATCATTAATAGACTCATCATTCCCTTGCTTGATATTCGCATACTCCCGAATCACAGCTTCTTTCTCCGCCTCAGAAAAGTACTGACGGAAAAACAACTCTTTGAAATCAACCCAATCTAATGAATCCTCAAAATCGATACCCCCTTTCGCTTGTCTCAAAGCGATCCACCAGCGCTGAGCATCCCCCTCTAGTTTATAAACAGCTAATGGCACCCAAAACCTCTCTTCACAACCAAGCACTCGGTATATCTTCTCAATGTGAGTGATCCAATTCTCAGCTTCCACGGGGGTACTAGCAGTGCTGAATGACAAAGGACGTTGTTTTTGAAAGCGTCCTAACCAAACATGAATAGCATCCCCCGTTACAGCTTTCTTCTCCACATACTCATCCTCGTCTTCATGCTTAAAAGTCTCGCCACCTTGATTACGCATAGCATCAATAGCTTGAGCTATAATGTTGGGTAACAAATTCGTGATAGTTTGGTTAATCTTGTTATCTACCTCCTCCTCGGACATTCCCTTTTTTTTCGGTGCCATCTATGAACGAGATGAGGATATAACGGTTACGATTAGTACGAAGAATAAAAGAGAATATTCAAAGTGGAATTAGAATAATATAGCGGAAGGAAAATCCTAACCCAAAAGTCTACCCAAATCTCACAGGCCATAACTTAGGACTAAAGTTTCTACAGGAGGGAACATAAGCTCTGATACCATTCTGTAAAGACCCTAATCTTACGAATTTCAGTACTTATAAATAAAGATAACTTAATAGATAAATGAGCGTTATTCTTATTCGAATTCAAACCATAGTCAAAACCAAAGTTGACAACTTATTCAAAAGTACTATTAAACCAAAAACAAGCTACTAAATCTTGAAGAAAATCTCTAAGGCAAGGTGCTAAGTTCGCTCCACTCTACACTCTTCCCTCGTACCCGACGCCCCCTTGATTACCTGTCGTATAAGAAGGAAAACAAAGAATACGACTGAGCCAAAGCCCAGTGAACGGATATAACGAATAACGGAGTATAGTATGACATGCAAATTTAATTTCAAAACAAACTTAATTTCAAAACAAACTTATTTTCAAAATAACTTAGTTGCAAAACAAAGTACGAATATGTATAGATCCACAATACCATATATCATGATGCAAATTTCATAAAATAATGCACTAAGAGTCAAAACAAATAGCAACAAAGTATCAAAATGAAATCATAGGGTAGCAACTCCACTAATCATTCATATCAGTGACGTTTCGTATGACACTACGATGAACGTTCACCGTCAAAACAAAATCCTAGAATCGATCCATACGCCTCCTATCAAAATATAATAATAAAGAGCTCGTACCAACTACCGGGTAATCAAAAGGAGACGCCGTAGATATAAACAAATACACCGCTACGGTCGATGCCACATTATCGGTGTCACAATAATGCGCCCACGGGACCTCCATGGATAGGTTACTCTTAGGCATATTTTAAGAAACCGTTTAAACCGACTTATTAATTATAAATGATCGAATATTTTTAAAGTGACTAACGGACTTTAAAATATGTTTTAAAAAGAATTAACGAGTTGATTTAAATATTTTAAAATCACGTGTCAACCCAACCATTCGGCCTAACCTTTGTCACGAGTCATGTTACATAATTCTTTAGCCCTTTACATATGAACAACTTAAACGGGACTAAACGGGACATGTAAAGCCACGCGGAATGAGGGACACTCGATACGAATCACCGTACCACTCGTCACACACACACACGTTCTTTACCGGGACGTTTCCCACCTTTTCGGGACTGTTTTCGGGCTGTACGGGGCTGTTTTTGGAGCTGAATTCGTGACAGTTTCCAGACAGCACATTCGCGACAGTTTCAGGGTGTTTCGCGACACTTTCAGGCTATTTAGCGACACTTTCAGGGCTGTTTTGTGACAGTTTCAGAAGCTGATTTCGGGGCTGTCCGGAACAGTTTTCGGGACCAATTTCGGGGCTGTTTTGGTTGGATTTTTGAGACACGGTTTTGGCACAATTTACAAACACCAAAGTATTATGATTCCTCAATTAACAAACATAATTAGCAACCTCGTTAGTACATCAAAATGAGGAACATATAACACATTTCAAAGACTAATAAACAAACATTTTAAACAAGCATGTCATACAATAATAATTATACGATTCGAAACAAAGTTTTGAGAGGAAAGATTTACCGAAGCGATCCTAAAACCACCTAGAATATCCGTACCTTATGTTGATTGATGAAATTCCAAAGACAACAAAACACCACCAATGATGCGATCACCGAGCCAAATCTAAGGAACACACACGTATGAGCACAAAATGCATTTCAAATAGGGAGTATGTAATATCCTTTATTTAATCAGTGTTACCATTTGATTTTATGTGTTTATTTCTATCTCAACAATTTCATATATTTTATATTAATGATATAGTTATGTTATCACATATTACTATAGCATTCATATTCCAACTTATTAATGCCTTATACATGAGACTAAAAATTCTTTCTATCACAATTGAAAGCATGACCTCAGACAATAAAATACATTGCTTATGATCAAGAACTCCAACTATATGTTGCTTCTGATCATTTTAATAATAAAATATTTTGAACAATTTTATTGCTTCTGATCAAGAGGTCCTTATGTGCCATTTCTCATATGACATCAATAAATTTATTATATAGCCAAAACAATTCGTGATATTTTCATGGTTCCAATTTGTGAGTATTTAAAGGTTGTAGTTTGATCCCTTTAACATTAAAATAAGAATAATTATTTTACACATAGATTTTATATTCTAAAAATCCGTCTACAATGTAAGTTCTTTTCTCCGTATTTTTTTTTTTTATCAATAACTACAAAGATATCCCCTTTTGTACCAAAAATATTAACAACCCATGTCTATAATAATCAAAGTGATATCTATATAATCTAAACCAATAAATCGATTAAGAAAGCCAAAAATATATATACATCAATAACAAAGGTGTTGATTAGTAGTTACCTCTAAAACGTGTTTGTGTTAGGACCAAAGCTAGACCCGCAAATATTTTGTGTTCTTCTTTGAATCTCTCTATTCTTTTCTTCTTAAAATTATGGTAAATTGTGGTGTAGTATGAGCATCAAGTTGGAGAAGAAATGGTGAAATGAAGTTCAACGAATGATACTTATGATGATGTTTATGAGATATAACCTCATGAGACTCTCCTCATTCCATTTAATAATTATTAGTCCATACAAATTCCATCAGTAGGTTGATATTCCTTATTTAATAATGCATTTAGCTTAAATTTTAGTACAAAGAAATTGACTAGCAATTGTTAATCCTAATTAACTTAAATCTAACATGATACAATTTAAGTTTGTATACATTAAAGTTCACAGCTCACGTTCTTAGCATTAGAAGTTATAATATTTTACTAGTTAACTAATCTACCACTAATTACTTATGTTTTAAATCTTTTTTTTTTTTTAGTTTTAAAGGATATTACACGATTACTCATACCACAACTTTCTAAATGATCTCTTAGATTGCCAAAAAACCATGACCAAACCTCGTTTGTCTCGCCTTCACCAATTCCATAAGCCAATGGCAAAATTCCGTTATTGGCATCCATTGCAACAGCGACTAAATTTGTACCCAAGTATCCAGCTTTCAAATGTACACCATCAACGATGATAATAGGGCGAACATTTTGGACAAATGATCGAATCTGCACGCAAACAAATCAAATGAGATTGCTATTAGTTTAAGATAAAACAATTTTAGGATGAGTGATACTTACAACTGCGCCAAAAGACATGTAACACATCACGAATCTATTTTCATTGTCAGTCACCACATTTGTCATGCTTTCTGGGTTATGAATCTTAATGTTATGAAGATAAATGGGAAGCATTCGGAACAAGTCATCCATACTGCCACGGAGCATCTCTATTGCATGACACTTGGCTCTCCATGCTTGATTGTAAGAAATGCTCACCCGAAAACGGTTACCAACATCATCACGTATATCTTTTGGGTTATAGTCTCGATTTGCGGCTTTGAACGATTCCATCAGAATACTTCCTAGCACCTTTTTGGTTGCATGTTTATTATTTCCCATAATTTGGGTACGTGAGCATGTGTGTATGTCATGCAATTTCTTTACGATGAAGTTGTCAGTGTGGCGTATTTTGTATGCACTACATGTCCACTCACAATTTGGCAACATGCATTTAGCGGTGAATCGAGATTTGTCCGACTTTACAGGCTTAATTTGAAAGTTTTCTTCAAGACATTTTGTGTATAGATGGTTTACAAAATCATCCTTGTTTAAAAAAGTTTGTCGAACTTTAATCAAATCGGATACTCTATAAATGGTTGTTATTTGGCTCGTAGATTCAGTCTCTTGGTCATGCTCACTCAATAAAAGTGGCATATTCCAGAATACATCCTTTTTTTCTTCCTCTTCTTCATCTTCATCTTGATCTTCTCTGTCATTTTCTTCCTCCGAAGCACTAGACGCGACAACTGATTCAAAAGGGTGATCTGTTTTTTTAATTTTACATATGTTCTCAACTCCATAGTTGAAGAAATCAAACTCTTCTGTGTTTGGAGGTGGTACTTCAGGTCGTGCTTCTTCCAAATTGTGTGTCTGAAGGTTTGTGCTCTCCTCGTTTGTTAGTAGGTTTTGTTGGACATCGTGTGTTGGTAGGTTTTGATGGACATTGTGTATTGGTAGGATTTGCACTGACTGTAAGTTTTCTGGGAGTTGATGCATTGTAACTTTGTCGACAATGTAAATATTAATAGGAGCATTTGATATTGCATGTTGTAGAAAATCACGAAAGTCTTCATAATCATCAGTAATATCAAAAACAAGATTATCGACAACATATCTCATTGAAACAGGAGCATTAGGTGGCAAATTAATTTTTCTAAGAATATTTTTTAACAATATTCTTCGAGTAATTGGTTTTTGGGGAGCAACTGAGAGTTTTAATCGTGTTCTAAAACAATCTAGAGGCAAATACATAGGTAAGTTATTAATAAATTGAAAAGAACCACCACAACATATATGAATAACAAAGGTTTCATTATCACTAAAACTCATTATTTAAAACAAAGAAAGTTACCTTAATGACGCTTGAAATTATATGATTTATGTGGAAATGAAGGAAATGAAGTGAAAATGGAGCTGGTAATATGTAGTTCCAGGAAAAGTTATCCGTAATAGTACAAAAATCGTACAAAATCTTATCCACGAAATCATGAAAATCTTATCGGGATAAGACGCAAGACGCAAGACGCAAAGACGCAAGTCGCAAGACGCAATACGCAAGGACGCAAGGCTGTTTGTTGCGTTTGGAAGTAACGCAAGGTCGCAAGGTCGCAAAGACGCAAGGACGCAAGGAGTCTTGCGCCTTGCGAGGGCAAATTATCAACTTTTTTTTTAAGGGCTATCAGTCAACATGCTTAAAAAAAAGGGCATTTTGGTGATAATCCCTAAAAAAGACTCAGTATTAGAGCCCAAACGATAAAAAAGCAAACCAACCTAAAGAAAATAATGGACTGTATGCCCCGGCCCATTTATCAGCCACACACCATACCTAGGCCCACCGACCAATCCAGCAAAACTGGGTGACGTCATTTGACCCGAAAAAAAAATCGTTAATTAATTCCCGCCTTTGCTTAATCCAACTAACAAACTTTAAAAAGGCAAACCACAAAAAGTACTGACTGGGACTCAATGTTAGATTAATTCTAGACAATATGATTATCGATCACTTTTTTTTTTTTTTGTATAACAAAACTATTATTCAAAATCAGTACAACTTTGATATAAAAAAACACAATAACAACTATTAGATCTAGTGTTATTTAGTACTCAATATATTTTGTTTTATGCTTAATTAACCAGATCACATTTCACATGATCACATCAATGGCTAATTCACCTCAATTAACTTATGATCACCACAATATACCACTAGACTTCCGTGCACCACCACCTTCACCGGTAGCCGCGGGCCGTAGATCTTCGGTCGCGAATGATGAGATCCTCACTGAGTTTCTCCATCGTTCTCTTCGTGTACCTGATCTAGTGTTGCCAGACCGCGTATTCCCTCGCCAAAACTCAAAGATACAAAACCTTCCAAAACTCGATATCATGAAGGATCATGGTTTTGATGACATTATTGATTCGATTGCACCAACGGGCTGTTTCGAGCTAGTTAACCATGGAATACCGGGCCAACTCTTGTCTTCTTTAGTTAAAACTGCTGGAATTCAAGTGTTTGGCTTGTCGCCCGAGAAGAAATCTTTCGTATCAAGATCGGCTGAAAAACCATACGGTTTTGTCGAGTTCCATGGAGACGATAGGGAATCAAACGAAGAATTCGTTTGGTGTAGAGACGACTCACTAAAATCGGAGATGGAAGAAGTTTTGCCTAATCAATATTCAATTTTCAAGTAATTTGTGTCACTTAAATTTCACTTGTTTATTTTTTGAAGTCTGCAGAGCCATCCTTAAGGATATGTAAAAAAGCAGTAGTATGACACAATTTTCAGGCCTCAAAAAACATGATATACACATAAATTATATATAAAAGAAGTAGTTACTTTATTGATCTACAATGGTTACTAATTTATTTTTTTCAAAACTTATGATTTATTGTGTTAGACCATGAAACAAATCTTGATTGCATTGCATTTCTTCAGTGACAAAATGGAAAGCCTCATGACCAAGATTGAAAACATTGCTGAAACCATACTAAAGATGTTTCTTAATGCCTCTACGCGAAAATGGAGATTTGATGATGATGGAACTAAAGAAAAAGAAATAGTTGGATCTATATGCTACATCTATAAGCATTGTCGAGATTCAAATATGGTATCGAATGATGATGTGTATATAGATTCATTGAAATATGATGTGATCCGAATGCTGATTAGAGGATCAGAACACTCGCATACACTTTGCTTTCATGTTTGTGATGGATCTTCCGAGTTTCATGTTTACTCGAAGAAAGGTTGGGTATCGTTTTTGCCAGATAACAATGCCTTAATAGTCACCATTGGCGATCAATTGCAGGTACATTTTATTAGATTATTTGATTATCACTAATTAGATTCAGGTAATTCAATCAAATTTGGTTCAAACTTCACTATTAGCATATACTATACATATTTGATCAACCATCAGAATGAGACGGAAATGGTCAATGGATAACTCATTTAGACCGCGTACATTGAATATATTACCTTTCCCCGGATAGTCTAAATAGGGAAAACCTTGTCAATACATACCTCTATATAATAAAAGATAAAAATGATATGATTTCAAGTTATGGTGTGAAAATGCAGACATAGAGTGAAGGAAAATACAAGCATGTTATAGGAAGGCCAATTTTTAAAGGGGCACTAGATTGTATATCAATGGCTTTCCTTTATAACCCTCTTTCATCTATAACCCAAGGTAAAAAGGAGAACACCATTTCATTTGGAAATCAACTTTTGTTGGTTTTGATTATAACATTCATATACAATATCTTCACTTATGTTTCTACTTGACTACCATTCTTTTTATCTTGAATTTGCTTCATTTGTCGCGGTTTAAGTATTTAACCTCGGGATTTTTCGAGGGAAACTTTGTGGTCGATCTCTTCTGTCATTGCATTTTGGTTGTGTATGTAGTTTCATTACGAATGAGTTTGTGTTGTTTCATATAAGTCATGTATGTCTATGTTTCTGTTTTTCCGTATGCAATTTGTACTTCCTAGTTTATCTCTAGTGTACTTTTATATAAATTATATTTGTTGTTCACAAAAGGATATGTTATATGCATTCCAAAATCCGTTGCTACTTCACTAAACTAATTGTAACCTTACTAAAGAGCAAAACTAATGAAGAGTGTCACTTTTTTCTTTGGTAAATCTGGTCAGCGATATAAAAACATCGCTTAGGATTAAAAAGAAGAAACAAAAATTATCATAGAATTTATTTATGATAATCGGATCAGGAGGATCACCGATCATCGGTATAGAAGCGATCATCGATCATCGGCCGGGTTGATGGAACAGAGGATCGAAGAAAACGTACTTTGATACACTCTGATATCCGTTTTTAATGCATTAGTTTTCTGATTAATAAAGTTGGCTTCATGCAAAAAGCCCTCTTTTAAGCAGTAAATAAACAAGCGTTTACGAAAAGCGTCTGTTATTAATAAGTCGACTGCATCCTTGTTCCAATATCCTATAACCTTTATTAGCTGATTAAGAGGAAGGGGTATTTTTTTATCAAACCGACAATGGATGACCCATTTTGTCTTGTTGAGTAACCACACCTCTACGCAACATTTGCGCGTGACATCATCATACACAAGTCCAACTTGACCATCTAGATCAACCAAATGCTCCTCATCCCAATTAGTAAGTGTGTTAGGAGGAGGATCAATCAACCCAAATTCCTCTTTCACCATGTCAAAACATACTACCTTCCTTACTACGCCACACGGCCAATATTTAAGAAGAAAACTAACCAACCAGTGCAAACATCCATTAGCAAATACAGCTTCACCACTTATGGGATACGGTGGAACTGCGGGTATCTCCCGCCATGATGAGTCCGTGCCCAATACATGTACCATGGTGCATAAATCCTCCTTCACCACATCAGCAACATCATCATTGTAGTCGTCTGACAACATAATCTCTTGATTTCGAAGCACAACACACACCATTTTGTAACTACTGGTAGAATCATCAAAACCAAGCCCGCATGCCTCTCGTTGGCGAAACACTGATGAACGTGACCAAATTTTAATGGTTGGCAACTTATAACGTTCTTCTTTCCTTAAAGGATTGATCACAACTAAAACGGTGCCGTCAACGTGAAGCCGGTGGTCATCTTGTGATGATAATATCAAACCCTTGCAATAACCAAGAACTATGCTTTCTACAATAAATCTAGGACTCCAGTCTTTACACCAAAACTCCATATGTGGCGGCTTTTTTGTGATCACCACTTCATCATCATGAGTACTACTAGTACCTGCTGCTGCAAATTCTTCTTCTTTATTAGTTACCAACATACTGATCAGTTGCAGATGGATGCGGAGATTTTAGATGTTCAACTAACTGGAACATGATGAGCATCGTGGGATCTTTTATTGCTCGTTTGGCACGCATCATTTCAAGGTAAGGATCGTTCATATAGTTGCACCATAGCTTGCTTACACATTGAAAACGAGCCAAAGATTTTAGAGGCATTCGAGACAGGATGTTGTATATGGTGTCAACCGGCAACTCACCACTCATAATTGTCGATATAAATAAAGAAGTTTTTTTTCTTTTAGTTTTCAAAGGCATTCTAGACAAGATGTTGTATATGGTGTCAACTGGCAACTCATCACCCATAATTGTCAATATAAATAGGAACCCTGCAATACATTGGAATTTATAATTGATGAGCCCATCGACTTTTAACAACCAAATTGATGAATCTATTGCATACAAGGGCGAATAAAGTAGAGGTGGGGCTTAAGCATTACACATTGGGCTACAGTTGCAACCTCGTGGTTGTTACCCAACTGGGTACATGGTAAAAGTTTGCAAGCATAAATACTTTTTCAGCATCATACCATTTGAATATATAGAGAAAAGCTAAAAAAACTGAAACTCACAAGGTAGAAATAAGTTAACTACAAGTTGCACAATTTCTTTATATTAGAAAACAAATCACATTCTCAACGCACCGACTATAGACACTTTTAAATCCTTAAAAACCCTACTTTTGTATAACATTTATGCTTATAACATCTACGCATGGCAAACCAAACCCATACTCTATTTACTAGGTGTAATGGGCCTTCTTTTTTACCTATTGGGTAAATTTTATACTAACTCAATATTATAACAAGTCTAATAGGCTTACTGGAAAAAAAAAAAAAAAAAAAAAAAAAATTCACTAACAAAAACTAATCTATCTATTCTAATCTAATATTTGACTAAAAGTATGATGTCATAAAAAAGTTATTCCATAGCTTAAAAAAAATCAAAAAAAGAAAAGAAAAAAAGATAGGGCCTTTGATGATGTCATTATGGGGAGATTAATTTTTAATTAAATTAATTAAACAAATACAGAAAAAATTAAAAAAAAAAAGCACGCGTGCCCTGACAAAAAAAGCCGCTTACTCGCTTGCTTGATGAGTTTAAACAACTTCTTTCTTCCAAATCAAAAAACCACGACCACCATCTTCATCCTTCATCAACCACCACCACCACCGGTCCACCGCTGCCGCTGCTGTTACTTCTTTCGTCTCCAATGCACGCCTTTCAACATCAAATGTGCAGGTAATATTTCAATTTTGATTTTTAGTTTTTTATATATTTATATATTGTTTCTTCCTTTTTTTCTAACAATTACTTGCTTCAGAAATCTTTAGGGTTTAAATTCGCAAGTAAAGACTTGGATACAGTCAAGACCCATCCCATCCACAATTCATCAAAAACCTAAAAAAAAAATCAAGAAATCCAACAATCTACATAACAAATCACGAATTCTAGCTGTAACCGCCATTGCCTTCGATGTAAACCCTAATATTGGTTTAAGTTTATTAATTTTGGTTGATATGTGGTTTTTTTGCAGATTTGAAGAACTAGAGCTCATTGCAGAATTATGTAGGTTTTAAAAAAGCACAACTCATTAGGTACTCCTGAAACTAAATTCATAAATCTACCTTAATCTGCTAATAATTTGAGGTTGAATTGAGGTTGAATAAAGTCAGTTTCTCGATTATAAAATAGGGTTGTGTTTCACGGTGAGATTTTGTTATTAGTTGCATTTTTTTAACATTCAAATTTCATATTCTTTTGTGCTTTACAAAATGCAGGTGCTCAATTGCTCAAAGATTGAAGATAAATAGTTCTCATCAAAGTGCATGGAAGGTGTTTGATGAAATGTCTAACAAAAATTGAGTCATGTGGTACGCCTTTCAGTTACACCTTTATATTAGTTAGGAATCGATATGGGAAGGTGTTACGTTTAATCGATTTAAACATGATATCCCTACTAATCGTTAAATGTGAACGACAATGTATGCCACTTTTTTGCTTTATTCATGATGTGCTTGTGATGTTTTTTTTTTGTTTTTTGTTTTTTTTCCTATAGTTTTAAAAAAAAAAGAGTAAATATTACTGTACTACTCTGTTGCTTAGAAATAGTAATTTACTTTGGCGATTACAATTTGTTGTATAGGTCATTTTGTAGGTTTTACCAATTAGTCAAATGGAGATGCAGATTTGCTTCAAGGTATGTAATATTCTTTTTAATTGTGGTAAAAGGTTATTTGAGTTAATAATTGTTACTGGTGGTACTTGCCTCAACTAATTTGAATGTTAAGGTTACTTCACCTTATACAATTGTTATTTGTAGGATGAGCAAACTTAAAACTCTTTCAACCTTAATATTCGACTTCATTTTTGTGCCCAAATATCCTTCTGGTTTAAACCATTTTAATGGTAGTTTTACCATGGATCATGATAGTTTGGTTAATTATATATGTAGTTATTTCAACAGTAAACAGTAAGAAAGAGATTAAATGTACATTTGAATGATAGTTTTACCCATGAGGCCTTTCACTCAGTGCTCCTCATTAAGTTGGTAAAGCTATAAAATAAATTTTTAGTCCCAATGGATTTTGATTATAAAAATTTCAAGTTTATCTTTTATCTTATTCTTATGAACATTTAAAACTTTAAAATGTGACTGAGAATTTTAGACTATTTACATGGTTATTGTGAATTTGAATAACATTTTTAATTATTTTGTTATTAACTTTTTTGCTTATTGAAACATCAACAAAGTGAATAGAAGCTAAAGGATTAAACTAAAACGACGGGATAAAGGTATGATAGTTATTAATACTCTATATCATTTATATATGTATTGTTTAGTTCACTTTTTGAGTATGTATGCTGATAGATTTTTAATATTTTCGTTTTGCTTTAGTAACAATATTATTGATAGAGTTGAAATTTAAAGTTTGTTTCCTTTATAAATTTTAGAATTTGAAGTTGAATATGTCAACCTTTGATATGTGAAGGTGCAAAATGAAGTGTGAGCTGAAAGGGTGTCAAAGTGGGTCACAATGCCCATGTTAATGTTTTGTATCATGTGTTTTTAATCCATAACAAAATAAGTAGATGTAAAATGAAAATATAATGTTAATTGTGATGTGGATTTCAGCAATGTAGCGAGAACCTGCTCCATGAAATGCATATTTGATAATGACATTCTAGGCTGTTGTTGAACGGTATATACACGACTATACAAGTCTCTGGATTTTTACTTACTAACAGAATTGATCAATTTACACGTAGTATTATGTGCAAGGCTGCACGAATCCTGACCTTTGAAGCTTCTTGAACCAGTTATGGTCTATGATATCTTCTGAAATTCTTAGGTTAAACATTTCATTTACTCCAGTTTCATTGTAATGTTCAGCTAACTGCTCTCATTTTTTTCTGTTGTTGTATTTCTCTTATTCAGTTATACCTAATCCTTAATGCTACTTATGCATAATTGTAAGACCCTAATCTTCATTGTACAGCAGAGTATATAGAGTACATAAAGTGTGAGAATGATTGTGCAGTTAAACAGAAGTCAGAGAGCGATCTGAGCTTAGTGCGCGCCGCGCACTCCCTACTGTAGCCGGGTTTTTTTGCTGTTTTAATGAGATATTTTGATGAGCATTTTGGTAATTTCATTTGTGGACGGGATAAAGGCTACCAGATCTGTTTGGGTGTAGTCATAACTTCATCTTCAACTACTTTATCCTTATCACTTTAAATCTAGAGAGAGACTTCGATTCTTGAGTGAGAAAGCTTAAATCCAAGAGGAAGAAGTTGCTTTCGGGTCAAATCGCGTGCATTAAAGTTGTTCATCTCATCTCTAGCTTTGTTTTGGTTGTAGTGGTACGTTCTAACTTTAATTTCCTTACCTTAATTTTATGTAAGGGTTAGGGTTTGAGTTAGCGATGAACATAAAACCATATTTGGTGATTTTGGGTGTTCTTGGGTAAAATGGAGTCATAAAGACTCAATGGTAACTAACCTAGGGTTTCAGAAGGTTATTTGATGTTTATGAGTTCAAATTGGTTAGTTAATCACTAGCACACCTAGTTAATTAGTAAATGGGTGTTAGATGGGTTAGTAGATAACCCGAAATGGGTGTGTTGACTTTAAATTAGTCAAAGGGCTAATGATTGACCTAATTGGGAAATATGGGTATGAAATACCCTAATTGTGTAATGATTAATGTTGTTGGACCTTAATCACTAGCTTTTAAGTGATTAATGATGGTCTTGACCCTTAAAGGGCGGTTTTGGTGAAAATGGGGCATTTAATGCATTTAAGTTATTAAATGCACATAAGTGAAATTGTTGGTATTTAGTCCAACTAGTTATGTGGGTTAATTGAAGTACTTATTATATTAGGTACTTTGCTTTGAAGCTTGCGGAAGTATAAAACCGTCACCAAATAGTTAAAGGTGAGTGGAATGATTATATGCATATGTATGTAATGTATTTATTTATATGCTATGGTATGAACCAAAGAGCCGGTAGTGCCATAGTATGTGCGAGCGTGCTATAATGTGAACCAAAGAGTCGGTAGCGTCATAGTACGTGTGTTATAGTGTGAACCAAAGAGCTGGTAGCGCTATAGCACGATTTGTTAGGGTGTGAACCAAAGAGCCGGTAGCACCTTAGCGTTGTTAGAGTGTGAACCAAAGAGCCGGTAGCACTCTAGCATGAGTATGACTCGAGTTGTGATGTGAACCAAAGAGCCGGTAGCATCATGACAAATGCGTATGGTGTGAACCAAAGAGCCGGTAGCACCATGACGTGAGAATGGTTAACCATGGTTGTGTATTATTTTGTAGCATATTATATTATGCCGATTATATGTTATTTATTATGCTAGTAGCGGTTTGTTGGAGATTATTAGCTTTGTACTTGAGATGGTATGCTAATTGTATTGCTAGCGTGTATGCGGTATATGTGTAAGTGATTGCAAGTAAGTATGTTATATATATAGGGGTGTAATTATTGCATTCACTAAGCTTTGCTTACCCTCTCGTTGTTTATCTTTTTATAGGCTCTGGCGTTGACAAGGGTAAGGGCCTTCGATTGGATTAGAGATCCCGCTTGTTGTATAGGGGACGCTTTTGGGATGTGATAGCTTTTGGAGTTTGACCGAGATATGGGTAGTTTAACCCCAAACACCATGCTCATAGTGTCGTTTGGAATTTAAGCTAGTGTGGTCGAAACTCGAACTTTTGTATGAAACTCTTAAAACGGCCGATGTGGGCCCCATTTTGTAAAACTCATTTTATGTTTGAATCGTATGAGTTTTTCATATTAGAACATGTTGTGAAAAGCGTTTCGTCTAAATATGTCGGGAAGTGGGAGATCTTTATTTGAAAAATTGAAAAATCGGACAGAACTGAAAATAGACCTGTGCGCGCCGCACACCCTGAGGTGGTGCGCGTGGCGCACTCCCCTGTAATAAAAAAAAATATGCGTGTTCGATTGTATATTGGGTTGGGTTGTTACAAGTGGTATCAGAGCATGGTCTAAGGGATTTAGGCGACTTGAGATAAGTGCCTAGACTTAGATTTATTTGTGTATGCGCTTTATGCGGGACTTGTAGGAGACGGGTCGGACCGGGAGTTGATTAGTTCTTAGGTTTATGTGAACTAACCTTGCGCTAATTGTTTTGTGTTGTGTTAGCAATCATCAAGCAAGATAGACGTTGTACTAGCAAGTTAATGCGACGTGCTCGCGTAACAATGATTAGCTACCATTGTTACGGGTTCAAATCGTGTCAAACAAGCGATGTACGACGATTGTTAAGCAAGATGGGGTAGTGTGGTGTATATGTATATACATATGTGTTAAGTTTTCTCGTTCGTTGCTTAACCTTTTTCGTTTTATAGTATGAAGACGAGAAACGGACCCGATACCAATGAAGGGGGTTCGAGCGAGGATGTTGAGTTTACGACCAAGGTTGAGGCCATTATGCAAAGGCGTCATGAGGCATTCTTAGAGGATTTTAAGAAGATGTTCTTGGATTTGATTGACGAACAAGTAGTCAATCTAATCAAGGAACAAGTTAAGATTGTTCTTAAAGAGGATAACGCGGGAAGACGAGACTTCCACTATAAAAACTTCAAGGATACTCAACCTCCCACCTTTGAAGGTGAATGAGACCCACTCAAGAGTGCTCGATGGATCTCCGATATGGAGGGGGCTTTCCGTACTTGTGAGTGCCCTCTCGATAAAAAGACGAGGTTTGGTAGTAGCATGATGAGGGGTGATGCCAAGTTGTGGTGGGATGCGAAAATCCGACTTTATGGCGAAGAACAAAGTATGAGTTTGACGTGGGACGAGTTTAAAGAAGAATTTTTCAAGGAGTACCGAACTTCGGCCGATCTTTCAAAGCTTAAGGACGAGTTACGTACTTTAAGGCAAGGGTCAATGGATTTGAACACTCTCAAGTCCACTTTCTTATCAAAGACCCAATTTTGCCCGGAGTATGACGGGAACGATCACATGTTGAAAGAAGATTTCTACCGAACCATGAATGATAACTATCAAGAAAGCATTAGTAGGAATTCGGCGAAGACTTTTGATGAGCTATTTGATATCGCTAAGGGTTTTGAGTCGCTTGCTCCAAGAAAGAGTGACTTCACCTTTGGCAAATGAAAATTTGAAGCTACTAGCCACTCGAACAAGAAGAACAAGAGTGTGGCTGAGAGCGTCGGTAGTGCGAAAAAGGGGGCTTCTAAGAGTTTTGGGCCCACGTGCTACAATTGTGGTCGACAGGGGCATTTGGCCCGTGAATGTACGAACTCATCTTCCAACAAAATCGTTTGTTTTAATTGTAACAAAGAGGGGCACAAGAGGCCGGAGTGTCCCGAATTGCGCAACGATAATGTAAAGCGACTAGAGAAGGCGGCAGGTACGGCTAGGGGTCGAAATTATTTGATGACCAATGAGGAGGCCAAGCAATCTAGCGAAGTTGTCTCAGGTACTTTCATGGTTAATTCCAATCCGGCAAGGATACTCTTTGATAGTGGTGCAAACTTGTCGTTTGTGTCACCAAAATTTGTGCCCAAACTTAATAAACCGTTAGCTAAGTTAAGTCGTCTGGTAGAAGTTGAAATAGCGGATGGCAAGACGGTGCTAGTGGTTGATGTGTGTAAAAATTGTAATGTTGTGTTTGGTGTCGAAAACTTTAAAATCGATCTCATCCCGATGACTTTGGGTGATTTTGATATCGTTGTTGGTATGGATTGGCTCGATCATAATAGAGCCGATATTCCATGCCATGAAAAATCTATTCGAGTGAAGACCCCAAGTGGGGGAGAGTTAATTATTCATGGCGATAAACGAAGAAGGCTTGTGCCGATATGCACTTTTGCACGGGCACGTCATTTTCTGGTTGGTGGTGGCATGGCTTTTCTTGCCCATGTTGTTGATACTCGTGATAAGCCACCACCCATTTGTGAAATTCCAGTGGTGAGTGAATTTGAAGACGTTTTTCCGGATGAGTTACCGGGTGTTCCGGCGGAAAGACAAGTTGAATTTCGCATTGAGTTGGTTCCGGGGGCTACCCCCATTGCTAAAACTCCTTATCGTTTAGCGCTGACAGAAATGCAAGAGTTGTTAAATCAAACCCAAGAGCTACTTGAAAAGGGTTTTATCCGATCGAGTGCTTCGTCATGGGGTGCTCCGGTTTTATTCGTGAAGAAGAAAGATGGTAGTATGCTGATGTGCATCGATTATCGGGAGTTGAACAAAGTGACGATCAAGAATCGTTATCCATTGCCTAGGATTGACGATTTGTTCGACCAACTCCAAGGTGCAACGTATTTCTCTAAAATCGACCTACGGTCCGGCTATCACCAAATGCGGGTCCGTGAGGAAGACATCGAGAAAACGGCTTTTCGAACGCGTTATGGGCATTTTGAATTCGTATTTATGCCTTTTGGTCTTACGAATGCACCGGCGGCATTCATGGATCTTATGAACCGAGTGTGCCAACCTATGTTGGACAAGTCGGTAATTGTGTTCATCGACGACATACTTGTCTATTCGAAGAGTATGAAGGAACATGAACATCATTTGCGGAGTGTGTTAAAGACGTTGCAGAAGGAGAAGTTGTATGCTAAATTCTCCAAATGTAAATTTTGGCTAAGGGAAGTTCAATTCCTTGGCCACATTGTGAACGAAAATAGTATTCAAGTAGATCCGGGGAAGATAGAGACGGTAAAGAGTTGGCCGGTTATTATCGTCAGTTTATCCAAGACTTTTCCAAGATTGCTTCTCTATTGACGAAGTTAATGAGAAAGAATGCGAGATTTAATTGGGAGAACGAGGAAGAAATTACTTTTCAATTGTTAAAAGAGAAGTTGTGTCAAGCTCCGGTGCTAGTTTTGCCAGAAGGGGTGGAAGACATGACGGTCTATTGTGATGTTTCTTTAAATGGGCTCGGCTGTGTTCTAATGCAAAGGGGTAAAGTCATCGCTTATGCCTCTCGACAATTAAAGGAACACGAGACGAGATATTCGACTCATGATCTTGAGTTGGCGACGGTTGTTCATGCGTTGAAAATTTGGCGCCATTACTTGTATGGTGTCAAGTGTACAATTTATTCGGATCACAAGAGTTTGAAACATCTTTTTGATCAATGAGATTTGAATTATCGTCAACGTAGATGGATGGATGTGGTGAAAGACTACGATTGTGAGATACTTTATCATCCGGGCAAGGCGAACGTGGTCGCGGATGCGTTAAGCCGAAAGAGTCATCACCCGGTGTTACGATTGGGATTGTTACGTATGATTATTACTAATGATTTTCTTGAAAAACTTGGTGTGATTCAAATTGAAGCTTACGTTCACAACAAGCATGCGGAACGAATTGTGGGGCAATCGGAATTCATTACTATGGGCTCGCGTGGTTTGTTGTCTTTTCAAGGAAGAGTGTGGGTGCCTAAGATGGGTGATTATCGACAAGTGCTACTTGATGAAGCACATAAGTCAAAGTATTCCATTCATCCGGGCGCGACGAAAATGTATCTTGACTTAAGGAAAGATTATTGGTGGCCGAGCATGAAATGTAATGTTGTAAAGTATGTTGAGCAATGCGTCACGTGTTTGCAAGTTAAGGCCGAGCACCAAAAGCCGTATGGTAAGTTACAACCGTTAGAAATCCCGAAGTGAAAATGGGAGCACATTACCATGGATTTCATCACAAAGTTACCTAAAACGGCGAGAACCCAATTCGATTCGATTTGGGTGATAGTTGATCGATTGACGAAGAGTGCCTTGTTTCTTCCCATTCGGGAAGCGATATCATCGGAAACCTTGGTTAAATTGTTTATCAAGGAGGTAGTCGCTCGACATGGGTTCCTATATCTATTATTTCGGATCGAGATACTCGTTTTACATCTCGATTTTGGAAAAAGTTTCATGAAGATATGGGTACACAATTGAAATTGAGCACGACGTATCATCCTCAAACGGACAGTCAAACCGAAAGTACGAATAAAACATTGGAGGATATGTTGCGGGCGTGTATTATTTATTTCGTTGATAGTTGGGATGAGCACTTACCTTTGGTGGAATTCTCGTACAATAATAGTTATCATACTAGTATCGGGATGCCACCTTACGAGTTGCTTTATGGGCGGAGGTTTCGAACTCCGATTTGTTGGGGTGAAGTTGGTCAAAAAGAAATCAGGAGTACCGATTTAGTTTTAGAAACGAATAGCAAGATCGATATAATTCGAGATCATTTGAAAAAGGCGCAAGATAGACAAAAGTCGTATGCCGACAAGCGTAGACGAATGATTGAGTTCCAAGAGGGCGACAAAGTGATGATTAAAGTTTCACCATGGAAAGGTATTATTCGGTTTCGAAAACGGGGAAAGTTAGCTCCTCGGTTTATTGGGCCATTTAAGGTTTTAGCTCGTGTTGGTGAAGTCGCGTATCGATTGGAATTACCCGAAGAGCTTGCGGGGATCCATAATACATTTCATGTTTCCCATCTCCGTAAGTGTCTTGCGGATGATTCATCATGGGTGCCTTTGGACGAAATCGAGCTAAACAATAAGTTAGAGTATATTGAGGAGCCGATTGCCATACTCGATGAGAAGGTCAAAAGGTTGAGACATAAAGAGGTTAGGACTTTTAAAGTTCAATGGCGTCGTAGTAAGGGTTCCGAGTTTACTTGGGAGCCCGAAGAATTCGTGTTGGTTTATCTTCCCTCTCGTCATGCGGCTTGGATCGCGAGGACGCGCTCCGATTCAAGTGGGGGAGAGTTGTAAGACCCTAATCTTCATTGTACAGCAGAGTATATAGAGTACATAAAGTGTGGTAATGATTGTGCAGTTAAACAGAAGTCAGAGAGCGATCTGAGCTTAGTGAGCGCCGCACACACCAAAGGGAGCGCGCCGCGCACTCCCTACTGTAGCCGGGTTTTTTTGCTGTTTTAATGAGATATTTTGATGGGCATTTTGGTAATTTCATTTGTAGACGGGATAAAGGCTACCAGATCTGTTTGGGTGGAGTCATAACTTCATCTTCAACTACTTTATCCTTATCACTTTAAATCTAGAGAGAGACTTCGATTCTTGAGTGAGAAAGCTTAAATCCAAGAGGAAGAAGTTGCTTTTGGGTCAAATCGCGTGCATTAAAGTTGTTCATCTCATATCTAGCTTCCTTTTGGTTGTAGTGGTACGTTCTAACTTTAATTTCCTTACCTTAATTTTGTGTAAGAGTTAGGGTTTGAGTTAGCGATGAACATAAAACCATATTTGGTGATTTTGGGTGTTCTTGGGTAAAATGGAGTCATAAAGACTCAATGGTAACTAACCTAGGGTTTCAAAAGGTTAATTGATGTTTATGAGTTCTAATTGGTTAGTTAATCACTAGCACACCTAGTTAATTAGTAAATGGGTGTTAGATGGGTTAGTAGATAACCCGAAATGGGTGTGTTGACTTTAAATTAGTCAAAGGGCTAATGATTGACCTAATTGGGAAATATAGGTATGAAATACCCTAATTGTGTAATGATTAATGTTGTTGGACCTTAGTCACTAGCTTTTAAGTGATTAATGATGGTCTTGACCCTTAAAGGGCGGTTTTGGTGAAAATGGGGCATTTAATGCATTTAAGTCATTAAATGCACATAAGTGAAATTGTTGGTATTTAGTCCAACTAGTTATGTGGGTTGATTGAAGTACTTATTATATTAGGTACTTTGCTTTGAAGCTTGCGGAAGTATAAAACCGTCACCAAATCGTTAAAGGTGAGTGGAATGATTATATGCATATGTATGTAATGTATTTATTTGTATGCTATGGTATGAACCAAAGAGCCGGTAGTGCCATAGTATGTGCGAGCGTGCTATGATGTGAACCAAAGAGCCGGTAGCGTCATAGTACGTGTGTTATAGTGTGAACCAAAGAGCCGGTAGCGCTATAGCACGATTTGTTAGGGTGTGAACCAAAGAGCCGGTAGCACCTTAGCATTGTTAGAGTGTGAACCAAAGAATCGGTAGCACTCTAGCGTGAGTATGACTCGAGTTGTGATATGAACCAAAGAGCCGGTAGCATCATGACAAATGCGTATGGTGTGAACCAAAAAGCCGGTATCACCATGACGCGAGAATGGTTAACCATGGTTGTGTATTGTTTTGTAGCATATTATATTATGCCGATTATATGTTATTTATTATGCTAGTAGCGGTTTGTTGGAGATTATTAGCTTTGTACTTGAGATGGTATGCTAATTGTATTGCTAGCGTGTATGCGGTGTATGTGTAAGTGATTGCAAGTAGGTATGTTATATATATAGGGCTATAATTATTGCATTCACTAAGCTTTGCTTACCCTCTCGTTGTTTATCTTTTTATAGGCTCTGGCGTTGACAAGGGTAAGGGCCTTCGATTGGATTAGAGATCCCGCTTGTTGTATAGGGGACGCTTTTGGGATGTGATAGCTTTTGGAGTTTGACCGAGATATGGGTAGTTTAACCCCAAACACCATGCTCATAGTGTCATTTGGAATTTAAACTAGTGTGGTCGAAACTCGAACTTTTGTATGAAACTCGTAAAACGGCTGATGTGGGCCCCGTTTTGTAAAACTCATTTTATGTTTGAATCATATGAGTTTTTCATATTAGAACATGTTGTGAAAAGCGTTTCGTCTAAATATGTCGGGAAGTGGGAGATCTTTATTTGAAAAATTGAAAAATCGGACAGAACTGAAAATAGACCTGTGCGCGCCGCGCACCCTGAGGTGGTGCGCGTGGCGCATGTAGAGACCCGTCCTAATCCATCCGGACGACGTCCATATCGATTATAAACGATTCACAACAGTTGATTACATCGCGAGGTACTTGACCTCTATATGATACATTTTACAAACATTGCATTCGTTTTTGAAAAGACAATCTTTCATTTACATCGAAAGTTGACGGCATGCATACTCTTTCATAATATATCCAACTATAATCGACTTAATAATAATCTTAATGAACTCGATGACTCGAATGCAACGTCTTTTGAATTATGTCATGAATGACTCCAAGTAATATCTCTAATATGAGCAAATGCACAGCGGAAGATTTCTTTCGTACCTGAGAATAAACATGCTTTCAAGTGTCAACCAAAAGGTTGGTGAGTTCATTAGTTTATCATAAATAATCATTTCATAATTTTAATAGACCACAAGATTTCATATTTCCATTTCTCATAAACATACGTCCCATGCATAGAGACAAAAATATCATTCATATGGATTGAACACCTGGTAACCGACATTCACAATATACATATAAGAATATCCCCATCATTCCGGGATCCTCCTTCGGACATGATATAAATTTCGAAGTACTAAAGCATCCGGTACTTTGGATGGGGCTTGTTGGGCCCAATAGATCTATCTTTAGAGTTTGCGTCAATTAGAGTGTCTGTTCCCTAATTCTTAGATTACCAGACTTAATAAAAAGGGGCATATTCAACGTCGATAATTCAACCATAGAATGTAGTTCCGATTACTTGTGTCTATATCGTCAAACATTTATAAAAGCAGCGCATGTATTCTCAGTCCCAAAAATATATAAAAAGGGAGTAACGAAACTCACCTAATGTATTTTGTAGTAAAAATACATATGACTATATTGAACAATGCATGGCTGGCCTCGGATTCACGAACCTATATTATTCATATATATTAACACAAAATAGTAATCGAATAATTATATATATATATATATATATATATATATATATATATATATATATATATATATATAGTTATTTATTAGTTATATCATTTTTATATTAATAATCTATATGTTTCATATATTTAAAATAAAAAAAAATATTAATTTTGTTATGTTATATTTATTTAATACATTTTTGTATATATAAGTATATATATCCTTTGTTTGTTAAAGTTATATTAATACTAAACTAATATTAGAAATGATAAAAATAATAATAGAGTTAATAGAGTTAAAAATAATACTTTTAATATTAGTGGTAAAATGATAACTTTAAAAAAAATAATACTAATAAAAATGATAAATTTGAAAATAATGATACTCTTAGTGTTAATGATGATAATAATAATAATAATAATAATAATAATAATAATAATAATAATAATAATAATAATAATAATAATAATAATAATAATAATTTTGATAAAAAATGATAATTTCCTAATAATGATAGTTAGTAATAATAATAATAATAATAATAATAATAATAATAATAATAATAATAATAATAATAATAATAATAATAATAATAATAATAATAATAATAATAATATAAAGTAATAAGTAAACTACCTCCAAGAAGTAGTCCTAAAGAAATGCCCAAGTCCGAGTTTGAACCCACGACGTCCCGCTAACCTGAAACCTCCTTAACCATTCTTCTGACCTCGCTTATCTGATTTTAATCCCAGCCTAAAACTATTTAAACCATCAAAACATTATCATGCCCATCTGCCTTCAAAACACGCCTAAAAATAAATGCAATGGCCAAGGCTTGAACTCAAGACCTCTCGGTTATACACTAACACCCATAACCATCACCCTAATTAATCATTTCTGTATTAAATGAAGCATTCAAATTGTTTTAACCTATCTATGCGACTTCCACAGCAAAAAGGTCCCAACAAATCACCTTCATATGACCCAACAATTAATAAATCTCGGCCCAATCAAGAAAGAGAATATAATTCGGCCCAATTAATTAAATTAAATCTAGGCCCAAGTATTATTCTGTGACAAATCGCTTTCTTCACTTAAAACAGCAAAAGTCGATAAACATTCTTCATCATCATTCATCCTATCACGGTTCATTATCCATGGATCCTCTTCTCAATCCATAATCTATTATGAAATCTTATAATATTAATGGGTCCAATTCACCTATTAAAATACTCCAAGGGAAAGTCCATAAAGGAAAACTTCGGTCCAATGTAAACGAGCAAATCTACCAGCTGTAAAACCACAAAGACTTTTAGTTCTTTTCTTCATTTTATTAGTTAACCGAAGTAGGAACACAATTATAGCTACCTAATCCACCTTGTTTTTACAGCCCACTAGGATTTGGAATGAACTCATTCCACCAGCCTACTAGCTTCTCAATTATATCCACTATTTAGTCAAATACATGATTCCAATAGTTTTCGTATTCACAATCACTTGCAACAGAAGGAGGCAAGTTTACAGCTCACCATTCCATTATTATCTTTATTTGCTAAGTTAGAAAACAAAATAAAGTATTAGTTTATGGGTGTGTCTAATTCAAATTGGACACTTTAAGAACGAACCCTTTCACTAACTCTTTTACAGCTCATCATCATTTACATCTATCATTCTCTTTCCATCGTGTTTTTAAAAGGAAATGGAATATCACGAAAAAAAATATGAGTCGTGACATAGTTAAAGGGTCCAGTTCAAATTTACCATTTGCCTTTATCTCTTATCATGCTCCATTATTGTATTTAAAATCCCTTCTTGCACCCACTAGCGAATATATTATCAAGTGGGGAAGTCTTGATTTGTAAATGGTCTGCCACATTAAAAGGAATGTCATGCATGAGTATTTTAACCCATAACTTTACTTGTAGACTGCATGTTTAAAATATAAGTAGGTTTGGTGGTTTAAACCTCAAATAAGAAATACCGAGTAGTAAAGATCGAGCTGTAAGCATCAACAAACAATAATAAATGATTGTGTTTATGGGTGTTAAGAAATTAGATAGTAGCGACAAAGAACGTGAGCAATTTTGCAGCAATAATCTAGGATTATTAAGTGTTGTAGTAGTGACGGCTTGGGTTGGAATTTGGGTCTCGATTATCAACTAGAACAAGAACAGATAGCAGCAATATATAGTGGTAGTTTGCATAAACCGAAACCAGCGTGGCAGTAGCATGAGTGGCAAGAATAGTAGCTGTAGAAGATGGTTTTTGAAGTGGTAATGTTCAAAGATTGTAGTTATGGGTTTTGAACATTGAATTGGATAACGAGTATATGTGTTGGTTGATGATGGTTCGAGTGGTGGTTTTAGGGTGGTAACGGTTGTTGCTCGCGAAGAAGGAGAAAAAGAAGAACTCAAAAAGAGGTAGAAGATAGTGATGAGAGTTGCAGAGGAGTTTTTCTTCTATGAATGTAGATAGAGAGATAGGAAGATTAGATAGCTAACATAAAGTATAATCAAGTATAATAATTTGTAGACAGAAACAAAATTGTAAAAGTTAGAGAGTGAAAGGTAACGAATTTTTGTTAATATTATGAGATTGATAGATTTCAATGTCGACCATTGATTCAGGAAAAGGAATAACATCACACATAAAGATACAAAACTTGATTGGTACCTGAAATTGAATTTTCCTTCCTTCATCTAATTATGTAGTTAATTTTAGTATATATATATATATATATATATATATATATATATATATATATTAATAATAATAATACTTGTAATATTATTAATAATACTAAAAATAATGATACCAATATTAATATCAAGTATGTTGATAATATTTAATAATAATGAAAATAATGATGTTAGTAATAATATTGAAAGTAATAAATATAACATTTATATTTTTCTTGTAATTAAATTTATTATATTAATATTACATATTATTAATTATGTAATATTTGATACACATATAATAACATATATTGAATATTTAATATTTACATATTTTATATGCATTACATTATATACATAATATTAACTATATATAGGATTCATATACATGTGTGTATATATATAGATTCATTTTAATTCAAATGATTAAATTGAGTTTTTATTAATTCAAATCATTATATTTTCTTCACTTTTATTTATACATATATATTTATATTTATTTATTTACAAACAGTTGTCGTGATTCTTCGGGAATGGTCAAAAGTCAAATGCATTCAAGAATAATAGTTCAAACATTTTGGAGCTCGGTTTAATAGACTTTGCTTATCGTATAAGAATCTTATAAAGATCAAGTTTAAATTTGGTCGAAAATTTTCGGGTCGTCACAGTACCTACCTGTTAAAGAAATTTCGTCCCGAAATTTGAGTGAGGTGGTCATGGCTAACAATAAAAATGTTTTCATGACAAATATGAGTTGATAAATAGAGTTTTATCATCATTGAGTATTATGAATAAAATAATTCGATTATCTGAAGAGTACGAGTGAAGCTATCCCAAAATAGTGTAATGAAGAAATAAGGATTCGTCTTAACTTTTGATGTAGTCATGGTTGAATTTAGAAAATAAGGTGCGTCTTAACTTTTGACATTGCCTTGGTTGAATTCCGGAATTCAAGGGATTTAAAGATCTTCGAAATCTAAATGATTTGATTCTTCGGCGAATAAGGAAATTAAGATCTCTATAATTAAATGCGATGATTTGCCTCGATTGCTCTATCAAGTAATTTCATTATAAATTAAACTTCTTCCATTCCATTATTCTCACCATTCCTATAATTACCTTCTTAGTTCATACATCCAAAGATTGTGAAAATGCTTAATCCAGTTCTAATCCTTGATATTTTCCTAATTATCATTTTTGTCATCCTTCTTTTCAATCTTCCACAAGAAGAATCTGTTTACTTTTACTATTACCTTGGGGTGATACTATTCTTAATTCTACCGTGTCTCTATATTGCTATTCGTATTAATATCCATGGTTTGTAATTTCTGCGTTGTTGTTGGATTTTATATATTCCCTTATATTTCAATGTCCCTGCTTCTGTTTCCTATAATTATTGTCATCCACAGTTAATGCGCTCTCTTATTTGCTGCGATTTATTCCCCCTTTCTATTTCGGATCTTCATGCTTTTGTTTACTTTTCGCAAGTAATGGTCCAGAATTCATAGGTATGGAGTTTCGAATTATCATAGTATACAAGGTAGAAAGGAAAGGTAGTAGCACGATTTGTTTTGTAAAATTACCTGAATCGCTGAGAATAGAACTATCAAGAATATATTTTCTTGATATGTTTAAAAGTTAAGCAGAATGAACGAGTTATGTAATATGGCACATGATGACGGTAGGGTCTGTGAATTATCATGTTCCATTAGAAGCTCAGCATGACTTACTGTAATATAATCACGTTGATCAAGTGTCATTATATTACACTAACACATGTATCAATTCCCAACACTACTTTAAAAACATTCATACTTCAAACTCGAAGGTTTCAAAATTTAGAAATTAAAATAGTTTCTTTTATGATGTAACACAGGAAGCACGAAGAGGTATATAATTTCGGACGAGAATATTTATGAAAATATCCTCAGAAATATCGAAGATATTGATGATGATATTTTGGAATTCCTAAGTTCGAAGGTTGATGAAGAAAAATTTTCCGCAAGATTTTAACATGACTTCGGAGCAAGATATTCCCTAAAGATTTCAATGGATCCAGAATTACCTGGATTCTTTGAATATAGGGTATGGTCCTTGTATTTTTCCTTGGTCTCCTTCATGGTTAGCTCAATCCATTTTCCAGTTCCAACTTTTCTGAGCTTTTCCAACATACTATTCTTTATCATCAAACTTCCGATGATTAAGGTCGTTTACGGTTGTCTATGGTTTCTGCTGCTTCATTCAGCTTTTTCAACATTCAGAGTATTGATTTGTGACTGAGTGCTTTTCAGAATTTCAGAATGTGAGATAATAATTCTAAGAGATAAATGTCATACATATAACTGTTGATATAGATATGCTGTGAGTTTTCAGAGTACTGATTGCTGATTCCCGGTAATTGGTATGGCAGTACTCGTTACAAGATGTGGATGAGTATATGATAGGGTTTCAATGAATAAATATAATGATTTGTCAGAGAGATTTAAGCCAAGAAGCAACGAGGTTGCTGGTACGTCTGCTGGTAATATGGTGGAATATAAAAGAATTCTCCGGTATCAAAAGGGTAATCGTATATATCAGGATTATAGTAAGGCTACTTTGAATGAAAAGTCGAAGTTGACTTGTTGGAGCTGTGACAAAATTGACTACTTTGAAAAGGGATAACAAAGTTATTTTTGCTAATAAATGCCAAAGGATCTGACGCGGCTACGTGTTAAACTTTTACTCAGTTGCCGAGAGTTTCTCAGGTGCATAACTATATGCATAAATCTTTCCTTCTGTAGATAAAGTGCGGTTGATTCATCCTATTGATTGAGGTATTTTCAAGAATCATGAAAGGTTTGAACGCAGATTGTAATCGTCAAGATATAAATGAGGTTTAAGATGAAATCCAGTGGCAAACTTGAAGAATTGTTTAGTTTCATATGTTATAATCAATTTTTTAATTCATTTTAATTGTTCAATGTTGGTAGTCCTCCGTTGATAGTCCACAGTTAGCAATTCAATAATTTATATATAGTTTAATATATAATATTCGAATTAATTAATACGTATCGTGACCCGTGTACACGTCTCAGACTCAATCACAACTCAAATTATATATATTATTGTAGAATCAATTTCAACCCTGTATAGAGAACTCGATCATTACTGCATATAGAGTGTCTATGGTTATTCCAAATAATATGTATAAATGCGTCGATATGATATGTCAAAACCTTGTATACATGTCCCGATATTTAAAGTGCGTAAAATAAATAACAGAAATTTAAATGACGATAAATAAAGTTGCGATAATTAAATTGCGATAAATAAACTGCAATAAATAAAATGTAATCAGTTAGCTAGGAACAGTTAGCGTGGATTCTTAATAAAATTTCTCATAGTTAATTTGTTTGTTTCTAACAAATTTTATTTTGTCCAATATTTTCTTCATTATGCCACTTGTTGGATTCTGATAAATAAAAATCCAAATATGAAATTGGATGAAAATGGTTATTCTGCAGTGAACGGATACGTATATCGATGGTTGTAAGTAGGATAGTAAATGACTGTTCAATCAGCTTCGAAGAATGTACAGTGTAACATACTAATGTGAGAACTAAATATTCCTCAGGTATTACCTACCCGTTAAAATATTTTCACCATTAACAGTTTGTACGAAGGAATTTTTAATTACAATCTTTATGAAAATATACTTACATATATATTTTCTTCAGATGAAATCATGGATTTAATGAGTTAATATAATATTAATCTCATTTGCTTTACCGTTAGAACAAGAATACATAAGCTCTAAAACATTAGAGATTACATAATCGTCATGTCGAACGAAGATCAAGGATGTAGAACGATACGTAGAACGAAGATAATCGATGTAGGACAAGGTGTAGAACGAAAATTATGCTCGAGGTATAGATTGCGATGTTGAGGCATGTGATGTTGAAACTTAGGTTGTTGGTGGTACTGTTGGTGCCGTTGATGTTGTTGAAGCTGATACTTTTTGCACCATATTCTCCAAATTGATTACTCGAGCTCGAAGCTTGTTGACTTCTTCCATCATTTCGGAATGATTGTCGGTCGGAACGAGCGCCTGAATAAGGTTTAGAATTGTGGATATAATATAATCGTGAATAGATACTCTGGAAATGAGAGAGAAAATGGTGTTTCGGACAGATTCGCCAGTAAGTGCTTCAGGTTCTTCGCCGAGAGGGCAATGTGGTGGATGGAAAGGATCGCCTTTTTCTTGTCTCCAATGATTGAGGAGGCTACGAACTCATCAGATGAATTGGGGATGGTTGATTAATTGATTCATTCTGGTGACACCACCTTCGGAGCTTAGGTGAATATCCATGTCGGAATATGTAACGACCCGACCAAAACCGTTATTGACGGCGTCGTTAACTTAGGTCCCGTTGCGTGGTCGTAGTCCCTATATGAGACTCGTTTGACCAAAAATGTCGCGTTCATTTGAAAGGTACAAAGTTTAGTTTAACAAACGGATCGACAATAAGTTTAAGTTTACAAAGTTATAAAGTATGAATGAAATAACTTGCGACATAATTAGTTTGAAACCACAGTTGCTATAAATAGCGTAAGTAAGTAGACAAAAGTTTGAATCCAAAAATGCTATCCCTAGCGTATGCATGCATGGTAGACTCCAATAAAGTAATCAAAGAGTGCGGAAGCATGTATCAAGTAGCCGAGTATGAACCTGAGAAACATATAGAAAACTGTCAACGAAAAACGTTGGTGAAATCATAGGTGTATTTGTAAACGTTGTTTTTGAACCACAAGATTTAGTATTCCCATAGTTGATTATCAAAATCGTTTGCATTCCAAAAGTATTGTTCGCGAGCACCCAATTATCAAGACTTAACGTTTCCTTCCATAGAACCCCATCACAATAGTGTTAGAACATACACTGTTTCTCGAAAATATATTTCATCCGTAGACGGTAGCGAACCGTCCGTAATGAGGGTTTGTCAAACCCGTATGGCCACACAATATAAGTTCTCGCTTACACCCTGCAAGTGTAACTAATGATAATCGAATTGAGGATTTTTGTTCTAACTCGCTGTGGAACGTTTGTTTTCCTTGTACTTGTGTTCAAAGTATAAAAGTAAGTAGTACAAAATGTAACAAAGTATATGTTTCTCAGCCCACAATTTAAAAGTATAAAAAGTTGTTGAAAAGGTGGGACTATGATCTCACCTCGAGTGCACGAGTATAAAGGTACTTCAACAAGTAAACGTGTGCATGAAAGTTGCTTAGCCTTGACCTAAACAAGTAAATTATATCAATTAACCAGTTACGACACAAAGTCGGGTGAAATGTGTTCAATTAGTCCTATGGCTCGTTACGACTCGATTAAGTATAGCATGTGAATCACGTTGTCAAGTTTCATACAAGAAACAAGTATAAAAGCATGTTAGAATGATTGTATAAAAGTTTGGTTAAGTTTGACTAAAAGTCAAACTTGGTCAAAGTCAACGAAAAAGTCAACGCGTTCGGGTCGGGTCCCGAACTATTTTTCTATGCTAAATATTCATATACAAGTATATTAAAACAAGTTTCATGTGAATCGGAGGTCGATAGCTAGTCAAACATTTCGCGTGAAATGCGCCAAACAAAGCAGAATCTGGCCAGGCCAATCCGCGCGCCGCGCGGGGATGGGGCGCGCCGCGCCACCATCTGGGCAGAGATTTCTGGTCAGTTTTTCAAAGTATGCACGAACCAAAACATTTTCCAACCCAACTCTTGACCCGCAAACACTTATAATGCCTATCATATATCGTCGAAAAGGTATTTTGACGAGGAATACAACTAACCACATATCATCAATCAAAAACATCATTTACAATAACCGAAAACTCGTCAATTGATCAAGAAAGGTTTATTTTCAAAGTTTCAAGTTCGTAAAACGTATTTTATGATTCGGGAATCCAATTTACACATACGATATGCCGTTTTGAAGGTAATGAAGCATACATTACAACTAAACACTTACTAATAACATTTCATGGCATTCGAAACATCAAAAGCTCGTTTTAAGTCTATCAAACCCTAACCAAAATCCGCAAAAATCAATATTCATGTTTTTGAAGTTTCCTTAATCAACCTACGCATCAAAACGAAGCTAGTGATACTAGTAACACAATTAAAACATGAACTTTAACAATTTAACAACATTAACTCATCCAAAATCAAAGATTTAGCACACCCATTTCAAATGTTCAAACTAGTTACTCAAAACAACGAATCGAGCAAACAAAACATATATTCATGTTATACACGAGCCATAGACACTAACTAACACCATTTCAAGTCAAAAACACGAATTTAGAGAAATCTAGAGTTTTAGAAATGTTACCCAAACGAGATGAAGTTGGTATCAAATTGTAGAGGATGAAGAGAGGATTCCAAATATGTAATTTGTTTTGTTGTAAGCCTCCTAGATCGAATTTAGATGATGAATGATTGAATTGGGTGTTTGTGTGTGTGTTCTTGCTAGAGAGAAAGAGAGAGAGATGGAGGTGATTGAATGGTGGTGATTGGGGTGGACTAGTTGACCTAGTCAACTAGTTTGCCCCGTGTCAATTTTAGTCCCTCGAGTTTAGAAGCGGGTGCGGGATTTAACCGATCGAATATTTTTAAAACGCAAGTTAACGAGAGATGTTATAATTAAATGACGGAATTATTATGAACGTTAGTCAACGGAAACTACGAATTTAAATACGAAAGATTATGTTTTAAAAAAAAAAGACGGTGTTAAAATTAAATTTAACGGAAAAACGCGGGATGTTACATTATCCACGCCTCAAAAGAAATTTCGTCCCGAAATTTAGTTGGAAGTAGTAGTTGTTGAATCTTCCTCGAGATCTTGCGTTGCCAATTCTACGAGTGAGGGAGAAGTACGTCCTAGGGTATTTCAACGAATTTTGACGGTCGAGATCATATGTTGTTTTAAGGTTTGGCTTCACGATTTATGGTTTCAACCGGTCCTCCTAGAAAGTGAGGGTTATCGTCGATAGTGAGTTCATCAAAGGAGATAACAAGTTCTCGTTTCGCAAAACACGTCTTTAAGTTGATACATCGAATGTAGGATAAACGGAGACTCAAAATGAGTCGGAAAAGTCTAAACGGCTAGCGACGGGTCCAAAACAGCCCAAGAATTTAAAGGATCAAAATATCGCGGATTTAGCTTCCTACGTTTTCCCGAAACGGATTGCACCTTTCCAAGGTGCGACTCTTAACGTGACGCGGTTTCCCACATGGAACTCGAAAGGTTTACGTCTAACATTGGCAAGCTCTCTGGGCGACTACGAGTCGTGTTGGGTCTTTCTTGGATATGAATAAATTTTCTCAGTTGCTCATGAATAAACTCGGCTCCGGTGAATTGATCATCGTTTACTTTGTTCGACAAAAGAGAATGACGTTTCCGGTCACATGTGGTTTCAAAAGGTGTGACGTTAAGAATCGAATGATAACTATCGTGGTAAGAGATTCTGGTTAAAGGCAAGACTTTTCTCAAGTGGTTTGAAGTTGGTAACTCAAATTCGTATTACGGTTTCCAAGGTTTGAATCGTATGTTTGTTCGGTCTGTCGGGTTTTGGATGGTACGCGGTACTCATGTCTAAACGTGGTCCCGAGGCTTTTTGTAAGGCACTCCGAAATCTAGAAGTGAAACGAGGATCTCGATCCGAAACAAAGTACATTCCGTAAGGTATATTTGAACAAGTTTGTTAGGACAAGTTTCTCAAGAAAATTCGCGTCGCGGAAGATTTATCGGTTTCCAAATACGTTCGTCGAGACTATTCACCCTCGAGGCGAATACTAGTATAACGTGAAGAGTCTCTCTCCATTGAGAATTTAAAATAGAAGATTTCCTGAACCAGAATTACGAGTGTAAGGCGAGAGAAGTTTCTGCCTCGATGCGAGCATAACGAGTAAATTGTAGTTAGTCAATAAGACTGTGCGAGGACGAGATAGTATTCATGTATAACGTATGTTTGAAGTTGAAAGAATTCGTCATTCATTCAGAAGCATAAATATGGTTCGACAATATTCGAAGGTGTGTCCCCGGTATGGTTGTTGTCAGTACTTTCAGAGTTTTCAGATGTCCAAACATGAATAGATGAAGTCATGTACATGGCACATGGTGGTGATTAGGTTGATCGAGTCCAATCACCATCACGAGTCATTAGAACTTTGGTATGTCTTACCGTAATATAACCACGTTGATCGAGTGTCGTTATATTACGCTAACTCATACCTCCATTCCCACATCACTCCATAGATTCAAGTTCGTGTAATCGTGAAGTTTAAAATAAACAAAGTGTAACGACGTCTCTAACGTGACTCGTATTGAATCGAAAGAATTAGTGCAACTATAAAGAAGCGTTCCCCGAGGGAAGTGTATAAATGATTGTTCACGTCATTGCGGTTCAAGTCAAGCGATAATGCCCTTAGGCACGAAAAGAGTAACGAATCATGATAACAAAAAGTACGCAACCGTAGTGAAAATTAGCGATGACGATACTCACCTAGAGTAGTGATGGTAGTAACAAGAAGTGGTAGATAGTAAGGAACACCGGTGTGACACCGATAGTAAGTTGAAACGGTGGCGAATCATAATCTGGGAGACAGGGTTCCCGGACAAGTGTGACCAATGAAGTCGTTGTCATCCTTACGCGCATGAATCTTGAATTTACGTGTGTTACCAAAAAGTGGCGGAATACGAGTTCGTATGATGAAGGTTGGGTACCATTAAAAAGTTTGCCTAAGAATGATTCAAGTATAATGCACAAGTAGTCAAGTAAGTGCTATCTATAGCAAATGTATGTCAGAATGCAAATGCTAACTATCCGGTTGTAGTCTAGACTCACTAATGCGTCCTAACGACTCTGTTAGACACACTAATGCACGTCCTAGTTCCCTACAACCAACGCTCTGATACCACTTGTAACGACCCGACCAAAACCGTTATTGACGGCGTCGTTAACTTAGGTCCCGTTGCGTGGTCGTAGTCCCTATATGAGACTCGTTTGACCAAAAATGTCGCGTTCATTTGAAAGGTACAAAGTTTAGTTTAACAAACGGATCGACAATAAGTTTAAGTTTACAAAGTTATAAAGTATGAATGAAATAACTTGCGACATAATTAGTTTGAAACCACAGTTGCTATAAATAGCGTAAGTAAGTAGACAAAAGTTTGAATCCAAAAATGCTATCCCTAGCGTATGCATGCATGGTAGACTCCAATCAAGTAATCAAAGAGTGCGGAAGCATGTATCAAGTAGCCGAGTATGAACCTGAGAAACATATAGAAAACTGTCAACGAAAAACGTTGGTGAAATCATAGGTGTATTTGTAAACGTTGTTTTTGAACCACAAGATTTAGTATTCCCATAGTTGATTATCAAAATCGTTTGCATTCCAAAAGTATTGTTCGCGAGCACCCAATTATCAAGACTTAACATTTCCTTCCATAGAACCCCATCACAATAGTGTTAGAACATACACTGTTTCTCGAAAATATATTTCATCCGTAGACGGTAGCGAACCGTCCGTAATGAGGGTTTGTCAAACCCGTATGGCCACACAATATAAGTTCTCGCTTACACCCTGCAAGTGTAACTAATGATAATCGAATTGAGGATTTTTGTTCTAACTCGCTGTGGAACGTTTGTTTTCCTTGTACTTGTGTTCAAAGTATAAAAGTAAGTAGTACAAAATGTAACAAAGTATATGTTTCTCAGCCCACAATTTAAAAGTATAAAAAGTTGTTGAAAAGGTGGGACTATGATCTCACCTCGAGTGCACGAGTATAAAGGTACTTCAACAAGTAAACGTGTGCATGAAAGTTGCTTAGCCTTGACCTAAACAAGTAAATTATATCAATTAACCAGTTACGACACAAAGTCGGGTGAAATGTGTTCAATTAGTCCTATGGCTCGTTACGACTCGATTAAGTATAGCATGTGAATCACGTTGTCAAGTTTCATACAAGAAACAAGTATAAAAGCATGTTAGAATGATTGTATAAAAGTTTGGTTAAGTTTGACTAAAAGTCAAACTTGGTCAAAGTCAACGAAAAAGTCAACGCGTTCGGGTCGGGTCCCGAACTATTTTTCTATGCTAAATATTCATATACAAGTATATTAAAACAAGTTTCATGTGAATCGGAGGTCGATAGCTAGTCAAACATTTCGCGTGAAATGCGCCAAACAAAGCAGAATCTGGCCAGGCCAATCCGCGCGCCGCGCGGGGATGGGGCGCGCCGCGCCACCATCTGGGCAGAGATTTCTGGTCAGTTTTTCAAAGTATGCACGAACCAAAACATTTTCCAACCCAACTCTTGACCCGCAAACACTTATAATGCCTATCATATATCGTCGAAAAGGTATTTTGACGAGGAATACAACTAACCACATATCATCAATCAAAAACATCATTTACAATAACCGAAAACTCGTCAATTGATCAAGAAAGGTTTATTTTCAAAGTTTCAAGTTCGTAAAACGTATTTTATGATTCGGGAATCCAATTTACACATACGATATGCCGTTTTGAAGGTAATGAAGCATACATTACAACTAAACACTTACTAATAACATTTCATGGCATTCGAAACATCAAAAGCTCGTTTTAAGTCTATCAAACCCTAACCAAAATCCGCAAAAATCAATATTCATGTTTTTGAAGTTTCCTTAATCAACCTACGCATCAAAACGAAGCTAGTGATACTAGTAACACAATTAAAACATGAACTTTAACAATTTAACAACATTAACTCATCCAAAATCAAAGATTTAGCACACCCATTTCAAATGTTCAAACTAGTTACTCAAAACAACGAATCGAGCAAACAAAACATATATTCATGTTATACACGAGCCATAGACACTAACTAACACCATTTCAAGTCAAAAACACGAATTTAGAGAAATCTAGAGTTTTAGAAATGTTACCCAAACGAGATGAAGTTGGTATCAAATTGTAGAGGATGAAGAGAGGATTCCAAATATGTAATTTGTTTTGTTGTAAGCCTCCTAGATCGAATTTAGATGATGAATGATTGAATTGGGTGTTTGTGTGTGTGTTCTTGCTAGAGAGAAAGAGAGAGAGATGGAGGTGATTGAATGGTGGTGATTGGGGTGGACTAGTTGACCTAGTCAACTAGTTTGCCCCGTGTCAATTTTAGTCCCTCGAGTTTAGAAGCGGGTGCGGGATTTAACCGATCGAATATTTTAAAACGCAAGTTAACGAGAGATGTTATAATTAAATGACGGAATTATTATGAACGTTAGTCAACGGAAACTACGAATTTAAATACGAAAGATTATGTTTAAAAAAAAAAGACGGTGTTAAAATTAAATTTAACGGAAAAACGCGGGATGTTACAGAATAGCTGTCGGAATAACTATCGAAATCTGAGGGACTCGAACTGGTTGAGGGATTTATCTCGTAAGATCAGATGAAGGATTTTTGATAAGAAATAGATTATAGGATGTAAATTAGTACCCCACAATACATAATTTACATATGCATATATAATACTAACATCCCATAAGTTACGGAGGAATCTACGGAAGCTGTCAGGCAAAGGTAACAATAGCAAATACGCTAAGATAGGAATTTATCTATACACTGTCCATGCAATAGAGGTAGTAAGACGTGTCTAGACTTTAAGGATGATAGGCAAATAATTTTCGACACTAATGATAAGCAAAACTTTTGACATGCAGACACGGTCGAAGTTCAGACTCACTAATGCATCCTAACGACTTATCAGTTATACACACTAATGCAGACCTGGTTCGCTAAGACCACCGCTCTGATACCAACTGTAGAGACCCGTCCTAATCCATCCGGATGACGTCCATATCGATTATAAACGATTCACAACAGTTGATTACATCGCGAGGTACTTGACCTCTATATGATACATTTTACAAACATTGCATTCGTTTTTGAAAAGACAATCTTTCATTTACATCGAAAGTTGACGGCATGCATACTCTTTCATAATATATCCAACTATAATCGACTTAATAATAATCTTGATAAACTCGATGACTCGAATGCAACGTCTTTTGAATTATGTCATGAATGACTCCAAGTAATATCTCTAATATGAGCAAATGCACAGCGGAAAATTTCTTTCGTACCTGAGAATAAACATGCTTTCAAGTGTCAACCAAAAGGTTGGTGAGTTCATTAGTTTATCATAAATAATCATTTCATAATTTTAATAGACCACAAGATTTCATATTTCCATTTCTCATAAACATACGTCCCATGCATAGAGACAAAAATATCATTCATATGGATTGAACACCTGGTAACCGACATTCACAATATACATATAAGAATATCCCCATCATTCAGGGATCCTCCTTCGGACATGATATAAATTTCGAAGTACTAAAGCATCCGGTACTTTGGATGGGGCTTGTTGGGCCCAATAGATCTATCTTTAGAGTTCGCGTCAATTAGGGTGTCTGTTCCCTAATTCTTAGATTACCAGACTTAATAAAAAGGGGCATATTCGACTTCGATAATTCAACCATAGAATGTAGTTCCGATTACTTGTGTCTATATCGTCAAACATTTATAAAAGCAGCGCATGTATTCTCAGTCCCAAAAATATATAAAAATGGAGTAATGAAACTCACCTAATGTATTTTGTAGTAAAAATACATATGACTATATTGAACAATGCAGGGTTGGCCTCGGATTCACGAACCTATATTATTCATATATATTAACACAAAATAGTAATCGAATAATTTATATATATATATATATATATATATATATATATATATATATATATATATATATATATATATATATATATATATATATATATATATATATATATATATATATATATAGTTATTTATTAGTTATATTATTTTTATATTAATAATCTATATGTTTCTTATATTTAAAATAAATAAAAATATTAATTTTGTTATGTTATATTTATTTAATACATTTTTGTATATATAAGTATATATATCCTTTGTTTATTAAAGTTATATTAATACTAAACTAATATTAGAAATGATAAAAATAATAATAGAGTTAATAGAGTTAAAAATAATACTTTTAATATTAATGGTAAAATGATAACTTTAAAAAAAAATAATACTAATAAAAATGATAAATTTGAAAATAATGATGCTCTTAGTGATAATGATAATAATAATAATAATAATAATAATAATAATAATAATAATAATAATAATAATAATAATAATAATAATAATTTTGATAAAAAATGATAATTTCCTAATAATGATAGTTAGTAATAATAATAATAATAATAATAATAATAATAATAATAATAATAATAATAATAATAATAATAATAATAATAATAATAATAATAATAATAATATAAAGTAATAAGTAAACTACCTCCAAGAAGTAGTCCTAAAGAAATGCCCAAGTCCGAGTTTGAACCCACGACGTCCCGCTAACCCGAAACATCCTTAACCATTCTTCTGACCTCGCTTATCTAATTTTAATCCCAGCCTAAAACTATTTAAACCATCAAAACATTATCATGCCCATCTGCCTTCAAAACACGCCTAAAAATAAATGCAATGGCCAAGGCTTGAACTCAAGACCTCTCGGTTATACACTAACACCCATAAACATCACCCTAATTAATCATTTCTGTATTAAATGAAGCATTCAAATTGTTTTAAACTATCTATGCGACTTCCACAGCAAAAAGGTCCCAACAAATCACCTTCATATGACCCAACAATTAATAAATCTCGGCCCAATCAAGAAAAAGAATATAATTCGGCCCAATTAATTAAATTAAATCTAGGCCCAAGTATTATTCTGTGACAAATCGCTTTCTTCACTTAAAACAGCAAAAGTCGATAAACATTCTTCATCATCATTCATCCTATCACGGTTCATTATCCATGGATCCTCTTCTCAATCCATAATCTATTATGAAATCTTATAATATTAATGGGTCCAATTCACCTATTAAAATACTCCAAGGGAAAGTCCATAAAGGAAAACTTCGGTCCAATGTAAACGAGCAAATCTACCAGCTGTAAAACCACAAAGACTTTTAGTTCTTTTCTTCATTTTATTAGTTAACCGAAGTAGGAACACAATTATAGCTACCTAATCCACCTTGTTTTTACAGCCCACTAGGATTTGGAATGAACTCATTCCACCAGCCTACTAGCTTCTCAATTGTATCCACTATTTAGTCAAATACATGATTCCAATAGTTTTCGTATTCACAATCACTTGCAACAGAAGGAGGTAAGTTTACAGCTCACCATTCCATTATTATCTTTATTTGCTAAGTTAGAAAACAAAATAAAGTATTAGTTTATGGGTGTGTCTAATTCAAATTGGACACTTTAAGAACGAACCCTTTCACTAACTCTTTTACAGCTCATCATCATTTACATCTATCATTCTCTTTCCATCGTGTTTTTAAAAGGAAATGGAATATCACGAAAAAAAATATGAATCGTGACATAGTTAAAGGGTCCAGTTCAAATTTACCATTTGCCTTTATCTCTTATCATGCTCCATTATTGTATTTAAAATCCCTTCTTGTACCCACTAGCGAATATATTATCAAGTGGGGAAGTCTTGATTTGTAAATGGTCTGCCACATTAAAAGGAATGTCATGCATGAGTATTTTAACCCATAACTTTACTTGTAGACTGCATGTTTAAAATATAAGTAGGGTTGGTGGTTTAAACCTCAAATAAGAAATACCGAGTAGTAAAGATCGAGCTGTAAGCATCAACAAACAATAATAAATGATTGTGTTTGTGGGTGTTAAGAAATTGGATAGTAGCGACAAAGAACGTGAGCAATTTTGCAGCAATAATCTAGGATTATTAAGTGTTGTAGTAGTGACGGCTTGGGTTGGAATTTGGGTCTCGATTATCAACTAGAACAAGAACAGATAGCAGCAATATATAGTGGTAGTTTGCATAAACCGAAACCAGCGTGGCAGTAGCATGAGTGGCAAGAATAGTAGCTGTAGAAGATGGTTTTTGAAGTGGTAATGTTCAAAGATTGTAGTTATGGGTTTCGAACATTGAATTGGATAACGAGTATATGTGTTGGTTGATGATGGTTCGAGTGGTGGTTTTAGGGTGGTAACGGTTGTTGCTCGCGAAGAAGGAGAAAAAGAAGAACTCAAAAAGAGGTAGAAGATAGTGATGAGAGTTGCAGAGGAGTTTTTCTTCTATGAATGTAGATAGAGAGATAGGAAGATTAGATAGCTAACATAAAGTATAATCAAGTACAATAATTTGTAGACAGAAACAAAATTGTAAAAGTTTGAGAGTGAAAGGTAACGAATTTTTGTTAATATTATGAGATTGATAGATTTCAATGTCGACCATTGATTCAGGAAAAGGAATAACATCACACATAAAGATACAAAACTTGATTGGTACCTGAAATCGAATTTTCCTTCCTTCATCTAATTATGTAGTTAATTTTAGTATATATATATATATATATATATATATATATATATATATTAATAATAATACTTGTAATATTATTAATAATACTAAAAATAATGATACCAATATTAATATCAAGTATGTTGATAATATTTAATAATAATGAAAATAATGATGTTAGTAATAATATTGAAAGTAATAAATATAACATTTATATTTTTCTTGTAATTAAATTTATTATATTAATATTACATATTATTAATTATGTAATATTTGATACACATATAATAACATATATTGAATATTTAATATTTACATATTTTATATGCATTACATTATATACATAATATTAACTATATATAGGATTCATATACATGTGTATATATATATATATAGATTCATTTTAATTCAAATGATTAAATTGAGTTTTTATTAATTCAAATCATTATATTTTCTTCACTTTTATTTATACATATATATTTATATTTATTTATTTACAAACAGTTGTCGTGATTCTTCGGGAATGGTCAAAAGTCAAATGCATTCAAGAATAATAGTTCAAACATTTTGGAGCTCGGTTTAATAGACTTTGCTTATCGTATAAGAATCTTATAAAGATCAAGTTTAAATTTGGTCGAAAATTTTCGGGTCGTCACAGCGCACTCCCCTGTAAAAAAAATAAAAATTTTTATGCGTGTTCGATTGTATATTGGGTTGGGTTGTTACAATAATTAATCTTCCGATGTGCATTCAAAATTTGAAGTTTTGTGAATGAAACATTATATATGCAGCTTCTTGACGCACACCATGTGTTCGATGAAATGATCGAGAAAAATTTGGCTATAGGCATGTCGCATGTGTAAGGTATCCGTGTTTGTACACCTAATTTTATATTTATTTATGTTTTCTAGAGATGATTACTTATTTTGAGCAAATTTTGAAATTTAGAGCCTATAATGCAAGTGTTAATGGATTATTTTGGTTACATGTCTCACATCGTTAACTTATTTGGACGTTTGACTATGTATAGTTTTTTTGATATTAATGAATCATGTATATGTTGACTTATTGTTTCAAGCTTGCATATGCAGATCATTCTGTTTTTTACTGGACTTATGAGACTTATGAGGGTACGGTGAAGTTTCTTATATACATCTCAATAATTTTGAGTCTTGGTAACATGATTTTTAGTTCAAAGTCATTACTTCAACTCAATTTGCAACGTTTATGATGGAATCATATGGGTGTAAAGTCTCATAATGGCATATGTCCGGGTCATTCTAAGTGTTGAGTGGTGTTATGGGTGTAAAGTCTCATAACACAATACATGTAGTGTTATAAATTATAATTAGCATGTATATTGAAACATCTACCATCATCTTTTCCATTATACATCTAATGTAGCGAGCATGAATACAGTTTCTTATGCACTATATTTAACGTCGTGGATTGTAAATGAGTCTTCTATTTTTTTTTTCTATCTATAACATTATTTGTATCATCTTTCTTTTAAACCTATGATTTCACCTTAATATTTTTGTACCAAGATAACAATCTATCACAATCGTTTTTAACCAAACCCGTGAATTCACGGGTCACTTCACTAGTGGTGTGTATGTTTACCTCTTAATTGAATAGTTCAACACTGAATGCTGAACAACATTCAGTGCGTTTGTTTCTGACCTCTGAATGAAATATGATGTTGAATGGTTCAATATCCAATGTTAAAACAATCTCATAACCATTAAGCACATAATTTTTATTTTTTGATATCCTATTTAAATCATATCCAGAACACTTATCAAACAAGTGTATTGAATTTTCATTCATGTAAAATGTGAATAAGGTAATTGTATCTCATTCATATTGTTTATTCAAACAATTACCAAACTTACTTTATTCAGGTACTGATGTGCGCAGAGGTGTATACGAAATAAACTATATTTTTACTACGAAATACTACGAAATATGATACAAGTTTTAATTAATTTACGGATGGGATATACATTGTGATGACCCGAAAATTTTTGACTTATTTAAACCAATTCTCTATACGATTTATTATTTTAACACGTTAAACAAAGTCTGTTAGATTGAGTCTCAAAATTTTAGAAATGTTACATATATACAATTACCTTTGACTACTCTCGACGATTCATGAACAATTATATGTATGCATATATATATGTACAAGTAAAAACGACTTTCCTACAGTAAAAATTACTTTGCTACAGTAAAACACAATTTGCTACAGTAAAACACTATTTGCTACAGTGAAACCGTATTTTGCTACTTTGCTACAGTGATTTGCTACAGTAAAACACTATTTGCTACGGTACACACTATTTGCTACAGTAACACTATTTGCTACAGTACACACTATTTGATGTCGACGAACTAGCAAACAAAAACAGAAAAGGCGGCCATGCGATCGCATGGCAAAAACACTGAAAACTCATGCGATCGCATGAGCTACAGTAAATCGAAAAGTACTATAAAAGGTCAGTTTTGCTCGACGAAATATTTCATAAATATATATGTACGTTATTTTATAATTATAATTATAATTATAATTTTAATTTTAAGTTTAATAATAATAAAGTATATTCGAGGGTATTTTTAATTCGGGTTTCAAACCGTTTTAAAATAAGGAAATATTGGGTATTGTCCGGGGTATTGTTCTTGAATCCAAGGCCAACCATACAGTCATCTACCATCATTACGTCTACGCAATTTGCCTACAATATTGAGTCTCAATATTGAACTGTGAGTTTATAGTCTCCCTTTTTAAATACTTTAAATATTTTTGGGCTGAGAATATATGCAATTTATTTTAAACGCGATAAGACACAAGTACATACTAAATTCTACACTGAGTTAAACCGAAAATCCCTTAGCTTTGGTAACTAGTAGCTGCCAGTACATAGGATATGGACTGGTGGGCGCGAATAATTGTATATGGATCCATAGGGCTTGACATCCCCGTCCGAGCTAGAGCGCTAGCCTTTTAACGGACGTATGTTATTTGAGTTTAAGACACGTTGGTTTGCGTGTATTAAAACGAATGGGGTAATTATCACTATAGCGTTAAGTTTAGTTACCAGGGTGCTCTGTTACGTAGAATCTATTGATAAACTTTTGATGAAATCTTGTGGTCTATCTTTATATATGTTTATGACTCGAGCAATTAAACCTATAACTCACCAACATCCGTGTTGATTTTTAGCATGTTTTATTCTCAGGTCCTTAGAATGCTTCCGCTGTGATGTGCTTGTTGCCTGCATGGAGTCTCTCATGCTTTGTACAAAGTTTATTGCATTCAAAATAAAACTGCGCTGTGTAATAAATAATTGGACTGTGATGTCAACCTGTAAATTAAAGACTTATGTATTTTGGGGTTTTGCTTATACCTAAGCACTCGGCCACATGTTTATAACTTTCTATGTTTAGAAAGTCACTTATTTTAATGAATGCAATATTTTATCAAAACGTATCATATAGAGGTCAAAACCTCACTGTGGAATCAATGATTAACGTGCCGCGTCAATAGCGATTTTGACGGGTCGTTACATACATAAACCTTGCTACAACACTTATAGGCAGTGTACCTAATCGTAGAGTAGTGTAGTTTTTAGTAAGTCCGGTTCGTTCCACAGGGAGCTAGCTGAGTTTAACGCTATATTTTTAACAACTCTATTTATATAAAATATATATAATTATATATAGTAATATTATTATAAAAGGGGGGTTTTACCGTTTAATGACCGGTTTGTCGATTTTATATTTTAATCGTAAAGATAAATGACGATAATATAAATGACATAATTTAAATTGCGATAAAGTAAATTGCAGTAATTAAAATGACAGTAAATAAAGGTACGATGAAATATGAAATAAAAGTATTATGCTTATTTAAACTTACGTAATCATGATGTTTGACGTTTTGATTTTAATTTATTACCCTGAGTTATTTGTCCTTTGTCCTGGATGTAATTGAAACCTATCTGGTTTTTGTCCATAATAGTTCATCGGTCATAATTATAAAATGCTTGGCAAATTTAACCTTATACCCGAAGTCAAATATTCCAACTAATTAGGGATTCGAACTGTAACAAGGTCTTAATACTTTGTTTAATGAATACACCAGGTTATCGACTGTGTGTAATCTAAGGTTTTAATACTTTGTTAACAATTACACCAATTACCCTTGAATGTAATCCACCCCTATTTTAATGAGTCCATTAACTGTTAATCCATCCCCGTGTCCGGTCAAATGAACAATAATTCGTATTTATAAATATCCCGCTCATCGTATCCGATTAAGCGTATGTGGTTATATATAGATACGTCAAATTGTAACCTTTATATTAAATTAACGAGGTATCGTTAATTTAATATAAAGCTCATTAATAGCCCATAGTCTAATTTCCACAAGTGTCGTTCTTTTGTCCAAACCCCAATTATGGTACAAAGCCCAATTATCCCATCTTAATATTTAGCCCAACATCACGATTACTTTGGCTCAAATAAGCATAATAATAACTTAAGTACGAGACATTAATTTAAAAAGGAGAACATAGCTTACATTGATTATTTATCGCGTAGTGTTACATGGATAGAGCTTCGACTTCAAAACCCTTAAAATAACCTTTACATAACCCAAACTAATCTAATATAAAACTAACCTATACTATATATATATATATATATATATATATATATATATATATATATATATATATATATATATATATATATATATATATATATATATATATATATTATATATAGTATACTTAAACAGAGGGAGTAATATATATTTTTTTGTGTTTTTAACTCGTCGAATAAGCTGGCTATTTATAGGACCTGGCCTGACTTTTCATGCCATGCGATCGCATGAGTTATAGGCATCCAGGCCATGCGATTGCATGGCCACTGGATCCAGCTCACATTTGTTTGGCCACTTGCTTGTCGACATAATTAATAAATATATATAATATATATAATTTATATAATTATATATATTATATTATATTCTTGTGCATAGTAGACTTGTAATTTTTGGTCCGTTGAGTCGGGCGTTGATAGTTGGCTCGGGTACCAGTTCCGGATTTTCGAACGTCTTTTCGTACGCGCAGATATCTTGTACTTTGCGTTCCGCGATTTGTAATTTGCTAAAAAATAATTTTCCTTAATTTCCAAAATCCGTGCAAGTCTTTTAACTCACTTTTAGTGGCACTTTTGAGTGCACTATGGCTTTAGTGACACTTTTTTTTAGCTTTAGTGGCACTTTTTCTTCAATTCTTCGTTTTCGCCTTTTGTCTTCGCACTTATTTATTTAAACGAATATTACTTGAAAATAGAACAATTGCAACTGAAAACTTTACATATTGGGATGATATTGCAACTAAATATATGTTCATTTGGAGCACTATCAGGTACAAATTCATTCGGAATCTTTGAATCATTCAGATTATGAATCAATCAGCGCTGAAGCGTTTAGTTTTATAAAACGCACCCTAAGGTCCATTAGGTTTGTTCAACAGGTCTAATGAGTCCAACCTATCTTACAAAACTCAAAACACTTCAAATTATTTAGCGTTATAACCTAACGTCAAAGCAACCTAGCTTCGATTCTCATGATCGGGAAGAACTTACGAGAAATTGACGACGATCAAACTATTGAACCACGGGTTTTTCACCCGAATCGGCTCGTCTCCTCCAATTTCTGATCAGGAGGGGCCTTATTCTGAAAATAAGTCGAGGCTTATCTTGATATTGTAAACCGACCGATCATGATTTTATGTAATTGACCAGATAAGTTAGGGTTTCTAATAACCTCTTTGGTCAAGCATTATTAAGGATTATATTTCAATGTGAACTAGTCCCCATTTATGAATGATGTTATAGGTGGTAACTGTGTATTGTTGTGTATGCTAATCACACAATATGTATAGACCCTGTTGTGTTACAATTTACAATATATTTCTAAAATTTACTTAGTTGACATAAACACCATGTATGTCTAAAATATGCTTACAATTGAAATTTTCGCTGCCCTTCACCTTCCATGGAACCATTGAGCATTTTGAATTTGTTTGATATATGTATGCTACTTTTGAAATACCTTTCAAAAAGTAATGTATCACTAATTATTCCATCAACCCTAGTATTTTTTGTTAACATTAATAGAGTCTATCTTTTCGAACCAAATTACTAAAATTTTATCCTAAAACATCTTAACCTAATTGTTTAGCCAAGTCTGCTAAAACTTATCGACTAACAGAATGAAAAACAAAATGAACGCCTTAGCCTATTTTTCAGCTCCGTCGACTAACACTGAACTCATGCTTTCACCTCCAGCTTAAGCACTTCTATCAATCAATTCTAGTTCAATAGTTGAAACGAATCGAATGAGGATACACAAACAAAGATACAGTACACTGTACAAATAAACACCGATCAACCTATTTTCAGTCTAATCATATAAAAACTACGGCTACAAACTATTTGAATACCTATAAACACCTTAACCTAACTTTTCATCTTCATCTTTAAAATATCTATACAGCTAAAATATATTCGCAAATCGATAAACAAACAAAAATCAAAATAAACACCAAACTCGAGCATAATAAAACAGCATAAATCATAATATCAACAGTATGGCGAACATTAACCTGGCTACCTTAATAAAAACAATACCTATAACAAATCGATCACAAATAGCAAAAACAATCTTATTTATCGGAAATACATCAAAGTTGAACGATTAGGAAATAAATTTACAGAAATCGATACGTAAACCTAATATCTAACAATAAATAAACAAAATATATATAGAAGGATGAGGAAAAACAATAAGAGGAATTGAATAGGTACCGTGAAAGTTAGCTTTGGGATTGATTCTAGGTCGGTGAGTCACAGGCTGTATATAAGAGTACGTTTGTTTACCTCTTAATGGAATGGTTGCTAAACCATTAAGCATTCAGTGCGTTTGTTTCTAACTTCTGAATGAGATATGGTGCTGAATGGTTCAGTATTCAGTGCTAAACCATTCAGAGTTAAAACACTCTATTAACCATTAAGAGGCTAAATTTTATGTAATATTGTTCTTAAATCGTATCCAGAACGTTTATCAAATAAGTATATTGAAGTTTTTGTTGATGTTAAACGATAAAAAGTTGATTTAATTGATTCATATTGTTTATTCACAATGATTATCAAACAACTTATTGTCATTTAGAACTAAATTCAATCAGAGACTCTGAATCATTCAACGGTAAATCATTCAGTTTTATCAAACGTACCCTATATGAACCCTAAACGAGTAACAAAATGTGTGTTCTTTTCGGTGGCGAGTCCCAATTTTTTCCCCCAAAACTAATACATTTAAAGGATGCTTTAGTGACCAATGTAGTAATAGCTCAGTGGTACCCGATACCTTTGAAGCTGGGACCCGCCATGTGGCAGGTTCAATCCCCACTCGCGGCAAGAATTTACAACTCTTGTGGCAGTGGGATGATGGTTGCTCATGTCACATGTGTGGGGACCCGGTGGAAGTACTTTTCCAGGATCCGACTATTTCGGGGTGGGTCTAGTGGGTTTCCAAAGGAAACACAAGGTCGGGGTGTCTCTGCCAAACGTACACCTCTTTGACATAAGGATGCTTTAGTGTTTCTTTAGTTCAAAAAATCATAAATTTAAAAAAGGAAATCAGATGAGTTCTACATGGTTTCTTATATAACTAGTTATTTTGCCCGCGCTTTCGCTGCGGATTGGTTTCGAAAAAAAAAAAGGTACTGTAGCTAAAGTAGCAGCTACATTAGCGGGTATTCGGGTCGGGTTGGTGGAGCGGGTCAGGAGATCCGGATGGTATTGGGTTAGTGGTTTGGGGGGTGATGTGCAGCGGGGTGTATATAAAATAGTTATTAAATTTTAGCAGGAAATACTATTAAATACGATACAATTTTACACAAGATATTTATTTATTTATAGAATGGATATACTTAAACCTTGCTACAACACTTATAGGCAGTGTACCTAATCGTACAGTAGTGTAGTTTTTAGTAAGTCCGGTTCGTTCCACAGGGAAATCTTTAAACAAAGCTCAACGCTATATTAGTTTACTTTTATAAAAATACAAATATATATATAAGTAATATTATAATTATAAAGGGGGGTTTTACCGTTTAATGACCGGTTTGTCGATTTTAAAACTTTAGTCGCAGTTAAAACCTAATGTAAAATATAAAATAAATACAAGACTTTAAATTAAAGCGTAAAGTAAATAACGATAATGAAATTGCGAATAATAAAAATGCGATAAAATAAAATTGCGATAATTAAAAAGTACGATAATTAAAAGTGCGATAAAATAAAATAAATAAAAGTGCGATAATTAGAAGTGCAATTAAATATAAAATAAAGGAAATTAAATATGAAATAAAAGAATTATGCTTATTTAAACTTCCGTAATCATGATGTTTGACGTGTTGATTTTAGTTTTATGCCCATGGGTTAATTGTCCTTTGTCCTGGATTATTTAATATGTCCGTCTGGTTTTTGTCCATAACAGTCCATCAGTCATAAATATAAATTGCAAGTGTCCTCGTCAAATTATTATTATAGCCGAAGTTAAATATTCCAACTAATTGGGGATTCGAATTGTAACAAGGTTTTAATACTTTGTTTAATGAATACACCAGGTTATCGACTGCGTGTAAACCAAGGTTTTACTACTTTGTTAACAATTACACCAATTACCCTTGAATGTAATTTCACCCCTGTTTTAATTATTCTAGTGGCTATTAATCCATTCCCGTGTCCGGTTAAATGAACGATTATTCGTACATATAAATACCCCGCCCATCGTGTCCGATCGAGTGTATATGGTAATTTATAGGGACGCCCAATTGTAAAACTTTATATTAACATTAACAAACTTTCATTTAGTTAAACAAATATAAAGCCCATTAATAGCCCATAGTCTAATTTCCACAAGTGTCGTTCTTTTGTCCAAACCCCAATTATGGTACAAAGCCCAATTACCCAATTTTAGTAATTAGCCCAACATCATGATTACTTCGTTTTAAATAAGCATAATAATAACTTAGCTACGAGACATTAATATAAAAAGGTTGAACATAACTTACAATGATTAAAAATAGCGTAGCGTTACACGGACAGAATTTCGACTTACACCCTTACAACATTCGCTAACATACCCTTATTATTAGAATTATAATTAAAATTAAAATATAAATTATAAATATAAATATAAATTTTACGTATGAAGAGGAAGAAAAAAGATGATGAAATTTGATCAGAATTCGGTTTGCTTTATAGCCAGAGTTGGAATTTGGGGCTCCGCGACTCGCGGCAAAAACCCCTTCAATCTCCGCGAGTCGCGGAGATAGTATTTACAGCTCAGTCCTTGGAGTTTTCTCTGCCGACGGTTTTTTATATATAAATATAATATATATATAATTAATATAATTAATTATATATTATATTATACTTATATACATAGTTAACTTATAATTTTTAGTCCGTTGCGTCGAGCGTTAAGAGTTGACTCTGGTCCCGGTTCCGGATTTTCAAACGTCCTCGCGTACAATTTTATATTTTGTACTTTGCGTTTTGAATCTTGTACTCTTGTAATTTCGAGACGTTTCTTATCAATAATTGGAACCTTTTTGATTGTCTTTTGTTCTTTTGAGCTTTTTGGTCGTTTGCGTCTTCAATTCGTCGAATCTGTCTTTTGTCTTCACCTTTTATTATTTAAACGAATATCTCTTGTAAATAGAACAATTGCAACTAAAAGCTTGTCTTTCTTGAGGAATAATGCTATGAAATATATGTTCGTTTTTAACATTATCAAATATTCCCACACTTGAGCGTTGCTTGTCCTCAAGCAATATTGTTTTGAAATACTAGAATCACTTCTTTATTCTTCACACTTTGTACATCAGTGATTTCTATACGGCGGTATAAATAATGGTAGTAACGATATGGTTTACAGTCCCACATGACTATAAAAATTTAGATCCATTAAGGAAATTGGATCTTTATGAAAACATTTGATCTTTTGAAAATTAAATCTAGTTTTTACCCTAGATGAGTTTTCCGGAATAACCCTTTACCGGTGAAAGGATCCGAAACTAATCATCCGGACATCGTCCATATAGATTAAAAACGAATTACAATAGTTGATAACATCGCGAGGTACTTGACCTCTATATGATACATTTTACAAACGTTGCATTTATTTCTTAAAGGCAATCTATTATTACATCGAGAGTTGACATAATAGCCTAACATTTTATAACAACCAAATGATCTAATCTGCCATTTGCATAACAATAGTCTTTAATGAACTTCAATGACTCGAATGCAACGTCCTTGTATCATAGCTTAAATGGTCCCAAACAATATCCTTAATATGAGCTAATGCACAGCGGAAGACTTAATTCGTACCTGAGAATAACATGCTTTAAAACGTCAACATAAAGTTGGTGAGATATATAGGTTTGTTGCTAGCAGCGTTATAACAATGGACCACAAGATTTCGTATATAATCATTTCAATAAAAATATTCTAAGTGGTTGAGCACTTGGTAACCATACTTAACATTTTCACGTCGCATATTCCCTTTAATATGAAATCTTACTACACCGTACCAAGTGTAGTCACAAAACGAAGTACTGTGCAACCGTTGAATACTGGTCGTCCAGTCCGATTGGGGTTGTCAGGCCCGATAGATCTATCAACAGGATTCGCGTTTACAATACCGCTGTAAATATTAGTTACCAAGCTACAGGGAAGTATGCCAGTGGTACAACTCAACGTAGAATATATTTTTCAGTTACTTGTGTCCATAACGTAAAACATAAAATACATGTATTCTCATCCCGAAATATTTAGAGTTTAAAAGTGGGACTATATACTCACTGTTGTCTTGAAGATATGTAATTTGACTCGGTCTCCGATTGATATCACGAACCTATCCATATATAATATATCAATATGTTTTCATTTTTAAACAAACGTTATAAATATATACTTGTTATACTTTTAATACTTTGAATAATTCCTTAGTCCGTAGTTAGCAGTCTGATGTTAGTAATTCAATTTTAATGGTTCATTTTTAGATGTTTAATATACCCGCAATGAAATAAATAAAACCCCCAACGAAATCAATAAAACCCCATCGTATATGTGTTGGTCGAGATTAATCTTGACCCATGGTACCGGTGTTGTCAAATGACGTGTTGCGTACATAAAGTACCGGTGTTGTCAAATGACGTGTTGCGTACAATCATGGGATCTTATGATTAATCTTCTCGTGTTGTTTACGGGTGATCCTGAACCATATAAAATTGAATTATAAGTACATATATATAAAATATCATGTTATCTTAGAAATATGTGATTTATATAATTTTTTTCCAATTGATCCCGTAATTGAAATGATCTAGGATAACCAATTTTGTTTCGGTCATAGTTTCTTCGTTACAAATCCGTTTTCGTTGATTCAAATTGCCATCTTCTTGGATCGAGTTCTTCTTTAAGACTATGAACTGTAAATACCTTGGTTTGTATTCAAAATCATACGGCATAGGTGAGACTTTAGTGAAACATATGAAGTTAAACATTTTTGTTACAACAAAATCATTTAATGACCATTTTTCTAAAAATACTTATACTTTGAAAAACCAAGTTTTACCTTGTTAAATTAACATATACATAAGTTATATTACAGGTCTTGAAGTATTTTAAAAGTTAAGTTAGAAGGATCTATTTAGTTTGCAAACAAGTTTGAAAACATTCAAACTATGTTCTTGTTGTTAAACTTTTGTACCACAAAATAAGATAGCTATATATATATGAATCAAATAAGGTTATGAACATAGATTCTACCTCAAGTTCCTTGGATAAGATTGCTGTAAAAGAGGAGTAAGAAGCTAGAATCAAAAGGGTGTTGGAAGTGGATGAAAGATTGGAAGTAAGTTGGTGTTCTTGGAAGGTTTTCTTGAAGTGTTTTTGTATGATTTTCTTATGGTGTTTTAGTATGGTTTTTGAAGCTAGATCTTCTTGAAAACTTTGCTGAATTGATTAAGGGTTTTAAGGCTTCAAAGTATGTGTGTGTTTTGGCTAAAATATTGAAGTAAAATGAAACAAAAATGCTCATGTATTTATACTAAAAAAAACGTGTATAATGGGAGTATATGGACAAAATTTTCAAGTAATCATTTTATGTATCTAGTCCTAATTGCTTCCAAATACAATTACCTAGCCCTAAGGGCATGTACAATGGCTGGTTAGGTGGTGATTTGACATGTATTTACTATTAGTAAATACATATAGAAGCTATGTATGATACGAGTACAAATACTCTAGGTATACGTATAGAATTTTGTGAAAAATGAAATGAGGATTCAAATATAGCTATCTTTTGTGAATACACTTATATGGTTTTATGTATTTAAGTCTTTAAAAGTGATTAAATACATTACTTATACGATATATGTATAAACATTATAGGTTGTAAGTATTTATGTCAAATAACGTTACGTATTGTTATTGTTTTGAAAACTTAAGTTAGTAGTTTCAAAATATACTTATAACTTGTTGTTATTAATACAAAATGAGATATTAAAACATTCTTAGATCATGTTAAATATGTATATATACATATATATACACAAACGTATAATTATCATATATTGTATAGTTCGTGATATCGTCGGTCAAACTAGATGGTCAAACGTTGTGTAAAACTCTTTTCGAAAATATAAGTCTCAACAATTTGGATTGCTTATCATGTTGGTAAGGTTTAATTTATGTAAATATTAATCTTATAATTATAGAAAGATTGAAAAGGTGCGGGTCAACTTTACGGTTTTTGCTTATCGTGTCGGAACCATATAGAGATTAGAGTTTAAATTTGGTCGGAAATTTCCGGGTCGTTACAGTACCCATCCGTTAAAGAAATTTCGTCCTCGAAATTTGGTAGAGGTTGTCATAAATAACCATAGGAATGTTTTCATGACGAATATGAGATGATAATGAAGTTTTATCATTATTGAGAGATATAGATAAAACGATTTGATCATTTGAAGCGTACGGGTGAAGCTATCATAAAATAGTGAAATGAGTAAATATGGAATCGTTTTTAATCGATGACGTGGTTTAGAATTGATTTCCGGGATTTAAGGGATTTAGGGAAAATCTTACGTAATAAGATTTGGTTCTTCGGCGATCAGAATCTTCTTTGATTTAATGCGGTAATCTGTTTCGATTTCTCTGTCGGATATTTCACTATAAATCCACTCCTTCGTTTCCTTATTTTTCACAACTCGCATCTTCTACTCTTTCTCCTTAATTCCTACTTTAAGGTATCCTTTGAAATGCTTCATCCCCTTCTGATTTTTGTTATACTTCTAACTTTTATATCTTTCATTCTTCTCTTCCATCTACCGCCAGAAGAATCTATTCACTTTTATGATTTTCTTGGAATTATAATGTTTCTAATTCTCCCGTGTCTTTACGTCGCCATACGTATTGATATACACGGTTTGTAGTTTCTGGGTGGTTGTTGGGTTTGATATCTTTCCTTATACTTCGATGCTCCTGCTTCTGTTTTCCATAATCATTGTCATCCATAGTTAATATTCTCTCCTATTTGCTGTGATCTATACCCCAATTTCTATTTTGGGACTTTGTCCCTTCGTTTCTTCTTCCCGTCCTTGAGTCAAGCGATCAATAGTTCGGAATTCGTAGGTATAAAATTTGGAATGAACCTAGCTATTGGTTTTAGAATAAAATTGTAATGGCACGATCTTGATTCGTTAAATTACTCGAATATTCCGGAAAAATAGAACTATCAAGGTGATACGTTCTAATATGTTTGGAGACTTGATAGAATGTAAGAGCCGTGTAACATGGCACATGATGACGGTACTGTGAATCATCACATTCCATTAGAAACTTAACATGACTTACTGTAATATAATGAAGTTGATCAAGTTTCATTATATTATACTAATTCATGTATCAGTTCCCAACACTACTTCAAAACATTCCTATTTTAAACTTGAAGGTTTTAGAACTTAGAAACTAACACAGTTTCTTTTATATTGTAACGCAGATATTACGGAGAAATACATGATTTTGGATAAGAACAGTTGTGAGAATATCTCCAGAAATATGGAGGATATGTATAACAAAAGATATGAAGATATCTTATAATATCTAAGATAAGATGATGATGAAGAATATCATCGGGAAAGGTTTAGGATAAGGGGTAGTTTTTTTTTTTTACTAATGGTTTCAGCAAGCACTGAATCGTTTGAATCCTTTGAAAGCAGATTCAGTTCTTGTGATTTATCTACATCCTCCTTCATACTTTGCTCAATCCGTTTTCCAGTTCCAACTCTCCTCTTTTTCTAAGCTTTACCAATACAATGTACTTCATCATTAAACTTTTGACTGTTAAAGTCGTTTACAGTTTTTTTTTTTTTTTTTTTTTTTTTCTGCTTCTTCAGCATTTCAAGAATTACTTCATAGTCCAGGATGTTTTTCAGAACTTCACATTCGAAAAATGTAATTCTTAGGGATAGTCGTTCTCGGTATAACTGGGAGAATTTCTACGAGATTTTCAAAATACTGATTGCGGGTTTCGCCAAAGAGATAACGAGTTGCTGGTACGTCTGCTGATGATGTTGTGAAAAAGGTTCTCCGGTAACAACGTCGAAAGGACAAAGTATAAATATCGAGATTATAATAGGAGTAGTCTCACTGAGAAGTCGAAGTGGAGCTGTGACAAAATTAGCTTCTTGAAAAGGAATCGTATGATTGTTTTTGATAATGAATGATAAGGAATTCGACGCGGATACGTTTTAACTATAACTTCGGTTTCGAAAATTTTTCAGGTGCATCACTGTATGCATAAATCTTTCTTCCGTAAACGAGGTGCGGCTGGTTCAACTTCTCGATCGAGGTGTTTTCAAGAATCATGAAAAGATTTGAATGAGGATTATAATTGTCGAAGTACAAATGAGGTTTAGGATGAAATCAAGTGGCAAAATTGAAGAATTGTTTAGTTTCATATGTTATAATCAACATTTTATTTTATTTTAATTGTCCAATGTTTCTTCTTTATGCCACTTGTTGGATTTGGATAGGTAAAAAAAAAAATTCAAATATGAAATTTAAATGGAAATGGTTATTCTGGGGTGAACGGATACGTATATCGATGGTTGTAAGTAAAATAACAAATGACCGTTGAATCAGATTCAAGAATGTACAATATAACTTATTAATGTGAATTCTAAATATTCCTCGGGTACTACCCACCCGTTAAAATATTTTCATCATTATTAGTTTGTACGAAGGAATTTTTAATTACTATCTTTATGAAAATATACTTGCATATATATTTTCTTCAGAGATAATCATAGATTTAATGAGTCAATAAGATAATAAACTCATTTGATTTATCGTTAATTCTAGATTACATAATCTCTAAGACTTTAGAAATTACATAATCGTCATACGATACGTAAAGCGAAGATAATCGATGTAGAACGATATATAGAACGAAGATCATACTCGAAGTACAGATATTGAGTCGTGTGATGTTGATATTTGAGATACAGATTGTGATGTTGAGATTTTGGGGGTGACAAGAGTACTGTCGGCGTTGATGATGGTGGTATAGATTATGCTGCTGGTGCTGCTGCTGGTGTTTGTAACCTTCGCACCGTATTTTCTAAAGCCACTACCCGAGCGCGAAGCTCGTTGACTTCTTCTATTATACCGGGATGATTGACGGTTAGAACGAGCGAATGAACAAGATTCGAAATATGGGATAGTATGTAATCATGACGAGATACTCTAGAAATGAGCGAGAAAATGGTGTTTCGAATAGGTTCACCGGTAAGTGCTTCAGGTTCATCGTTAAGAGGACAATTTGGTGGATGGAATGGATCACCTTCTTCTTGCCTCCAGAGATTTAGTATATTACGAACCCATCCCCAATTCATCCAAAATAGATGATGGGAAATTGGTTGATCCATTCCGGTGACGCTGTTCTCGGAGCTCGAATGGAAATCCATATCGGCGTAGCTATCGAAGTCGGAGGAATTCGAACTGGATGAAGAATCCATCTTGTATAGTCGGAGAAGTGAATTTTTGGTTTGGAATAGATTATAGGAGTTGGGTTTGGTACTCTTCAATACATAATTTACATATGTATATATAATATCAAAATCCCATGAATTACGGAGAATCTTTGAAATACGTCAGGCAATGTCTATAGTAACAGATACGCTAAGATATGAATTTTGTCTATACACTATCGATGCACTAAATGCAGTAAGACGTGTCTAGACTTAAGAATGATAAGCAGGCAGTTCCCTAAGGATGATAAGCAGATGATTTCCGACTAGGATTGATAAGCAAAACTTTTGACAGGCAGACACGGTCAAAGTCCAGACTCACTTAATGTATCCTAACAACTACTAGTTAGACACACTAATGCAAGGCCTGGTTCGCTAAGACCAACGCTCTGATACCAACTGAAAGGATCCGAAACTAATCATCCGGACATCGTCCATATAGATTAAAAACGAATTACAATAGTTGATAACATCGCGAGGTACTTGACCTCTATATGATACATTTTACAAACGTTGCATTTATTTCTTAAAGGCAATCTATTATTACATCGAGAGTTGACATAATAGCCTAACATTTTATAACAACCAAATGATCTAATCTGCCATTTGCATAACAATAGTCTTTAATGAACTTCAATGACTCGAATGCAACGTCCTTGTATCATAGCTTAAATGGTCCCAAACAATATCCTTAATATGAGCTAATGCACAGCGGAAGACTTAATTCGTACCTGAGAATAACATGCTTTAAAACGTCAACATAAAGTTGGTGAGATATATAGGTTTGTTGCTAGCAGCGTTATAACAATGGACCACAAGATTTCGTATATAATCATTTCAATAAAAATATTCTAAGTGGTTGAGCACTTGGTAACCATACTTAACATTTTCACGTCGCATATTCCCTTTAATATGAAATCTTACTACACCGTACCAAGTGTAGTCACAAAACGAAGTACTGTGCAACCGTTGAATACTGGTCGTCCAGTCCGATTGGGGTTGTCAGGCCCGATAGATCTATCAACAGGATTCGCGTTTACAATACCGCTGTAAATATTAGTTACCAAGCTACAGGGAAGTATGCCAGTGGTACAACTCAACGTAGAATATATTTTTCAGTTACTTGTGTCCATAACGTAAAACATAAAATACATGTATTCTCATCCCGAAATATTTAGAGTTTAAAAGTGGGACTATATACTCACTGTTGTCTTGAAGATATGTAATTTGACTCGGTCTCCGATTGATATCACGAACCTATCCATATATAATATATCAATATGTTTTCATTTTTAAACAAACGTTATAAATATATACTTGTTATACTTTTAATACTTTGAATAATTCCTTAGTCCGTAGTTAGCAGTCCGATGTTAGTAATTCAATTTTAATGGTTCATTTTTAGATGTTTAATATACCCGCAATGAAATAAATAAAACCCCCAACGAAATCAATAAAACCCCATCGTATATGTGTTGGTCGAGATTAATCTTGACCCATGGTACCGGTGTTGTCAAATGACGTGTTGCGTACATAAAGTACCGGTGTTGTCAAATGACGTGTTGCGTACAATCATGGGATCTTATGATTAATCTTCTCGTGTTGTTTACGGGTGATCCTGAACCATATAAAATTGAATTATAAGTACATATATATAAAATATCATGTTATCTTAGAAATATGTGATTTATATAATTTTTTTCCAATTGATCCCGTAATTGAAATGATCTAGGATAACCAATTTTGTTTCGGTCATAGTTTCTTCGTTACAAATCCGTTTTCGTTGATTCAAATTGCCATCTTCTTGGATCGAGTTCTTCTTTAAGACTATGAACTGTAAATACCTTGGTTTGTATTCAAAATCATACGGCATAGGTGAGACTTTAGTGAAACATATGAAGTTAAACATTTTTGTTACAACAAAATCATTTAATGACCATTTTTCTAAAAATACTTATACTTTGAAAAACCAAGTTTTACCTTGTTAAATTAACATATACATAAGTTATATTACAGGTCTTGAAGTATTTTAAAAGTTAAGTTAGAAGGATCTATTTAGTTTGCAAACAAGTTTGAAAACATTCAAACTATGTTCTTGTTGTTAAACTTTTGTACCACAAAATAAGATAGCTATATATATATGAATCAAATAAGGTTATGAACATAGATTCTACCTCAAGTTCCTTGGATAAGATTGCTGTAAAAGAGGAGTAAGAAGCTAGAATCAAAAGGGTGTTGGAAGTGGATGAAAGATTGGAAGTAAGTTGGTGTTCTTGGAAGGTTTTCTTGAAGTGTTTTTGTATGATTTTCTTATGGTGTTTTAGTATGGTTTTTGAAGCTAGATCTTCTTGAAAACTTTGCTGAATTGATTAAGGGTTTTAAGGCTTCAAAGTATGTGTGTGTTTTGGCTAAAATATTGAAGTAAAATGAAACAAAAATGCTCATGTATTTATACTAAAAAAAACGTGTATAATGGGAGTATATGGACAAAATTTTCAAGTAATCATTTTATGTATCTAGTCCTAATTGCTTCCAAATACAATTACCTAGCCCTAAGGGCATGTACAATGGCTGTTTAGGTGGTGATTTGACATGTATTTACTATTAGTAAATACATATAGAAGCTATGTATGATACGAGTACAAATACTCTAGGTATACGTATAGAATTTTGTGAAAAATGAAATGAGGATTCAAATATAGCTATCTTTTGTGAATACACTTATATGGTTTTATGTATTTAAGTCTTTAAAAGTGATTAAATACATTACTTATACGATATATGTATAAACATTATAGGTTGTAAGTATTTATGTCAAATAACGTTACGTATTGTTATTGTTTTGAAAACTTAAGTTAGTAGTTTCAAAATATACTTATAACTTGTTGTTATTAATACAAAATGAGATATTAAAACATTATTAGATCATGTTAAATATGTATATATACATATATATACACAAACGTATAATTATCATATATTGTATAGTTCGTGATATCGTCGGTCAAACTAGATGGTCAAACGTTGTGTAAAACTCTTTTCGAAAATATAAGTCTCAACAATTTGGATTGCTTATCATGTTGGTAAGGTTTAATTTATGTAAATATTAATCTTATAATTATAGAAAGATTGAAAAGGTGCGGGTCAACTTTACGGTTTTTGCTTATCGTGTCGGAACCATATAGAGATTAGAGTTTAAATTTGGTCGGAAATTTCCGGGTCGTTACAACCGGTGTTTGCAAAATATTTTTGTGGGTTTGGTGGGTTTCAGATTTGAAAATTTTAGCTCAAAACTTGCGGTTTTGTGTCACCCACTTGCTAACCTTGTATTTGGAAAGCAACACGTCCAGTTTACTTGTCCCGTATATTACCTTTCGGCAAACTACCGTCCGGTTGTAAAGGAAAGCGTTGAACAAGCAACTGTTAAGGCAATGTCCCGTGACATGCTTTTGATTATGGTCTATAACGTGTCGGACGCAATTACTATCCTTGGTAGGAGCAATAGTAAAGCTCACCCTTATAATTTTTCGGTATGGCACAAGGTCCTGTCTTTGACCATGCTATGCAACCACCGTTCTTACGGTTGACACCCGATTTAGTTCAGGTGACCTAATGAATTCCAGGTGAATTCCTAGGATTTTACGTTCAATGGTAATGAACGCATTGAAAATAGGGTTTTCAGAAAACAAATCGGTTTGTAATTTTGATCAAAATATTTTCTCGTTTAAGCTCGAGTTTAGATATCATTGAATTCCATGAGTTTGAATTCTCAATCTTTAAGGTCAATCTCTAGGATTGAGTAATATCAGTCTTAAAAGCTGATTTTTAATCTTTAAGGAGATTATCCTTTCTGGGGATCTGACTCATTAGTCTTATCCAGCTAATTTGCATGGTGCCCCCCCATTGTACGAGATAAATCCTTCTCATGGTTAGGATAAATCTGACCACATGGCGACCCTGTTTAATGCTGAGGTCCGTGGATTTCCTGCTGATTTTAGTGATGACTTTTCTAGATTTTTCGTCAACCTACAGCTGGTCTGAACGACAACTTCATGACCTAAATCAAGAAGCGCGTTTCTTTTTCGGAAGACTTTACTTCCTTTTAATGATGGAATTGATTCATCGTGTAGATCCATCTCTTCTTTTCTTTCATTGGGTAAAACAGTTTAGTTTAGTCCAAAGCAAAAGTATTTTCAGTTATTTGTTACAGATATATGTGACATATGTTTAAGATAACTTGGTAAATTTTCCCACACTTTGCTTTTATTTTCCTTTTTATCGTCCTCTATTCCATTTTAAATGAATTTTAACATTTTAGTTTGTTTCTCAATTTATGTCCTTTCCGAGGTAACAATAATTTCGGTGTTAAAACCTAGTTTTATCGTTCATAAATATGTATAAACATGATTTGAATTCATTTAATTGAAAATTTTTACTAGAATTGGGTAGTCAGTATATAAGACTAGGGCTGTTCTTTTTTTATCAGAGAGCACTAGATTCTAATACAACTACTGCTTTACTAGTATTTTTAATGGTAACCAAATGTATAAAGTAAAAAATTTTAAAATCCGAAAGAATTTAACCCCTTCCCACACTTAAGATCTTGCAATGCCCTCATTTGCAAGAAATCAGTAACAATTTAAATTATTGAGGGTGATTTGTGTGAAAATGATTAAATTTTTACCAAAGTTTCCAAATATATTGGCGTTTGTTTGCTGAATGATAAATGGTGCACATCATTTGTTCATTCCGTCTTGTTGTTATTTCACATCTATTTTGCATCTTGTCGTCAAAATTAGTTGCTTTTGCTGAACTTAATGCCAGTCTTTGAAAATGCGTTGTTTTACCCTGTTGTGTACATAAGATAAACTGCAAACATATATACATATTTTTGAAGTTTGGTATATTACCCCACATTCAAAAATTATTAAAATCTAAGAATAAAAGTTAGAAATTATAAAAATGATTACAATATTAACAAAAATATTAAATGTATCAATAATTACAAATTACAAAATAAAAAAATAAAAAAAATAATAATAATAAGTAAACTAAGGATGATATTGGTACGAACCGGTGTAGGAATAACCATAAGTGCTATAGAATGCTTCGGCAGGGTCATACGTAGGATATGGTGGCTGCATCTCTATCGACCAAGGAGGGAAGACGGGTTTCGGTGTAGGAATATAGTTTCTACCTATATGTTGGCAATGCGCTATGATCTGGTTCTGATGAACTTGCCAATCTTCAAATGCTCTCTGTCTAGCATTTTTGTATTCCTGAGAAGCTATAAACCTATGCATTTCTTGCATCTCATTCCCCCCTCCTACATTACCTTGCTCCTGGTTTCTCTCCACCTGTGGATGTCTACCATGGTATCGTACTGCGGCGTTATTTCGCCGCTTCAAAACTTTCGCACCATGGTATACATTTAAACCTATAGTGTCGCGGGGTTCCGGCTCTTCTAGTAATAATCCCCCCCGACTTATATCCACACCGAGATATTCACCAATCAAAGTAATAAAAATACCACCTCCTATTATGCTATGTGGACGCATCCCCCGAACCATAGCTGATAAATAATAACCCACACAATATGGTATACTTACAGCGCTCTGTGGGTCTCGAATACACATATGGTAAAACAAATCTTGTTCATTTACCTTTTCTTTGTTTTTACCCCTTTGTGTAATCGAATTAGCTAAAAACCTATGTATTACTCTTAATTCGGCTCTATCTATATCCAAATAAGAGTAGTTTCCCCCTTTGAAACGGTGATGGCTTGTCATTTGACTCCACACACCGTGTGTATCAAAATTCTCATCTATCTTTCTACCGTTTAGTATCAATCCTCTACAATCGGCAGACGCTAATTCCTCAGGCGTATATATACGTAAAGCCTGAGCCATGTCCAGTAAAGACATGTGGCGCATCGAACCGCCTAACAAAAATCTAATAAAAGAACGATCGGTTAAACTAGCTACCCGATCATTCAACTCTATACTACATAATAACTCTTCACACCATACTTTATATACAGGTCTGCGTATGGTGAATAAACATATCCAGTCATTAAAAGAAGAATTATCATACCTTTGTACAAGTAATTCCCTAATTGGCCCGGCCAATTCTACAGCTTCTAAGGGTCCCCATTCTATGACCCTCGGTACCTCAACAACTTTAGAGTGAAGAGTATGCAAACCCCGTTGATATTTTGGATAATCTATCCAAAGTCTGTCAAATCTCAGGTTCGGGTGCAACTGTTCCAAGTGCATATCTGAAAAGGTCATGACTGGATGAGGTACATCCTGCTTGTAGTAGTTATCTACCTCCTGTTGGTCCAAATTCTCAGCAGGAGCATGGCGGGCTTGGGATGAAGATTCACCCCTTTCATTCTGCAAAACACATCAAACACAAATTTTGTGCATCCAAATATGCATTAGTGTCAGCAAAATCATTAATCAAAATAATTACAATGACATTATCAATTTATATCAAACTTAAGCTTATTTTCACATTTTTATCAAATCTACACTTTTTCAAATAAGCATATACGAAAATTTTCGCCAAGTTCATAAGCATTCAACTCAAATAACATGTCAAAATAATCATTACTAGCAATTAAACAAGTCTCAAATGGCATTATCTTTCAAAAATCAAGTTCATGAATTTTAGACTTGAAAAAGTCCACTTTAATTCTCAAAATCATGTTTAGGCTCAAAGTTTGGATCATTTAACTACCTAGACATGTTACACTACTCAATTTAGCAGCAATTCATGACAAAAATCGGCCATAACCTGTTTATATCAAAAAGCCCCAAATTGCTCAAGAACACAAACCCTAGATTATTCAAAATTTGAAGTTTAAGGCTTCTAATCATGTTAAACAGCATCAATCTAGGTTATACAAGCATAATACATAAACAATTTAAGTCTAATTACACTAAAAAGCATCAAAATCAAATTGGGGAAAAAATAGCTCAAGAACACCAAATTTCGAATTAAATGGTGTTTAGGTGTAGAAATTTACCGTTTTTCTTGAGAAATTCTTAGATAGCATCCTTCTTAACATGATTTTAGCAAAAAATTTGGTGATTAACGGTTAAAAATTGGGATTTTTGGGGGTGATTTTCGGGTTTTTCGGGGTGTTTTTCGCTGTGAAATTCGCAGTGTTTTTGTGTGGGAGTTGGTCAGTTCGTGCAGCTCTTTTATTTTTTTTTCTGGATTTTGGTCCCTCCGCGACTCGCGGAGGTTTTGTACTTCAAACTCCGCGAGTCGCGGAGTTTGCTCTCTTTTTTTTTTTTTTTTTTTTTTTTTTATGATCTTTAACTTATAAAACAATTAAGAAATTAATTTTAAAATTTTGTTTCCCTTGTTATTTAGGACGAGGTCGTTTCGGATCGATGTCCTAGTCCGTCCCTCGACAAAATTTTAAAATTTGTCTTTTTGTAGCGATTGTTTTAAAAGCTAAGATTTTTGGGTTTTTTCAATGTTTTTGGCATACTCTAATTCAGTAAGATTAAAAATAATGATAATAAAAGTTCTCGTCCCTCCCTCGGGTAAAGCAATTTCGGTTCAAAGACCTAGTCTTCAACTTACGACGAATTTTTAAAAATCATATTTTTTAACTTAATGAGATAAAGTAAATTTTTGTTTTTAAATTCACACAACTTAAATATAAAATTCAAAATTAATATTAAAAATTCACACCAAACTCAAAATTTGAAATGCATAAAATTAAAAATTCATATTTTAAAAATTAAAAGTTCACACCAAACTTAATTTAAAAATTTATAAATTCATATCAAACTTATATTAATTTTTCAAATATTTACAATTTTAAATATATTGTTTTTACAAAGTTTACAATATTAATTTAAGATTTAAATATTAATTTTAAAAACATGGTAAAAAAAAATTAAAAATCTTTTTGTCTTTTTATCCCACTTTAATCAATCAAATATTATCAAAAATATGCGCCCCTCTTTTCGGTAAAGTAATTTCGGTTCCAAGACCTAATTTAACTCATGACGAACTTTTGAAATATTTTGGGTTGATTGTTTAAAGATATTTATACCTTAAGAATAAACGTTAAATTTCGTAGTGATGTAATAAATTTTTGAATGATATCAATAATTTCGGTCGCCAAACCTAATTTTATTTAATACCAATTTAATACTTTTTAGCGAACAAATTAGCGTTTATTATCAAAAGGTTAAAAATAAATAAAAATAAAAACTGTACAGACATACCTGTGAAATAGATTTCTTAGTTATATGATCTATTATATTCATAAGATAGTCGGTTTAATTGGTTTTCCATGGCTGCATAGGCGTAACCTCGAGCATTCATTGTCTTTTCTTCTAAACATATGAACGGTCCGTCTCTGCATAAAGTAACAAATTCGGTATTTGAATAGGTTTGATTATTTGAACATTTACCTCCATGTGACCATTTTCCGCATTTGTGACATCTTTCTAGGTGTCGTGCTCTTCTTTTCGCTGCGGATTTTGATTTTCCTTTACCAAATTGTAACTTATTATCTTCGCATCTGGATCCTTTTCTAACTCCGTCCATTCTTTCTCTGATTACTGATACTAATTCACTCGGTAATATATCATTATTTCTTTTAGTGATCAAAGCGTGTAGCATTAGACCATGGTTTAGTTCACAGGCAGTCTTCATTTTGTAAAAACCTAAAAAAAATAAAAATTCAGAATGGGGGGAGAAGACTAGTTCTTTAGGGTCTGCTAGGGAAAGACCATACGTGTTCCATTTTCGAGAACTACACGAAAACAGACAATCTAACTCTAACAGAAATACATATTATCCTTTAAAGACTTGATTCTCCCCACACTTAGTTAGCTGTGGTGTCGAAATTGTGATTAACTTCGTTGTCGACTTCCATCGGACCATGTATGTAATGTTTAACTCTGTGACCATTAACTTTAAATTCAATCCCATTTGAATTTATTAATTCTATCGTTCCGTATGGGAAAACTCTTTTGACTATGAATGGTCCAGACCATCTTGATTTCAATTTTCCAGGAAATAGCTTGAATCGTGAATTGAAAAGAAGAACTCTGTCTCCTTCTTTAAATTCTTTTGAACTTCTGATTCTTTTATCATGCCATTTCTTCGTTCTTTCCTTATAGATTAACGAATTTTCGTATGCTTCATGTCTTAATTCTTCTAATTCGTTTAGTTGACTTAATCGTAGACGTCCGGCTTCATGTAAATCAAGATTACATGTTTTCAAAGCCTAAAATGCTTTGTGTTCAATTTCTACTGGAAGATGACATGCTTTTCCATAAACAAGTCTAAAAGGTGTGGTTCCAATTGGAGTTTTGTAGGCTGTTCTAAAAGCCCAGAGTGCATCCTCCAATTTAATGGACCATTCCTTTGGATTTGTTCCTACGGTTTTCTCTAGAATACGTTTTAAAGCTCGGTTGGTATTTTCAACTTGTCCACTTGTTTGTGGATGATATGCGGTGGAGATTTTATGAGTTACTCCATATCTTTTAAGAACTTTCTCAAGTTGATTATTACAGAAATGAGTACCCCGATCACTTATTAAAGCTTTCGGTGTTCCAAACCTTGCAAAAAGACGTTTTAAAAAGTTGACTACAACTCGTGCATCGTTAGTTGGGAGAGCTTGTGCTTCCGCCCATTTAGATACATAATCAATGGCTACGAGTATATATAGATTATTATGAGATTTTGGAAATGGACCCATAAAGTCAATACCCCAAATGTCAAATACTTCACATACTTGGATGACATTTTGTGGCATTTCATCACGTTGACTTATTTTTCCGGCCCTTTGACATGCATCACAGGATTTGCAAAGAAGGTGTGCGTCTTTGTAAATTGTAGGCCAATAGAATCCAGCTTCATAAACTTTTCTTGCTGTTAGTTGAGGCCCATAATGCCCTCCTGTTGGTCCTGTGTGACAATGGTTTAAAATTTTACTAGCTTCATCTCCAAATACACATCGGCGTATTATTCCATCGGGACAACTTTTAAACAGATGTGGATCTTCCCAGAAATAGTGTTTTATATCACTGAAGAATTTCTTTCGTCTTTGGTACGATAATCCTTTTTCAAGGAATCCACAAACTAAGTAGTTTGCATAGTCTGCAAACCATGAGATTTCTTTATAATCTATCTTCAATAGATATTCATCAGGAAAGTTGTCTTGTATGGCTGATTCATTTAGAACTTCTAATTCGGGATTTTCAAGACGAGAAAGATGATCAGCGGCGAGATTTTCTGCTCCTCTTTTATCTCGGATTTCAATATCAAACTCTTGTAAGAGTAAGATCCAACGGATTAATCTTGGTTTAGCATCTTGTTTTGAAAATAGGTATCTAAGAGCAGAATGGTCGGTATAGACCACCGTTTTTGCTAGAACGAGATATGATCGAAATTTGTCAAAAGCAAAGACAATAGCAAGGAGTTCTTTTTCAGTAGTTGTATAGTTCGTTTGTGCTCCTTGTAATGTCTTACTAGCATAATATATAGGTTGAAATCGTTTTTCAATCCTTTGTCCTAAAACGGCTCCCATTGCAAAATCACTTGCATCGCACATTAGTTCAAATGGTAGATTCCAATTTGGTGTTATCATGATCGGCGCATTAGTGAGTTTCTCTTTAAGAATATTAAAAGATTTGATACACTCATCTGAAAAGATGAATGGCGCATCCTTTTCTAGGAGTTTATTCATAGGAGTGACAATTTTAGAAAAATCTTTTATGAAACGTCGGTAAAAACCGGCATGCCCTAGAAAACTCCTAATTCCTCTAACATTTGTGGGATGTGGAAGTTTAGCAATTATATCTACTTTAGCTCTATCCACTTCAATTCCTTCTTTTGAAATTTTATGTCCAAGAACGATGCCTTCTTTAACCATGAAATGGCATTTCTCCCAATTAAGTACTAGATTTGATTTTTCGCATCTAATTAGCATTCGTTCCAGATTAACTAGACATGATTTAAATGTATCACCGAAGACTGAAAAGTCATCCATGAATACTTCCATGCATTCTTCTATCATGTCGTGAAAAATCGCCATCATACACCTTTGAAAGGTTGCAGGGGCGTTGCAAAGTCCAAATGGCATGCGTTTGTAAGCAAAAGTACCATAAGGGCACGTGAATGTGGTTTTCTCTTGATCCTCGGGTGCTATTGGAATTTGAAAATATCCGGAAAATCCATCTAGAAAACAATAGTAACTATTTCCGGCTAATCTTTCCAACATTTGATCTATGAAAGGTAAGGAAAAGTGATCTTTTCTGGTGGCGTCATTTAATTTTCTATAATCAATACATACACGCCATCCTGTTACAGTCCTAGTAGGAATAAGCTCATTTTTCTCATTTGTGATGACAGTCATGCCACCCTTCTTAGGCACGCATTGAACTGGACTTACCCATGGACTATCAGAGATTGGATATATCAAACCTGCATCTAGCAGTTTAATAATCTCTTTCTTAACTACATCTTGCATATTAGGATTTAGTCTTCGTTGACGTTGCACATACGTTTTATGACCTTCTTCCATAAGGATTTTATGTGTGCAATACGAAGGACTTATTCCTTTAATATCATGAATCTTCCATGCAATGGCTGGTTTATGAGCTTTCAACACAGAAATGAGCTGTGATTTCTCATTTTCAGTAAGAGAAGATGATATTATTACAGGTAATTCAGATTCACCATGTAAATAAGCGTATTCCAAATGGTTTGGAAGTGGCTTTAACTCTAATTTCGGAGGTTCTTCTATCGATGATTTATATCGATATCTGTCTTCTTCTTTTAGCATTTGAATTTCTTCTGTTGTTGGTTCATATCCATTAGCTATAAGTGTAGCTAACATTTCAGCTTCATCAATTGGTTCATTACCTTCTCCTAAAGAACATTCTCCTGTTCCTTGTAATTCTGGAAATTCTTCTAATAATTCTGCATGTGCATCTATAGTTTGAATATAATAACATGTATCATCTGCAGATTGTGGTTGTTGCATTGCTCTATCCACTGAAAAGGTAACACTCTCATCCTCTATACTTAGGGTCAGTTTCTTACCGAACACGTCTATCATTGCTTTAGCCGTGTTTAAGAATGGTCTTCCTAATATGAGAGGAACTTGAGAATCTTCTTCCATGTCCAAAACAACAAAATCTACTGGAAATACTAAAGTACCAACTTTAACTAGCATGTTCTCCATTATCCCTCTAGGATATTTTATTGATCTATCGGCTAGTTGTATGCTTATTCTGGTTGGTTTCAATTCTCCAAGGTCTAGTTTAGCGTATAGTGAATACGGCATTAGATTTATACTAGCACCTAAGTCTGCCAATGCTTCTATTGAACTAAGACTACCCAGAAAACATGGAATTGTGAAACTTCCTGGATCAGATAATTTTTCTGGTATCTTATTCAACAGCACTGCTGAACAATTAGCATTCATAGTAACAGCCGAGAGTTCTTCCATTTTCTTTCTATTTGAGATTAGATCTTTCAAGAATTTAGCATATCTTGGCATTCCTGAAATCACATCAATGAAAGGAAGATTTACATTTATCTGTTTAAACATATCCAAAAATTTGGATTGCTCGGCTTCAAGTTTTTCTTTCTTCATTTTACTCGGGTAAGGAAGTGGTGGTTGGTATGGTTTAACATAAGGTTTATCCTTAACTGTGTTATTTTCATTAACCTTTTCAACTACCGGTTCTTTTTCCTTATCTTGATCAGGTTGTGGTTCTTGTGGAGTAGGAATAGTTTCATCAGAAGTTACTGGTATTTCAGGTGGTTTAAGTGTTGTACCACTTCTTGTGGTAATAGCTTTAGCTGTTTCATTCCGGGGGTTAGCATTTGTATCGCTTGGTAGACTTCCCGGTTTTCTTTCACCTATTAACCTTGCTAGGTTACTTACTTCTTGTTCTAGATTTTGAATAGAAGCTTGTTGATTTCTAAATGCTTGAGCATTTTGTTCATTAGTTTGTTTTTGAGATGTGAAAAACTGCGTTTGAGTTTCAACTAGCTTGGTCATCATATCTTCTAAATTCGGCTTTTTATCATCGGTTTGTTGTGGTGGTTTGTTTTGAAAATTCGGTCTTTGCTGATTGTAAGTATTATTGGATACTTGTTGATTGCTAGGACCTTGTTGGTTGTTGTATGGAATATTTCGGTTATAATTCTGGTTTTGATTGTAAATCGGTCTTGGCGGTTGATAATTATTCTGATAATTATTTCCAGGCCTTTGGTTTATGTATGAAATATTCTCTCTTTGTTCCATTGTTAATTCAATACTGAGACAATCTTTTGTCAAATGTGGTCCTCCACACTGCTCACAACTAATTCGTATTGAGTGAATATCCTTAGTCATCTTTTCCATTCGTCTCTCGAAAGCATCTATCTTTGCGGAAATGGAATCTAAGTCATGGCTAGAATCGGCTCTAGCTGCTTTAGATGATCTAATGATGTCTTTTTCTTGGTGCCACTCATGTGAGTGGGAAGCAGTATTATCAATAATTTTGTAAGCATCAGTTTCGGTTTTCTTCATAATAGAACCACCAGCTGCTATATCTATGTCTTTTCTTGTAGTGATGTCGCATCCTCGGTAGAATATTTGTACTATTTGACAGGTGTCTAAACCATGTTGCGGACATCCTCTTAATAACTTTCCATATCTTGTCCACGCCTCATATAGAGTTTCATTTGGCTTCTGTGTGAACGTAACAATTTCTGCTTGAAGTCTTACGGCTTTAGATGCAGGAAAGAATTGTTTAAGAAATTTGTCAATTAAAACATCCCATGTATCAATCGCTCCTTCAGGTAACGATTCCAACCAATCTTTGGCTTCTCCCTTTAAGTCCAGGGAAATAACATGAGATATATCTGTTCATCCTCCACTTCTCGTATTTTAAATAGTGTGCAGATCCTATTAAAGGTACGTAGATGTTCATTTGGATCTTCCTTCGGCGCACCACTAAATTGACATTGATTAGTCACCATGTGTAGAATTTGTCCTTTGATTTCATAATCTGGCGCATTAATGTCTGGATGAGTAATTGCGTGACCTTGGCCAGTGCGTTTAGCTCTCATTCGGTCTTCCATACTTAAAGGTTCCAGATTCTCCATAATTGAATTTGTTGACTCGGTATCACTAGATGATTCTGATTTAATGGTTCGTTCCTCAACAATCTCTGTTTGAATGATTGGTGGTTCCGGAGGAAAGTTTAGTGGTTCAGGATCTATGAACCGTTCCTGAATATTTTCCGGATTCTCAATTGTGAGGTCGGGTTCAAAAAATGGATTATTGGAAATTTGAACTGAAGTTCTTGGTCGACTGGATGACGATTCTAAAGAAAAATCAACGGCGGTTATATTTGTTAAACGATGTCTTGATCGAGTTACAGGTGGTGAACGTACAAAAGGTGATGAACGTCTTGCTCGGTGCATTCACTGAATATCCTATTAGTTTTTAAAAGGAAAGAAAAATTATAATAAGTTATCCAATCAATAGACTTTTCTGATTTTGCCCACGTTTCGAATAGCCAAAAGATGCAGCAGAGGGGCAGGATTCGTTTGGTCTCAATATAATTGAGGACTGTTTGGCTCCAATAACCCGGTCCACGTACAAATCCAACTATTACTACGAACCAGAAAATTTTGATGTCTATCAATTTAACCACTTAAAATAAATTTTCGTAATTTTAAGAAATTTAGATAAGAAGTAGAATAAAAATCTATGTCCTAAAAACTAGAATGGCGAGAAATAAGAGAGAAAAAGAGTTCGTCGAAAAAGGTTGAAAAAGAAAAAAAATGGTTGAAAAATAAAAGGTGACGGAAAAATAAAAGAAACTTATCAAAACTTAAAAATACTTAACTAACCTAACCTTATTACTACAACTAACTTAAAATTATAATCGCAAATTGAAATTATTAATTGGAATGATAATTGGTACATAGTAAAAGGTGTCTAAAAATATTAAAGCTTACAAGGAAAAACTAAATCCCAAATGGAAATAACTTAAAAAAAAAAACTAAAACTTAAAAAGGCGTCGCAAAATTCTAAAGCACCTAAATCTTTAGTCTAAAGAAAAAGCACTTAAGGAATTTTACGGCAAAGCCTAAAAATCTAGGAGTAAAAATAACTATAGCAAAAACTAAGTTTAAAATTAAATATGAGCTAAAAATACAAATATTACGCTACAACGATTAAAAAGGGACAAAATATAAAAATATACCAAAAAGTTGTAAAAAGTACAATTTTTATAAAAATATTATTTTTATATTATTTATTTTATAAAACTATTAATTTTATAATTTAATAAAGCTAATTTAACTAAAATATATAAATAAAAAGTAAAAAGTAAAAATAAAACTAATAATAATAATAATAATAATTAGGTTAAATAATAATAATAATAATTAATAACCCGTAATTAATGCAGTTTTAGGGCTTCTGTTCGCGTGTCAGAGTGGCTCCGCGAGTTGCGGTGATTAATGAGGAAAACCCCGCGAGTCGCGGGGTTTAGAAATTCAGCTGACAGGGTTGAGTTTTTACGCGTTTTCTTTATTATTTTTTTTTATTTTTTTTTTTATTTTCTGTTTTTAATTTTTATATAAATGAAAGATGTTTAATAAAATTTATATTATTATAGACTAAAATAAAGATAAAGAAACTTATAAAACTTAAATATTTAACAAAATCTTAAAAATGATTATATTTTTGTTTTTCTTTTTATATTTTTAAACGTATTTTTACAAAAACGAATTTTAATAAAAGTAAACAAAAAAAATCTTTTTTTTTTATATTAGCGTTGCGCTTCCGGCTTTTAAGATGTTTCCCGGCAGCGGCGCCAAAAATACTTGATGTGCAGCGGGGTGTATATAAAATAGTTATTAAATTTTAGCAGGAAATACTATTAAATACGATACAATTTTACACAAGATATTTATTTATTTATAGAATGGATATACTTAAACCTTGCTACAACACTTATAGGCAGTGTACCTAATCGTACAGTAGTGTAGTTTTTAGTAAGTCTGGTTCGTTCCACAGGGAAATCTTTAAACAAAGCTCAACGCTATATTAGTTTACTTTTATAAAAATACAAATATATATAAGTAATATTATAATTATAAAGGGGGGTTTTACCGTTTAATGACCGGTTTGTCGATTTTAAAACTTTAGTCGCAGTTAAAACCTAATGTAAAATATAAAATAAATACAAGACTTTAAATTAAAGCGTAAAGTAAATAACGATAATGAAATTGCGAATAATAAAAATGCGATAAAATAAAATTGCGATAATTAAAAAGTACGATAATTAAAAGTGCGATAAAATAAAATAAATAAAAGTGCGATAATTAGAAGTGCAATTAAATATAAAATAAAGGAAATTAAATATGAAATAAAAGAATTATGCTTATTTAAACTTCCGTAATCATGATGTTTGACGTGTTGATTTTAGTTTTATGCCCATGGGTTAATTGTCCTTTGTCCTGGATTATTTAATATGTCCGTCTGGTTTTTGTCCATAACAGTCCATCAGTCATAAATATAAATTGCAAGTGTCCTCGTCAAATTATTATTATAGCCGAAGTTAAATATTCCAACTAATTGGGGATTCGAATTGTAACAAGGTTTTAATACTTTGTTTAATGAATACACCAGGTTATCGACTGCGTGTAAACCAAGGTTTTACTACTTTGTTAACAATTACACCAATTACCCTTGAATGTAATTTCACCCCTGTTTTAATTATTCTAGTGGCTATTAATCCATTCCCGTGTCCGGTTAAATGAACGATTATTCGTACATATAAATACCCCGCCCATCGTGTCCGATCGAGTGTATATGGTAATTTATAGGGACGCCCAATTGTAAAACTTTATATTAACATTAACAAACTTTCATTTAGTTAAACAAATATAAAGCCCATTAATAGCCCATAGTCTAATTTCCACAAGTGTCGTTCTTTTGTCCAAACCCCAATTATGGTACAAAGCCCAATTACCCAATTTTAGTAATTAGCCCAACATCATGATTACTTCGTTTTAAATAAGCATAATAATAACTTAGCTACGAGACATTAATATAAAAAGGTTGAACATAACTTACAATGATTAAAAATAGCGTAGCGTTACACGGACAGAATTTCGACTTACACCCTTACAACATTCGCTAACATACCCTTATTATTAGAATTATAATTAAAATTAAAATATAAATTATAAATATAAATATAAATTTTACGTATGAAGAGGAAGAAAAAAGATGATGAAATTTGATCAGAATTCGGTTTGCTTTATAGCCAGAGTTGGAATTTGGGGCTCCGCGACTCGCGGCAAAAACCCCTTCAATCTCCGCGAGTCGCGGAGATAGTATTTACAGCTCAGTCCTTGGAGTTTTCTCTGCCGACGGTTTTTTATATATAAATATAATATATATATAATTAATATAATTAATTATATATTATATTATATTTATATACATAGTTAACTTATAATTTTTAGTCCGTTGCGTCGAGCGTTAAGAGTTGACTCTGGTCCCGGTTCCGGATTTTCAAACGTCCTCGCGTACAATTTTATATTTTGTACTTTGCGTTTTGAATCTTGTACTCTTGTAATTTCGAGACGTTTCTTATCAATAATTGGAACCTTTTTGATTGTCTTTTGTTCTTTTGAGCTTTTTGGTCGTTTGCGTCTTCAATTCGTCGAATCTGTCTTTTGTCTTCACCTTTTATTATTTAAACGAATATCTCTTGTAAATAGAACAATTGCAACTAAAAGCTTGTCTTTCTTGAGGAATAATGCTATGAAATATATGTTCGTTTTTAACATTATCAAATATTCCCACACTTGAGCGTTGCTTGTCCTCAAGCAATATTGTTTTGAAATACTAGAATCACTTCTTTATTCTTCACACTTTGTACATCAGTGATTTCTATACGGCGGTATAAACAATGGTAGTAACGATATGGTTTACAGTCCCACATGACTATAAAAATTTAGATCCATTAAGGAAATTGGATCTTTATGAAAACATTTGATCTTTTGAAAATTAAATCTAGTTTTTACCCTAGATGAGTTTTCCGGAATAACCCTTTACCGGTGTTTGCAAAATATTTTTGTGGGTTTGGTGGGTTTCAGATTTGAAAATTTTAGCTCAAAACTTGCGGTTTTGTGTCACCCACTTGCTAACCTTGTATTTGGAAAGCAACACGTCCAGTTTACTTGTCCCGTATATTACCTTTCGGCAAACTACCGTCCGGTTGTAAAGGAAAGCGTTGAACAAGCAACTGTTAAGGCAATGTCCCGTGACATGCTTTTGATTATGGTCTATAACGTGTCGGACGCAATTACTATCCTTGGTAGGAGCAATAGTAAAGCTCACCCTTATAATTTTTCGGTATGGCACAAGGTCCTGTCTTTGACCATGCTATGCAACCACCGTTCTTACGGTTGACACCCGATTTAGTTCAGGTGACCTAATGAATTCCAGGTGAATTCCTAGGATTTTACGTTCAATGGTAATGAACGCATTGAAAATAGGGTTTTCAGAAAATAAATCGGTTTGTAATTTTGATCAAAATATTTTCTCGTTTAAGCTCGAGTTTAGATATCATTGAATTCCATGAGTTTGAATTCTCAATCTTTAAGGTCAATCTCTAGGATTGAGTAATATCAGTCTTAAAAGCTGATTTTTAATCTTTAAGGAGATTATCCTTTCTGGGGATCTGACTCATTAGTCTTATCCAGCTAATTTGCATGGTGCCCCCCCATTGTACGAGATAAATCCTTCTCATGGTTAGGATAAATCTGACCACATGGCGACCCTGTTTAATGCTGAGGTCCGTGGATTTCCTGCTGATTTTAGTGATGACTTTTCTAGATTTTTCGTCAACCTACAGCTGGTCTGAACGACAACTTCATGACCTAAATCAAGAAGCGCGTTTCTTTTTCGGAAGACTTTACTTCCTTTTAATGATGGAATTGATTCATCGTGTAGATCCATCTCTTCTTTTCTTTCATTGGGTAAAACAGTTTAGTTTAGTCCAAAGCAAAAGTATTTTCAGTTATTTGTTACAGATATATGTGACATATGTTTAAGATAACTTGGTAAATTTTCCCACACTTTGCTTTTATTTTCCTTTTTATCGTCCTCTATTCCATTTTAAATGAATTTTAACATTTTAGTTTGTTTCTCAATTTATGTCCTTTCCGAGGTAACAATAATTTCGGTGTTAAAACCTAGTTTTATCGTTCATAAATATGTATAAACATGATTTGAATTCATTTAATTGAAAATTTTTACTAGAATTGGGTAGTCAGTATATAAGACTAGGGCTGTTCTTTTTTTATCAGAGAGCACTAGATTCTAATACAACTACTGCTTTACTAGTATTTTTAATGGTAACCAAATGTATAAAGTAAAAAATTTTAAAATCCGAAAGAATTTAACCCCTTCCCACACTTAAGATCTTGCAATGCCCTCATTTGCAAGAAATCAGTAACAATTTAAATTATTGAGGGTGATTTGTGTGAAAATGATTAAATTTTTACCAAAGTTTCCAAATATATTGGCGTTTGTTTGCTGAATGATAAATGGTGCACATCATTTGTTCATTCCGTCTTGTTGTTATTTCACATCTATTTTGCATCTTGTCGTCAAAATTAGTTGCTTTTGCTGAACTTAATGCCAGTCTTTGAAAATGCGTTGTTTTACCCTGTTGTGTACATAAGATAAACTGCAAACATATATACATATTTTTGAAGTTTGGTATATTACCCCACATTCAAAAATTATTAAAATCTAAGAATAAAAGTTAGAAATTATAAAAATGATTACAATATTAACAAAAATATTAAATGTATCAATAATTACAAATTACAAAATAAAAAAATAAAAAAAATAATAATAATAAGTAAACTAAGGATGATATTGGTACGAACCGGTGTAGGAATAACCATAAGTGCTATAGAATGCTTCGGCAGGGTCATACGTAGGATATGGTGGCTGCATCTCTATCGACCAAGGAGGGAAGACGGGTTTCGGTGTAGGAATATAGTTTCTACCTATATGTTGGCAATGCGCTATGATCTGGTTCTGATGAACTTGCCAATCTTCAAATGCTCTCTGTCTAGCATTTTCGTATTCCTGAGAAGCTATAAACCTATGCATTTCTTGCATCTCATTCCCCCCTCCTACATTACCTTGCTCCTGGTTTCTCTCCACCTGTGGATGTCTACCATGGTATCGTACTGCGGCGTTATTTCGCCGCTTCAAAACTTTCGCACCATGGTATACATTTAAACCTATAGTGTCGCGGGGTTCCGGCTCTTCTAGTAATAATCCCCCCCGACTTATATCCACACCGAGATATTCACCAATCAAAGTAATAAAAATACCACCTCCTATTATGCTATGTGGACGCATCCCCCGAACCATAGCTGATAAATAATAACCCACACAATATGGTATACTTACAGCGCTCTGTGGGTCTCGAATACACATATGGTAAAACAAATCTTGTTCATTTACCTTTTCTTTGTTTTTACCCCTTTGTGTAATCGAATTAGCTAAAAACCTATGTATTACTCTTAATTCGGCTCTATCTATATCCAAATAAGAGTAGTTTCCCCCTTTGAAACGGTGATGGCTTGTCATTTGACTCCACACACCGTGTGTATCAAAATTCTCATCTATCTTTCTACCGTTTAGTATCAATCCTCTACAATCGGCAGACGCTAATTCCTCAGGCGTATATATACGTAAAGCCTGAGCCATGTCCAGTAAAGACATGTGGCGCATCGAACCGCCTAACAAAAATCTAATAAAAGAACGATCGGTTAAACTAGCTACCCGATCATTCAACTCTATACTACATAATAACTCTTCACACCATACTTTATATACAGGTCTGCGTATGGTGAATAAACATATCCAGTCATTAAAAGAAGAATTATCATACCTTTGTACAAGTAATTCCCTAATTGGCCCGGCCAATTCTACAGCTTCTAAGGGTCCCCATTCTATGACCCTCGGTACCTCAACAACCTTAGAGTGAAGAGTATGCAAACCCCGTTGATATTTTGGATAATCTATCCAAAGTCTGTCAAATCTCAGGTTCGGGTGCAACTGTTCCAAGTGCATATCTGAAAAGGTCATGACTGGATGAGGTACATCCTGCTTGTAGTAGTTATCTACCTCCTGTTGGTCTAAATTCTCAGCAGGAGCATGGCGGGCTTGGGATGAAGATTCACCCCTTTCATTCTGCAAAACACATCAAACACAAATTTTGTGCATCCAAATATGCATTAGTGTCAGCAAAATCATTAATCAAAATAATTACAATGACATTATCAATTTATATCAAACTTAAGCTTATTTTCACATTTTTATCAAATCTACACTTTTTCAAATAAGCATATACGAAAATTTTCGCCAAGTTCATAAGCATTCAACTCAAATAACATGTCAAAATAATCATTACTAGCAATTAAACAAGTCTCAAATGGCATTATCTTTCAAAAATCAAGTTCATGAATTTTAGACTTGAAAAAGTCCACTTTAATTCTCAAAATCATGTTTAGGCTCAAAGTTTGGATCATTTAACTACCTAGACATGTTACACTACTCAATTTAGCAGCAATTCATGACAAAAATCGGCCATAACCTGTTTATATCAAAAAGCCCCAAATTGCTCAAGAACACAAACCCTAGATTATTCAAAATTTGAAGTTTAAGGCTTCTAATCATGTTAAACAGCATCAATCTAGGTTATACAAGCATAATACATAAACAATTTAAGTCTAATTACACTAAAAAGCATCAAAATCAAATTGGGGAAAAAATAGCTCAAGAACACCAAATTTCGAATTAAATGGTGTTTAGGTGTAGAAATTTACCGTTTTTCTTGAGAAATTCTTAGATAGCATCCTTCTTAACATGATTTTAGCAAAAAATTTGGTGATTAACGGTTAAAAATTGGGATTTTTGGGGGTGATTTTCGGGTTTTTCGGGGTGTTTTTCGCTGTGAAATTCGCAGTGTTTTTGTGTGGGAGTTGGTCAGTTCGTGCAGCTCTTTTATTTTTTTTTTCTGGATTTTGGTCCCTCCGCGACTCGCGGAGGTTTTGTACTTCAAACTCCGCGAGTCGCGGAGTTTGCTCTCTTTTTTTTTTTTTTTTTTTTTTTTTTATGATCTTTAACTTATAAAACAATTAAGAAATTAATTTTAAAATTTTGTTTCCCTTGTTATTTAGGACGAGGTCGTTTCGGATCGATGTCCTAGTCCGTCCCTCGACAAAATTTTAAAATTTGTCTTTTTGTAGCGATTGTTTTAAAAGCTAAGATTTTTGGGTTTTTTCAATGTTTTTGGCATACTCTAATTCAGTAAGATTAAAAATAATGATAATAAAAGTTCTCGTCCCTCCCTCGGGTAAAGCAATTTCGGTTCAAAGACCTAGTCTTCAACTTACGACGAATTTTTAAAAATCATATTTTTTAACTTAATGAGATAAAGTAAATTTTTGTTTTTAAATTCACACAACTTAAATATAAAATTCAAAATTAATATTAAAAATTCACACCAAACTCAAAATTTGAAATGCATAAAATTAAAAATTCATATTTTAAAAATTAAAAGTTCACACCAAACTTAATTTAAAAATTTATAAATTCATATCAAACTTATATTAATTTTTCAAATATTTACAATTTTAAATATATTGTTTTTACAAAGTTTACAATATTAATTTAAGATTTAAATATTAATTTTAAAAACATGGTAAAAAAAAATTAAAAATCTTTTTGTCTTTTTATCCCACTTTAATCAATCAAATATTATCAAAAATATGCGCCCCTCTTTTCGGTAAAGTAATTTCGGTTCCAAGACCTAATTTAACTCATGACGAATTTTTGAAATATTTTGGGTTGATTGTTTAAAGATATTTATACCTTAAGAATAAACGTTAAATTTCGCAGTGATGTAATAAATTTTTGAATGATATCAATAATTTCGGTCGCCAAACCTAATTTTATTTAATACCAATTTAATACTTTTTAGCGAACAAATTAGCGTTTATTATCAAAAGGTTAAAAATAAATAAAAATAAAAACTGTACAGACATACCTGTGAAATAGATTTCTTAGTTATATGATCTATTATATTCATAAGATAGTCGGTTTAATTGGTTTTCCATGGCTGCATAGGCGTAACCTCGAGCATTCATTGTCTTTTCTTCTAAACATATGAACGGTCCGTCTCTGCATAAAGTAACAAATTCGGTATTTGAATAGGTTTGATTATTTGAACATTTACCTCCATGTGACCATTTTCCGCATTTGTGACATCTTTCTAGGTGTCGTGCTCTTCTTTTCGCTGCGGATTTTGATTTTCCTTTACCAAATTGTAACTTATTATCTTCGCATCTGGATCCTTTTCTAACTCCGTCCATTCTTTCTCTGATTACTGATACTAATTCACTCGGTAATATATCATTATTTCTTTTAGTGATCAAAGCGTGTAGCATTAGACCATGGTTTAGTTCACAGGCAGTCTTCATTTTGTAAAAACCTAAAAAAAATAAAAATTCAGAATGGGGGGAGAAGACTAGTTCTTTAGGGTCTGCTAGGGAAAGACCATACGTGTTCCATTTTCGAGAACTACACGAAAACAGACAATCTAACTCTAACAGAAATACATATTATCCTTTAAAGACTTGATTCTCCCCACACTTAGTTAGCTGTGGTGTCGAAATTGTGATTAACTTCGTTGTCGACTTCCATCGGACCATGTATGTAATGTTTAACTCTGTGACCATTAACTTTAAATTCAATCCCATTTGAATTTATTAATTCTATCGTTCCGTATGGGAAAACTCTTTTGACTATGAATGGTCCAGACCATCTTGATTTCAATTTTCCAGGAAATAGCTTGAATCGTGAATTGAAAAGAAGAACTCTGTCTCCTTCTTTAAATTCTTTTGAACTTCTGATTCTTTTATCATGCCATTTCTTCGTTCTTTCCTTATAGATTAACGAATTTTCGTATGCTTCATGTCTTAATTCTTCTAATTCGTTTAGTTGACTTAATCGTAGACGTCCGGCTTCATGTAAATCAAGATTACATGTTTTCAAAGCCTAAAATGCTTTGTGTTCAATTTCTACTGGAAGATGACATGCTTTTCCATAAACAAGTCTAAAAGGTGTGGTTCCAATTGGAGTTTTGTAGGCTGTTCTAAAAGCCCAGAGTGCATCCTCCAATTTAATGGACCATTCCTTTGGATTTGTTCCTACGGTTTTCTCTAGAATACGTTTTAAAGCTCGGTTGGTATTTTCAACTTGTCCACTTGTTTGTGGATGATATGCGGTGGAGATTTTATGAGTTACTCCATATCTTTTAAGAACTTTCTCAAGTTGATTATTACAGAAATGAGTACCCCGATCACTTATTAAAGCTTTCGGTGTTCCAAACCTTGCAAAAAGACGTTTTAAAAAGTTGACTACAACTCGTGCATCGTTAGTTGGGAGAGCTTGTGCTTCCGCCCATTTAGATACATAATCAATGGCTACGAGTATATATAGATTATTATGAGATTTTGGAAATGGACCCATAAAGTCAATACCCCAAATGTCAAATACTTCACATACTTGGATGACATTTTGTGGCATTTCATCACGTTGACTTATTTTTCCGGCCCTTTGACATGCATCACAGGATTTGCAAAGAAGGTGTGCGTCTTTGTAAATTGTAGGCCAATAGAATCCAGCTTCATAAACTTTTCTTGCTGTTAGTTGAGGCCCATAATGCCCTCCTGTTGGTCCTGTGTGACAATGGTTTAAAATTTTACTAGCTTCATCTCCAAATACACATCGGCGTATTATTCCATCGGGACAACTTTTAAACAGATGTGGATCTTCCCAGAAATAGTGTTTTATATCACTGAAGAATTTCTTTCGTCTTTGGTACGATAATCCTTTTTCAAGGAATCCACAAACTAAGTAGTTTGCATAGTCTGCAAACCATGAGATTTCTTTATAATCTATCTTCAATAGATATTCATCAGGAAAGTTGTCTTGTATGGCTGATTCATTTAGAACTTCTAATTCGGGATTTTCAAGACGAGAAAGATGATCAGCGGCGAGATTTTCTGCTCCTCTTTTATCTCGGATTTCAATATCAAACTCTTGTAAGAGTAAGATCCAACGGATTAATCTTGGTTTAGCATCTTGTTTTGAAAATAGGTATCTAAGAGCAGAATGGTCGGTATAGACCACCGTTTTTGCTAGAACGAGATATGATCGAAATTTGTCAAAAGCAAAGACAATAGCAAGGAGTTCTTTTTCAGTAGTTGTATAGTTCGTTTGTGCTCCTTGTAATGTCTTACTAGCATAATATATAGGTTGAAATCGTTTTTCAATCCTTTGTCCTAAAACGGCTCCCATTGCAAAATCACTTGCATCGCACATTAGTTCAAATGGTAGATTCCAATTTGGTGTTATCATGATCGGCGCATTAGTGAGTTTCTCTTTAAGAATATTAAAAGATTTGATACACTCATCTGAAAAGATGAATGGCGCATCCTTTTCTAGGAGTTTATTCATAGGAGTGGCAATTTTAGAAAAATCTTTTATGAAACGTCGGTAAAAACCGGCATGCCCTAGAAAACTCCTAATTCCTCTAACATTTGTGGGATGTGGAAGTTTAGCAATTATATCTACTTTAGCTCTATCCACTTCAATTCCTTCTTTTGAAATTTTATGTCCAAGAACGATGCCTTCTTTAACCATGAAATGGCATTTCTCCCAATTAAGTACTAGATTTGATTTTTCGCATCTAATTAGCATTCGTTCCAGATTAACTAGACATGATTTAAATGTATCACCGAAGACTGAAAAGTCATCCATGAATACTTCCATGCATTCTTCTATCATGTCGTAAAAAATCGCCATCATACACCTTTGAAAGGTTGCAGGGGCGTTGCAAAGTCCAAATGGCATGCGTTTGTAAGCAAAAGTACCATAAGGGCACGTGAATGTGGTTTTCTCTTGATCCTCGGGTGCTATTGGAATTTGAAAATATCCGGAAAATCCATCTAGAAAACAATAGTAACTATTTCCGGCTAATCTTTCCAACATTTGATCTATGAAAGGTAAGGGAAAGTGATCTTTTCTGGTGGCGTCATTTAATTTTCTATAATCAATACATACACGCCATCCTGTTACAGTCCTAGTAGGAATAAGCTCATTTTTCTCATTTGTGATGACAGTCATGCCACCCTTCTTAGGCACGCATTGAACTGGACTTACCCATGGACTATCAGAGATTGGATATATCAAACCTGCATCTAGCAGTTTAATAATCTCTTTCTTAACTACATCTTGCATATTAGGATTTAGTCTTCGTTGACGTTGCACATACGTTTTATGACCTTCTTCCATAAGGATTTTATGTGTGCAATACGAAGGACTTATTCCTTTAATATCATGAATCTTCCATGCAATGGCTGGTTTATGAGCTTTCAACACAGAAATGAGCTGTGATTTCTCATTTTCAGTAAGAGAAGATGATATTATTACAGGTAATTCAGATTCACCATGTAAATAAGCGTATTCCAAATGGTTTGGAAGTGGCTTTAACTCTAATTTCGGAGGTTCTTCTATCGATGATTTATATCGATATCTGTCTTCTTCTTTTAGCATTTGAATTTCTTCTGTTGTTGGTTCATATCCATTAGCTATAAGTGTAGCTAACATTTCAGCTTCATCAATTGGTTCATTACCTTCTCCTAAAGAACATTCTCCTGTTCCTTGTAATTCTGGAAATTCTTCTAATAATTCTGCATGTGCATCTATAGTTTGAATATAATAACATGTATCATCTGCAGATTGTGGTTGTTGCATTGCTCTATCCACTGAAAAGGTAACACTCTCATCCTCTATACTTAGGGTCAGTTTCTTACCGAACACGTCTATCATTGCTTTAGCCGTGTTTAAGAATGGTCTTCCTAATATGAGAGGAACTTGAGAATCTTCTTCCATGTCCAAAACAACAAAATCTACTGGAAATACTAAAGTACCAACTTTAACTAGCATGTTCTCCATTATCCCTCTAGGATATTTTATTGATCTATCGGCTAGTTGTATGCTTATTCTGGTTGGTTTCAATTCTCCAAGGTCTAGTTTAGCGTATAGTGAATACGGCATTAGATTTATACTAGCACCTAAGTCTGCCAATGCTTCTATTGAACTAAGACTACCCAGAAAACATGGAATTGTGAAACTTCCTGGATCAGATAATTTTTCTGGTATCTTATTCAACAGCACTGCTGAACAATTAGCATTCATAGTAACAGCCGAGAGTTCTTCCATTTTCTTTCTATTTGAGATTAGATCTTTCAAGAATTTAGCATATCTTGGCATTCCTGAAATCACATCAATGAAAGGAAGATTTACATTTATCTGTTTAAACATATCCAAAAATTTGGATTGCTCGGCTTCAAGTTTTTCTTTCTTCATTTTACTCGGGTAAGGAAGTGGTGGTTGGTATGGTTTAACATAAGGTTTATCCTTAACTGTGTTATTTTCATTAACCTTTTCAACTACCGGTTCTTTTTCCTTATCTTGATCAGGTTGTGGTTCTTGTGGAGTAGGAATAGTTTCATCAGAAGTTACTGGTATTTCAGGTGGTTTAAGTGTTGTACCACTTCTTGTGGTAATAGCTTTAGCTGTTTCATTCCGGGGGTTAGCATTTGTATCGCTTGGTAGACTTCCCGGTTTTCTTTCACCTATTAACCTTGCTAGGTTACTTACTTCTTGTTCTAGATTTTGAATAGAAGCTTGTTGATTTCTAAATGCTTGAGCATTTTGTTCATTAGTTTGTTTTTGAGATGTGAAAAACTGCGTTTGAGTTTCAACTAGCTTTGTCATCATATCTTCTAAATTCGGCTTTTTATCATCGGTTTGTTGTGGTGGTTTGTTTTGAAAATTCGGTCTTTGCTGATTGTAAGTATTATTGGATACTTGTTGATTGCTAGGACCTTGTTGGTTGTTGTATGGAATATTTCGGTTATAATTCTGGTTTTGATTGTAAATCGGTCTTGGCGGTTGATAATTATTCTGATAATTATTTCCAGGCCTTTGGTTTATGTATGAAATATTCTCTCTTTGTTCTATTGTTAATTCAATACTGAGACAATCTTTTGTCAAATGTGGTCCTCCACACTGCTCACAACTAATTCGTATTGAGTGAATATCCTTAGTCATCTTTTCCATTCGTCTCTCGAAAGCATCTATCTTTGCGGAAATGGAATCTAAGTCATGGCTAGAATCGGCTCTAGCTGCTTTAGATGATCTAATGATGTCTTTTTCTTGGTGCCACTCATGTGAGTGGGAAGCAGTATTATCAATAATTTTGTAAGCATCAGTTTCGGTTTTCTTCATAATAGAACCACCAGCTGCTATATCTATGTCTTTTCTTGTAGTGATGTCGCATCCTCGGTAGAATATTTGTACTATTTGACAGGTGTCTAAACCATGTTGCGGACATCCTCTTAATAACTTTCCATATCTTGTCCACGCCTCATATAGAGTTTCATTTGGCTTCTGTGTGAACGTAACAATTTCTGCTTGAAGTCTTACGGCTTTAGATGCAGGAAAGAATTGTTTAAGAAATTTGTCAATTAAAACATCCCATGTATCAATCGCTCCTTCAGGTAACGATTCCAACCAATCTTTGGCTTCTCCCTTTAAGTCCAGGGAAATAACATGAGATATATCTGTTCATCCTCCACTTCTCGTATTTTAAATAGTGTGCAGATCCTATTAAAGGTACGTAGATGTTCATTTGGATCTTCCTTCGGCGCACCACTAAATTGACATTGATTAGTCACCATGTGTAGAATTTGTCCTTTGATTTCATAATCTGGCGCATTAATGTCTGGATGAGTAATTGCGTGACCTTGGCCAGTGCGTTTAGCTCTCATTCGGTCTTCCATACTTAAAGGTTCCAGATTCTCCATAATTGAATTTGTTGACTCGGTATCACTAGATGATTCTGATTTAATGGTTCGTTCCTCAACAATCTCTGTTTGAATGATTGGTGGTTCCGGAGGAAAGTTTAGTGGTTCAGGATCTATGAACCGTTCCTGAATATTTTCCGGATTCTCAATTGTGAGGTCGGGTTCAAAAAATGGATTATTGGAAATTTGAACTGAAGTTCTTGGTCGACTGGATGACGATTCTAAAGAAAAATCAACGGCGGTTATATTTGTTAAACGATGTCTTGATCGAGTTACAGGTGGTGAACGTACAAAAGGTGATGAACGTCTTGCTCGGTGCATTCACTGAATATCCTATTAGTTTTTAAAAGGAAAGAAAAATTATAATAAGTTATCCAATCAATAGACTTTTCTGATTTTGCCCACGTTTCGAATAGCCAAAAGATGCAGCAGAGGGGCAGGATTCGTTTGGTCTCAATATAATTGAGGACTGTTTGGCTCCAATAACCCGGTCCACGTACAAATCCAACTATTACTACGAACCAGAAAATTTTGATGTCTATCAATTTAACTACTTAAAATAAATTTTCGTAATTTTAAGAAATTTAGATAAGAAGTAGAATAAAAATCTATGTCCTAAAAACTAGAATGGCGAGAAATAAGAGAGAAAAAGAGTTCGTCGAAAAAGGTTGAAAAAGAAAAAAAATGGTTGAAAAATAAAAGGTGACGGAAAAATAAAAGAAACTTATCAAAACTTAAAAATACTTAACTAACCTAACCTTATTACTACAACTAACTTAAAATTATAATCGCAAATTGAAATTATTAATTGGAATGATAATTGGTACATAGTAAAAGGTGTCTAAAAATATTAAAGCTTACAAGGAAAAACTAAATCCCAAATGGAAATAACTTAAAAAAAAAAAACTAAAACTTAAAAAGGCGTCGCAAAATTCTAAAGCACCTAAATCTTTAGTCTAAAGAAAAAGCACTTAAGGAATTTTACGGCAAAGCCTAAAAATCTAGGAGTAAAAATAACTATAGCAAAAACTAAGTTTAAAATTAAATATGAGCTAAAAATACAAATATTACGCTACAACGATTAAAAAGGGACAAAATATAAAAATATACCAAAAAGTTGTAAAAAGTACAATTTTTATAAAAATATTATTTTTATATTATTTATTTTATAAAACTATTAATTTTATAATTTAATAAAGCTAATTTAACTAAAATATATAAATAAAAAGTAAAAAGTAAAAATAAAACTAATAATAATAATAATAATAATTAGGTTAAATAATAATAATAATAATTAATAACCCGTAATTAATGCAGTTTTAGGGCTTCTGTTCGCGTGTCAGAGTGGCTCCGCGAGTTGCGGTGATTAATGAGGAAAACCCCGCGAGTCGCGGGGTTTAGAAATTCAGCTGACAGGGTTGAGTTTTTACGCGTTTTCTTTATTATTTTTTTTTATTTTTTTTTTTATTTTCTGTTTTTAATTTTTATATAAATGAAAGATGTTTAATAAAATTTATATTATTATAGACTAAAATAAAGATAAAGAAACTTATAAAACTTAAATATTTAACAAAATCTTAAAAATGATTATATTTTTGTTTTTCTTTTTATATTTTTAAAAGTATTTTTACAAAAACGAATTTTAATAAAAGTAAACAAAAAAAATCTTTTTTTTTTATATTAGCGTTGCGCTTCCGGCTTTTAAGATGTTTCCCGGCAGCGGCGCCAAAAATACTTGATGTGCAGCGGGGTGTATATAAAATAGTTATTAAATTTTAGCAGGAAATACTATTAAATACGATACAATTTTACACAAGATATTTATTTATTTATAGAATGGATATACTTAAACCTTGCTACAACACTTATAGGCAGTGTACCTAATCGTACAGTAGTGTAGTTTTTAGTAAGTCTGGTTCGTTCCACAGGGAAATCTTTAAACAAAGCTCAACGCTATATTAGTTTACTTTTATAAAAATACAAATATATATAAGTAATATTATAATTATAAAGGGGGGTTTTACCGTTTAATGACCGGTTTGTCGATTTTAAAACTTTAGTCGCAGTTAAAACCTAATGTAAAATATAAAATAAATACAAGACTTTAAATTAAAGCGTAAAGTAAATAACGATAATGAAATTGCGAATAATAAAAATGCGATAAAATAAAATTGCGATAATTAAAAAGTACGATAATTAAAAGTGCGATAAAATAAAATAAATAAAAGTGCGATAATTAGAAGTGCAATTAAATATAAAATAAAGGAAATTAAATATGAAATAAAAGAATTATGCTTATTTAAACTTCTGTAATCATGATGTTTGACGTGTTGATTTTAGTTTTATGCCCATGGGTTAATTGTCCTTTGTCCTGGATTATTTAATATGTCCGTCTGGTTTTTGTCCATAACAGTCCATCAGTCATAAATATAAATTGCAAGTGTCCTCGTCAAATTATTATTATAGCCGAAGTTAAATATTCCAACTAATTGGGGATTCGAATTGTAACAAGGTTTTAATACTTTGTTTAATGAATACACCAGGTTATCGACTGCGTGTAAACCAAGGTTTTACTACTTTGTTAACAATTACACCAATTACCCTTGAATGTAATTTCACCCCTGTTTTAATTATTCTAGTGGCTATTAATCCATTCCCGTGTCCGGTTAAATGAACGATTATTCGTACATATAAATACCACGCCCATCGTGTCCGATCGAGTGTATATGGTAATTTATAGGGACGCCCAATTGTAAAACTTTATATTAACATTAACAAACTTTCATTTAGTTAAACAAATATAAAGCCCATTAATAGCCCATAGTCTAATTTCCACAAGTGTCGTTCTTTTGTCCAAACCCCAATTATGGTACAAAGCCCAATTACCCAATTTTAGTAATTAGCCCAACATCATGATTACTTCGTTTTAAATAAGCATAATAATAACTTAGCTACGAGACATTAATATAAAAAGGTTGAACATAACTTACAATGATTAAAAATAGCGTAGCGTTACACGGACAGAATTTCGACTTACACCCTTACAACATTCGCTAACATACCCTTATTATTAGAATTATAATTAAAATTAAAATATAAATTATAAATATAAATATAAATTTTACGTATGAAGAGGAAGAAAAAAGATGATGAAATTTGATCAGAATTCGGTTTGCTTTATAGCCAGAGTTGGAATTTGGGGCTCCGCGACTCGCGGCAAAAACCCCTTCAATCTCCGCGAGTCGCGGAGATAGTATTTACAGCTCAGTCCTTGGAGTTTTCTCTGCCGACGGTTTTTTATATATAAATATAATATATATATAATTAATATAATTAATTATATATTATATTATATTTATATACATAGTTAACTTATAATTTTTAGTCCGTTGCGTCGAGCGTTAAGAGTTGACTCTGGTCCCGGTTCCGGATTTTCAAACGTCCTCGCGTACAATTTTATATTTTGTACTTTGCGTTTTGAATCTTGTACTCTTGTAATTTCGAGACGTTTCTTATCAATAATTGGAACCTTTTTGATTGTCTTTTGTTCTTTTGAGCTTTTTGGTCGTTTGCGTCTTCAATTCGTCGAATCTGTCTTTTGTCTTCACCTTTTATTATTTAAACGAATATCTCTTGTAAATAGAACAATTGCAACTAAAAGCTTGTCTTTCTTGAGGAATAATGCTATGAAATATATGTTCGTTTTTAGCATTATCAGGGGGTGTTGGGCAAATCATGTTTTGTGATAAAAAAAAAAAAAAAGAGTTACTATTAACAAATAGTGTTAACCAATCATAGGTTGACAGCATTTACCACAATTTTTATATATATAAATGTAAAAATTATATTTATAAAAAAACATTTCTCACTAATGAGGTCATACCCACTCCATATGTTATATGTTATATGTTATAGACTCGCCATTGATTTTTTTAGCGGCTATAAAATATAAAGGGTGAAGATCTAGAAAGAATTAAGACTATAAGAGAATTCAGAGAACTCATAGACTAAACGCAATCTGTGTGCAGATTGAGCTTAGTCTGTGTGCAGATTGAGCCAATATGTGTGCAGATTGAGCTGAATCTCTGTGCAGATTGAGCTCAATCTGTGTGAAGATTGAGCTCAATCTGTGTGAAGATTGAGCTCAATCTGTAGGTTCTGGGTTCTCTCTCACCCTTAGTTCTCTCAGAGTCCCTTCACATATAATATATATATATATATATATATATATATATATATATATATATATATATATATATATATATATATATATATATATATATATATATATATATATATATATAGTCATTATCAAGAGAGATGGGTATCCAAGGAAGATGCATGGAGTAGAGTAGAAAGCAAGTTTGTTGGTTCTTTTTAGATGAGGGTAACAGAGGAAACCGAAGACACATAGTGGAAAATAGTTAGGTGGATTTTTGTAGAGTTGTGTGTGAGGAATATCGTAGTTAATGGTGGAAGATGGCAGAGATTTAGAAGGTGGGAGACCATGTGTAGTGCCTCTGTCTAGAAAGTTTGAGGTAGGTTTGCTTGAAATAGAAGGGTGCAGATTAGGTTATTTATAGTGCATATCATTCTTTCAGATTTGCCGTTTAGTTGGAAAGTTTGGGTGCAAGATAGTCGAAGTTGAATGTCATTTGATTGGAACAGTTGGTGTAGATGGATGTTATTGAATTCCCCCTTGATCACATTGCAAAGCTTTAGTTTTAGTGGTGAATTATGTTTCAACGAATGCGCGCAATTGTACAAATATATTGAACACTTTAGATTTATTGCGTAATGGAAACACCCATAGATAATGCGAATAATGATCCAAGAAAGTAACATAGTATTTAAAACCACTAAGGCTTAACCCTGGAGAAATCCATAAATCAGAACGAATAATATCAAATGCAGAAGTAACATGCGAACTATAACTACTAAATAAAAGTCTCACGTGTTTGTCAAGTTAGCATGCATGACAGAACTTTAGAGCTTCGTATTATTACAAACTATGGAATTATTAGAAACAAGACAGCATAATGATTCAACGCTGGGATGTCCGAGACGTTGATGCCAAGTAGTGGAGGTAGTGAGGAGAACATGTTGAACAGGTGTAGATGACTGAGGTGTGAACGGGTAGAGATTTCCGGTGATGTCACATCGGAGGAGCAAGCGACGAGTCAAGTAGTTTTTGACAGAAAAATCAAACTCCTCAAAACAAACAGACACTTTATTATCACGGGCAAAACGGCGCACATAAATAAGATTTTATACAATGTTAGGTGTTAAGAGTAAGTTATAAAGATAAAGTGGTCGGTGGATATTAGGCAACACACATTGGCCAGTGTTAGTGACATGAATGGTGTTCCTGTCGCCAACGACAACCGAAGGGTACATGCAATAATTAAAATTTATACTCATATTATTAATGCTAGATGTAAAATGGGTGGAAGCACATGTTTCCATGTTCCAATCTTCTAAACCACAATGTTGACAACCCCAGTTAGTAGACTGGGGTATTGAGGTCTGATAAGTGGGCTGACTGGTATAAAAAACATGTTGAGCTTCAATGTTATTAGATTGCTCATAAGGAGTATGGCCTGCCACATATAGTTATGGCCTAAAGAATAACTGTCCAGTGCCCACTAACTCCAATCTACTATAATTCTACGATGGATTGTCGTTGGGCCATGGACTTGCATTTAATATAGGTTTCCATGACCGATTACCATACATAGTGGCGGCTTATGTCCTTCACAAGATCGATGACACGTATTATTTGATACTTATCAAATGGTACACGTGGTAGGTGATACACGTGATTTAGGATGACTAAACTTTGAAACAAATTGATGGTTTTTTCAACAAAAAAACGTATCACTATGATTTTTTTATTTTTTTATTATATTATACTATATTATTATACTATATTATATTATATTATATTATATTATATTTATATTATATACCTATGAATAGTACAGTGGAAATGAATAGTACTATTCATTTCCACTTTATCCAAACTTAACCCCTAACTTTCATTAAAATACAAATCGAACCCCCCATTTTATACGTATATTTTTCCCCAAATTTCACAAGCTTAACCCCCTAACTTTTATTAAAATACAAATCGCACCCCCACTTTACTAACTTTTTTTTTTACTAATATTCAATTTTCACAAACTTAACCCCCTAACTTTTATTAAAATACAAATCGAACCCCCACTTTATACGTACAATTTTTTCAAATTTCACAAACTTAACTCACTAACTTTTATTAAAATACAAATCGAACCCCCACTTTACTAACCTTTTTTTTTTTTAAAATAAAACCCGAACGCTAAAAGAAGCAACTTTCACAAAAAGAAAAACCCTTCAATGTTATGTCGAAAAAAATTCTTTTTTATAAAATAGATCAAGACTTTTTTTTTAACTCGCATTAGAAACGGAGCCCCCGGCGCGAAGCGAGGGCTCCACAACTAATATATATCTAAAAGGTGTAGTCCAAATGAATAGTCACCTTTAAAGGTTTCACAAACTTACCTCAAACTTTTTATATTTTATAACTCAACCCCAAGATTTATCATAGTTACCTCCATAGATTTTATAAACTTACCACAAACTTTTTACATTTTATAATTTAACCATCAAACTCCTCATTCATTATAAATCGCCCATACAATTTTCACTATCTAATAACTACGCACTATTATTAATATTATTATTATTATCAAATCAATCACATAGGTTTTTACTTTATTATTGTTTAACTTTTTTCTCTCATTACAAATTAACCACGTAACTGATTTTTTTAATAACTGATTTTTTGTTATATATATATATATATGAAATGTCCCGTTCTTATTGATTAAAAACGTTCCATATTAATTGATTTCGTTGCGAGGTTTTGACCTCTATATGAGACGTTTTTCAAAGACTGTATTCATTTTAAAATAAACCATAACCTTTATTTCATAAATAAAGGTTTAAAAAGCTTTACGTAGATTATCAAATAATGATAATCTAAAATATCCTGTTTACACATGACCATTACATAATGGTTTACAATACAAATATGTTACATCGAAATCAGTTTCTTGAATGCAGTTTTTACACAATATCATACAAACATGGACTCCAAATCTTGTCCTTATTTTAGTATGCAACAGCGGAAGCTCTTAGTATTCACCTGAGAATAAACATGCTTTAAACGTCAACAAAAATGTTGGTGAGTTATAGGTTTAACCTATATATATTAAATCGTAACAATAGACCACAAGATTTCATATTTCAATACACATCCCATACATAGAGATAAAAATCATTCATATGATGAACACCTGGTAACCGACATTAACAAGATGCATATATAAGAATATCCCCATCATTCCGGGACACCCTTCGGATATGATATAAATTTCGAAGTACTAAAGCATCCGGTACTTTGGATGGGGTTTGTTAGGCCCAATAGATCTATCTTTAGGATTCGCGTCAATTAGGGTGTCTGTTCCCTAATTCTTAGATTACCAGACTTAATAAAAAGGGGCATATTCGATTTCGATAATTCAATCATAGAATGTAGTTTCACGTACTTGTGTCTATTTTGTAAATCATTTATAAAACCTGCATGTATTCTCATCCCAAAAATATTAGATTTTAAAAGTGGGACTATAACTCACTTTCACATATTTTTACTTCGTCGGGAAGTAAGACTTGGCCACTGGTTGATTCACGAACCTATAACAATATATACATATATATCAAAGTATGTTCAAAATATATTTACAATACTTTTAATACATTTTAATGTTTTAAGTTTATTAAGTCAGCTGTCCTCGTTAGTAACCTACAACTAGTTGTCCACAGTTAGATGTACAAAAATAAATCGATAAATATTATCTTGAATCAATCCACGACCCAGTGTATACGTATCTCAGTATTGATCACAACTCAAACTATATATATATTTTGGAATCAACCTCAACCCTATATAGCTAACTCCAACATTCACATATAGAGTGCCTATGGTTGTTCCGCAATATATATATAGATGGGTCGACATGATAGGTCGAAACATTGTATACGTGTCTATGGTATCTCAAGATTACATAATATACAATATAAGTTGATTAGGTTATGGTTGGAATAGATTTGTTACCAATTTTCACGTAGCTAAAATGAGAAAAATTATCCAATCTTGTTTTACCCATAACTTCTTCATTTTAAATCCGTTTTGAGTGAATCAAATTGCTATGGTTTCATATTGAACTCTATTTTATGAATCTAAAAAGAAAAGGTATAGGTTTATAGTCGGAAAAATAAGTTACAAGTCGTTTTTGTAAAGGTAGTCATTTCAGTCGAAAGAACGACGTCTAGATGACCATTTTAGAAAACATACTTCCACTTTGAGTTTAACCATAATTTTTGGATATAGTTTCATGTTCATAATAAAAATCATTTTCCCAGAATAACAACTTTTAAATCAAAGTTTATCATAGTTTTTAATTAACTAACCCAAAACAGCCCGCATTGTTACTACGACGGCGTAAATCCGATTTTACGGTGTTTTTCGTGTTTCCAGGTTTTAAATCATCAAGTTAGCATATAATATAGATATAGAACATGTGTTTAGTTGATTTTAAAAGTCAAGTTAGAAGGATTAACTTTTATTTGCAAACAAGTTTAGAATTAACTAAACTATGTTCTAGTGATTACAAGTTTAAACCTTCAAATAAGATAGCTTTATATGTATGAATTGAATGATGTTATGAACATCATTACTACCTCAAGTTCCTTGGATAAACCTACTGGAAATGAGAAAAATAGATCTAGCTTCAAAGGATCCTTGGATGGTTTGAAAGTTCTTGAAGCAGAATCATGACACGAAAACAATTTCAAGTAAGATTTTCACTCGAAATAAGATTGTTATAGTTATAGAAATTGAATTAAAGTTTGAATATGATTATTACCTTGTATTAGAAAGATAACCTACTGTAAGTAACAAATGTTTCTTGATCTTGGATGATTACTTGGAATGGATTTAGAAAACTTGGAAGTAAACTTGCAATCTTGGAAGTATTCTTGATTTTATGAAACTAGAACTTTTGGAATTTATGAAGAACACTTAGAACTTGAAGATAGAACTTTATCAATTAGATGAATAAAATTGAAGAATGAAAGTGTTTGTAGGTGTTTTTGGTCGTTGGTGTATGGATTAGATATAAAGGATATGTAATTTTATTTTCATGTAAATAAGTCATGAATGATTACTCATATTTTTGTAATTTTATGAGATATTTCATGCTAGTTTCCAAATGATGGTTCCCACATGTGTTAGGTAACTCACATGAGCTGCTAAGAGCTGATCATTGGAGTGTATATGCCAATAGTACATACATCTAAAAGCTGTGTATTGTACGAGTACGAATACGGGTGCATACGAGTAGAATTGTTGATGAAACTGAACGAGGATGTAATTGTAAGCATTTTTGTTAAGTAGAAGTATTTTGATAAGTGTCTTGAAGTCTTTCAAAAGTGTATGAATACATATTAAAACACTACATGTATATACATTTTAACTGAGTCGTTAAGTCATCGTTAGTCGTTACATGTAAATGTTGTTTTGAAACCTTTAGGTTAACGATCTTGTTGAATGTTGTTAATGTTGGGATTTAACAAGTTCATATATCTTAAAACCTTTTAAGAATCATAATAAGCGGAAGCGTGTGTTAATCAATTTTACTTGTCATCTTTAAACCAATTAAAGCCAAATCCCACAAGGATCAAGTTATGAATATTATGCTTACTAATTAACAAGAAAAGATAGAGTGTTATACCTCCTTAATTAAGTTTAAGGGCTGTCCAAAATGAGCAGAAAGTTTGAAGGAGATGATGATGAAATGAGCCCCTAACTTGAACCTTCAAGTGTATAGAACCCTAAGCTCTTGTGCTCCACCACCACCCTTAATCTTGGCTATACTTTGGAACCTTTAAACCCTTGTTAACTAACTTGAAAAACCACTTTTCTGCCTTGTAAAAATCGGACAGCAGCTGCAATTTGTGAGCTGAAAATGATGAAGAAAATGATGGCAAATAAGCTTCTAACTTGAAGCCTCAAGTATAGCATACCCCAAGCTTTCAATTACCAACACCTTCCTTAATGTGGTTAGGCTTTAGAGACACTTGAATGACCAAAAAAAAACAAGCTCAAAGACCCTTTCTTGCTGCCCAAAATTTCGAACAGCAGCAGCAATATTGGACAGAAAATGTGAGCCTCTTTAACACTTGAAATGTTGTATTTTTCTAAGTAGAAGTCAAGGAATATCTTGGTCTTTCAATCACCCATGCACATTTGGAATGGAGTCACCTTAAAAGTTACAAATATGCTTGCATGTGTGTCCTCATGGGGCTTCCAAAATTCAGCACATGAGTGGGTATTATTTTTTTTATAAAAGACCATTGTTTTATAAAACTTGTAGAATATAAACTTTGTTATATCTAATTCCTTGCATTTGTTACTTATATATTTTATAAAGTAAGTTATAAAATATAACACAACATAATTATTTAAACCTATAAATAATTAAATATAAATTATCCAAATAATTTATTTCAAGTGATATTAGAAAACCGATTTTCTAAAGTTCAAGTATCGCGTATTTATTTAACGAACCAATCGTTAAGATTAAATACGTATAAGGTGTTGGTAAGCTTGTTATTGGGTATGACCCGACTTGGATCATAACATATTTGCCACATTAATTTAATATATCTCTCGGGCATACGAATACTTTCAATCTCCCACTTGCACGAGAAACATAAGAAATTAATGCAAGTGATGGATACAGCCTAACACACCGTCCATCACCCCCAATATGTTATGACTTTGTGCCATTCAATAACATCATCCCTTTCGAGTCCCATCTCGAATATGAATAGGTGAATCTTTCATTATATCCTTTCATCCTAGATGTCATGTTAAATCCAAGAGATACAGAATGATCACTCTCTTTTAGATTTAACTTTATCAGGCCTTAGACATCTGACTCTCAACGAATAAGAGGGACAAATTCCATCTTGACTACATACGTCCTAGATACACACTTTTGTATTATACCTGAGCTCTTCCTTATGTACTACCATATTTCAGAATAGCGAAGGAAAGAATCAAGGCATAATACTCGGTGAATATTAGGACCCAATATGTATCTCAGGTCAGAGGATACGATGATATTCGCCTTTACTCAAGATTACATGTGATCAACCACAAAGGCTCCATACAGTAAGTCTTGAGAGCGGGTCTTCCAATATTTGTATCCCACAAATATCTATGAACCTTGGTAGCAACCTTGCCCCATATTCAGTCCGTGAATGTTTACCAATCCAAGTTCATAATAGTCTAAACCTCACATTCATTCCCACAAATGTGATCGACTACGGAATTTAGAATAATAGCTTATTCATGGATAACCAATATTTGTATCCCACAAATATCTATGAACCTTGGTAGCAACCTTGCCTCACATTCAGTCCGTGAATGTATACCAATCCAAGTTCATAATAGTCTAAACCTCACATTCGCTCCCACAAATGTGATCGACTACGGAATTTAGAATAATAACTTATTCATGGATAAAATATGCAAAATAGGAACTTAACTCAAAATAAATTAAACCATAATTATATCAATGAGTTTGAACCACTTCGTTCCTTTACAATACTTAAAACAGACCATATCCAATCACTAGAATATCGAAGCCCTAATGCACAAACATGTCCTTCATGTTTTGCTCCATGTAAGAGCTTCGTGAGTGGATCCGCTATGTTAAGATCTGTGTGAACTTTGCGAATACATATCTTTCCCTTTTCAACTTCATCCCTTATGTAGTTGAATCTCCGCTCAAAGTGACGGGTCTTTTGGTGAGCACGAGGTTCCTTGATTTGAACAATCACACCTTCGCTATCACAAAAGATCTCAAGAGTGTCCTGAATGGTAGGGACCACTCCTAAGTCGTCGATGAATTTCTTCATCCTTGCAGCTTCCTTAGCTGCCAATGAGGCGGCGATGTACTCTGATTCTGTAGTGGATAAAGCAACAACATCCTAGTTTTAACTCTTCTAAGAGACCGCACCTCCATTTAAAATGAAGACATAACCGGATTGTGACCGAGATCCATTTCAATCAGTTTGGAAGCTCGCGTCCACGTAACCTTTTACAGCGAGTTCATCCTCACCAGATCCGTATATAAGAAACATATCCTTAGTCCTTCTAAGGTATTTCAATATACTTTTAACAGCAATCCAATGACTGTTTCCTGGGTTTTTCTGGTATCTACCTGTCAAGCTTAGAGCGCATGACACATCCGGTCTAGTACATATCATTGCATACATGATTGACCCAATAGCTGACGCGTATGGGACATTCTTCATTCTCTCCTGTTCATCTTTTGTGGTGGGACACTGAGATGAACTGAGAAGTGTTCCTCTTTGAATAGGTACCAAACCTTTCTTAGAGTTCTCCATCTTGAACCTTTTCAAGACCTTTTCAATGTACGCGCTTTGATTCAAACCTATCAATTTCTTGGATCTATCCATGTAGATCCCAATCCCCAAAATGTATTTTGCATCTCCAATATCCTTAATGGAGAAGCAACTATTTAGCCAAGTCTTAACTCCTTGCATTTGCGGAATATCATTTCCAAATAATAATATATCATCCACATATAGTACAAGGAATATGACAGAGCTCCCACTAGCTTTCTTGTATACACAAGCTTCATCTCCATTTTTAATGAAGCCAAATTTCTTGGCTTCCTCATTAAAACGATGATTCCACATTCTAGAAGCTTGTTTCAGTCCGTAGATTGACTTCTTTAGTTTACATACTTTGTCAGGATGTTTTGGATCGACAAAACCTTCAGGCTGAACCATATAGACATCTTCCTCAAGATATCCATTTAGGAAAGCGGTTTTGACATCCATTTGCCATATCTCATAATCATAATGTGCATCAATGGTAAATAATATCCTGATAGACTTTAGCATTACTACAGGTGAAAAAGTTTCATCATAATCAACCCCTTGAGTTTGAGTGAAACCTTTTGCTACAAGTCTAGCTTTGTATGTATCTAAGTTTCCATGTATGTCGGTTTTCTTCTTGAAAATCCATTTACAATCAACTAACTTAGAGCTAGTAGGTTGTATAACCAATTCCCAAACTTGGTTGTCATACATGGATTGCATTTCAGCTTTCATGGCTTCCTGCCATTTATCTTTATCAATCCGTGATAAAGCATCTTGGTAGTTTGTTGGTTCATCCAAATCAACCGTATAGCAACCATCTATGAGATACCCATATCTCTCAGGAGGGTTACTAATTCTACCAGATCTACGAATGTTTTGTATACCTTGATCACCCATGTGATCATTCTCAACATTTTCATGTTGAGTGCTAGTGTCAACCAATTGTGTATCATCCACTTGATCTTGAACCTCTTCAAGATCTATCTTCCTTTCACTATTTCCTTCCAGAAGGAACTTAGTTTCAAGGAATTCAGCCTTCCGAGCAACAAATACATTCTGCTCGGATGGATCATAGAAATAATATCCCATATCATCCTTGGGATATCCTATGAAGATACACTTCGTGGATCGAGCATTCAACTTATTAGGGACGTAACGCTTAGGATAAGCTTCACATCCCCATACCTTTAAGTATGATAGAGATGGAGGTTTTCCAAACCACATCTCATGAGGTGTTCGTTCCACTTTCTTGGTTGGGGCCATGTTTAAAATACGAGACGCGGAGCATAGACAATAACCCCAAAATGATAGAGGTAACGAGCTTCTTGTCATCATAGATCGAACCATATCCATTAGGGTTCGGTTCCTCCTTTCGGAAACTCCATTAAGTTGGGGTGTTCCGGGTGGAGTAAGTTGTGAGATGATCCCACAACTCCTAAGATGATCTTGGAAAGCATCGTTAGGTATTCACCTCCTCTATCGGTATGAAGTACCTTGATTGTCTTATTGAGTTGATTTTGTACTTCGTTTTGATATTCCTTGAATGCTTCAAAAGTTTCGTCCTTGTGTCTTAATAAGTAGACATATCCGAAACGACTGAAGTCATCAATGAAAGTAACGAAGTATCTTTCACCATTCCCAGCTATGGGCTTAAAGGGTCCACATACATCCGAATGTATTAATTTCAATAAGTCCTTAGCCCTTTCATAGGTCCCTTTGAAAGGTGCTTTAGTTATTTTGCCTTGCAAACAAGATTCACATACATCAAACGAGTCAAGTTCATTCGATTTCAAAAGTCCATTCTTTTGAAGTGTATGTATTTGATTCTTGTTTATGTGACCAAGGCGACAATGCCATAAGTAGGAATCACTCAAATCCATTTTGAGCTTCTTGGTGCTTGCTTGGTATATTGAGCTATCGAATGATGTGTTATCATGAACCAATTCATAAATACCATTCAAAGGCGAAGCCTTAAAATAGAACATATCATTCAAGAAAACATGGATATCATTATTAATAAAATTAAGATTAAAACCACATTGTCTTAAACGGGAAACAGAAATAATGTTTCGTGTTAAATCAGGTGCATACAAAACATTTTTCAATATAAGCTCCAAACCACTTGGTAGCTGTAAAACAAAGTCTCCTTGAGCTTTTACGTGCACCTTTGCACCATTTCCCATGTAGAGACTTGTTGTTCCCGCATTTAGTTTACTTCTTATGAACCCTTTCAATGAATTGCAAATATGAGTTCCACATCCTGTGTCTAATACCCATGTATTAGAAGAAGTAATACTAAGCTCAACGTATATCATGTATACATTACTTGAGGTTTGCCCTGCATCCCTCTTTGCATTCAACTCCTTTAGGTAGACCGGGCAGTTGCGTTTCCAGTGACCTGTCACACCGCAACCAAAGCACGGATCTTCCTTGGGGTTTGCTTGTCTGGCACCCTTTTGCCATTTAGTGTTGTTGGTTGGGGCAACCATCTTCCCTTTTCCTTTGCCCTTGTAGGTGGGTCCTTTCTTCTTAGCCACCTTTGGCTTAGAAGAGGATTTATCCTTGGATCCACCTTCTTTGATCATGAGCATGGGTGAAGCCCTTTTACCCATGCTTGATTCATCCGTCCTTAGCATGACATATAAATCGTCAATGCTCTTATCCTAATCATTCATGCTGTAATTCAACACGCATGTGTCAAACCTTTTTGACAAAGAGTTGAGGATAAGGTCCGTGGTTAATTCATTAGACACGGGACTGTTGAGATGGTGCAATCGATCAATGAGGCTTTTCATCTTTAGTGCATTAGATGAAACAGATTGGGAGTTATTTTCTTTTCTGAGGATGGACCTCAATGATAGGTTATTAAAGTTGATTGGTGCGTTTGGAATGTTGTTGTTATTGGCGGCCATCTACAAAATTTAACAAAGTTCGTTTAAGTATCGATTTTAATTTAACATTCAATACCCTTTTAATCCAATTGATATATTAAATTTTAGAATCCAACGGTAAACCAAATTTCGGTTAGGTGACCTTTATCCCGTTGTTTGATTTAGCTAGGTAGTCATTATATGACAATTGCAATCCTTTTGCAACTTCTAATGTATGGGATCATGCAATCCTTTTGCATGGCATATTTATCCCATCAACGCCTATTTGTTCCTCATGCTTCGGTGACCCTAAGTTCATGATTCCCAAATCAAGTCGTCCTACTTGTGTAAACGTGTAAATTTAACATACAAGTGGTTAGGTGACCTTTATCCCACAAGTATGTCAAATTCACCTTAACCACATTAGTTTGTTCATGACGGTTAGGTGACCTTTATCCCATCATGAGTTCCCTAATATGTTCAAGTGTCACACAAAAGGATGGCGTTAAACTTGTTGCCTTGTTTGTAAAAGGGATTTTAAGTTTTCGTTTAATTCTAGTTTGAGAAAACTTTTATGCCATACACTAACATGCATTTAGTGTATGGTACTTATGAAAAACCAATTTCATATCTTGTAATTGAGCCAATTACTTGATATAAACCATTTTATATACGTTATCCTTTTCTTGTTCTTAATAACCATTTATTAAGGTTTTTGGTTGCCTTTTAATTTAACCATTTAAATTGCCGTTTTGCATGTACTTAGTACGTCTAATTTAACCAATTTAAATTGTCGTTTTGTTTGTTGTTATCTTGTGATTAATTGTATCAACCAAACATACAAAACAATAATCATACAAACAACCATACATGCAAAATAAGTGTGTTCACAATCTAGCCATTTTGGTGGACATTTGTTTAGCCGAAAACAAATGCCACCGGTTAAGGGGTTTTAACACAAAGTAAGAGATTTCCAATCTCCCACTTAACCTTGCATCCAAATGCTCCTTGTGTTCTACAAGTCTTCATGATCTTGTTCTTCATTTTTATAAAATATGTATCCTAATACATTTTATCCAGAAAATGAAATTACAACCTATTCTATTTTACATACCAAATATAAAATGAATTACATAACAAATGAATGAATTATTACAAACCAATTGAATAATTATTACATGCCATTTGAATGAATAATAATACATACCAAATGAATCATAAATCAACCAAACACACATGCATGTAACACAAGGTCAAGGCTAGGATTGTGAACATTAACATGCAACCAAAATTGACCAAAATGGTAAGTTCCAAACCCCTTTTGGAACCTCCAAGAATTCGGCCATCTCCTAAACCCACCCAAACCCAAAATTTTGTATTCCATTTTCATGCATGTACTTGGAATGCAAATATAGTGGGTTTAAAGACAACAATTCGAAGCATATTTCAACAACTTCGGCTCTAGATACCATTGTTGGGATTTAACAAGTTCATATATCTTAAAACCTTTTAAGAATCATAATAAGCGGAAGCATGTGTTAATCAATTTTACTTGTCATCTTTAAACCAATTAAAGCCAAATCCCACAAGGATCAAGTTATGAATATTATGCTTACTAATTAACAAGAAAAGATAGAGTGTTATACCTCCTTAATTAAGTTTAAGGGCTGTCCAAAATGAGCAGAAAGTTTGAAGGAGATGATGATGAAATGAGCCCCTAACTTGAACCTTCAAGTGTATAGAACCCTAAGCTCTTGTGCTCCACCACCACCCTTAATCTTGGCTATACTTTGGAACCTTTAAACCCTTGTTAACTAACTTGAAAAACCACTTTTCTGCCTTGTAAAAATCGGACAGCAGCTGCAGTTTGTGAGCTGAAAATGATGAAGAAAATGATGGCAAATAAGCTTCTAACTTGAAGCCTCAAGTATAGCATACCCCAAGCTTTCAATTACCAACACCTTCCTTAATGTGGTTAGGCTTTAGAGACACTTGAATGACCAAAAAAACAAGCTCAAAGACCCTTTCTTGCTGCCCAAAATTTCGAACAGCAGCAGCAATATTGGACAGAAAATGTGAGCCTCTTTAACACTTGAAATGTTGTATTTTTCTAAGTAGAAGTCAAGGAATATCTTGGTCTTTCAATCACCCATGCACATTTGGAATGGAGTCACCTTAAAAGTTACAAATATGCTTGCATGTGTGTCCTCATGGGGCTTCCAAAATTCAGCACATGAGTGGGTATTATTTTTTTTATAAAAGACCATTGTTTTATAAAACTTGTAGAATATAAACTTTGTTATATCTAATTCCTTGCATTTGTTACTTACATATTTTATAAAGTAAGTTATAAAATATAACACAACATAATTATTTAAACCTATAAATAATTAAATATAAATTATCCAAATAATTTATTTCAAGTGATATTAGAAAACCGATTTTCTAAAGTTCAAGTATCGCGTATTTATTTAACGAACCAATCGTTAAGATTAAATACGTATAAGGTGTTGGTAAGCTTGTTATTGGGTATGACCCGACTTGGATCATAACATATTTGCCACATTAATTTAATATATCTCTCGGGCATACGAATACCTTCAGTTAACCCATTGTTTATTATAACAAATGAGATGTTAAATTGTTATATTATCATGATATTATGATATATAATATAACTTAGTATGATATATATACAGTTAAATGTCGTTACAACGATAATCGTTACATATATGTCTCGTTTCGAAATCGTTAAGTTAGTAGTCTTATTTTTACATATGTATTTCATTGTTAATACACTTAATAATATATTTACTTACCATTTAACATAATTAACCAAGTGTATCAATATCTTAATATGATTCATATGTACCTAGTAAGACATTGTTATAACGATAATCGTTATATATATCGTTTTCGAGTTTCTTAAATTAATAGTCTCATTTTTATGTATATAACTCATTGTTAAAATACCTAATGAGATACATACTTATAATAAAATCATGTTAACTATATATATAACCATATATATATCATCGTATAGTTTTTACAAGTTTTAACGTTCGTGAATCACCGGTCAACTTGGGTGGTCAATTGTCTATATGAAACCTATTTCAATTAATCAAGTCTTAACAAGTTTGATTGCTTAACATGTTGGAAACACTTAATCATGTAAATAACAATTTCATTTAATATATATATATAAACATGAAAAAGTTCGGGTCACTACAATATATATATATATATATATATATATATATATATATATATATATATATATATATATATATATATATATATATATATATATATATATATATATATATATAGCGGTAGGATCAAGTTGGAAGTAACCAATCGGGGGGAAGCGGGGGGAAGCAAAACTTTTTTTTTTCTTTTTTTGAAAAAATTTTGTTCACGAACATTATAGATTGGATGAAAAATGAACATTTAATAAAGACACTTTGTGATAAATGTTTTTATTTTGGCGGGAAAACGCTCGAAGAAGTAATATATAACAATTGTCGTGTTTTTCGAGCGTATGTTGAGGTTTTAGATATTAGGGTTTATAGGGTTTAGATATTATGGTATAGATATTTAGGGTTTATGGTTTATATTTAGGGTTTAGATTTAGGATTTAGATTGAGTTTTTAACACGAACGGTTTAGAGTTTAGGGTTTAGGGTTTGGGGTTTTGGGTTTAGTATAAATGTTTTTATTTTGGCGGAAAAACGCTCGAACAAGTAATATATAACAATTGTCGTGTTTTTCGAGCGTATGTTGAGGTTTTAGATATTAGGGTTTATGGGGTTTAGATATTAGGGTATAGATATTTAGGGTTTATGGTTTATATTTAGGGTTTAGATTTAGGATTTAGATTGAGTTTTTAACACGAACGATTTAAAGTTTATGGTTTAGGGTTTGGGGTTTTGAATTTAGGGACTAAACCCAAAACACCAAACCCTAAACCCTAAACTCTAAATATGGCTAAATTTTACTTCACAAAACATGAAGAAGAAAAAACGTTAACATTCTTCACGATCAATATTATCTTGAATGTTATTTTTGTCAATCGTTTTCCCGCCTAAATAATAACATTCATCACGAAGTGTCTTTTCTAAATGTTCATATTTTCGTGAGATCTTGATGCCTAAAAAAATTCCAAAAAGAACGAAAAAAATTTACTTCCCCCCGCTTGGTTACTTCCCCGTTGATCTTGCCCCTATATATATATATATATATATATATATATATATATATATATATATATATATATATATATATATATATATATATATATATATATATATATATATAGTTTTTCCTATTTTATTATATAGTTTGTACCAATCGTTGATGTACGTCTCACTTTATTGATTGAGCATTTGGGTCTTTTCTCCCGACAAGACGAAAACTAAAACAAAAAATGATGAATAATTACTTTCAGGCTTATTACAAATCAATCACATAACTATTTTGGGTCCTTCCTCGACAAAACGAAAAACAAAACAAAAAAAATGATAAATAGTTACTTTCTCAATAATTAACTATGTAAGGGTGAAGAACCGGCCCAAAGTCAGGTCGTCCAACTAGCTTTGACTAATAGGATGAATTGATGTGATGACCTTTTTGATACAATTTTGAAGGGATTTTTGATGAAGGTTTTTGCAATGAAGGTTTTTACGATTTAGGAAAACTTCTGACTTCTGATACCATGTTAAGGTGAATAATTGATAGATTGATTGATTCGTACATTACAACCGGTAGTATAAATAGCCCAAGATACAAACAAAATATCTAATGGGCTTGCATAATAAAAAGGCCCTTATAAAACATGGGCTAAATGCTGTGACGATCACTCCAAATTCATATGGACGAACAAGTCATTCATCGATTTCATTGCGAGGTATTTGACCTCTATATGATACATTTTGTAATCATTGCATTCTTTTGAAAAGGCACACCATAAATGAATATTTAAATCAAAAGTTTTCAACATCTGATGATTTTTACATATAGACAATCACCATAAATAATAGTTTACAACAGTACTTCCGTTGACAATGCAGTCAAAATAAGATACATGGTGATGATTTGGTGAATGCAACGTTTCCTTGAAAAAATATGTCATGTAAGACTCCATGCACATAGCTTGTCTAACATATAAGCAAACAGCGAAAGACTTCTAGAAAACCTGAGAATAAACATGCTAACAAGTGTCAACACAAAAGTTGGTGAGTTCATAGTTTTAATGTTTCGTATAATCTGTATATAAAGGTGGATCATAAGATTTCAGTTGTTTCATCCAGAAACGTTTATCAAAATATTCTACGAAATTGAGCACCCTGGTAACTAAACTTAACGTATATATAATTTATACCCTTTGTATAATCATCTTAATAATACACGCAAACCAACGTGTACGCTTCTCAAATAGCATACGTCCATTAAAAGGCTAGTGCTCTAGCTCGGACGGGGATATCAAGCCCTATGGATCCATATACTACTACTCGCGCCCACCAGTTCTTATAACTGGCAGTTACTAGTTACCAAAGCTAAGGGATTTTTGGTTCAAACTCAGTGTAGAATTAAGTATGTACTTGTATCCATTGCGTTTAAAATAAAGTGCATGTATTCTCAGCCCAAAAATATATATTGCAAAAGCATTTAAAAAGGGAGCAAATGAAACTCACCTTAGCAGCATATAAAGTCGTTCACCAAAATGTGATCGAAACACGGATTACCAAATAACCGTAGATCTCAACCTAGAGAACATATGTTGGTCAATAAATGTCTATCAAGCTAGGTCAGGTCATAGTGTATCACAATCCTAATGCTCGATATCGACATACAAAAGTTATCCAAAGTCGTTTCAAAAAGTCAATTTTGACAATAGTTTAACAAAACGAGACGTACCTTATTTAAGGATTCATTTACTCGGTTGATAATATTCAAAAATCCAATTTATCAATCTCTTAAATAAGTTGTTTAAATCTTAATTGCAGATTCAAAAGCAATTTCAATTAACGTCAATCATAATTCAGTTGATCATATCTTTTAATCTGTTCATCGAAACTATTCGATATCTAAATGAAAAGTTATTGATTTTTCGCCTGCTTTCCAAAAACATGTATATCATATACCTTTTACCAGTAATATATGTATTTAATTCGTGATTCGTTATAAACTGTTTATCGACGAAATTTAGTGTACAAGTATGTATAAATATATATTCGAGCACTAGACATAGATACACTATTAATATATAATAGATAAGATATAAATGCTTACGTATCAATATTGTGATTTAATATTGTAGGAAGGTACGTAGACGCAACGGAGATGATAAACACTAGGTTTGTCTTGCGAATAGTACCCATGAATATTACCCATAACCTTCATAGTTATAACTCATACTTTCCTTAGTTCTATCCCGTTCGAAAACCATTTTGAAAGTGACACGCTCATGACCTCGTCGTAGTATTTTATGTATAATACTACTAATAATAATAAGATTAATAATAATATTAATCTTAATAATACTTTAAATAATAATAATAATAATAATAAGATTAATAATAAATATTAATCTTAATAATAATAATAATATTAATTATAATAATAAAAATATAAATAATATTACGGAGTAAAAAGAGAGTGAAATAGATTGAGGATATAAACTGGCCAAATGATCGAGCTTTATAATGTCTCCTGGAAATCCTTGCCATGCGATCGCATGGCATATGTGAGGGGAACCCATGCGATCGCATGGCCCCTGGTGACAGCTCAAAGTTGCTTGTTTTCTTGCTTGTCGACATAATATTATATAATATATATAATATATTTAATTTAAATAATTAATTATATATTATATTAAATTCACATGCATAGTTGACTTGTAATTTTCGTTCCGATAAGTCGTACGTTGTCACTCGACTTATGTCCCAGTTCCGGTTTTTTGAATGTCCCTTCGTACGCTGAGAAAACTTGTACATTACATTTTGGGACACGTACCTTAGTCAAAATATAGCCTTAAATTATCCCTAAATTATATCACTCAAAATATAACTTATACATTTGAGTGTTTTGGTCATTTACTTCTATAAATTATCGTCTCGCTATTTGTTAACATACATTTTAAAATAGTGTGTTACTGTAGCAAAGTCAATTTTTACTGTAGCAATTCACTGTAGCAAAGTCAATTTCATTGTAGCAAATAGTGATTTTCGAAAACACTGTAGCATTTTGGGTACTGTAGCAATTTGAAAATACTGTAGTAAATTAGTGTTTTACTGGTTCATCTTAAACGCTTTATTTAACTTATCTGAATATCAATCGAATCAATAAACGAATGTTACTATCGTTTACTAAATAACTTGAAATTATATATATGTATATATCTTTTTAATATACATAAATCAGTTTTTAAATACACATTGGAAGTTATTTATAAATAAATTTTAATAATAAATATTTCAACTTATCATATATATTCAAATAGATATTTAAACCAATAAGTTTAATGTACGGTATCAAACAATTAATACATTGTTACCTTTTCAAGTTATAGTATATATGTATCTATTTACATATAATTGTTCGCGAATCGTTGAAAACGACCGAAGGGTATTTAAATATATAAAAGTAGTTCATAAATTTTGAGATTCAGTTTTACAGACTTTGCTTATCGTGTCGGAAATGTTAATCATACAAAGATTAAGTTTAAATTTGGTCAGAAATTTCCGGGTCATCACAAATGCATAAATACATAAATACATAATATGAATAAATATATCGCCTAACAGAATCGTCATCAGAACAATTATTGAGACGACCCGTCCAAATTCATAAGAACGAATACAATAACATATGGTTACATCGCGAGGTATTTGACCTCTATATGATAAATTTTACAAACATTGCATTCATTTTTAAAAGACAGACTTTCATTTCATCGAAAGTTGACAGGCATGCATACCATTCCATAACATCCAAACTATAAATGACCTAATCTGTCATTTACTTTAGTAATAATCTTTATTGAACTCAATGACTTGAATACAACGTCTTTTGAAATATACCATGAATGACTCCAAGTAATATCTCTAAAATGAGGAAATGCACAGCGAAAGATTTCTTTCAAACCTGAGAATAAACATGCTTTCAAGTGTCAACCAAAACGTTGGTGAGTTCATTAGTTTATCGTAATCAATCATTTTCATAATTTTAATAGACCACAAGATTTCATTTAATCAATAATCATACACTCGTAAGTGTTTAAAATTCATTCATATGGATTGAACACCTGGTAACCGACATTAACAAAATGCATCTAGAATATCCCCAAACATATAAACATCGAAGTACTAAAGCAGTTCAAATTCTCTGACTGGAGCTTGTCAAGGCCCATAGATCTATCTTTAGGATTCGCGTCAATTGGTGGCAATTATAATAAACACCAATTCTTAGGCTACCAAGTTCAACAAGGGCGATATCCGGTATAACAATTCAACCATAGAATATAGTTTCGATTACTTGTGTCTATTTCGTCAAACATTTATAAAAGTGCATGTATTATCAGTCCCAAAAATATATATTGCAAAAGCATTTAAAAGGGGAGTAATGAAACTCACAATACTGTATTTCGTAGTAAAAATACATATGGCGTCATTGAACAAGTGCAAGGTTGGCCTTGGATTCACGAACCTATATTAATTATATATATATATATATATATATATATATATATATATATATATATATATATATATATATATATATATATATATATATGTTGGTCAATAACTGTCTAACCATTTAGGTCAGGTCGTAGTGTATCACAATCCTAATGCTCGAGATCGATATGTAAAAGTCAACAAAAGTCGATTTGACCCAAAATGATTTACAAGGTCCATACATGTTCAATATCAAATTTAAATAATCGTTTTATATATTTAAATATATTTATCAGATTTTATTAGAGAAAATAATATAAGTCATTTGTTAATAATAAAAATTTATATTACAATTTATATATGATAAAAATATACTTTTATATATCTTAAATAATAAAATTTATAAAGTTCACTTAATATCATAAAAATATAGTGATATGTAATATTAATGTAATTATATTACGTGTGGTAAAAATGTCTCTGTATTATATATTTATTTGATAAAATAATATTGATGGTAATAATAATGAGTAAAAGTTGTATTATTTTGTAATAATAATAATAATAATAATTATCATTATTCTACTAATAAAAATAACAATATTATATTTACTAAAAATGATATTAAGTACGATAAATGATAATTCTATTCATGATAATAGTAACGATACTTTTTAATAGTAACAGTAATAATAATAATATTTTATAAAGATAATAATTCTATTCAAAATGATAATTAATAATAATACTAAATGATAATAATGATGATATCTTATAATAACAATGATATTTCTATTAAAAATGATGATCTTAGTAAGATGATAGTTTTAATATTAATAATACTTTTAATAGTAAAAATAATGAAAACGATATTTTTATCTAAATCAATGTCTTTCAATATTTTAATTTCATCATGATACTTATACTCATTATTTCCTAATTAATTTGTTAATAGCTTTTAGTCGTCTTTTATATCGCGTTCATAATAATGATAATAATATTAATCATAATGATTAGATGTTATTAATATTAGTTTTAATTATAATAACACTAATAATAATAAATATTATGATAATGATAATACTAATAACTATTTTTATGATAATAATAATAATGATAATAATACTAATTATAACGACGATAGTAATAATAATCATTTTAACAATAAATATACTAAAAGTAATAATAATTCAGTTGACTATATCTTTTAATCTGTTCATCGAAATCACACGAGTTCTAAATAAAAAGTTATTAATTTTTCGCCAGCTTTCCAACGACATGCATATCATATACCTTATCTCAGTAGCATATGTATCTAAATCGGGATTCAACATAACCCATCTAACGACAATAATAAACGTACAAGCATGTATAATCCTATCTACTCGAGCACTAGTCAGGGATACACTAATAATATATAAAAGTTAAAATATGAATGCTCACGTATCAATATTGTGATTCAATATTGCAGGAAAGTACGTAGACGCAACGAAAATGATAAACGTTAGGTTGACCTCACGAGCAATACCCTCGAACAATACCCATAACCTCCATAGCTATAACCCATAATTTTCTTAGCTCTATCCCGTTTGAAAACTTATTTTAAAATCGCCTGAACATAACTCCGTCGTAGTATTTTATATATACTAATAATATTTTGAAATAATACTGAGTAAATATATATATGTAAATCAATTGAGAGAGTTTAGAGAAATATATTTTCAAGTTTCTATGAAATAATGAAACCTATTGAATTCTATTTATAATAGATTTTTGAATTATTAATGTGAATTATTAAAATATGAATTATTAAAGTGAATTATTAAAGTATAATTATTAAAGTGAATTATTAAAGTATGAATTATTAAAGTGAATTATTAAAGTTAAAGTAAAGTAAAAATAAAGTAAAAGGTAAAGTTAAAGTATAGTAAAAGTATAAAACTATGTACGTATAATACGCGTATAAATATATATAATATTAATTTAAATCGTTATATATATTTAATAAAATAATATATAAATATCGTTATCTTTATCATACTGGTTAAGAAATGAGTTGTCAAAAGTGGTTCTAGATATTTATAAAAGTTATATACGTTTTAATAATAAAGTTCTTTTTAAACTGAAAACGTTTTTGTACGTTTGGAACTAAATCAAATAAATATGATAATTTTGTTTTTCAAAACTAAATATATTTAAGAATCATTTTGTTAAAAGGTTAAAATAATAGAAATCGTTATATCATAAAACGTTTTAGAAAAATAGAATTATATATATTCATAATAGGTTTCAAGTTTTTAAATTACAGTCTGTTGGTGAAGCATGAGATAAAGTCCAAAGGTTAAATAAAAGTATGAAATCATCTTAATGAAAAATGTCGAGTTACTTAACTTGTCAATATCCAACATCTAATTTATTTACACTCCACGTTCTTACTTTCACATTAAATAAACTGAAAGTTAACATAGTTATCTTATTAAGGTCACGAGGAAAATATTATAAAACATGAATTGGAAATTAATCAGGAATTTCCACTAACCCTTGTCTAGTTCCTGTTAATTGACACATTTGTTCTTACTTATAAATCACTTTACCATTTTCCGAATGTTGTCAAAAAGAATAGATTTCTTGAATCACAGTGGACCTCATAACATAGACTCGTAATCATATCACAATGTATCTGATAATTCAATCATTTAATATTATCTTTTAATTCCGTCGATAGATATATTAAACATATATTGAAACAAATACGTTTATGTAAAATATTATACATCTAATACTTTGTTAACGTTTTCAATTAATATAACTGTATTATATATATCTATATACACATAAATGTTCGTGAATCGTATAGCACAGTCAAAGGGTAATTGATTACATGAACTCAGTTCAAAGTTTTTGAGATTTCAACATTACAGACCTTGCTTATCGTGTCAAAAACATATAAAGATCAAGTTTAAATTTGGTCGGAAATTTCCGGGTTGTCACAGTTATATCGGATATGATGAAGAAGAAATATATACTCCAATTTTTATTAACTAATTTATAAACTAAACTTGACTTATATATTTATCAACAATGCAGGAATAACAATTGGACACTCCATATTATGTAATAGGCATGACTAGTCCCCCCGAAGTTAGTTAAGGTTCAACTATGTCCCAACCGTGTGTTGTCTAGTTCAAACCCCATACCAGGTATATTCTTTGAGACTAGACAACACTTGATCCATAAAGAACCTAGATCCTTTAACCTTGAACCACAATAATATGCTATATACGACTATAGTCCCTTAACCTTCATAATACTCGTTGCACCAGTTCTCATACTAACAATGATACTAACAAAAAGGATCCTACTCTAACAAATCAAAGTTATATCTTATTCATCTTCAAGTAAGATTGCAGGAATCAAACTTATTTTCTTTTATCAAAACGATGCCCCCTCACTATTTGCTGCCCTGGGCCGTCGCCTAGTCTACCCTGGTTCTGGCCCGGTCATGTTTACAGTAACTGATTATCATCGTTAATGAATAAAGATCAACGGACGAGATTAGACTGAAAGTGAAAAAATTGGGCTGTTTTTAAATTGAAGATTATCAGACGAGATTAAATGGCATGTATCATGTTTTCATTCATAAACAATATACGATTTTCATTGTTCATGAATAAAGATAAATGAACGAGATTAGATGAGACTAGTCCACTTTCAAAATTATTATCAAATGATGATATTGGGTCGAAAGGGCAAGATGATTTGTTTTCATTAATCTAGCCACAAACCCTACTCCAGCTTCAATATTTTGTTTTCATACTACTTTCTTGATATATTCAAAAGTCAATTTACAAATGTGGTCTCATTCAAAACTTTCTCTTTTTATCACATCTCTTGATCGGCAAGTTATACTTTCTGCAAAGCTTAATGTTAGTGATTGTTTTACGTCAATTCTAGTGATTCACAAGAAAACCCGAATTTTCATAAATTTTGTAAGGGTTTTGCATATTTTTAAATTAAGGTCAATATTCGTTCATGTCTTAAAAATATTTATTCTTTTGGGTTCATAAATTGTGTATTAATGGATAGTCGGGTCTCTTACTCGTATGGTTTGACTGTTGTGTATTCCCCCGTTTTATGTGAATACTCAAGCCTAATTTTCTTGCTTTTTTTAGATAATTCACTTGTAATTTTCTTTTTTTAGTGTTTGTTGCGTTGCGTTGTGTTGTATTGTATATTTGTATGAATTAAATATTTTATGTATTCATTGTTTTGGAATCTGATTATCTATATTTACTTATAAATTCATTGTTTGACTGACTGTGGATGATTAAAGATTGCTTCCCTTATTGTACGTACAATTTCTTGTTTTTTCTTTACATATATGTTGTGTGTAGTGGTTTTTACAATATATGAGTACTACTAAGTTCATATATGCTTCTTCAGTGATTGAATGTTAATTAATTACTCGTAATATATTAAATATTTTGTGCACGTGATCTTTGATCTGAATATCATGATCTCTATCAAGAACATTATATTATATCTATCTTTAAATAACGTGCAAATGTCAAGAACACAAATATAAAGTTTCGATGTGTGTAGAGTGACCGGTTGAAGTCACCTCCTTCCACCATCGTTGGCGGGCAACGAGTAGGGTGTTCCTCCACCTTACTAAGTCAAGCTTCTAATGATTCAAGTAACCAATAAAGAACAATTGAGAATTAAAAAAATTATATATTGAGAGAACTTTACAAGAGAGAATATAAGAACTTTGAGGTGTGTTGTGTCAAATTAGGTGACCTTATTTATACTGTTCTTACTGCATAATAGATGACTAGTATAAAACTAAATGAGTGGCTAGGATCAAAGTACTAGGAATTTCAAATATGTATCTAATTATAGAGATATCCATAGACTTTTCACTCGATTCAAAAGATGATTCAATGAGGGAGTCTTAGAAATTTTCATGGAATTCTTAGGCCTTTCTTGATTTTGAGTTAACATCAATTACAACCGTTAGATAACTACTTCCTCTGTCCCATAATAAGTGTCATATTTGACTTTCAAGGTTTTACTTTCAAAATTTTGACTTCAATTATTTTTATTTGTGTTAAGTAGTACTGTATTTGATTAAACTTACATGAATGTATTCGGTTTTAAAATGTGTTTTCATTTATATAAGTTTCATCAAATATTATATAGAAAAAACAAAAATATTAGAAGTCATAAATATAGAAATAATACCTTAAAAAGTCAAACATGACACTTATTATGGGACGGAGAGAGTATTTTAAATCATAATCTCACCACTAATTAGGGTGATGGTGTCATATTTCTCTCTCTTATTTTTAAACATTAGTTTACATTTTAACCACCGATTTAAATTTAATCGCTGACTAAACCACTCTCGACGAGGTTAGCCCACTCTAAGCCATGCCATCAAGGGTGCAAATGTCATTATCATGCCCTCAATTAGTCCTAACAACCATGCCGTCACTTTTGTAATTAAATAGCATAACACAGAACGAAGCTCAATGGCATTTTGGGTTGTACTTTGGTCTTGAACTCTTGTAAAATAATTTGTTTAACTAATTTGATGATGTCATAATATGGCATGGTGAGAAAGTATGTCATTGATGACATTATTCGTGTCCCAAGAAAAAATAATAGGAAACTATTCTAATTTGGTTGTCTGTCCTAATGAGAAAGAAGGAGGAAGAATGTAATTGTTGGAAGTTGTTTTAGAACTCTAAGCAAAACATTGAATTAGTTTCTAACAAGGTTGCAAAATTCGCTATTTGGTGAACAGAACTTTAAAAGGGGTAATCTGTAATTTATGGATTAAATGAATTGTACTTATTATACATCTAAGTCTAAGTAATATGTTTCAAAATAATGTGTAAACATAAAAAAAAAATCATAAACATTAATACAATTGCTTAAAATCGTTAATTTTGTTTAAAAACTTTAAAATTTCAGTTTAAATTCATGTTAAAATATTGATCAATTTTGAATTTGACCGACTTTGATCAACAAATCCAATTATGAAAAATTAATCGAAACTAACCGATTAATTAATCGAATCTTAATAAATCGAAACGAATTGTTTTAACCGATTAAATAATCGAAGTTTAATAAATCGAAACAAATTGTTTTAAAAAAGAGTAGTCGATGATTAATTAGATTTTTTACAGCGATTTCTAATAGCAGAGTAATCATAAGGTAAGGCCGCTTGCAATGTCTCGCCATTCACCACCGTTAACAACTGCCACCAGGTCACAGCCACCACCAGCAAACCGCCACCAGGCCCGCCAGTGGTGCCTGCAACGAAGGTAACGGTTGGATAGTGGGCCCCACGTTAATACTTTTTTGTTTTTTTTATTAATTCGGTTGATTGATTGTTTAATTATTTAAATCACATATATATTGATTATGGTCACTTGAATTGGCGTGAACTCCCTAAATATGCAGGTATGTATCATCACCAATCATCTTCAAATTTTCATGAATTCATTTCGATTAGATTGATTTATAAACGAAATTTTGACCTAGCAGTATTTGTAGTTCCTTCTATTTTGTTAAATTATTTGATTTGATGAACTGAATCTGTAAATTAATGTATTAGTTTGAAATTAGGTTTAAATATCGAATTATGATTTGTGTTTATATATAGATTTTGGTGTGATCTGTTTAGTTTTTGATAGTTTGATATGATTTGGGGATTCTGAAGGTATTAATTTGTGTAATTAAGTTTAGCAAGATGTGGCTAGAGCTGTAGTACCATGTATTGATTTGTGTTTATATAGATTCTGAAGGTATTAATTTGTAATCGGTATTTTTTATTTTTTTTTTAGTTTATAAATGTTATTTATATTTATATTTAACGTTTTAAATAATAATTAAAAATGAGTAAAGTGAGGTGGTGAAGTTTATGATAGTGAGTGTTTAATTAAAAGAATGTGAAAAAAATGTTAAAGTATTTGTACTGATGTAAAGCTTACATGGCAGGAAAAATGTATGTTAAAGAATTGAAGAATTGCAATTGGTCTAAGGTTGAAAACTAAAAGTCAAAATTCTTCAAAATTCTAAAACAAGCGATAGTGACAGTTTGATAGTTTCGATACATACCTCATTCATCGAAACACTTTCACTCTTATATACTTAATAATACTTAGATTCCATATATAAAACCAAAAACAAAAACCCTAATTTAATTCTAGTTTGATTTCGGTTTAAAATTCACCTCAAAATCCACTTGAACGCAGTTTTAATTACTGACTTTTTCGTTTTCAGTTCATCAAATTGATCATCAGAATCATCAAATTGAAGAAGTGATAATGGAAACTGATGAAATTGAAAATGTTTCTGAATTTACACTCTCTGAGGTATATTTTATTACCATTTTGCTATAATGTATTCATCAATCAATTGCTATAATGTATTCATCAACATCTATATCATATCGCATACATAATATATGTACATGTATATGTAATTAGTACATTTTTCGATTATAGTTGTTGACTTTCGATCTTTTCATTTTTTAATTTCAGTCTCTGTTTGATGTTCTGCATTTGCTTAAATATGCCGAAACGATTAGTAAAGTTAGGGAGCCAATGATATCTACAGGATAGCAAAAGCTAGGGAGCGAAGGCGTAGGGATCTAGATAACATCAAGTTTATCAAAAATGAAGCTGGTCAAACTTTGGTAAAGGAAGACGAAATTAGGAAAAGATGGGAAGGATATTTCTCTTCCCTTTTCATTGGAGGAAGACCCGAGCGTCTCGAAGATCTGCAAGACTCTGATTTAGAACAACACCAGAACAACATGGATTGTGAGGGGATCAACCAAGAGGAAGTACGATCGGCATTACGAACGATGGGGAGAAATAAAGCTGTGGGACCGGACCAGATCCCCATTGAGGCGTGGCGGTGCCTTGGCGACGACGGTGTTAGGTGGCTGACTTGCCTTTTCAACATGACGTTTCGAAGCGCTAAAATGCCTATGGAATGGAGACTGAGCGAGACTATTCCCATCTATAAGAACAAGGGGATGCTCAAATTTGCGGTAATTATAGAGGCATAAAACTACTTAGTCATACTATGAAGCTTTGGGAGAGAGTGATTGAGACTAGACTTCGATGCGAAACAAATGTTTCGGATAACCAATTTGGTTTCATGCCAGGGCGCTCCTCGATAGAGGCAATCCATATTATTAGGAACCTGATGGAGAAGTATAGAGAAAAGCAAAAGAACCTAGAGATGATTTTCCTAGACTTGGAAAAGGCCTACGATTGCGTCCCACGAAACTTGATTTGGAGGACTCTTAATGGTAGAAGTATCCCGAGTAGATATATTAGTGTTATTAGGGATATGTACGAAGGTGCGAAGTCCTGCGTTCGAACGCCGGTGGGAAATACTGAAGTTTTCCCAATAGAAGTAGGTCTGCATCAGGGATCGGCCCTTAGCCCTTTTCTTTTCGCTTTGATCCTTGACGAGCTTTCTCGAGGAATACAAGAGTGTATTCCTTGGTGCTTGGTTTTTGCTGATGATATTGTGCTTGTTTCTGAATCTAAGGATGAGCTTAATAGAAGACTTGAGCAATGGAGGGTGGCCTTAGAAAGTAATGGGCTACATATTAGTAGACAAAAAAACGGAATACCTTAGATGTGATTTCGATAGGAACAACGATGAACTAGACGATGGAGTGAACATCTGTATTGGAGACCATATCTTGCATCCACAAACTTCGTTTAGATACCTAGGTTCGGTGCTCCACAAATCGGGAAGGATAGATGAAGACGTATCGCACCGTATTAAAGTAGGGTGGCTGAAGTGGAGAGCGGCGACTGGAGTCTTATGCGACAAGAAGATCCCCTTAAGCTGAAAGGGAAATTCTTTAAGGTGGCAATTAGACCGGCCATGTTATATGGATCAGAGTGTTGGCCAATGACGAAGGCGCAAGAGAGAAGGATGGAGGTGGCAGAGATGAGGATGCTTAGGTGGACATGCGGCAAAACCATGTTGGATATGATTCCAAATAGTGTTTTTAGGGAGAACCTGAATATTAGAAGCATCATCGATAAACTAAGAAAGGAACGACTTCGATGGTTTGGACACGTGAAGAGGCGACCTCTTACTGCCCCTGTTAGGAGGGTAGAGGCACTTACGGTTGACGGTGTAAGGAGAAGGGGTAGACCTACTCGTAGGTGGGAGGATAGAATAAAGCTCGACTTGAAGGAGCTTTTATTGACCGAGGACATGACTTCTGATAGGAATGCGTGGAGGGCTAGAATTAGATTAGACGAGTAGATCTAAGTAGGTATGTGGGTAGGGGCGTATGTGTCTTCTGCTATTGTGTTCTATGTACGATTGTCTATGTATGTATGTTTTCCCCCTGTACAGTGATTTTTGTATTCTTATGTATATTTTTCTGTGTTTGTATGGTTGTATGGGTATGTAGGTATGTAGGTTTCTAGGTATGTATGTTTATGTTTGTTTGTTTGTTTGTGTGCATAAATGTTTGCTTTATGTTGCTTAGGTAGGGATGTTGTATGTAGCTGTGTATGTATGTATGTATGTATGTATGTATGTATGTATGTATGTATGCATGCATACACGCATTTGTGAGGTATGTTAAGGTATGTATGTATGCATGCATGCTTGTATGCTTGTATATATTTATGTATGTATGCATGTATATATGTATGTATGCGTATGTAGGTATGTTGGTACGTATGTATGCGTGTTTGTGTGCATGTAGGTATGTACGTAGGTTTGCCCCATGTATGTATGTAGTTATGCATGTTTATGTGTGTTCATGGTTGTTTGTATATGTTCATATTTGTTTATTGCTCTTTTAGTGTAGCTTCTCTTCATTAGGTTTGAGCTCCGCATGGCATTTTTTTTTTTTTTTTTTTTACGGCTCTATTAAGTGAATGAACAACTCACGTCGATCTATTGGCGATGTAACTACCGCTTAGAGCCTAAAGTGAACTCCAGGCATGATTTAAAACCCATGAAAATTTGACTCTACCATTTTCATGGCGTTTCCTTTTTTCATTTATGTTGTATTATATATATATATATATATATATATATATATATATATATATATATAATTTTATTTTTATTTTTATTTATTTATTTATTTATTTTTATTTTATTATTATTATTATTATTATTATTATTTTATTTTTATTTTTTATTTTTTATTTTTTAACTTTTTTTATTTTTTTTTTATTTTTTTTTATTTTTTGGGCCGGAGGTCCCCATAGAATCAATCTGTCTATCCGTCGAACATAGAGAGGGAAGACTTTCTCTAGCCTTGGAGTGTTTTCACTCGGGAGGAGAAATGACTTCTCTTTATTCTAGGGTAGAGGAAGGATTGTCTACGTCTCACCTCCCCCATACCCTACACATGTGGGATTGGGTTTTGTTGTTGTTGTTGTTGTTGTTGATTAGTAAAGTTGTGAACTTGTTTGTTTATTTTTTGTGAGATAGAATGATAAAGTACTTTTCTGTTTTTAATAAAATGAGCTTTGATGTAAGATACTATGTTTATGTTTATTGTTAAATTTCAAATGTGATATGCAGCCTAAACTCTGTAATTAAATAATTTACATAACCAAATTAGATTTTATAAAGTTATAGGAGCTGATACAAATACATACATGAATATATTGTTTTTACATCTTAATTAAGACTTTGTTAAAGATCTGTTACTGCTCGTAAGTTGCAGAGTTGGACAAGGTTGTAAGATTGTATGGTGAAGCAATGTAGAACTATTGACTTGCATATGAAATTTAATCTGTTTGACAGTTGCCTATAATTGACCGGAACCGGAGCAGAGTGTGTCTAACGAACATTTCACACATACTTCTATATCTGAATTATGTTTGATTATTAATCAAGTGCCAAGTTGGCTCAGTTTTCTTCTTTAATGTGGGTCTTTTAAAAATACCTTATTATTATTAATGTTAAATATCAGATGGATAACACCTTCTGCTCTCTTCATTCGGCAGGTACTGGAAATGGAACACTTATACAAGAAACGAGGTGATGAACTACAACAGCAGGAGCACTGTGAAGAACTCGCAACCAAGTTCAGGTAAAGTTTGAGGCAAGGTTGCAAAAATCGTTACTAAAGGAGTACTCGGTCGGGATTTTTGAAGGAGTAGAAACTCGGGAGTACTCGGATGTTGATCAATTTTGACTTTGATAGATTCTGACCGAGTTTTGACCGATTTTGCAAATAATCCCGAATTTTACCGAGTTTTGACCTATTTTCCGAGTTTTGACCGTGTTTGACTGAGTTTGACCGAGTACTCCCCTAGCTGCAATAACCGTGAACTCGCCGAGTAATTCCGAATGAAAGGATTTTGACTTCAAGATGGTAGTTCCATTAGCTTACGTCATTATACTAATCCTTTTATCTCGTATGAAGCCGCTCGGATAACAGAAATGGAAAATCAACTGTATCATGGGATCAGGTTAGTTGTATATCTTTACTGATATATGAGGTGTGGTTTAATCGAATAAGTTTAGTACCGATACAATTGGTAATCTTCCATATCACTCTAACTGGGTCTAATGAATCCACCTGTTACAAAATCTTAGCAATCTTGATTTCTCTCTATAAACCCGTTAACGCCCTAACCTTGGTTATCTACTACCTAATGACCTGCATTTTGTTTTCCGTAAATAGGTACACAACTGGTTCCTTGATAGACAAACATTTGCAAAAGTTAAGAGTAAAAGCTTGGCTGATGCAGTAACAAAGAAGCTTCCAATCATAAACTCTTCACCAAATGCTCTGAAAAAATTTGTTGCCAAGTCAGAAGCATGGGCCGAAGCTGAAAAGCTTAAAAAGCCTAAAGGTTCTTTATTTTTAATCAAAATTTTCTGTATTTGTTTTTGAGCATTTAAATAAAAAGATACGCTTCTAATGTAACTTCAATGTGCACTGTTTTGGTTTTTGAACCAATTACAAGCCTGAATGAAGACATCTAAGAAAGAAATCTATACATGATTTAAAGAATATTTAAAATCTGACATTTAAATCTTGATTCGACAGCTCAAAGAGTTGCTGAACTTTCAGATTTGATGTATGAAGCTATTTCATCAAAGGATTGTGCTTGGTGAGTAACATTAAATACATGCAATGATTCTGAAAAAACATCTTCTAAAATGGCTATGACTTGCTCGATTTCTGAAATACGTTTGCATATTATCTGTCAACTTTACAGGTTTGACGTTGCTCAATTCATGACCTTTAGGATTATGCACAGTGGCGAGCTCGTAAGATTTTGTTATTACAATTATTCACAGTATGGTTATGGGTCGAAGTGGCTTAATGGGAGGGTCAGTTGGGTTGAGTAATGAGTCAAAATTTGGCAATTTTATCTATAATATGATAAGAAAGAGATCACATTTAATTGGGGTAATCTGGAACACTCTTCGTCAAATTAGTGTGTCAACACAAGAACTATACCTTATTAATAACTTTTTTTTTTTGATAAAATTATTATGGAGGTTTTATGCATATCAAAGAATCTCATGCATATGTTTCATTTTCGTTACAGGAAGTTCGTGTGAGATTTTCTGGTTTTAGTCCTGATGAAGATGAGTGGGTGAACGTAAGAACGCAACTTCGTGAGCGGTCAATCCCGTTGGTGGCTTCAGAATGTGACAAGGTCAACATTGGTGATCTTGTGCTATGCTACAGGGTACGGTCTATATTTTTCTTTCCTTTTGTTGGTTGCTATGCTCTTAGTTACTCTAAGTTGGGCAAATGGGTGGGGTTGCAGGTCAAAACGGGTTGGTTGACTCGTCACCAATAAAATACAACCCAAATCACCTGTTTTTCAACAAATGGGCTGAAATTTCTTTATCTGCTTGTGTATCAAGGCTCCTCTAATAGTTTGTTTATTTTGTTGGTAACGCTCAGGCAAACGAAGATCACGCGCTTTATTCTGATGCACATGTTACAAAGGTTGAAAGGCAGATGCATGATAATGAGAACTGCACTTGCACCTTTGTGGTTCGGTTCCAGTATGATGGTGTCGAGGTAATTTATATTGGATATATCATTCATCCTCCTGATTTGTCTCGTTATATATCAGAAAATGCATTTTACCAATAGAAAACTGTAACGACTGCAAGGCATTTCAAGCCAATTATTAGTAATATTTTTCGTTCGACAAGAAGCATTTCATTTCAACCCAACATGACCCAACACATTTCACTACGGAAAAAATTATTCATCATCAGTTGTTGCCTAACCGGCCCACTTGTTATTTCTAACCTTTTTGTGTATTTTAACAGATGGATGTTAAGTGTAATGAGATATGTCGTAGGCCCTCATAAAGGTTTCTAGTTCGAGAACTGGAGATAAGCTTTGAATTTTCGAGCTTGTACCGCACATTCCCATTGCAGACTCCCAGTTCATTTATAATGGCTACCTTGATGTGTATTATGTATCGTAAGAAGAATACTTATTATAATGGTGTATTATAGATTTGGAAGCAAATAATCAAAAACTAAACTTGAGCCTAGATGGTTACCATGTCATTATGTCTATCAGGTGATTAGGGTAATGCGTGTGGTAATGGATTTTTAAGTTCTGGTTGGTTTTCTGGTTAATTAAACCTTATCGGTGACACGAAATAGACATCTTGTGACTGTGGCATGTGGTCAAGTAAAATAAACGTGTTTCGAGTGGTTTAGTATAAATATGTTGTTTGAAAAGGTTTTTTTTGAAGGTAAGAGTAGCAAACATGTATAAATGTTGTTTTCTAGTCTCCAGAGGCACCAAAAGAAAATATAATTCTTGAGATTATTTGAAGTAAGTTGGTTTTTCATTTTTGAGCTGGGTTTAGGCTTCATCAGTTTTTTGGTCTTGTGAGATTATTGAATTTTCACAAAGTCTTTATGACAAGAATTTCATATTATATCTAAATCATTATATGGGTGATGGATATGTCCAACAAGTTTTTTTTGATAAATCCACCCACATTACACATTATATAAACTCATTTTTACATTCCTATTAGCTGGTAAAAAATAAGGTTTCTTTTTTTCTTAAATTAAGTTGGTAACAATTTTTTTTTTATTTTTTATTTTTATTTTTTGTTAAAACTCATATATTACTGAGCACTAAATTGAAATGGTGATAATAATTCTCTCTGTTATTAATTTATTGGTATAATTAATTTTTGTTTCGACATCAACCAACTAGCCCGTCTAGCTCAGTTGGTAGAGCGCAAGGCTCTTAACCTTGTGGTCGTGGGTTCGAGCCCCACGGTGGGCGTTTTTAATTTTTTTTTTTTTTTTTTTTTTTTCAGGTTCAGTTACTCCGAAAATAGTACTTTACACTTATGTATCAGTTTAAAACAAGATATAGTTTACAAAAACATTTTTTAATTATGTTAAAAAATACTACTCAAGTAAAACATGTCAAAAATAGATATGTGATGATAAACGACTAAACGTTACCATTCAACATAAATAGTAAAACATATAAATATTCCATTACATTTAGTCATTTATACTTAATATATGTTCCAAATGTTAAGTTTAGAAAAGATAATAAGGAGTTAAATATAGGAGATTGTAATGCCGTAAATACCATGAACCAATTAAGTTTCAACAAATTCTTGTTATAAAATCACATACGTTCTTATCAAAATTAGAACCCCTAAAAACAAAATCAAGAACGGTTGAGAGAAGGAGGAGAAAGTAAAGTTGCGAGTACCAAAGAGAAAAACACGTACTAATGAAAGACACTTGCATTGATGACTCTTGGATGGATGAACATTGAAGTTTGAAGATATTTCAACTCTTCAAAATTCTACGAGAAAATATTTTTATAGTTATTTTTGTCTTTATGCATGCCTTTTGAGTGTAAACAACGTTGATTTACTTTTATTTTGAATAAATATATGAGACTAAAACGTACTTTTATATCGAAATGTTAGTTTATATAGTTCTAGGCACAACTTCATGAATTTTTTTAGCCGGTAAATGGTTAATCAAATTACTCATATATATATACTTATTAACCACTTTAACTGAATTAACTTAGACTGTTATTAACCGAACTACACACATTGGAGATTGCTATCGGTTAATGGGCAAATTCCAATAAAAGCCCCGTATAGAGTTTCAAGTCATGTCCATTTTTTTTAAAGTAAATCATATGCATACACAAGAACCCAGTCAAAAATTAACCAGCCTTTTGGTAACTAGCTTTTGCACTACACATATTTAAAATCCAGTACGCATTCCCCTTTCGTTTGTGTTCACTTTAACCTCACACTTTTGCGTTCGATCACTTTTATATATATATATATATATACATACATATATCATATGGAGTTTCCGTATGGAGTGGAGAATTTTTTCTTGACTCATGGTTAGAGAAATGACCTCTCTTATACGCTACGGTAGAGGAATGATTGTCTACATCTCACCTCCCTCATATCCCGCAAGTGCGGGATTGGATATTGTTGTTGTTGTTATTGTTGTTGTATCATTTTCTAAAGCCTGGACATGGCCTTTCCGTATGGAGTTTCACGTTTGATTGTTTGAAACTTAGTCACCAATGTCATCAACCTTTTCAGTGTTTGTGAAATACTTCTATACTCCGTATAAACTTAAACTATAAAGCAACATATGAAAGGTGAAAAAGACCTTTTACTAAAGTTGAACCTTTTAATATAATTCAATTCAATTCAATTCAATGGGCACGCCGATCATGGGCGCCCCTAGTATATTTTATATTCAAAGTTCATTTGTTTTTAGGTACCACTTTATTCACACCTTTTTACTTTTCGTAAATTAAGGCTGTTTGCATTACGTATGAACGTTTTAATTTCCCTACACGGATAATTAAGAAACTTACCATTTACTCATTCTTATACGAGTAGTATATATATATATGTGTTTGGTAACTGCATTTTCTTATCCCTGTTTTCATCTCCTGTTATCTTCTACTGCGAATTCTCCAATGACTGAATTTTTTGATGCTAAATTTTTATAGTTGAAAATGAGTCGTCCTATCTCAATTACAAATTGGAAGGTTGTTTGCATATGTATATGTATGTAAATATATATTATTTGAAAAAAAAATCATCTTTGCCACGATAAAAAAGTAAAAATGAGACATCTAGCTATGGTAGAAATAAAAGAGAGGTGAAAGTTGATAAACAAGATACAACAAGCAAGACAGTAGGATTCGGTCACACAGCTGTATGCAACTCAATTCGAAACTAATAAATAAAAAGCAAACCAAAATCTGAAAAAGTGGATAATCATTGATTACTATTACTAAATTGGTCTATAGTTTACTTATGGGTAAATAATTGGTTCTTTTGAAGGGTACGAAAAAAAGGGTAGTGTCAACACGACATATATAAAGATGGTGTCAAACTTGTACTGCTTCGTATTCTTTATTTTTCTAAAGTTTAATGGTTTATTGACTTTATTCAATCACTTCAAATTGTTTCTTTATTCTTTTTAGATCCCATGAATCACGTGATAATTATTAGATATAACTAGTTGTGGAGCCCTCGCTTCGCGCCGGGAGCTCCGTTTTGAATGCGAGTTAAAAAAAAAGTCTTGATCTATTTTGTAAAAAAGAATTTTTTTCGACATCTAACATTGAAAATTTTTTCGACATCTTTTGGTAACATTGAAGGGTTGGTTCTTTTGCGAAAGTTACTTCTTTTATCGTTGGCGACAAAAAAAAAGTGAAATGAAGGAAATGCCACTGGTTACTATTGATGAATAGTGAAATAGTGTTTTGTCTTTTAGATAGTACTAGTTGTGGAGCACTCGCTTCGCGCCGGGGGCTCCGTTTTGAATGCGAGTTAAAAAAAGTCTTGATCTATTTTGTAAAAAAGAATTTTTTTCGACATAACATTGAAGGGTTGTTCCTTTTGTGAAAGTTGCTTCTTTTAGCGTTCGGGTTTTATTTAAAAAAAAAAAGTTAGTAAAGTGGGGGTTCGATTTGTATTTTAATAAAAGTTAGTGGGTTAAGTTTGTGAAATTTGAAAAAAATTTACGTATAAAGTGTGGGTTCGATTTGTATTTTAATAAAAGTTAGGGGTTAAGTTTGTGAAAATTGAATATTAGGAAAAAAAAAAGTTAGTAAAGTGGGAGTTCGATTTGTATTCTAATAAAAGTTAGGGGGTTAAGCTTGTAAAATTTGGGAGAAAATATACGTATAAAGTGGGGGTTCGATTTGTGTTTTAGTGAAAGTTACGGGTTAATTTTGTGGAAAGTGAAAAAGGGATAGTACTATTCATTTCCCCTTTACCTTTTAGATATAGGGGATGATTCTCACACACATTTTTTTGATCCTCACACACCTATTTTAACATTTTGCTCTTCTAATAATATTCAATTGGTGTGTGAGGATCAAAAAAGTGTGTGTGAGAATCATCCCCCTTTAGATATAGGTGTATAATATAAATATAAATATAAATATAAATTATGCGGGTTCCTTGTAGTTTGTCAAAGACTACTAAACCGGGTCTGAACGAAAATACCTTTTTTAATTAAATAATCAAGTGAATAGTAAAAAGCATTTACTCAGTAATAATAATAATAATAATAATAATAATAATAATAATAATAATAATAATTTTGATATAGACATCTTAAACATTTTAATGTGTTTATAGTTAGGAAGTTTGATTTAATATTTAATTAGCACTATATTTAGTGAATGGTATTAATTAAAATGTAGTTAGTGGAAAGTAATAGGTTTGACAGAATTAATGTTGAACGTGAGTTAAGAGCTAGTTTTTTATTTTTATTTTTTTTATTTTATTTTTTTATTTTTTTATTTTTTTATTATTATTTTTTTAAAGTCAAACAATTTTATTAAATATAAAAGGATTACAAATTCAGGCCCGAAGCCCATATACAATCTCGACTAGCCCAAACACCTATACTAAGCTTAACTCGATATAAAATACTCCCTCCGTAAGTGTCCTGTTAGACTTTTCATGGTCTTGCTTTTAAAGATTTGATTTCAAATATTTTTATTTGTGTTATATAGTATTTGATGAAACTTATATGAATGGATTCGGTTTTAAAATGTGTTTTCATTGATATAAGTTTCATCAAATATTATATAACACAAACAAAATTATTAGACGTCAAAATCATAGAAGTAAGATCCTGAAAAGTCAAACAGGACACTTATTATGGGACGGATAAATTATACAGATATGGAAAAATTATGCTATGATAAAAGCTTGTGACCTATACACTTAAAACATAAAAGAAAACAGTGTGTCTCGGTCCAGAAGGACGGTGAAGAGCGCATATTTTAGCAGGGAAAAAGCCCAGATCGCACCAAATTGTCAAGGTATGGAACGTACTTGAAAAGACAAGCTGGATTAGGAATAAGAACAGTGCTGAAAAATCAACGACAAAGCACTTGAAACCGAACCCATTTAGATCCGAAACCAAGAAATTAGGAGGATTGGAGCAAAAACCTACTAATTAGCCAATTCCTTCTTTGATAGTTGGACGTGATGCATAAAAGCTTGGGTTGGAAAGCCAAGTCGTCCAATCTAGGTCCTTAATTTTTCCCCGAGCACAAAACCAATCGAAGGTTTTTGATTGGATCTCAACAGCGATTTTCGAGATACTCATGGTGCTTTTTCTAAAGACATGATCATTACGATTTTTCCATATATAGTAGCTAGTAGTCCATACAATAGCTTGCCAAGCTTTAGCACTCCACGATGATTTGAACTTATTAATTTCACCTTTGGATAGATCCGTAAGACTCGATATGTTTAGGGTGTCAAGGTTCCACCATTTTCGTATTCTATCCCATAGTTCCGTTGATTTCTTGCAAGTGATGAGTGTATGATGAAGCTGCTAGATCATCGTCGTAGACCGGGCATCATGTTGAATGGAGATCAATACCTTTTTTGTCAAGTTCTATTCTCACGGGCAGCTTATTTTGCTTCGCTTGCCAAATGAAGATTCTGAATTTTTGGGACAGAAGTGAATTTAAAAGTGTTGGATCTGGGATTTGGTAATTTACAGTTGATATTTCGAACAGTACGCGTAGAAGAGAGATCGAAGAATATACCCCATTATTTGAAAATTTCCAGGACCATTCGTCCTTTTCTTATTTCGAAAAATGGAAGTTTGAAACTACTTGTTCAAGTGAATTTAGTTCTGTTTCAGCCCTCCATTTTGGTGTTGAAATCCAATTCCACGTGAATACAGTGTTGATGCGTGTGGAATAATACATCAATTACCCTCAAATTTATACAAGATTCAAACACTACGAATAAGCACACACAACTAACGTGCACTTAAGATCCGGTTATTATAGAACTTTTATGCAAGTATTCGTTTCAAGTTCGTCCCAAGAGAGCGGTGTAAGTCGAATAATTGAAACTATTAATCGTTGAGGGTTTGTTTGATTAGGGGTTTTGATTGATTTTAATTAACAACTAAAATGTGCACAAGTAAACAAACTTTAAACTTAAAAATTAAAACTAGCAACAAGTAGCAACTAACTAAATATTGAGAACTAAATCAATTAACTAAGTAGTGTTCACTTACCAAATCATCTCTATGCTTGGATTGCTCCGTTTTACCCAATTTGCTATCTTATTAGTTGTTGAACTATTACATATTTAGCATTACTACCAAATTACACTTTGCAAACTCACATAAGCATTGTATTCTAAGATCAAGTCAAGTAAAAAAAAAAAAAAAAAAAAAAAAAAAAAAAAAAAAAAAAAAGTAAGAGCGGTTATTGAGATTATGCTTGGGTTGAAATCACTTAAAATCCTTAAACTATCAAAATCACTTAAGAAAATCAAACACCACTATGTTGACTAAAGTCTAATTGAAAACCAACCTAAACTAAGAACACAATCACTTGAAATTCCCAATTTAGTTGTCTAGATCACTTAAAGTGTTGAAGCACAAATTGATTCACTTCTCAAATCACCAAGAGAGCTACACAATCTATGTATTCAAATTAAAGCCTAAAACAATGCATAGCAATGGACCTCATAGCTAACACAATAACACTTGCTCATGTATTTCATTCAAACAACTTCAATCAATAAATTTAGGGCAAATCCTTACACTAGAGATTCATAGATAAGCAAACACAATCAAATCAGCCATGCATGGCTAAGATTACACTAATCATAAGCATTGAAATACAAATAAACATCATATTAATCTATTACAAGTATTCAATTCAAAATTAGAGAAATAAAGGTGGAGATTATAACCCAAATGACAAAACTAGATAGATATAATGATATGATTGCTTGAACTTTTGCTTAGCCTTAATCTCCTTCTTGATGATGAAATTAAGGCTTGATGATGAAAATCGTGCTAAAAACTGCAGCTCTCTCCCCTTGAAACCCTATCTCATCCATTTATAGTTGCCAAAAATTCTGCCTAAAAACAGCGAGGTGCGCCGCTCCATAAGGCAGGTGCGCCGCACCTTATAACTAAAATTTTGATCTTCAAGTTCTGAATTTAAAATTTGGCTTTTTAGTGTTAAGGTGCACCGCATTTTGAGTCTGATGCGCCGCACCACTGCACTGCACTTCCAAAATCATCATTTTTCACTTGGAATTGCCCATTTTGCAATCCCTTTCCACTTTGAATCATGCCCTGCACTTTGGTTCACTAAATAGGCTAGGTTTTGGTCAATTTTACAATAATTTGAGCTTTAAGCCTTGAACCGACACTTTTGCGCAAATAAACAACTTTCAGGCCCAATGATCCTCAAAACTGAATGAAATGAGGGAGATATTGCGAGATAAAACGTGTATAAATAGAGCAATATCAAGCGTCAGCTTGTACACGTTTAACTCGAGCAGCGATTGAAACATTCTTGTCGGTTTTTAGGCGATATAGCTTCGGATAGGAATCTTTTAGCATCATCTCGCCACACCAAACATCATTCCAAAATGAGGTCTCGTTTCCTTTACCTAAAACTTTAAAAAAAGCATTAGAGATATCAAACCTTAACTTGGTTAGGCTTTATTTGATGTTGATGATATTAAACCATGTTCTTCCCGAAAATTTTCTTTGATATCTACCATTTAAAGTAGAAGTGCAATTCAAGCCCGCGTTTTCACCATAGATACTTTTAATAACCCGAGACCATAATGAGTCATGATTAGTGTAAAATTTCCACCACCATTTTGTTAAAAGAGAAAGATTTTTAAATATTAAAGAGCTTACATTAAGACCTCCCAAATCATATGGTAGTGAGATTTGATTCCAATTTACCCAAGCCATCTTTTTTTCATCAAGAGACCCACCCTAAAAAAAAATACACGACGCATACCTTCTAGTTCCTTGATGACACCGAAAGGTGCTTTGAAGAGTGAAAAGTAATAAAGTATGAGACTAGTTAAGACGGATTTAATAAGGGTAAGTCTACCTCCAAAGGATATATATTTTTCTCCCCAATCGGATAAACGTTTCTTGAATTTATAAAAAATGGGTGACCAATTTTGGTGAAGTCTTAGATTGGCACTAATCGGCAAACCCTGGTAGTTAAAAGGAAAGGTTCCTTCTTTGCCCGAACCAAGAAGCAAGATTATTGAGTTCTTCCCGAGAGGTTCCAATGCCATAGACACAACTTTTACGAAGGTTGACTTTTAAACCGGAAAGGTCCTCGAAGCATTTAAGGATTTTTAAAGTATTTCTAACTTCAACGTTATTTCATTTCCTAAAAATAATCGTGTCATCCGCGTATTGAAGGTGGGACACGATGACCTTTTTTTCACCTACTTCTACCCCTTTAACCATTTTTTATTTTATTTTTGGCTATTTTCAAATGATGGTTCAATCCTTCCCCAACCAAAATGAAAAGGAAAGGGGAGAGATGATCTCCTTGTCTAACGCCTCGTTTTGGAAAAAATTGTTTAGTTGGTGAGCCATTTATGAGGACGGATATTGAGGTCGAGTTTGAACAAGCTTTGATCCAATCAGTCCACTTATACCCGAAACCCATGAAGTTCATTATGGAAGTGAGATAACCCCAATCTAAACAATCGAAAGCTTTTTCAAAATCAACTTTAAAAATGAAGTTTTTTTCTTTTTTTTTTCTTTAGAATCATTGATTGTTTCTAGCGCAATGAGTACTCCATCTAGGAGATTTCTATCCGAGATAAAAGCACTTTCTTCACTATCGATTAAAGATGAGATGATTTTTCTAATTCTATTTGCGAGTATTTTGAAAAGGATTTTATAATATCTACCAACGAGACTTATTAGCCTGTAATTTGAAAATTTAAGGGGATCTTTTACCTTCAGGATGAGTGTGATGAAAGATGCATTGCACTCGTTTGAGATTTGGCTGATTCCCAAAAAAAAGTTGATTGCACTTACGAGATCATCTTTGATTATGTCCCAAAATTTCGTGTAGAATAATATGTTGAAACCATCGGGACCCGGAGCTTTGTTTTTTCCGCATCCTTTTATAGCATCTAAAATTTCCGATTCAGAGAAATGTTCTTCGAGTGCGTCTGCAGCTATTTTTTCAATAACCAGACCAGTCCAATTGGCCCGGTTCCATCTGTCACTTTTTCTTTGTTTGAACAGTTTTTGGTAGAAGCTACATGCTTCATCTTTGATTGCACTTGGACTTGTTGACTAAATCCCGTCAATGTTCACCCCGTGTATGATGTTTTTGTGCTGTCTTCGACGAATATAAGAGTGAAAAACTTTACTATTTTCGTCGCCTTCCAATGCCCATTTATACCTCGCCTTTTATTTGAGCATTTCAACTTGGGATCTCTCCTTTTGAATCAGAAGTTCACGGTTCTCCATCCAATATCTATAATGTTCATCATTAAGATTTATTACCTCGGCTAAAATTTTCCAATCATTTACCACCTTTGTTAATTCCTCGATTTCTGAATTCAATTTGCAGTGTGTGGTGGAGTACCATTTTCGAAGTTCATGTTTTACATTTTTAGCTTATCTCGAAAGATACAGTCCGGATTCCAGCTGTTTACATAAAGAGACCAAGCGTTCTTGATTACATCATGTGTGTGACAACCCGAAAATTTCCGAACAAATTTAAACTTTATCTTTATATTATTCTGACACGATAAACAATGTTTGTTAAGTTAAATCTCAAGGATTTTAAAATATGTTCATACATTCATTTATCCTCGACCAAATTCCAATGATTCACGAACCATTATATGAACGGATATGATTATATATGTATATGTGTATATATATTATAACTTGAAAACATTAACAAAGTATTAGACGTATAATACGTTACATGAACGTATTTGTTTCAATGTGTCTATAGATGGAATTATAAGATAATATCAAATGATTGAATTATCAGATACATTGAATTATGATTACGAGTCTCTGTTGAGAGGTCCACTTTGATTTAGGAAACCTTTCCTTTTTAAAGGTATTCGGAATAATTGGTAAAGTAAATTACATATAAGAACAAAGTGTCAATTAACGGGAACTAGACAAGAGTTAGTAGAGATTTCTATTTGATTTTCAATTCATGCTATACAACATTTTCCTCGTGATTTTAATAAGATAACTATCTTAACTTTCATCTTAAAGTTGGAACGAGAAATGTAAATAACTTAGACGTTGGATATCGACGGTTTACATTAAGATGATTTCATACGTTTATCTAACCTTTGGACTTTATATTCCGTTTCACCAACAAACGTTAAATTAAAAACTTGAAACCTATTAAGAGTATATTTAATCTTACTTTTCTAAAACGTTTTACGATATAAAAAATTCTACTATTATAACCAGTTTAGTAAAATGATTCTTAAATATATTTAGTTTTGGAAAAAAACAAAGTTTTCATATTTATTTAATATTATTTCAAACATACAAAAACATTTCTAAAAAGAACTTCATTAGTAAAACGTTTTATAAGATAATTTGTTCATAAGCTTTAAAGAACTTAATTAAAGATTTGTATTATAAATTACATATATATATATATATATATATATATATATATACATATATATATATATACATATATACATATATATATACATATATACATATATATATATATATATATATATATATATATATATATATATATATATATATATATATATATATATTGTTTCAAAAACGTAAATGTGATACGATATAATATTTCTATTACGTAAACAATTTTTGAAATAAAATTAGCTTTGAAAAACTAAACGTTATATTATTAAATTATAAGATGTAAAAAAATTATATTTTTTAAATAAGAATATATATATATATATATATATATATATATATATATATATATATATATATATATATATATATATATATGTATATATATATATATGTGTATATATATATATATGTATATATATATATATATACAGATATATATATTTTACAATGCGTTAATGTATAAATACATTTCAATTTTATTTAATGTATTTTAATAAACAACGAGACATTGATTTATAGAAGCAAATGACCACAACACTCAAATAAAGAAGTTATACTTTGGGTAATATAAGTTATATATGATTAGGTCTAATTATTTATAATAGGTACACGTCGCGTAACATAAAGAGCTAGTTTTCTAAGCGTACGAATATGCGTTTGAAAAACCGAAACTAGGACATAAGTCGAGTGACAACGTACGAGTCATTAGAACTAAAATTATAGGTTAACTATGCACGTAAATATAATATAATATATAAATAATTATATAAATTAAATATATTATATATTAAATAAATATATAAACCGTCGGCAGCCTTGAAATCATTGGGAATGAGCTGGACAGGGGAGCTCCGCACTCGCGGAGCATATAGGCACAAAAACTCCGCACGTACGGAGGTGCCAGTTTCAGGATTTGAGTACAAATCTCGCATTTTTCTGTCGAACCATCATCCAATCTATCTCTCTAATTTCAGTACTCCGTAAAATTTATATATTATTATTATTATTATTATTATTATTATTATTATTATTATTATTATTATTATTATTATTATTATTATTATTATTATTATTATTATTATATGTATTATTATTATTAAGATTAATATTATTATTAATCGTACTATTATTATTAGTAGTATTATTACAAATATTATACATAAAATAATACGACGAAGTCATGTTCGGGTTATTTCAAAACGGGTTTTATGAGCGGGATAGAGCTAAGAAAATTATGGGTTATAGCTATGGAGGTTATGGGTAATGTTCATGGGTATGCTCGTGCGGTCAAGTTAGTGTTTATCATCTCCGTTGCGTCTACGTACCTTTCCTGCAATATTGAATCTCAATATTGATGCGTAAGCACTCATAATTTAATTTTTACATATTAATAGTGTATCCCTGACTGGTGCTCGAGAATATAGGATTATGCATGCTTGTACTTTTGATATTGCCATTAGATAGGATTTGTTGAATCCTGAATTAGTTACTTATGCTGTTGAGATAAGGTATAAAATATGCATGTCGTTGGAAAGCTAGCGAAAAATTAAAAACTTTTCATTTAGATATCGAATGGTTTCGATGAATGGATTTGAAGTTATAGTCAATCGAATTTTTGTATTGTTATTAAAAATGATTATTATTATCGTCGTTATTATCGTCGATCTAGTTTTATCTTATTATTATTATTATTATTATTATTACCATTATCAATAAAAGGATTTATCATTAAAAATTGTTATTTTTATTATTATTACTATTGTTATTATCGTTAAAGTTATAATTATTATTATTATCTAATTATTATTATTATTATTATTATTATTATTATTATTATTATTATTATTATTATTATTATTATTATTATTATTATTAATATATATATCATTATGGTTATTGTTATTGTTATTATTACTATCATTAAAATAATTATTAGTATTATCGTTAATAATGTCATAGTAATTATCATTATTAGTATTATTGTAATTAAAAACTAATATTAGTAACACCTATCTATTTTGATTACTATTATTATCATTAATATGAAAACGATACAAAAGACGATTAAAAGCTATTAAACGGAACGATTAGGAAATAATGAGTACGAGTATCATGATGGAATTAAAATATTATAAGATATTGATTTAGATAAAATTATCGTTCTTATTATTTTATTAATATTATTATTAAAAGTTTCGTTAGTATTAAAACTATCATTTTAACAAAAATTATCATTTTAAATGAAATGTCATTATAAAATATTATTATTATTATTATTATCATTTTAAATAAAATTATTATTTTAAAGTTAATATTAAAAAGTATCGTAAATATTAAAGTTATCATAATTAGAATTATCATTTTATCATAATATCATTTTTTTAGTAAAAATAAACATTGATATTTTTATTAATAGAATAATAATAATTATTATTACAAAATAATACAACTTTTACTTATTATTATTATCAATGTTATTTTTATCAAATAAATATGTAATACAAATAATATAATTACCTTAATAAAACCTAGCATAATATTTTATGAACTTTATTACTTAAGATATATAAAAGTATATTTTTATAAAATTTTATTTATTAATAAATGAATTATATTATTTACTGTAATAAATCTATTAAAAATGTTTAAAAATATAAAACGATGATATTTAAACTATATAATAATCATGTATAAATTTTGGAAATCATTTTGAGTCAAATTGACTTTTGTATATTAGTCTCGAGCATTAGGATTGTGGTAAACTATGACCTGACTTAAATTGTTAGACAAATATTGACCAACATATAAATATATATACTTAATTTAGGTTCGTGAATCCGAGGCCAACCTTGCACTTGTTCAATGACGTTATATGTATTTTTACTACGAAATACAATAGGTGAGTTTCATTTACCTTTTTACCCTTTATATTTTTGGGCTGAGAATACGTGCGCAATTTTTATAAATGTTTTAAGAAATAGACACAAGTAATTGAAACTACATTATATGGGTGAATGATTGAAGCCGAATATGCCCCTTTTTGCTTGGTAACCTAAGAATTAGTAAACCGATCTACTAATTGACGCGAATCCTAAAGATAGATCTATTGGGTCTAACGAACCCCATCCATGGTTGCGGATGCTTTAGTACTTCGATGTTGTTTTATCATGTCCGATGGATGTCCCGGAATGATAGGGGATATTCTTATATGCATCTTGTTAATGTCGCTTACCAGGTGTTCACCTTATGAATGATTTTTGTCTCTATACATGGGACGTATATTTATGAGAACTGGAAATGAAATTCTTGTGGTCTATTAAAATGATGAAAATGAATGATTATGATAAACTAATGAACTCACCAACCTTTTGGTTGACACTTTAAAGCATGTTTATTCTAAGGATTGAAAGAAATCTTCCGCTGTGCGTTTGCTCATTTTCAAGATATTACTTGGAGTCTTTCATAGCATATTTCGAGAACGTTGCATTCGAGTCATTGAGTTCATCAAAGATTATTATTAAGTCAATTTATAGTTGGACAGTGGATATTATGAAATGGTATGCATGCCTGTCAATTTTCGATGTAAAGAAAGTTTGTCTTTTAAAAACAAATGCAATGTTTGTAAAATGTATCATATAGAGGTCAAACACCTCGCGATGTAATCAACTATTGTGAATCGTTTATAATGTATATGAACGGGTCCTTTCAGTTGGTATCATAGCGGTGGTCTTAGCGATCCAGGTCTGCGTTAGTGTGTCTAACTGATAAGTCGTTAGGATGCATTAGTGAGTCTGGACTTCGACCGTGTCTGCATGTCAAAAGTTTTGCTTAACATTTCTAGTCGGAAATCATCTGCTTATCATCCTTAGGAAATTACCTGCTTATCATTATTAGTCTAGACACGTCTTGCTACATTAATTGCATGAGTAGTGTATAGACAAAATTCATATCTTAGCGTATCTGCTAAATCATATCTTATCGTATCTGTTACTGTAAGCTTTGCCTGACATATCCCGCAAATTCCTCCGTAATCTAGGAAATCTTTTGTTCTATATATATGGATATTCTATGTAATTAGAATACCATCCGATAACCGAAAATCATTTTATATCGAAAAATCCTTTATTCAATCATACGAAATGGAATTTGTCATCAGTTCAAGTCACTCGGATTCCGAAATGGAATCCCACTCAAGCTCCGAAAGCAGTGTGACTGGAATGGATCAACCAATCAGCCATCATCTATTTTGGATGAATTGGGGATGGGTTTGTTGCCTCCTCAATCATTGGAGACACGAAGAAGGCGATCCTTTCCATCCACCACATTGTCCTCTTGACGAAGAACCTGAAGCACTTACCGGCGAACCAATTCGAGACACCATTTTCTCTCTCATTTCCAGAGTATCTCGTCACGATTATATACTACATCAAATTCTAGATTATATTTATCCGCTCATCTGAACCGACAATCACCCCGGTGTAATAGAAGAAGTCAACGAACTTCGCGCTCGGGTAGTGGCTTTGGAGAATATGGTGTAAAGATTACAAACACCAGCAGCAGCATCAGCAGCATAACCAGTACCACCATCATCAATGCCAACAGTACCATTACCACCTTCAACCACAACCACGTCATAAACCTCAACTTTACAATCTGTCCCACGAGCACCAATGTCATACGCTTTGTAGATACCGAGGAATACCAACAACAACAAACGATGAAGTGTTGATTCATAACTTCATTGGAGAAACATTATGCGGCGATTATGTAATCTTTAAAGTCTTAGAGATTATCTAATCTAGCCCTAACTATAAATCAGTTAAGCGAACCAAAATGATAGAAGGAAGAGTAGAAACTCTGATAAAAATGGTGTGTGATTAACAAGCTAAACTTGTTTTACCAACAACATCAACAGTACCGTCAGCGTCACCAACATCGTCAGTACAGTCAACATCAGAATCAACAACATCTATAACATCACAAACTCCGTCAGTTCAAGAATCACTGTGGACATCATTACGAATCAATAACGCGTATATTGTATCAACAAGTTATGAAGAATTAACTCATTCCCTCTGAAGAAATTATATATATATATATATATATATATATATATATATATATATATATATATATATATATATATATATATATATATATATATATATATATATATATATTTTGAAATAAAAATAAATCTTTCCGTGCTAAGCTATTGTGTGTGAATCTTAACTACTCGGTTAATTCATATTACAAATATGCAATAATGAACGTCCCTCGCCCGCAACTTAACCATCGTAACTACAATCTCTGTCTCAATTCAACAAATTCTAAATCCTAATAAATCAGGTATATATTTGATTTTACACTTCATCATTGATGTAACCGAAACTTTTTAGATAACATCATTCGTACTTTGCAAAGTTTACAAGAATTTAACGAAAACCAACATCACATCTCAACAAATAATGAAGTATTGATTCATAATTTCAATATTATTGAAGAAATACTTATGTAATCTCTAAAGCCTTCAAGGGATTATTCAATTCTGGTTTCAACCATAAATCAAATGAGTTTAATTTAATATTAACTCATTAAATCTATGTTACATCTGAAGAAAATATATACATATATATTTTCATAAAGACTGTAATAAAATTCTTTTGTACAAAATGTTAATTGTGAAAAAAATTTAACGGGTAGGTAATACCCGATATATATATATATATATATATATATATATATATATATATATATATATATATATATATATATATATATATATATATATATATAACAATTAATATGTTACATTCTTTGAATCTGATTAAGCAAATTATCAACTATACTTCCTACTTTCACAATAATATACATTCTTTCATAGCAATCAAAACAACAATACTCATTCAAACCCAATTACATATTCTGATTTTGAAACCTCAGAATTCAATACGAAATATAACCGGTACCATCACTTTTAGATTCTTACATATTTCAAAGCTATACTTTGACTTCAAAACTGTGTTAGAACATCAAATGTATATTAACGATTACAATCTGTGTTCAAACCCTTCGAAAATTTCTGAAGACACTTCAAATAATGAGCAATCGCGATGATGATTCAACCACATATTACCCACAGTTATGTACTTAAAAAGGTCTCGAAACCAAAGTCATAATTCAATACAGATCCGTGTCAGATCCTTTGGCATTTATTAACAAAAATACCTTTGCAATTCCTTTTCAAAGTAGCAAATTCTATCACAGCTCTAGCAAGACAACTTCGATTTTACATTCGGAGTAGCCTTATCATAATCTTGATATATATGATTACCCTTTTGTTACCGAAGAACCTTTCATGTTTCACCAAATTAGCAATAAACTTAATCACAACTTCACTGATCTTTGACCTTCCGAAGAATCATTATAATTACCAAAACCCCATCATTTACTCATTCGCATCTTGTAACGAGAATTGCCATACAAATCATTGAGAATTAGCAATCAGTATTTTGAAATCTCGCAGCATGTCTACGCCAACAGTTATATGTGTATATATAACGTATATCTTCTGGACTTAATTTGAATGTGAAGTTTCTGAAAAACACTCCGAACTACGAATTGGTTCTCCGAAAATGGGAAAATATTGATGAAGCAGCAAAAACTATAAACGACTTTAACATTAAAAGTTTGATGATAATGAAGAAGTGTGCTGGCAAAACGCAGAAAAAGAGAAGTCTTGAAATTGGAAACCGGATTGAGCAAAGTATGAAGGAGGCTGTGGACAAATCACAAAGACTGAACCTGACTTCAAAGGATCCAAATGATTCAGTACCTGCTGAAGTCATTAACGAATACCTTGCTCCTGACTCTAAACTCCTGTGGAAAATATTCTTTATCATCCTCTGATATTAGAAATTCTAAGATATCATCGTATCTTTCATTATAAATATCCTCCATATTTCTGAAGATATTTTCTTAATTATTCTTATCTGAAATCATTTACCTCTTCGCGCTATCTGTATTTCATCATAAAAGAAACTATTTTAGTTTCTAAATTCTGAAACATTCGAGTTTAAAATAGGAATATTTTTGAAGAAGTGTTGGGAGCTGAAGCATGAGTTAGTGTAATATAATGACACTTGATCAACGTGATTATATTACAGTAAGTCATGCTGAGTTTCTAAATGGAACGTGATGATTCACAGATTATAACATCATCATGTGCTATGTCACACGACTCTTAGATTCTATTTAACCTCTAAAATATCAAGAAAATATTTTCTTGATGATTCGGTCTTTTCCAGGGTATTCTGGTAATGTAACAAATTAAGATCGTGCCTTTACCATTTCTTTCTTAGAACATTAACAATGTTCATTCCGAAATTTATATCTGCGAATTCTGGACCATTACAAGCGATGCTTAATCACAAGAAGAAAAAACGAAAGGATAAAGCTCCGAAACAGAAATTGGAGTATAAATCACAGCAAATAAAAGAGAGCATTAACTGGGGATGACAATGATTATAAAAGACAGAAGCAGGGACATCGGAATATAAGGGAGAATATAAAACCCAACAACAACCCAGATGCTATAAACTGTATATGTCGATGCATATAGAAATATAAAGACACGGGAGAACTAAAAACACTATAAAACCAAGAGTATAGTAGAAGTGAATAGATTCTTTCGGCGGTAGATGAAAAAGAAGAATGACAGATATGAAAGTGAGGAATATATCAAGAAGCAGAATTGGATGAAGCATATTGATAAATGCTATAAAGTATGAATTAAGTAGAAAGAATAGGAGGTGTGAGTTGTAAGAAAATGAAGGGGGTGGATTTATAGTAAAATATCCGACAGTGTAATCAAAATGGATGATCGCATTAAAAGCGGATCCTAACTTCCTTATTTATTGAAGAACCAAATCTTATTATGAAGATTTTCTCTAAATTCCTTAAACTCCGGAAATCAACCCCATCTACGTCAAAAGATATGACGAATCTACACTTACTTATTTCACTCTTTTGGAATAGCTTCACACGTACTCTTCACTTAATCAAATTGTTTTATCCATATTACTCGCTGATGATAAAACTCTAATTTTCAGCTCGTATGCGTCATGAAAACATACTTATTGTCAACCATGACCATCTCAATCAAATTTCGGGACGAAATTTCTTTAACGGGTAGGTACTGTGACAACCCGGAAATTTCTGAACAAATTTAAACTTTATCTTTATATTATTCCGACACGATAAGCAAAGTTTGTTAAGTTAAATCTCAAGGATTTTAAAATATGTTCATACATTCATTTAACCTCGACCAAATTCCAATGATTCACGAACCATTATATGAACGGATATGATTATATATGTATATGTGTATATATATATATTATAACTTGAAAACATTAACAAAGTATTAGACGTATAATACTTTACATGAACGTATTTGTTTCAATGTGTCTATAGATGGAATTATAAGATAATATCAAATGATTAAATTATCAGATACACTGAATTATGATTACGAGTCTCTGTTGAGAGGTCCACTTTGATTTAGAAAACCTTTCCTTTTTAACGGTATTCGGAATAATTGGTAAAGTAAATTACATATAAGAACAAAGTGTCAATTAACGGGAACTAGACAAGAGTTAGTATAGATTTCTATTTGATTTTCAATTCATGCTATACAACATTTTCCTCGTGATTTTAATAAGATAACTATCTTAACTTTCATCTTAAAGTTGGAACGAGAAATGTAAATAATTTAGACGTTGGATATCGACGGTTTACATTAAGATGATTTCATACGTTTATCTAACCTTTGGACTTTATATTCCGTTTCACCAACAAACGTTAAATTAAAAACTTGAAACCTATTAAGAGTATATTTAATCTTACTTTTCTAAAACGTTTTACGATATAAAAAATTCTACTATTATAACCAGTTTAGTAAAATGATTCTTAAATATATTTAGTTTTGGAAAAAAACAAAGTTTTCATATTTATTTTATATTATTTCAAACATACAAAAACATTTCTAAAAAGAACTTCATTAGTAAAACGTTTTATATGATAATTTGTTCATAAGTTTTAAAGAACTTAATTAAAGATTTGTATTATATATATATATATATATATATATATATATATATATATATATATATATATATATATATATATATATATTGTTTCAAACATGTAAATGTGATACGATATAATATTTCTATTACGTAAACAATTTTTGAAATAAAATTAGCTTTGAAAAACTAAACGTTATATTATTAAATTCTAAGATGTACAAAAATTATATTTTTTAAATAAATATATATATATATATATATATATATATATATATATATATATATATATATATATATATACAGATATATATATTTTACAATGCGTTAATGTATAAATACGTTTCAATTTTATTTAACGTATTTTAATAAACAACGAGACATTGATTTATAGAAGCAAATGACTACAACACTTAAATAAAGAAGTTATACTTTGGGTAATATAAGTTATAGATGATTAAGTCTAATTATTTATAATAGGTACACGTCGCGTAACATAAAGAGCTAGTTTTCTAAGCGTACGAATATGCGTTTGAAAAACCGGAACTAGGACATAAGTCGAGTGACAACGTACAAGTCATTAGAACTAAAATTATAGGTTAACTATGCATGTAAATATAATATAATATATAATTAATTATATAAATTAAATATATTATATATTAAATAAATATATAAACCGTCGGCAGCCTTGAAATCATTGGGAATGAGCTGGACAGGGGAGCTCCGCACTCGCGGAGCATATAGGCACAAAAACTCCGCACGTACAGAGGTGCCAGTTTCAGGATTTGAGTAAAAATCTCGCATTTTTCTGTCGAACCATCATCCAATCTATCTCTCTAATTTCAGTACTCCGTAAAATTTATATATATATATATAAATTATTAATATTATTATTATATTTATTATTATTATTAAGATTAATATTATTATTAATCGCACTATAATTATTAGTAGTATTATTACTAATATTATACATAAAATAATACGACGAAGTCATGTTCAGGTTATTTCAAAACGGGTTTTATGAGCGGGATAGAGCTAAGGAAATCATGGGTTATAGCTATGGAGGTTATGGGTAATGTTCATGGGTATGCTCGTGAGGTCAAGTTAGTATTTATCATCTCCGTTGCGTCTACATACCTTTCCTGCAATATTGAATCTCATTATTGATACGTAAGCACACATAATTTAATTTTTACATATTAATAGTGTATCCCTGACTGGTGCTCGAGAATATAGGATTATGTATGCTTGTACTTTTGATATTGCCATTAGATAGGATATGTTGAATCCTGAATTAGTTACATATGCGGTTGAGATAAGGTATAAAATATGCATGTCATTGGAAAGCTAGCAAAAAATTAAAAACTTTTCATTTAGATAGCGAATGGTTTCGATGAACGGATTTGAAGTTATAGTCAATCAAATTTTTGTATTGTTATTAAAAATGATTATTATTATCGTCATTATTATCGTCGATCTAGTTTTATCTTATTATTATTATTATTATTATTATTATTATTATTATTATTATTATTATTATTATTATTATTATTATTACCTTTATCAATAAAAGGATTTATCATTAAAAATTGTTATTTTTATTATTATTACTATCGTTATTATCGTTAAAGTTATAATTAGTATTATTATTATTATTATCTAATTATTATTATTATTATTATTATTATTATTATTATTATTATTATCATCATCATTATTATTATTATTATTATTATTATTATTATTATTATTATTATTATTATTATTATTATTATTATTATTATTATTACTATTATTATTATCATTATTAATATATATATCATTATGGTTATGGTTATTGTTATTATTATTATCATTAAAATAATTATTAGTATTATCGTTAATAATGTCATAGTAATTATCATTATTAGTATTATTGTAATTAAAAACTAATATTAGTAACACCTAATTATTTTGATTACTATTATTATCATTAATATGAAAACGATATAAAAGGCGATTAAAAGCTATTAAACGGAACGATTAGGAAATAATGAGTATGAGTATCATGATGGAATTAAAATATTATAAGATATTGATTTAGATAATATTATCGTTCTTATTATTTTATTAATATTATTATTAAAAGTATCGTTAGTATTAAAACTATCATTTTAACAAAAATTATCATTTTAAATGAAATGTCATTATAAAATATTATTATTATTATCATTTTAAATAAAATTATTATTTTAAAGTTAATATTAAAAAGTATCGTAAATATTAAAGTTATCATAATTAGAATTATCATTTTATCATAATATCATTTTTTTAGTAAAAATAAACATTGATATTGATATTATTATTAATAGAATAATAATAATTATTATTACAAAATAATATAACTTTTACTTATTATTATTATCAATGTTATTTTTATCAAATAAATATGTAATACAAATAATATAATTACCTTAGTAAAACCTAGCATAATATTTTATGAACTTTATTACTTAAGATATATAAAAGTATATTTTTATAAAATTTTATTTATTAATAAATGAATTATATTATTTACTCTAATAAATCTATTAAAAATGTTTAAAAATATAAAATTACAATATTTAAAATATATAATAATCATGTATAAATTTTGGAAATCATTTTGAGTCAAATTGACTTTTGTTGACTTTTATATATTTGTCTCGAGCATTAGGATTGTAGTACACTATGACCTGACTTAAATTGTTAGACAAATATTGACCAACATATAAATATATATACTTAATTTAGGTTCGTGAATCCGAGGCCAACCTTGCACTTGTTCAATGACGTTATATATATTTTTACTAAGAAATACAATATGTGAGTTTCATTTGCCTTTTTACCCTTTATATTTTTGGGCTGAGAATACATGCGCAATTTTTATAAATGTTTTACGAAATAGACACAAGCAATTGAAACTACATTATACGGGTGAATGATCAAAGCCGAATATGCCCCTTTTTGCTTGGTAACCTAAGAATTAGTAAACCGATCTACTAATTGACGCGAATCCTAAAGATAGATCTATTGGGCCTAACGAACCCCATCCATGGTTGCAGATGCTTTAGTATTTCGATGTTGTTTTATCATGTCCGATGGATGTCCCGGAATGATAGGGAATATTCTTATATGCATCTTGTTAATGTCGGTTACCAGGTGTTCACCATATGAATGATTTTTGTCTCTATACATGTGACGTATATTTATGAGAACTGGAAATGAAATTCTTGTGGTCTATTAAAATGATTAAAATGAATGATTATGATAAACTAATGAACTCACCAACCTTTTGGTTGACACTTTAAAGCATGTTTATTCTCAGGATTGAAAGAAATCTTCCGCTGTGTGTTTGCTCATTTTCAAGATATTACTTGGAGACTTTCATAGCATATTTCGAGAACGTTGCATTCGAGTCATTGAGTTCATCAAAGATTATTATTAAGTCAATTTATAGTTGGACAGTGGATATTATGAAATGGTATGCATGCCTGTCAATTTTCGATGTAAAGAAAGTTTGTCTTTTAAAAACAAATGCAATGTTTGTAAAATATATCATATAGAGGTCAAACACCTCGCGATGTAATCAACTACTGTGAATCGTTTATAATGTATATGAACGGGTCCTTTTAATGTGCACCCTTTTGTTTTAACCACTCATCAAATACTTTAACCGGCTTTGGACCAAAATCAATATCGGCATCTTTTAATACAATCGGGCAATGATTCGTGTATTTTTTTATTATGGACCGTGACACTAATGTTTGGCCATTGATGAATGAAGTTTTTTGAGGCGAAGAATCTGTCGAGTTTACTAAATTTTTTTTCATTGTCACCAATGTGAGTGTAAGATGTACCCCCAAGTGGCACGTCAACTAAGGAATTGTTTTTAATGAAGTTGTTGAAGAGTGTTGCCCGTCTTGCTTTGAATTCTATGTTTTTCCTTTCCGTGTCACATCTAACTTCATTGAAGTCACAAAAAAGGCCCCATAGCACCATCGTATACCAATATATCATTGAGGTCGTCCCACATTTTCTTTTTTGCAACATCGGTATGAGGTCCATAAACATTTACTAAGATAACTTCTTTTCCTGCATCTTTCCAATATCTTTTCAACGCAATGAAGGAGTCTCGTTCAACAAAATGGTTAGCATTAAAAAATTGGAGTCCCAAACCGAGAGGTCCCCGCCCGAATTCCCTTTAGAGTATTTAATCGCGTATTTGAAATCTGTATTGCCCAGAACCCTTTCAATCCATTTATCCAGGTTTTTTTTTTTCACATTTAGTTTCTTTTAATGCTAAAAATTAGGTTATTCTTGTGCATAAAGTTTTTTAAACCAATTAGTTTTGATTTGGTCCTCTAACCCTAACCCTCTAATATTTAAGGTAATGATCTTCATTTAAAGTTAGTAATGATTAATTGAAACTCGAAAGGATGTACCTGGATTAAGAGACTCTCACCTCATCACAATTCAATGATTTGCTTGAAAGCGAATGGCTACTTTTTCTAGAACTTTTTGAAGTTAAATTGATGCAAGGTTTAATCTTCTTCCTACCCGATTCTCTTACCTTTGCTTTGATTCTCAAGAATTTTGAAGTGGAGTGCCATTTTCCAAGGTTTGATCGCCTTGATTCTGAGGAGCTTTTTGATGGCATCGTCCCAATTGATTTTTGCGTTTCTTATTCTGGCTAATCATCTTATCGATTGAACTTGTCTTTTTAAGGGAATGGGAACTGAAGGTGGATGGTTTTGAAAGGGCTTTTGTTGAATTAAAAATCAAACACAGATGATCGTACAATATTGACCTGGGTGAAAGTCGAATAGGGTGGATGGTAGGTTACTGGATTATTAGTGTTGCTCTTCGATGGGCTCTATTTAGGTGAATGGGGTGGGTCAGTGAAAGGGTCAGTTGGTGGGTTAAGATGGGGTGAAATTGTATCAAGGTTGAAACAGGAGTTTTCCAGGCTCACCGTATCGTCATCATGAATATCATGTTCTTTATTGGGCCTGTCTTGGTGACGGTTTGGACTAAGTGGGTTTGGGCTGGGTGGATTTGGGTTAGGTGGGATTGAGGTGGTTTTGGCAAACGGGTCAAAAGTATCTTGTATGGAAATTGTGTCAGAAGGTGATTGGTGGGTGAGATTAGGGTTGTTGTCATCAACTGTAATCTTTTCCTCGGTATTAATTCCATTAATTTCAATTAGAAAGTTGTCACCTAACTTCATTAATTGTTCGAGGGAATGCATTTGATGATTTCCAATGTTTTGCTGTCTCCAAAAAAGGAAGTTACGGGTGCCTCATCAACTAAATCGTCTCTGACTTTGGGAATGTTAGCGCCGCATTTATTGGAGTTGAAGCTGTCTGTCGTAGTGAAACACTTTGAGCCTTCATCTTTTTCGGTGGATAATATGAACACCGGTGACCGAATTTCTTCATCGTCTTTTTAATAATCCGATGCTGCAGATTCATTATCTGAATTAATCATCGAATCTTTGTTTTGGTCAGTTTCGGAGTCTTCAAAATCCGGCTCTTCCATATCAATTTCAACAATGCTTTTGACACATTTAATAATTTTTACATAGAAAATACCTCCTCCAGCTTTAACTTGAATCGTTGTGTTTAGCAATTTATGTCCCCAAAGTTTGATTAAGACCTTTCCATCGACCAAGATTTGATTACATGTGAAGTTGCAATTGTAGAGATTGTAAATCTGACCATACCATCCGACTATCTTTCTAAAATCCCTCTTCGACCAACACGAAATAGAGACTCCTTTGATTATGAGCTATGTGAGTCTGGCCGATTGGAAGGATTTCCCATAAACTCTTCTTATGTTTCTAAGCCATTGATGGACTATGTGATCTTGGTTGTTCATGATATTTTCTGTTATATCTTCATTTTCAAAAATAAGATATAGTTCCAGGCCCCCTAAGTATTTTAAGTTAAAGTTGCTTAACCCTTCAGCTGTACATAGTGTGGGGAATTCTTCAATAAGGTCAATATTCGTGATTTCCCCAATGATTGTTGTTTTCAGTGAGTTTTTGTTTGCCTCCTCTTCGTCAATGTCAATGATTCTTGGCTTGGAGGCTTTTGCTGAGGTGCTTTGATCATGGTTGAGGTTATTGTTAAAGTTTCGTGTGTTAGGGATGTGTTGTTCTCTTTTCGGTTGAGGATTGGTTTTAGGGGTGTTGAACTCCGGTTGTGTCACGACCCCAAAACGTAACATGAGGAAACACACATTTCCTTTTTTTTAAAGGGACAATTTAGAACCATACACATATGCACGGTAAGCATGTGACCGCCCGGCACGCCTTATAACACAAAACAGGATCATCAGTTTCTTTTAAGGTAAACGGCAAATTTTCCAACAACGACAATTCCATTTTACCTATACCTATTTCACGACGTACAAAGTCAACGTACAACAAGTGTATATAAGTTTACAAAACGGTTTCAACAACCTATACAATCAAACGGTGTAATTTCGATACAAATATACATTTAGGCGAGTTAGGACTCTATAACCCAACCCGATACCAAAAGCATAATCTCGGGGACCACCAAATCCCCAATCCGCGTCCAAATATCCAAAAGCTACCCATCGAGCCCAAGCGCTCCTATGCATCTAGTCTAACAACTAGCTAGCTTCACAATCACAATTCATGTAAAAAGGTAAACAACAACAGAGGTAAGCATAAAGCTCAGTGAATGCAATAATTATACATATACATATATAATCTACTTGCAAACACTTACACAAATACTGCATACGAGCTAGAAACTCAGTTTCTATTTTAGAAAAGTCTCCATATTTAGAAAGTTTCTATTTTTGGAAAGTTCATAACTTAGAAAAGTTTCCTTAATTAGAAAGTCAACAAAAGTCAACTGAAAGTCAAAGTCAATCGAAAGTCAACTCAAAAGTCAACCTTGGTCAAACATAGTCAACAATAATTTTTAAAGTATAAGTTATAATAATAATATAAGTTATAATGTTATTTAAAGTCATATGTGTATAATTATGTCATAACATAAGTTTAATTAAATTAAATTGAATTATAAAGTTAACATAAGTTTAAATGACAAAATTAATAACATAAGTATTTATTTAATTAATTAAATATTAATCATAATATAAGTATTATTAACTAATAATAAATTTTTAGTTATATCGTAAGTATTATTAATTAATAATGAATTATTAATCATATCATAAGTATTTAATTATAATTATTAAACATAAGTATTTAATAATTAAATTATAATTAAATAATAACTAAGTCTTATAATAATTAAATAATTAATTAATCCTTATTATAAGTCTTATTATAAAAATCTCATGTCATAAGTTTAATACTTACCATAAGTATTTTTCATTAATAATAAAAGTATTATTAATCATAAGTTTAATTAATCAAAATTTAATTAATAAATGATAATATATATATATATATATATATATATATATATATATATATATATATATATATATATATATATATATATATATATATATATATATATATATCATAAGTCTTAATTTAAAATAATTACTTTTATATCATAAGTAATTTAATGATAATGAAAATCATTATTTATATCATAAGTTCCATTTTATAACCATAAGTTTTAATTAAAAGTTCATCGGGTCATAACTTGAGCCCCGGGTGTCAGTTTTCGGCGAGTCTTATATATATATCCTCGCCTAACCAAACCACCTGACACATAGTATACTCTAGAACACCCCAAGAATAGCCCCCAAGTCATGACCAACAGCCATAACTCAACTTGGGACTTTAATCCGATCAAAAATATGTTTTAGTCATACCGGGTGATCCGTGGCTCGGATTTCGATGACCCGAACATGAATGTTCATCCAATCATCAATCCTAACACACTAATACACCCTAGAGACTCCAAAAGTGGTCACAAAGTCGGACCAAACCTGAACACATTCGTTTTTACATTTTGATTTCATGAAAACACCATTTTAATCATAACTTAAGTTCCGGGAATCGAAATAACATGAATCCGGAGTGTAAAATTAATGTATTGATGAGAGGAACACATCTAAACACTTTAATTTAACAAATACATTAGTTTAGTTTACAGAAATGATCAAATACACCGCTGTCCAAAACCAATCAAACCGAAATCATGAATTAACGAGTGATTCTACGCATACAATCAATAATCCAACAACATACAAGCACTATACTATCATAATAACATTCAAAATCAGTAAAATAATGTAAAAATAAAAAATTTAGGGTTAGGGTTTATACCCTAATCGAGAATCAAAGAGTATGATCGTGTAGAGAAGAACGAGAGGAACACGATGATGATTAAAGCTTCTTGATCCAAGAAATATTTTTGATGAAGATGATGATGATGGTGTTGATGTTGGCGATGACCAAAAGAGGGAGGAAGAGAGAAATAGAGCAAAAATTAGAATTAGGTTTTAGTAGTGTAAATGTAATGAAATGAAAAATGAAATGTAAAAGGAAAAATAAAAGGGGTACACCCCTCCCCTTTGGTTCAGCCGAATGGGGTGTGTGGGGGTGGGCCCCATGGCCCAATTTTGTTTAATGTGTAATTGCTTGTGGCCCAAACGCCCGATCGAAGCCCGAAACGCGAAAACGCTACTACGCGATTGATTTTTCGGAGAGATAATAAATACACGACAAATAAAATATATAAACACTATATATAATCATATGACCTCAAAATATCATATTTAAAATAATTTGGATTTAAAAATCCCAAAAGCTTGACCGTTGGTTTGAAAACTGAAAAGATTCGCCGGATAGAAATCCACGACACGTAGAAACGTACAATTTAAAATATGAATACAAATATTCACTTAACACATAACAATTAATATATTATTACTAAAATAATAATATAGGTCATAGAAATGACGTGGCAAGAATAACAAATAATGGACGTTAAATAATAAACGGTAAAAGATAACGAAAAAAGTAGGGTCGTGACATATAATATATTATTATCTTCCCGTTACGGAAATTTTGTCCCGAAATTTAAGCAGGTGCAGGGGTTGGCTCGTCATCTGGGAACAAAAGCAGGTACTTCTACCTCATCTGATCTTCACGTTCTCAAGTAAACTCGGGTCCGCATCTGGCATTCCATATCACTCGGACGATAGGAATTCTACTTTGCTTAAGAGTCTTAACCTCTCGATCCATAATTTCAACTGGTTCCTCAATAAAATGGAGTTATTTATCAACATGAAGTTCATTTAGAGGAATAGTTTCATCAGCATCGGCCAAACACTTCTTCAAATTCGATACATGAAAAACGTCATGAACGGCACTAAGTTCTTGTGGCAATTTCAAACGATAAGCCACGGGTCCAACTCTCTCAGTAATCTCAAATGGTCCAACAAAACGAGGATTCAACTTTCTCCTTTTACCAAATCGTACCACACCTTTCCAAGGTGATACCTTCAACATAACATGGTCACCAACCTAAAATTTTAAATCTTTCCTTCTCTTATCGGCATAACTCTTTTGCCGACTTATGACGGTTCTCAATCTTTCTTTAATCTGTACAATCTTTTCGGTAGTCTCATGAATAATTTCTGGGCCTGTGAGTTGATTTTCCCCAACCTCATTCCAACAGATTGGAGACCTACACTTTCTACCATACAGAGCTTCAAACGGTGCGGCTTTAATACTTGAATGATAGCTGTTATTATAAGAAAATTCAGCTAGTGGAAAATATCTATCCCACACATTACCAAAATTAATAACGCAATAAGCGGTGCTCATATCCAACTTAGTTCCCAAAGCTTCCTGTAAGGATTGCCAAAACCTCGATATAAATTGACTGTCTCGGTCTGAAATAATAGATACAGGAACACCATGTCTTGAAAAATCTACCTCAAATACAAACGAGTAAGCTTCTCCATTGAATCTGTTTCCTTAATCGGCAAGAAATGAGCTGACTTTGTGAGTCGGTCAACAATCACCCAAATGGTATCATAACCACCTACTACTCTCGGTAACTTTGTAATAAAATCCATCGTAATACCTTCCCACTTCCACTCGGGAATCTCAGGTTGCACAAAGTCCGGACGGTTTCTGATGTTCAGCTTTAACCTTAGCACAGGTCAAACACTTAGCCACATATGTAGCCACATTAGTTTTTAAATTAGGCCACCAGTACATCTTCTTAAGATCATGATACATCTTTCCTGAACCAGGATGAATAGAGTACCTAGACCTATGAGCCTCATCTAAAACAAGTTGTCGCAGATCACCAAATTTCAGAACCCAAAGACGTCCCGCAAAGTATCTAGTACCATCTGCTCGTACCTCAAACTTCTTAGCCATGCCTCTTACTTTCTCGTTCCCAAAATTCTCCTCCTTCAAGCCTTCTGATTGTGCCTCAAGAATCTGCCTAGCGAGGTTAGTTTGAATTGTCATATTCAAAGCTCTAAACCTACGAGGTTCAACTGAGCTCGAGGACCAGATGTCCCACCTGATGGACATCATTTACCCACCTTCGCCCTAGGACTATTGTATTAGATTTCCTTATGTGTTCCGTTTGTAGTTTCCTATTTTTCATTAATGTAATGTACGAACCTCATTCCATTATACGCAATTTTCTTATTATGAATGGAATTACTGTTGCTTAATTGTTGTACGGCGTTTTATTACATGTTGGCTTTTGTGCTACCTGCTACTTGTTGCCATGCTTAGTTATCGTGTGTTGTGTTGTTTCCGTACTGTTTACCTTCTACTATGATGTTACCGATTGTGTAATTTTGACTTAAGTCGAAATTTTTGTTTGGAAGATCGATGGCTAACGGAAGAGGTCCGCGAGAAATTCCCACCGTAGCTCAGATCGAGGAGATGATAGCTACTCGAGTAGCCGCGGCTATAGCGAATGCCAACCCTGCTCCAGCTCCACCGGCTAACCCAGCTGTTCATAACGAGTGTACTTACAAAGAGTTCCATAGCTGCAAGCCCCACAATTTCAGCGGAACAGGAGGGCCAGTTGGGCTGAGGAGATGGTTTGAGAAGTTGGAATCTGTGTTCCGTGTGAGTAACTGCTCCGAGGGGAATAAGACTAAGTTCGCATCCTGCACTTTGTCGGATGACACTTTGACTTGTGGAATACGCTCGCCCAGGCGCGAGGAATCGACGAAGCTTATGCTACACCATGGGAAGAGTTTAAGAGTGCCATGATTGGGGAGTATTGCCCCAGAACCGAAATTTAGAAAATGGAAGCGGAGTTTTGGGAACTGAAAGTTGTAGGAACTGATCTTGATGGCTATAACCGAAGATACTTGGAGTTAGCTTTGATGTGCCCCATAATGGTTACTCTGGAGTACAAGCGGATGAAGAGGTATATATGGGGACTCCCCAAGGACATTCAAGGAAATGTCACTTCATCGAAATCAGCGAATGTCCCAGAAGCTATGCGTATGGTGCACACCCTGATGAATCAAATTACCCGCCAAGAGCCAGATAAGGCAAAATCAGAATCGGGAGCTAGTAATGGGAAATGTAAGTGGGACGGAAGCAAGGGAAAAGGTCTTGTCCAGAACTCGACTAAGAGGTATGAGAATTTCAAAGGGAACAACGACTGGAGGAACCCGAATCTGAATCCTAGCTCTAATCCTAACTACAAAGGTACCCTTCCTCAGTGTAAGAGATGCTACAAGCATCACACTGGATACTGCAACGCAGTGTGTGAGAAGTGCAAGAGGATTGAACACAAGACAGAGACTGTAAGAGCACCACCCCAGCAGTAAGGACAAACCCAAATGGACCAAGGAAGTGCTATAAGTATGGACATCAGGGCCACTTTAGGAATGAATGTCCTAACAAGAAGAAGGATGGTGGGCCATCACGTGAAAGAGCCTTCAATATGAACGCAAGAGATGTCCGCGAGAATCCTGACTTGATTACAAGTACATTCACTATCACTAACCTATTAGCTTCTGTTCTGTTTGATACTGGTGCCGATAGGAGTTATGTATGTAGACACTTTTGCTCTAAGATAGATTGGTCGTTAGTGCCTTTGGAGGAGAGTATGTTGGTTGAGGTAGCCAATGGAAAACATGAGAAATTTGACCAAATTGGCCGAGGAGGTATTATCAACCTATCCGGAGTAGATTTTAAGATTGATCTAATACCCATCAAGTTGGGAAGTTTTGATGTGATTGTTGGTATAGACTGGTTGTCCAAGGTAAGAGCTGAAGTTATCTGCGGAGAGAAGATTCTTCGTATACCACGCGAAGATGGTGAGCCTCTGATTGTTTACGGGGATAGATGTAGCCCGAAGCTGAACCTTATTAGTTGCTTGAAGGCACAAAATGTTATGAAGAAGGGACGCTTTGCTATTCTGGCACATGTGAAGAAGCTAGAAGTTGAAGAGAAGAGTGTGGATGATGTGCGAATTATGAACGAATTTCCCGACATCTTTCCAGAAGAGTTGCCTAGATTACTGCCGCCGAGATCAGTGGAGTTTCAGATCGATCTAGTGCCAGGAGCTGCACCCGTAGCTCGTGCACCTTATTGACTTGCACCTTTCGAACTACAAGAGTTGTAGAGTCAACTACAGGAATTGCTAGACCAAGGGTTTATCCAACCAAGTTCATCGCCTTGGGGCGCACCTGTTTTGTTCGTGAAGAATAAGGACGGATCTTTTCGCATGTTATCGATTATCGTGAACTGAACAAGTTAACGATCAAGAATCGGTATCCCCTTCCCAGAATTGACGATATTTTCGATCAGCTGCAAGAATCCAGCGTTTATTCCAAGATTAATTTACGATCAGGTTATCACCAGTTGAGGGTGAAGGAGAGCGATGTGCTGAAGACTACGTTACGAACTTGTTATGGCCATTATGAGTTTCTTGTGATGCCATTCGGTTTAACCAACACACCTACCGTGTTTATGGATCTCATGAATCGCGTATGCAAGCCGTACCTGGACAAGTTTGTTATCGTCTTCATAGATGATATCCTAATCTATTCCAAAAGCGAAGAAGAACATGAGCAACATCTTCGAATCATGCTAGAACTCTTGAGACAAGAGCAAATTTATGCCAAATTCTCTAAGTGCGAATTTTAGTTGAAGGAAGTTCAATTTCTCGGTCATATCGTGAGCGATCAGGGTATCAAAGTTGATCCTGTGAAGATCGAAGCTATCAGCAAGTGGGAAACCCCCACTACTCCTACTCATATCCACCAATTCTTAGGCCTCGCCGGTTAATATCGTAGATTCATCAAAGGTTTTTCTTTGATTGCACGTCCTTTGACTGCGTTAACTCACAAGTGGAAGAAGTTTGTTTGGGAAACAGAGCAAGAGTCGGCATTCCAAACCCTGAATCAGAAGTTAACCACCGCTCCTATTTTATCCCTTCCTGAAGGCAGTGATGACTTCGTTGTGTATTGCGATGCCTCCCGAAAAGGTTTTGGGTGTGTATTGATGCAACGAAAGAAGTTTATTGCTTACGCCTCCCGACAACTGAAGATTCACGAGCGAAACTACACTACTCACAATCTTGAACTTGGAGCCATTGTCTTTGCGCTCAAACTATGGAGACACTATCTGTATGGAATCAAGAGTACTATCTTCACCGATCACAAAAGCCTCCAACACATCTTTGATCAAAAGCAAATGAATATGAGACAACGTCGATGGATTGAGACTTTGAACGACTATGATTGTGAACTTCGTTACCACCCTGGCAAGGCAAATGTTGTAGCTGATGCCTTGAGCTGAAAGGAGAGAACGGTACCACTTTGTGTCCGTGCCTTGTACATCACCATTCAGACAAATCTCAACAGCCAGATCCGCGTAGCTTAAGAAGAGGCTCTCATGGAGGAGAATATTTCTCAAGAGCACTTGAACATTCTCGTTTCTCGATTTGAGGTCAAGGAGACTGAACTCCGATACTTTGCCGGAAGAATTTGGGTACCTAGTTATGGAGATTTACGAAGTCTTATTCTAGACAAAGCTCATAAGTCAAGGTATTCGATTCATCCAGGAGCTGGTAAGATGTACCACGACCTCAAGGTACAATATTGGTGGCCAAACCTCAAGAGGGATGTTGCGGCATATGTTAGAAAGTGTTTAACTTGTTCCAAGATCAAAGTCGAACATCAGAAGCTACCTGGGTTACTTCAACAACCCAAAATCCCACAATGGAAGTGGGAAGGAATAACGATGGACTTCATCACGAAGCTACCAAAGACGATAGGCGGTTATGATACCATCTGGGTTATCGTTGACCGTCTTACCAAATCTGAACACTTCCTAGCCATGAATGAGACTGATACGATGGAGAGACTGGTGCAGCTATACATAAAGGAGATTGTATCTCGTCACGGTGTACCCTTATCGATTATCTCAGATCACGATACCCATTTTGCTTCTAGATTTTGTCGTTCTTTACAAGAAGCCTTGGGAACACGTCTAGATATGAGTACATCGTATCACCTGCACACCAATGGACAGAGCGAGCGCACGATTCAAACCCTGAAGGACATGTTATGTGCTTGTGTTATTGATTTCGGGAAAGCTTGGGAGAGACATTTGCCTTTAGCCGAATTCTCTTACAACAACAACTATCACACAAGCATTAAGGCCACACCTTTTGAAGCATTGTATGGACGTAAATGTCGTTCTCCTATCTGTTGGGCCGAAGTAGGTGAAAAGCAACTCACCGGTCCCGAACTCGTCCATGAAACTACCGAGAAGATTGTCCAAATTCAAGCGAGACTCAAGACGGCTCGTGATCGTCAAAAGAGCTATGCCGAATTTAAACGTGGAGATCGTGAATTTCAAATCGGCAACCGCATTATGTTGAAAGTCGCACCTTGGAAAGGTGTAATCCGTTTCGGATAGCGTGGAAAGTTGAATCCGTGATATGTTGGTCCTTTTGAAGTCTTGGAGCATGTTGGACCCGTTGCTTACCGTTTGGACCTTCCGAATCCGTTGAGTGCTGTTCACCCCACATTCCACGTGTCGAATCTGAAGAAGTGTCTTACCGAACCAAAACTCGTCATACCACTCGAGGAGCTTACGATTGACGATAAACTCCATTTTGTGGAAGAACCTGTCGAAATTATGGACTGTGAGGTCAAGACCTTGATACGCAACAAGATTCCGATCGTTCAAGTGCGAAGGAATGCAAAACGAGGACCTGAGTTTACTTGGGAGCGAGAGGATCAGATGAAACAGAAGTATCCTCACCTCTTCACAACTCTACCATCTACCTCAGCTTAAAATTTTGGGACAATATTTTCATTAACATGTGGGTAATGTAACGACCCGACTTTTTCGACTTGCTTTTGTGCTTTGTGCTTTCACAAAACTGCGTATTTGTGCGTACTGAGCTATACCATACTCTGGGATCTTACTACATGTGGATTACTTTTGTTTATATGCGAAAACGTGCCTTTAAGTACGTAGGGTACTTAACTTGATCCCCGGATGCCTTTATGATCGTTAGTGTCACTTGACGTTTAGAACGAACTGCGTACTGTGTACACGTTTAACTTTGGTCATAATCGGAATATTATGACTACGAAATACTAATTGTTATTTTATAATAACAATTACTTGGGTTTTTGGATGCTTAATTACGCTTAGTAATTTACTAGAGCACACTAATTGGTCTTGTTGGACTTTCTACCTTGTTGGACCTTAGCCCACCCTACACTAGCTAGTAGACTATTTAATTAGCCCAATTATAATAAGTTAGTGACCCATAATAATGAAAGACAAATGCCCATTTATTAGAGGGAACATACTAGCATTTTTGTTAAGCATTATCCTTAATGTTGCATGAGATCCTAACATAAGCACCAACTTTAGATAACCATTAACCAAAAAGCAAAAAAGTGTCCCCCTTATCCTCCACTAAAACCTATGGCCACCACCCCCCCTCCCCTACCCTCACTTCCTATAAATACCAAGCTTATTCCATTCATTTCACACTTGATTTCATTTACAAATTACACACACTTACTCTCTAATTCTCTCTCTAGTCTTTCTCACTCTAAAAAGTGTAAGTTTTAAATTTTTCTTTCTCTTCTTCTCCTCTTCTCATCCACGACATCATCATCATCATTTAATGGATCTAGCTTTTAGCTTTTGATTTTGTTATATCTTGTAGATTCAAACTTGGGTTTGAATCCTTCAAGAACATGAAAGATTCAAGCTTTCTAGCTTTGAATCTTCATTTACTTGTTAGATCTAGCTTGTGATTTCTTTGTTTTGTTATAAAGATCAAAACTTGTCTTTATGATCTTCATGTATCTTAAAGATCCAAGCTTTATGCTTCAAGATCTTCAAGAACACTAAAGATCCAAGCTTTCTAGCTTCGGGTTTCATTATTATGTTAAAGATCTTAGCTTTTTAGCTTATGGTCTCATTACTTTCATTATTTAGTTAAAGATCTTAGCTTTCTAGCTTATGGTCTCATTAATCTTGTAAAGATCCAAACTTTCTAGCTTAGAGTTTTTTAATACTTGAGATCTAAGTTATTATTGTAGATCTCACTTACTTGGAACCTTTTTGTGTTTGTTGTGATGATAAAGATCAAGTCTTCATCATCATATATGATGGAGATTTTACTGGACAAATGTTGAAGCTTTATTGGATCTATGCAATAAAGAGGCAATCTTGATGTTCAAAACTTGTAGAATGATAGATTTTACTATTAGTTCTGTATTGATGGTTGAACCTTGGTCAAAGTGATGCTAAAACATCAAAGAGTTGTACACTTGAAGTTTACAAGCATCAAGGATGAGAACCGTGATGAGCATCAAGCACCAAGAACCTCACCGAAGCACTTGTTTGCTATTTTTCGAGGTCTTATCAGACTCCTGGGCTTCTGTAAAATTTATTTTCAGATAGTTCGTTTCGAGTAGATGACTTTTCGTTCAGGCCTCGACTTAATCCGATATACGGTTTAGGATTTATAGCCTTCCGAAAGTCACTACGCCTTTGTAACGTTGTGCTGAAATTTCTGACATACACGCATTTAAACCGTCGCCACGTTCAAAAGAAGACGAGTTAGGTTCTGAAAATTGGTCAGCGGTTAAAGGACTCACATACGGAGCCATGGCCACTGACTACACGTCTTTTCAATTTGTATAGAGGTCGTAACAGCTGTCCGAAATCAGTCTTTTGTTTCGATCTCTATTCTTGTTAAACTTACCTTAGTGTTGATGAATGATGATGATAATGATGATGTTGATGATGACATTTAAACTTAATTTATTCACTTTTAACCCTTTTGGGACAACATACTGACCTAGTGACCTTTGACTTAGGTTGACGACCTTTCGGACCGACTTACTACATGCATACGTTTCATATCGACTTTTACTGCTTATTCACTGTAAGTTATAGCATCCCTTTACTACTTTTTACTATTTTCGGGACTGAGAATACATGCGCTTTATACGTTTTACATATTAGACACGAGTACTTAAACTTTACATATGTATGGGTGATATAACGGCACAAATATTCCCCTTAGCTCGGTAACGTTTAATCATTGGTTTCCTAACCGTGAACGCGAATCTTAGATATGGATCCATAGGGTTTGACAACCCCACTCGGGCTAGTCGCGCTAGCATTCAACATGTGTTTATATCACACCCCCTAGTTAGGGCCTGGGCGGAATGTGACTTAATACCAAACAAACCAACATATTATAATAAACGAGAACAATACTAAATGAGAAAAATTAAACTTTATTGAGAGTACGCACCGGAAAATGAAATGTCGTTACAATGATGGAAGTAACAATAATGTAAATGTTCAAATGCTAAAGTAAATAATGCGATGTCTCTTGATCCTATGTCCAAGTAGCATCACATAAGAAGTAAGAAAGAAAGCTTGAATCAAACAGCACATGAGACAAAATATGCTAAAGTGTCAACCAAAAAGGTTGAGTGAAGTTCATAGATTTAACAAATAAGTTTGATCGTTGTTTTAGACCACAATATTTAGTTTGTAAAGTTGATCTCCCGCAGGATCAAAAAGTTATGCCAAGGCGTGATATTTAAACTAAACGTTCAAGTTTGCCCCAATGACAAGTTGTGTCTGTCCTTGTCGGTTTAATTTCACTATTAAGTAATACAAAGACTTAGTCAAATGTATCGGGGACATTACTCCCGATAGGCCTACCCCCAATAATTAAGCATGCAATCAACGAGCAATTAAAAATATCACTGTAGGGACTTAGTCGGACATAGCCGGGTATAGCATAGTTTAAGCAGTTGGTACTTGTGTCTAAATTGTAAAAAGTAAAAGTAGCATGTGTCTCACCCTAATAAAAGTAAATAAGTTTGCTAGCAATAAAGAGTGAGGCTATGAATTCACCTTAATAAGTAGAGAGAGATGACGATTATTCCTTGGAATAGAAAGTTGGAACGAACAGAAAGTCAACCTATTGACATTTAAGAGTAGTAAGTGTTTTTGCCCATGTTTAAGTAAATGTTTAAGTATGACAGTGTTTTAAGTATAGTTCGTTTTCCTTTTCTAGTAAGTTTCTATTTTTAGAAAGTTTCCACTTTTAGTAGGTTTCTTATCTTAGTAAGTTTCTATAACTAGAAAGTTTCTACTTTAAGATTGTTTTCCATTTTAGGATACTTGCCGTATTAGATAAGCTTCCAATCACCCTTTCCCTTCGAATGGCCATTTCAAGTCTAGGGGCTTGAGCTATAGGACCCTTTAAATCGGAAAATCCAAACCCTTCCGCCTAGAGTTTCGTAGAAACCATTCGTCAAGAAAGTTCGAAGATCTATACATCTCTAATACATATCCCAAATTGTTTTTATGTGTTATAATATAAGTAGTAGGTTATAGGTGTTAGTAATAGTAATAGTGTATACATGTTAATTAATAGTATAAGTAGTATTAGGGTTTCATTAATTAGGGTTAGTTAATTAAAGTAGTATTTAATAATTAGGGTTTAGTAATTAATGTCCTAGGGTTTAATAAATTAGGGTTTAGTAAACTAGGGTTTTATTTAATGTAGTAATGATTAGGGTTTTAATAATAATTAAAGTGGTATTAAATAATTAAGGTTAGGTTTAATGAATTAGGGTTTTAAGTAATTAGGGTTTTATATATATATGTATATGTAATTTGTATATATGTAAATATATATATAAAAAAATATTTTTTACATGTATATATATGTATATGTCGATATATATGTATATGTATATATATTTATTTTGTTTCCTAAATTAACCATACACAAATCTTTCATGTAATAACCTAGGGTTTAAAGATCAAAGTTTCCTTTTTCCCTTTTTTTTTCTTCTTGGTCGACATACATACATACAAATATATATTATTTTTATTTTCATGTATATATAGATCTAGGTCTGTTTATGTATATATTTATGAATAAACAAGTTTATAACATGAATTAAAGATCAAAGATTATGTAAACAAGTTAGGGTTTATGTTATACCTTTGAAGATTCAAGATGATTAACAAAGAAGTGATGAACACGACGAAGATTGAAGATCAAAGCCTTGAAAAACTTGAAGAACTCCTTGAAGATTCTTGAAGAACACGAAGAACGCGAAGAACACTTGAAGATCACCTTGAAGATTGATGATGATTTCGATGGGTGCTGGTGGTGATTTCGGTTTTGGGAACCGAAATAGGGAGAGAGGGAGAGATATTTAGGAGAGAGAATTGTTGTTGTGATTTGGTACATTGAAAAGGTTTAGGTTAGGCCTCTATTTATAGGAGTGTTAGGATTATTCTAGAGTTAGGGTTTAATAAGGAATTACTTAGGGAACAAGTTAGCTTGAAGAGGGGGTTAGGGTTGTTGGTTTGGGCCGAAAATTAGAGGGGTAGAAGGGTAATTTTTGCCCTTCCAAAATTGGCTAGGGTTTTATTAGGGTTAGGGTAATTTTTGCCCTTCCAAAATCGGCTAGGGTTGTAAGTATAGTTCGTTTTACTAAGTTTCCTTTCCTAGTAAGTTTTTATTTTTAGAAAGTTTCCACTTTTAGTAGATTTCTTATCTTAGTAAGTTTCTATAACTAAAAAGTTTCTACTTTAAGAGTGTTTTCCATTTTAGGATACTTGCCGTATTAGATAAGCTTCTAATCACCCCTTTCCCTTCGAATGACCATTTCAGGTCTAGGGGCTTGAGCTATAGGATCCTTTAAATTGGAAATCCAAACCCTTCCGCCTAGAGTTTCGTAGAAACCATTCGTCAAGAAAGTTCGAAGATCTATACATCTCTAATACATATCTCAAAATGTTTTTATGTGTTATAATATAAGTAGTAGGTTATAGGTGTTAGTAATAGTAATAGTGTATACATGTTAATTAATAGTATAAGTAGTATTAGGGTTTCATTAATTAGGGTTAGTTAATTAAAGTAGTATTTTAATGATTAGGGTTTAGGGTTTTGAGGATCTAAATAATATGAATGTTAAGATCATGCACGAATATGATTATGAATATAAACATGAATTGAAAGAAAGATTTAAAAGTTTTAAGATTTTGGATCATACCTTGTTAATGATGATGAAGATTAACAAGAAACAAGAAGAAAACTTGGTGATGAAGATCAAATAACCCAAATAATGAAGAACACGCTTGAAAATCTTGATGAACACGAAGAACAAGCTTGAAGATCTGAATACCACAAGAGAGGGAGAGGGAGAGATTGTTTTTGAGAGAGGATTTTGGTGTGATTTGTGAATGAGAAACTAGGAGTCTAGGGGTGTTTATATAGTGCAAGTATTAGAGTGTTAGTCAACATAAGGATGTTCTAATTAATGATTTTATTTTATTTTATAATTTTTAGTCAACAATTGGTGGTACTATTTTATATATATATATATATATATATATATATATATATATATATATATATATATATATATATATATATATATATTATATATATTTTATTTTTTAGTCAACATAAGGATGTAATTGTTTAAGATTCTTTAGTCTTATTATTATTATTATTATTATTATTATTATTATTATTATTATTATTATTATTATTATTATTATTATTATTATTATTATTTTTACATTTACTACATGATAAGTATTATTTTCTTTTTACTAATTCATGACTTATATATATATCTATATATAAATATATATATATTTTTATTTAATTCCCAATTGTTTTATTAATATAAATGTCACTTTTTATTTATTACTTATAGGTTATTAGTTATAATATTACATAAATGCATAAATTTTAATTAGCAGTGAGTGTCGACTAACAGTTTATTATTTTCATCTTTTATTAACTTGTCAATTATTGCACAAAGTTAATTAATATGTTTTATAACTCTTAATACTTAACAATTGTTGATTAAAGTTTAATCATTAAGTTTTAATTATATTGTTTGGGCATTTAATATTGGAAAAATATATAATGGAAAAATGAGGGTCGTTATAGTACCTCCCCGTTATTAGAAACTTCGTCCTGAAGTTTTAAGTAGAGCTCTCATTTGCAACAGTAGTTGAGAAGAGATGGGGGTATTTTCGTATTGTTTAGTCTTCGCGTTCCCATGTATGTTAGGGGCTTCTACGCGAATCCCAACGGACTTTAACAATAGAGTTTGATTTTCACGTTCCCGGGTACGGTCGGGGCCAATGAGTGTTAATAATAAGTATATTATTTTGTTTACATGTTTGATCTCATGATCCTTAACCTTAATAGGTCATTTACAAGTGCATTAAATGCGGAGAATTTTCCAAGGAATAACAAGAGTGTCGTTTGACTAGTTTTTCTTTAAAAGGAAAGATGATGCTATAATAGCATGAAATGTATTATTGAGCTCGTTAAGATCTTGAGTGTTTATGCCGCAATAGTAGGGCAGATAAAATAGAGTAGAGTACGTAAAGATTTCAGTTACGTAGTTTGATGTATGGCTGGTGTTTGTTAGAGATAGTACCAGCTTCAAGTTTCGAAAGGTAACCATAATACCTTTAGTTTTCAAGAGATGTCTAATAGACAACTGAGATGTTAGTTGAGAGTTCGTTGATCTCGAGATAATACGAGCGATTAGATTAAAGACGTCGTTCAGTATACATGAGAACTTGTCTTTAGAAATAGTTTCAGAATGTAACTTTAAGATTTATGATTCCAGTTTCATGTCGAATCATAGATTAAAACTTGACTAGAATAACATCTAGTTGCAAACCAAAAAGGAAGAAATGTTTAGAGTATCTTCATAAATGTCTAAGGTAACTCCTTCAGAGTAAGAAAAGTGTTTTCGCACAAATGGCGAGTCGGTCTATTATTTACTTATGAGTTTAAATGTGGATTAGAATAAATGTGAATCATTGATTATAAGGTATTGTTTCTACCATGAAGGAACCTTTGCTTCCTTGTTCAAAAGATCGTAGTTTTGATGTTTACGAGAGCGTCGTGGTTTGGCCGTGAAATACCGGAAGTAGAAACTTCTTAACGAATAACATAGCAAGGAAGAGATGATGTACGTAAAGAGGTAAGTCTCGTTCTTGCACGGAGAATGAGAATAAAGGTGATCCAAACACATTGGAGAGCAATACGAAAGTTTTAATAATAAACCAAAGTAATTTTTGAAAAGTTGCGACATTTGTTATAACAATATAAACGAAGCGGAGCTATTGGTAAAACTTGAGTTATGTACAACACGTACTATTTTATGTGAAATAATTTGAATAATACGAAAAAGAGTTGTTTAAAAGAATGTTTAATTTAATGAAACAAAGGTAAATTGCTAAAAATGCGAAAGTGTTTATATAATTAGTGAAAGTAATTTTAGAGGAGGTGACGAAATGATGTTCATAGTGCAACTAGGGTTACGTAAAATTTTGTAAAGTAATTTCGATTTAATCAAAGTGGAAATTTGTAGAAGTGAAAGTATAATTTGATATGTACTAGTCAAAGTACGTAAAGTTAAGTTTATGTATAAGGTTTTATAAATCACATAAGTGAAAAATCATTTTTTATAAATTCCGAGATAGTTTGAAAATAAAGACTCGTGTAAGAAATCTTTGGAAAACAGGATACTTGTATTTAAGAGTGTAATTGATTGAAGATTTTAAAATTCCGGAGGATAATTGTGTAATAATTGTTTCAAGGTAGTGAAAACTAATGGATCGACTTTTATCAGGGCATGAGTCCTTGGACTCGAAATGTTAACATTAAAGTTAGAAGGATGATAATGTGATTATAATCAAATGAGTAAATCCCTCGGATTTAGAGTTATGTATGAAAAAAATTCAAATAATATTTGCAACTTTGAATCGTTCGAATGATAGTGAGAGTTCGAGAACTCGACATGAATAATCTGGCAGTCGCATAGACAAGTATAAATAAATGCTAAAGCAGTGACTTTCAACTATGTAATGATTGTTTGAATTCAGCCTTAATTGGTCTGAGAGGAGGATACGTTAAAGTATGATGGAATCATTTCAATTGTTACAGCAGTTTTTTAGATGAGTTTAGCTCAAGCCACAACTTGAGATAGTGTATTTCACCTCTGGTTTTCGAGTTGACAATGATCGATTATTGTTTGAGTATGGCACCATTACTTGCATGGTGCCAAGTAGTCTATTATAAGTAGATGTACGAGCACAGAAGTTCCTTGACTATGATAGTTAAAACGATACATGTATGGAGGTTCCATTTTTCAGAAGATTATGCATATGAGATATTTATCATCTCGACATAGATAATGTAATATTGGACATGATGTTTGTAATATCGACGTTGGAGGGTTCAAATGACATAGGTTTTTGAAAGTCATATGAGAATTTACACCGAGAGTGTAATAACAAGTGATGATTATGTATCAATGATCAGGAGATATCCATTTAGGATGAATGAATTTCAAGATTCGATTGTCTACAACTTTTTATGGTACATGAAAGTTTGTTAAATGAGTATGAGATAGATATATAGTTTGATTAGAATGAGTTCTTCGTATATACTAAATATCAAGATGATCATTTTTCTCTTTTCATGCCCTTGCATTTGGTTTTTGAACAGATAGCTTGAGAGTTTTTCTTTGATTCACTTTCTATTCCATACGTCATGATATTGGAATATCTTTATGAATTACCGTAATATAATCACGTTGGCCACTGTCATTATATTTCACTAATTCATATTTCCATTTCAATATCACCCCATGAGGTCAGGATATGTGATCAATGATGATTTCTAATATAGTGTGTTAAGGATAGCAGTAATCTTAGCTGGATCGACAACATGTCGATTTTAAGCCAAGACTTGCACTTGGAAAAGTTTGCGTAGTGTTGTTTTTTCTTAAGAGTTCAAGAATGAATTTGCAAATGTTGCTCACGTCCTTTCTCACTCTTGGAGAAGATCGAAATGTCATCCATGAAAACAGTTACGAACTTGTCGAGTTATGGTTGACTAGTTTTAAGTTGCAATCTTTATTGACTTGGTCAACTTTCATATCTTTGAAAGTTATGGAAGTTGTGAAAGTTATGAAATGGACGGGGTCAAACGAGAAAGTTATGAAACATCGTGGTAAGAGTTAGTGCGGTTG